>NC_135968.1:4755057-5394316 GCF_053455715.1 Rhinoraja longicauda
ACTTATAACCAGAGCCGCGGTTTTCTGGGTGCAGAACCACAGCTTAAGCTTTTGGGAGCAAATGGCGATGAATCGGTCGAATGTGAAAGCGACTGTTAACCAAACGGAAGTGTCTCTGGCAGCGCAGCTGAGGACAATAATCAGACTGCAGGCTGGGGTGGTGGACAGGAATGTAACTGGGAAATAAATCGCCCGGAGCCGGCTTAATATCACAGCTGTGATAATGACCAGGAAATCCGTCACGGCCATGGACACCAGGTAACGAGTGATGCACTTGGAGAGGCCGCACTTTCCTTGAGACAGGATCGCAATTGTCACCAGGTTGGCTGTAAGAGGAAGAGCCCACGAGACAGTTTAGTGATCATTCCACCTTCGAGGTTACCAGTTACAGAAAAGCTGTTATCAAATTCTTCAGTGTATGAAGAAGAGTCCCGACCAGAAAGGTCACCTATCCATGTTCCCCAGAGGTGAGCATGACCCTCTGAGTTACTCCAGCACTTTATGTCCGTGTTTTTTTTTTGTATCTCTAGTAATTGTTTTAATGGTTTAACTTTATCGGTTTATCGATAGTTATCCATTTACAAATACAAATATTTATCATCAATCCAATTGAATTATCGAACCGAAAGTAAGATGCAAAATTTATTTCCAAGAGTGTGAAACATTTCCTATTGCAGCAGAACACACGAATCGTGAAAAGGACTAACCAATACATCATGCTAAATGGGTGAGTGTTCTAATAAATCTTAACACAATGCGTGGTTTACAAGGCAATAAAAAGCAAATCAAACTATGAAGATATTGAAATCAACTTTTAACCTGCCTGGAATAACGGCGATACAAGAAAGCCATTCTGTAAATTGCATTGATATTTTAAAATGTCCTTTGGTGTATGTAAATATATCAAGGAAGATCGGATGATAGTGTCGACCCTGGCATGCAGCAGCCAGCGAAGTAAGGCAAGAGAATAAATATTTGAACGCTTATCCAATTGTTATTTCTTACATAGTTTCAGAAAGGAATTTTGTTTTTTGTTGCAAGAAGGTATAATTTTTTTACGGCCCATAACCGGATCATTCTCCCTCATCAGTCCGAAACATCAGTCTGAAGAAGGGTCTCGACCCGAAACGTCACCCATTCTTTCTCTCCCGATATGCTGCCTGACCCGCTGAGTTACTCCAGCGTTTTGTGTCATCCTTTTTCCTCTCATGTATCGGTTCAACGTCTTGTTAGCAAAGCGATAAGCGCTGTGCTCCTTGACGATTATATTTATAATTATAATACATTATATTATTATTATTATTATTAAATTTATTAAGCAGACTCATGGTCCATTAGAATACACATACAGTACACAATATATACATATAAAATTAAATTAAATTAGAAAAGGCAACAATACCAATGTTTCCACATAGGTGACAGGTATCTCACGGCACTGAAACCAGGATTTACCAGCAGCACAATGATGGAATTCTGAGAACCATTCAATCGGCTTATAAATTTAAACATGAGATTCCTCAACAGGGCATGAAACGTATTGACTCCTGCACTACAAAACAGTTCACTTGCACTGCACCACCTTGGCTTTCTAAGCAATATGCGCATGCAGTCATTATAGGCAACCTTAAGTTTATGGATGCTTGACTTATTAAACTTTATCCACAAAGGAGCAGTGTAAAGAGGAGTACAGTACGCTCTAAACAGGTTTATCTTGACATTTCCTGAGCACCAGTGGAATTTCCTAACCAACATGTTAGCTTGTGCATACAACATGCGGCGCTGTCTATACATGTCCTCATCATCAGACATTTGATCTGTGATGACATGTCCCAGATACTTAGCTTTACAGCAGACAGATAGAACCTGCCCTGACAGGTAAAATGATGGGAAGACTAGATCTTTGTCCCCTTTTACTTTACAAATCATGACAACGCTCTTTTTAGCATTGTATTTCACGTCAAATTGGACACCATACTCAGAGCATATATTCAACATCTGCTGAAACCCAGCACTGCTAGGAGAAAAAACCGCCAGATCATCGGAATACGTAAGATGGTTTACCAGGGTGTTACCAATCATACATCCTGTTTTACAGCCTCTAAGCTGTTCAGATAACTCATTCATGTACACATTAAAGAGGGCTGGTGAGAGTAGAGCTGGTGAGAGTAATTAGAAGCATATAATTTTGTGGTGTTGTCTTCTCCAACCATCTGAAAGAGTAGAGAAGAGACCCGAAAGGAAGACAGGCCAGACGTAAAAAACTAAGGAACCACCAAATTATTGAGAAAAAGGAATTTCAGAGCTAGATTAGGCAGTCATGACTAAACCTTAAATTTGACTTAATAGCACAAGATCATGCTGTAAAATAATTGCTTCTTCCAATAATATAAAGAGAATAATTATATAACCAGATTCCCTTTAAAAGAGACTTGGTCGTATTCTTATTTCGTAAAGAGAACAGAACGAATATCAGTCGATAGTTAAGACGTAACGCTGTACATGTTCGATACGCAGCATGCGGCTGAAGATTATAGGTACAATCGACACGCTATTCCGCTTAGAATTGATCAAACCTTGAATATTCGCTTAGTCGTCCAAACTTTACCTAGAACACCGAAAGCGGCAAGAGCAGAATAATAAATGGCAAAGACGGGTCCATTTCCAGGAGCATGCATTTTCCGTGACGGTGTGGTTGTGAGTCGTCGCTTCTGAAATATGTATTTGACGCTCCTACTTATAGCTTATATAAACAGCCGGGCGGCAATTAACTTGAATCATTATAACTGTTAATTGCAATTTTCCGAACAAATAAATTTAAGCAGTCATTTTCACGCTTGTGCTAATTAATCATTAGCATTTGAGACCGAATACTATACGGTTCAGGTAAAAATAAAATTATTGTAAACTAAATTTAAATGGCAATCGACGTAAATAAGAAAAAGAGTGGTCTTTCAAAATACACTTGATAAAATATAAATAAATAAAAAGTTGTAAAATAGATGCCAAACTGGCCGGAGCAGAGATTGTGCAGAGGTGAACTATTGTTTTCAGACGGGTGGAATTTTCACAATTGTGTTCCAAAGGCGTGTGATTGAAGGCTCTAGATGAAATATATTGATGCCCCGATTCATGAAACAAGCTATAATGTCAAGATTTGTAAAAATATACTGGAAAGGAAGTTGCCAGGCGTAATATTTGATGAAGGCGTTCGTAGCTTCAGGGGGGGGGGGGGGGGTCGGTGAGCCCCAGCAATTGGGTAGAATCCAACATTAAAAAGTCAAATTTTTCATTTAATCTACCCCACAGGAACAAAGCCAACACCGTCCTTTTAGCTGACAGGCATTAACCTACCTCGTGTTATTGCCATTCACGTGATTTATTTTATGCATCTAAACCTATTATCCACTCGCCTATTAACTTCCTTTGCAGATAACCCGCCAACTGCTAACTTCCATTGTATGAACAAATCGTTACTATAGATTGTGAACAGATGGGATCCCGTTGCATATGACGTTATAATTCAAGGTATAGAGTACTAAATTAAGGGAGAAAGGCAGAAAGACACAAAGTACAATATAAAATGCTGCGTTACACATAAAATGCTGCGTTACACATAAAATGCTGCGTTCGGTTATGGGTGCCACAATTTAGAAAATATGTTGCAATGTAAAGCCCCCTGTAAAAGCGATTTCAAAATACATTGGATTACTTATTCCTTTCCGTTGCGAACGTTATATCAGTGTCAACGATGGAACAATGAAAGTCTTGTTTTAGCAGCACTACAGGCACACAGGCACCCAAAAACGTAAATTATATATATTTCACATAAAACGTTCGCACGTCAATAAAGTTATAGTGCAAAAAAAAAATCAAGACATCAGTGCAAAAATGCAATGAGATAAAGCAAGTTCGTAGTAGTTCAAGAGGTAGTCCATAGTGTACCGTTTTTAAGGTTGGATAAGGGTTGTGCGGGTTTACTCACGAATCTGATAGTTGTTGGAAAGGAGCAATTCCGGGCCGTGTTGGTTTGGGATTTCGGGCTTTGCCGGTTGGTTGCAGCGAGAACATAGCTTGGCCCTGATGATGAGGATCCTTGACGATAGATACTGCCTTCTGGAGGGAGCGCCTCATGTAGATGCTTTCGATGATGGGGAGGACGGTCCAATGATGCATCGAATAATGTTCACCACTCCGTGCAACCACTGTGCCCGCGATGGGCCGGGCTAAGGTCACCACACTATGGGGCCTCTTGCATGCCCGTGGGATGGAATTTCTGTGCATGGCCTTGATGCAACGAATCACAATATGGTACATCTGTAGAGGCATTGGGTTAATTTGCGATAAAAAAAGTGCGCTTTCTTCTGTAGATCAGTGCATGTTCCTTTAACATAGTGACCTCACCACTACTAACCACTCCCCATTGTCTTTGGTATAATTGTAACTTCCCCACCTCCAGCTCGCTCTCTAGTGCCAGTGATGACCACGGACAGCTAGGGCATAATGTATGTGCAGTGTTATGAATAAACTTATATATAGTAAAAGACTCTGCCTACGAGTGGCATCCTTTTACATGGTGTCAGATCGGTAGACTTGCGCCTCCTGTTTATCGGTTTTTATTTTATTATTTGTTTCTCCCAATTGTGTCCCCTCCTTCCACTTTGCCATGTCTTCCTCGTGTCGTCGTCCGGACACGCTCGTTTTCGATGAGGACATCGTGCACCGCTGGACTGTCTTCCAGCGGGACTACGAACACTATATAGCCATTGCCCATCCTGATGCGACTGCTGCGATAAAAGCCCACCTGCTCCTCAACCTGGCTGGTCCGGAGGCAATGGAACGCTATGCGTCGTTCCAATTCGTCCCCCCAGAGGACCGCAACGACCCGGTATGTCTCATTGCTAAGTTCACTGCCCTGTGCGACATACCCACCAACAATATCATCGAACGTTTTAAATTTTTCTCGCGGCGTCAGACTCCAGGGGAGCACGTTGACGCCTTTATTGCATCTTTAAGACATATGGCTCGGCGGTGCCGCCTTCAAACGATTACACCCGACGAGATGATCAGGGACGTCCTGGTCAACGGTCTCCTAAACTCTAGGCTGCGGGATGAGCTCCTAATGAAGCCTGACCTGTCGCTTACGGACGCAATACATGCCGCACGAATGGCCTCTGCTGTTGGCTCAGTATCCCAGCCGGCCCCCCAGGACATAAATTTCGCCAGCCGCCGGCGATTGAATGACCCACAGCCCAGGGTCGCCCCCTCCGCGCCCACTATGGCCACCCCTCGCAGATGCCCAAACTGCAACTTCTCGTCACACAGGTATAACATTTGCCCAGCGCAGGGCAAAACTTGTAATTCATGTGGGAAGCAGAACCATTTTTCTGCAGCCTGTCGTTCTCGTGGGAGACCTGTCCCTGCTCCTAGAGGGAGTCTACACAACCTTGCAAGCGATAACGCAACCGGTTCCCGGTACCAACATGAGGTCCTCGATGGCTCAGATACGACTTCCTCCCATGGAGACTCTCTGGTGTTTTCGCTCTTGGGAGCACCTGCATTGATAACGGATCCATCCGTGCAAGTTACAGTCAATGGACACTCCTTCCCTGCCAAGGTCGACACTGGGGCGTTTGCCAATGTTATGTCTGTGGGCCTCTTCGAGCAGATAAATTCGGGGGAGAGGGTTACTCCTGACAACTCCCGCCTCCATGCCTATGGGGGAGGCGTTCTGATTGCCGTGGGAAAGGCAACGGTTGTCTGTACTGTTCTGGATACCTCTCGGCCCCTCACGTTCCTCCTGCTAGCATCTGAAAACGTCACCCTGCTGGGCGCCCGTGCATGCCAGGACTTTGGTTTGGTCTCATTTCACCGCGACATCCACCTGGTGCAGGCCCCCATGGACCCCCTGGTCGAGTACCCTGACCGATTTGATGACGTCCTGGGGAAGCTGCCCTGTGCCTACAAGATCGTTGTGGACCCGGGGGTCGACCCAGTGGTCAGACCGGCCCACCGTGTGTCTTTTGCCATGAAGGGCCGCGTGGAGTCCACACTACGTGGCATGGTGGACTTGGGCATCCTCAAGGAGGTGAGTGCCCCCACCCAGTGGGTCTCCACCATGGTGGTCGCTGCCAAGAAGGACGCGAGCGAGATCAGGATCTGTATCAACCCCAAGGACCTGAACCTGGCTATTAAACGCCCGCACTACCCCATGCGGACAGTGGAGGACGTCGCGGCACAGGTCGGTCCAGCCACAGTTTTCTCGGTCCTGGATGCCAAGAGCTCCTTTTGGCAGATCCCGCTGGACGCACGTTCCTCCTTCCTGACCACCTTCAGCACACCGTTCGGCAGGTTCCGTTTCCTCCGCATGCCTTTTGGTATCAACTCGGCAAGCGAGGTTTTTCAGCGCACGATGGAGCAGCTGTTTGCTGGGTTGCCGTGCGCCATCATCGTGGATGACATCCTGGTGTACGGGAGGGACATTGCTGAGCATGACCGACACCTCCGCCAAGTCCTGGACAAGGCTCGTGAGATAAACCTCAAGCTTAATCGAAGGAAGTGTCGGTTCCGCGTTGCGGAAGTCACCTACGTAGGCCACGTTTTCACGGCGGGGGGCCTGAAGCCAGACCCCGAGAAGACGGCGGCGATCACCGAAATGCCCGCTCCCACTGACGTGCCCGGCCTGCAGCGCTTCCTGGGCATGGTCAACTACCTGGGTAAGTTCATACCCGACCTCAGCGAACTAAGTGCCCCCCTGAGAGAGCTGACCAAGAAGGACAATGCCTGGGTCTGGCTCCCTCACCACCAATCGGCCTTCGTAGCCCTGAGGTCCAGACTCGCGCGGACCCCGACTTTGCGGTTTTTCGACTTAAACAGGCCAATTGTCCTCACCTGCGATGCATCTCGGTTCGGCCTGGGTGCTGCCTGCCTGCAGCTCTACGACGACCGACAGCTGCCCGTCTCCTATGCCTCTCGAACAATGACCCCTGCTGAACAGCGCTACGCGCAGATTGAGAAGGAGCTCCTTGCCGTGGTGTTCGCTTGCTCCAAGTTCAGAGACTACGTTCTGGGAAAAACTTTCACCATCGAAACTGACCACCAGCCGCTGGTCTCGATTTTAAACAAGCCCATCCACGCAGCATCGTCCCGCCTGCAGCGAATGATGCTGCAGCTGCAGCGTTTTCAATTCGAAATCGTGTACCGCAAAGGCAAGGAGATGTTCGTGGCAGACACTCTGTCCCGCGCCCCACTACCTTCCATTTCCCGCCATCCGTACGAATCGGCGGACCTGATGGTGTTGAACGTCAACATTGTTCCATCTTGGCAGCTGCAGTCCCTGGTCAAACACACTGCCGCGGATCCGGACCTCCAACAGCTTGCGGGCGTCATCCGCCGTGGCTGGCCTGAACGACGGTCTTCCCTGCCGGCTGGTGCCGTGCCCTACTTCCTGGTTCGGGATGAACTGGTGCTGCACGCGGGTGTGGTGGTGAAGGGTCACAAGGTTGTGGTGCCGGCTGCGCTGCGCGATCACTACTTCCACACCGCCCACAACGGACACCCAGGGGTGGAGGCCACGTTGTCCCAGGCCCAAGCACAGTTTTACTGGCCTGGCATGGTCAAGGAGATCCGGGACAGGGTCTCCGCCTGCGCTGCCTGCAACAGCCTATTACCTCATCAGCAGCGTCAGCCTCTCCTGCAGCAGCCGGCTCCCGAGTTGCCGTGGACGGCTGTTGCCGCCGATATTTTCGAGTGGCGTGGCAAACACTACCTGGTCCTGGTGGACTCCTACTCAAGCTGGTTCGAGGTGGACCTGCTGCCGTCCCTCACGTCTGCTGCCGTCATCGGGAAGCTTCGCCGCCACTTCTCGACCTTTGGTTCCCCGGCATCTCTCCAGTCCGACAACGGCAGCCAGTTTACCAGCGCGGAGTTTGCTGTTTTTGCAAATCGCTGGAACTTCCGCCACATCACCAGCAGCCCCGAGTACCCGCAAAGCAATGGACTTGCAGAGCGCGCTGTCCGCAGCGCTAAGGAGCTGATGGAACGTTGCCGGCTTGACAGTTCGGACTTGTACCTTGCCCTCCTCAACCTCCGCAACATCTCCCGGGACCCCGCGCTCGGTTCCCCTGCGCAACGCCTCCTGTCCCGCACCACTAGACCCCCCATCCCCGTCTCCCAGCAATCCCTGAAACCCACGGCTCGGAGCCCTGCCGCTGTCAGGGAGCGCATCACTGAGAAGCAGCTCATTCGGAAGCGCTCCTTTGACAAATCGTCCCGTCCCCTTCCACCTTTGTTCGCTGGCCAGGTTGTCCGGATGGAGTCGTCCTCCGGCCACCACCGGCTGGCCGTGGTCGTCGGCAATGCTGACTCTCCACGGTCGTACCTGGTCAACTACGAGGGTACCGTGTACCGTCGTACCCGCCAGCACCTGATGCTGGTAAACGAACCTGCACCGCCCCCCGCGATCCCGTATTCGCCTCCCGTCCACTACAAGGTGCCTGATGTGCCTCCTGCTCCGGTACATCCGCAGTCGCCCCAGCTACCTACCCCTCCCTCGCCTGTGCGTGCATCGCTTCCCAGTCCTCCACCTTCCCCTGGTTCCCCGGCCTCTGTACCCGCACCCGTTCATGCTGCTCCTTCGACCGGCGGGGATGGTGGGTTGCGCACCCGCTCTGGGAGAGTGGTCAGGCCGCCTGTCCGGTACGGTGTGTACGAGTAGTCTGTTTGTAGTTTGAGCCTAGCGCATGAGCCGTGGTCACTTTGTTTCCAAGAGGAAGGATGTAGATCAGTGCATGTTCCTTTAACATAGTGACCTCACCACTACTAACCACTCCCCATTGTCTTTGGTATAATTGTAACTTCCCCACCTCCAGCTCGCTCTCTAGTGCCAGTGATGACCACGGACAGCTAGGGCATAATGTATGTGCAGTGTTATGAATAAACTTATATATAGTAAAAGACTCTGCCTACGAGTGGCATCCTTTTACACTTCATCATTACATTCTGTGCTGCGCCAAGCACAGTTCGTGCAGGGTGTTCGTGCCCAAGAATTTAAAGCTGCTAAGTTTCACCATCGCTGATTTACCAAGGAAAACTGGAGCGTGGTCTCTCGGCTTCCCCTCTCTGAAGTCAACTATTAATTATTTGGCATTTGACACGGGGAAAGAGGTTTTTTTTCGGCACCAGTGAACCCTTTGTTGTATCTGTCTCATGTACGCTGATACATTCCCACTCATAATTCTGCTAACGGCAGCAGCATGGTCAGCGACTTTATAGGTGACATTGAACGTGCTTAGCCACACACTTATTGGTGTAGAGTGGAGCTGGGGGGCGAATCACGTAGCCTTTCAGGTGCACCTGTGCTGACCGCCAACGAGCAGGAGATGTATCTATTGATCTGTGCGGATTGAAGGCTGCCCGTGAGGAAGTAAAGGATCGAGTTACAAACGGAGGTACGCTTGTGGGAGCTTGCTGATGAGTTTGGAGAGGATGATAACGTTGAATGCGAAGTTAATGGGCAGCAGCTTGATGCATGTGTTCCTGATATCCGAATTCTCGATAGCAGAATGGAGAGTCAGTGAGATACTCGTTGTTGTTAACCCATTGTGACGATAGACAAATTGAAATGGTATCAGAAAAGATTTTTTTTAAGTGCTCGAGTAACTCAGCGGGTCTAGCAGGACAGAGGTGACATTGAAGTTTGGGGCCCTTCTTCCAACTGATTGCGGTTGGGAAAATTTTGAAAGTGAGAGCGGCAGGACAAAGTGCGGCTGATGATGGGTAGATGAGACATAGAGAGCATGAGACAAACGTCCCGAGGTTGCACGCCCATGGAACGTTCACTTCCAATAACAAAGGGTAAAATCAGTATATCAGCGACTGAAGCAGAATCCAAGAAAGAATTTCTTAAAAACCCTGCCTTCGTACAAGGAATCCTACATCAAATATTCAAATCTACACATAAAGTGAATCTAGATTCCTTTTGAACATCAGTGACGGCAGTGCGCGTTGTCACCTTTAATATAACCTGTGTAATGTACTAAACGTTATTTGTACAGTAATTCAGTCCGAATAAAATATTCTGTCCTGGTCATAGTTGAGATCGCTTCTATCGTCACTCTTCCCATCTGGAAATATTTATTTTGCTGCCACTCTTCTCTGTTCTTTGCCCAGACTCTCCTGTGCGTTCGGTTTTAAGGACACGAAGAACTCAATGTATTAAACTGTCAGATATAAATAGATGAGTCAATTTGCTAAAGATGCAGGTTAGAACTATATCAACACGGAAGATGCATGCACCTGGAAATGGATCAGTCTTTGCCATTTATCACTCTGCTCTCGCGACCTTCGGTGGATGATGTAATGATTGGCAGGGAAGAAGCCGACGTTTAATGTATGACCGCGTCCTCGCTGCATACGTGGCTGCTCATCATATCGTGCCCTCCATAATGTTTGGGACAAACACCCATTTATTTATTTGCCTCTGTACTCCAGAATTTGAGATTTGTAATAGAAAAAAAAATAACATGTGGTTAAATGATGAGATGGTATGGTTTGGATCTTTTTTTCCCCCTGAATTATTAAAAAATAATATTTACAATGCAATAAAACAAAACAGAACCCACCACCATAATACAAGACAAACAAATATACCAAATGAACTACTATACAACTATATTACAATCCTTGTCCAGGATGCATTCAACCCCCCGCGGTGACCAACCGACTCGGGCGTCCCCCAGGGTGCCCTTGCTTTCGATCTTGGGCAGTTCCTTCTCTCCTCCATACTTTGCTCTTGCCATTACTCTGATATAAGTTAGTCTTCGTCTCGTCTGTCGACAAGACCTTTTTTCCAGAACGGTGGTTGTTTTTTTAAGTATTTCTTGGCAAACTGTAACCCGGCCATCCTATTTTTGCGGCTAACCAGTGGTTTGCAACTTGCAGTGTAACCTCTGTATTTCTGTTCATGACGTCTTCTGCGGACAGTGGTCATTGACAAATCCATAAGTAATTCATGAAGAGTGTTGCTGAACTGTCGGACAAGTGTTTGGGGACTTTTCTTTATTATTGAGAGAATTCCTGTTATCAGCTGTGGCGGTCTTCCTTGGCCTGCCAATCCCTTTGCGATTAGTAAGCTCACCAGTGCTCTCTTTCTTCTCAATGATGCACCAAACCGTTGATTTTGGTAAGCCTAAGATTTGGCTGTTCTCTCCAGCAGTTTTATTCTTGTTTCGCAGTCTCATAATGGCTTCTTTGACTTACATTGGCACAACTTTGGTCCTCATGTTGCTAAACAGCAATAAAAGTTTCCAAAGGAGATGGAAAGACTGCAGGAAAGACTGAGTGCTGAGAGCTCTTTTACACCTGCATTAAGGAGGCAATTAAACACACCTGAGCAATTACAAACGCCTGTGAAGCCATTATTGTGCCCTGAAATGGAGGGACTATGTATAAACACAGCTGTAATTTCTACATAGTGAAACCAAAATGTATAAAAATGGCCTTTAATAAAATCCGACAATGTGCTCTTTAACCACATGCGATTGTTCGTATTACAACTCTCCAATTGTGGAGTACAGAGGCAAATAAATAAATGATGGGTCTTTGTCCCAAACATCATGGAAGGCACTATATTGGTGGCAGGTAGAGCTTGCGGTGGTCAGCGTTAATATGTCTTGATTTAAGTCTCAAATTAGGAAACTTCAGAGGGCAATTGATATCCCCCCTCAATATTGTGTGACGGAAGTCCCATATGACAAGAGAGGTGGAGAGGGTGTGGGGACCAGAATAGTGGGGTAGAAATTGGAAATAGTGATTGGAAGGTGGGGATTAGCAGCAGTAAGACTAAAAGGAAGGGCGGACACGGACAGGTGATGGAATATGGTAAAGCTGATGGAATAAAGTACGTTTATTTCAACACAAGAAGAATTCGGGGGAAAGCAAATGCACTAATCGGTGAACTTACAAAGAATTGTGCTTGGAATTACAATATTGTGACCATTGCCGAAATATGGTTGCGTGTTAGACACGACTGGCAGCTCAGTACCATGGGATTTTGATGTTTCAGAGGTGGTAGAGAGGGAGTAAAAAGAAGTGGATAAGTTTGTCTGTTACTCAGGGGGAATGTCAAGGCGGAAACCAGAGGGGACATCGGTGGGTGGTTCGTTCCCTCAGGCTATATGGGTAGAGCTTAAAAATAAGAAAGGTGCAAGTACTCCAATGGAATTGTACTATGTAGAAGATGACAGGGCAATAGATTTTCCTTAGGGGGTGACTTTAACGATGTTGACTGCGACTTGCTCAATGCCACGGGGCAGAATTTGTTCGATGTATCCAAACGGGTTTCTCGAAATAGCACGTGGATAGTCCAATCTGAGAAGGGACCATGTTGAACCTTGTGTTGCGAAATGTATCTTCCCTGGTGACTGGCATTTCAGTGGAAGAGCATTTTGGGGATAGTAATCACAACTCGATAGGACTTAAGGTTGCTTTGAATTGCGAGAAGGCTGGACCTTGCAGGGGTACTAACTTGGAGTAAGGGAAATTACATCATTATTGAACAGGAGCTCGGGTGTGTTGTCACGTAAGAGTACATCTAACATACGGAAGTCGTTTAAAGACTAGTTCAGGGTGGGTATGTTCCAGTCAAGAGGACGGATCACAATGCCAAAGTAAGGGAATCTTGAATGACAAAGATGTAAATTTGCTCAAAAAGAAAAAAAAGGAAACACGTGCAGGGTTTAAAGGGATGGAGTCATATATGACCTTTGAGGAATATACAGAAATGACGAAAGAATACATCCGAATGAATCACAGTTTGGTTTGGGAACAGCTCCATTCAGGACCGTAAGAAATTGCAGCGAATTGTGGACGCAGCCCAGGTCATCACACAAACCAACCTCCCTTCTAATGATTCAATTTATACCTCACGTTGCCTCATCAAGGCCAGCAGCATAATCAAGGACAAGTCGCACCCTGGCCACTCCTTCTTCTCTCCTCTCCCATCATGGAAAAATTGTACAAATGTGAAAACGCACACCAGATTCAGGGACAGTTTCTCCCCAGCTGTTACCAAGCAACTTACTACAACCAGGATCCTACCACAACCAGAGAGCAGTGCTGAACTTCTATTTACATTTGATGTCCCTCGGACTAACCTTGACCGGACTTTGTTGGCTTTACCTTGCACTAAACGTTATTCCCCTATCATGTATCTGTACACTGTAAATGGATTGATTTGTCGTTCTGCATTGTCGTTCTGCTGACTTGTTAGCACACCTCAAAAGGCTTTTCACTTTACCTCGGTACACTTGACAATAAACTAAACTGAACTGAACTGGGAACTCATGGAGCCAAAATGGACCATGAAATGTCTTTGGGATATTGCCTGTATATAGCCACATAAATCCCCCCATATCCAGCATATTGACTGCTGCTCCAGGATCCAGCCGAAGCAGTGTCTTGGGTCTCACTTTTAGGTACCCCATGGGCCACATACAGGGTCATAGAGCCATATAACTCGGTAGCCATCCCGGCGGCCCCATTGAGGCCGTTCCGACAAACAAGCACACGATTTGCATTAATCCACATTTATTCACGCCATAGTCTTATTAGTCCCTCCCACCAGATTGGAGCACCTTACCATCTCTGCCCAGCAGTCCTTCGTGTTTTACCATTTTGCCCTCACATTTGTCGGGGCTGAACATATTCAGCAGCAGTGATCCCGGAGTCAGACATGTTGGCTGATAGTGACGAATCCGTGACTTGGAAATGTTGGGTAGCCGCAGGTAGTCTTCAGTGTCCTGGTACCAGTATCAGCGCGTGAGGGCTAATGGGCTGGATGTGCCTTTCGTTGTGATATTTCACATATTCACAGCTGCGGCCCAGCAATCCACTTGTTTCTTTCTGATACACAATGGTGTGAATTGTCAGTGAGGAGACAACTATATTGACGCAGTCCGAAGAAAGGCCCAGAATCGAAAAGTCGCCTGTCCATTCATTCCACAGATGCTGTCTGCCCCCCGAGTTACTCTTTATTACCTATTATGTGACGACATCTAACAAGGGTCAGACGGGTTTAGGGAACTCGTCTTCACTCTCGAGAGTCATAGAGTCATAGAGTAATTCTGCGTGGAAACAGGCTGTTCGGCCCAACTTGCCCACACCGAACAACATGTCCCAGCCACACTGGTCCCACCCGCCCGCGTTTGGTCCATATTCCTCCAAACCTGTCCTATCCATATACCCGTCTTAAACGTTGGGACAGTCCCTGCCTCAACTATCTCTTCTGGCAGCTTGTTCCATACACGCACCGCCTATTGTGTGAAAAAGTTATCGCTGAGATTCCCTTTAAGTTTTTCCTCTTAAACCTAAAGGTAAGCGTAAACCTTAAACGTGGATGGTACGAACATTACCCTTAAAACCCCGATATGATCCTATTCCTTGTTTGCTCAGTGGCTGTAACTGATGTTATTGATGATCTAATCTTGTTGATGAACTCAATTTCATAAACACTAATGATGATGCTAGTTAGTTTTCCAGGGCGGCAACCTCAAATCAGGTATAAAAGGGGATTTTTTTTTTAAGCTGACCACATGTGGCGCTGGGTACAGAAGCTGCTTCATCTTTCTGAAAATGCACGCTCCGCCAACGGGCCTGCCCTATGCCATTTACTACACTGTTCTTGCCGTCGTCGCTATCCCAGGTATACTATATCTGTAATATATGTATTCCTCATTGCAACTGTAATCTCGCGAGCGCTTGGATGCAATGGTGGTAAAATTTAGTTTACGGTTCCCGAAACACCTTTCAGAACTCACCGGATGGATTCTGTTCACTGCTGGATGCTGTGTGGCGAAGAAAGACGTTTTCGTGGCGGAATGAGTTTCTCTTAGAGAAACCTACAAACGTGTAAGTAGAGGCAAAGGTATGGAAAGGAGTTTAGAAAAATGAAGGCCTCGCTGATACTTACCGAATAGTGAAATGTCTGGATGGAGCGAATGTGGAGAGAATGTTGCCACTAGTGGAAGAATCTCGGACCAGACGCACAGCGTCATATTAGAAGGACTGGTCAGAACGCAGTTGGAGTACTGTCAGCAGTTTTGCACCCCCGATCTAAGGAAGGATGTACCTTTAGATAGGAGGAGAATGGATTTCTTTAGTCAGAGGGAGGTGAATCTGTGCAACTCATTGCCACAGCCCTCTGTGGAGTCCACGTCATTGGATTTTGGATTTTACACTCAGCGACAAAGTCTGTAAGAATTCTCTATGTATCAAAAGATGACTGCATTGGTCTAAGTTCTGAAAACGTGTCTGCTTCCTCAATCTCCCAAATGCCCCTGTGTTAGGAATCAATCCACGCCCTTTATCAGAAAGTATATCCTTTGCCAGCAAGGGTGTCCAGAGCCATACACAACCTCCCAGGTGCCGTGTCAACAGAACCAGAAGCAATTGCAGTACGATAATTGCTCTTGTACCAAAATCCTCGTTAACTTGCAGTGGTTCGTGGAAAATGTTAGCTGAACCCCAGGATTTTTGCGGGCTCAGGACATTAATAAAATGTTGTCATAAGGATTAGGGGTATAATTAGGTCATTTCTGCCCATGAAGCCTGCTTCGCCATTCAATCATGGCTGATCCATCTTTCCCTCCTAACCTCGTTCACCTGCCTTCCCACCATAATCTCTGACACGTATACTAATCAAGAATATATATATATATATATATATATATATATATATATCTACCTTAATAATATCTACTGATGTCCTCCATAGCCTTTTGTAGCAAAGAATTCCACAGATTCACCACCGTCTGACGAAAGAAATATCTCCTAATTTCCTTCCTAAAAGAACGTCCTTTACTTCTGAGGCTCTGACGTCTATTCCTAGACTCCCCACGAGTGGAAACATCCTTTCCACATCCACCCTATGCATGCATTTCACCATTCTGAATGTTTCAATGAGGCCCCACTTAATTCTTGTAAACTCCAGCGAGCACAGGCCCAGTGTCGACAAACGCTTCTCATAGTTTGTCTGTTTGTCTGTTTGTTTCTATGTTAATTGTATTTGTAAAGCGCTTTGTGCATGTGTTAAGGCGCTATATAAAATAAATATATTATTATTATTATTATAGTTTACCCTACTCATTCCTGGAATCATTCTTGTAAACCTCCTCTGGATCCTCTCCAGAGCCAGCGCATCCTTCCTCGGGTATGTTGGCCAAAATTGCTCACAATATTCCAAATGCGGCCTCACCAGCGCCTTATAGAGCCTCAACATTACATCCCTCTTTTTGCATTCAAGCCCTGGTGAAATAAATGCTATTATTGAGTTTGCTTTCTTTACTACCGATTCAACCTGCAGATTATTTTTTGGGAATTCTGCACCAGCACTCCCAAGTCCATTTGCTCCTCCGATTTCTGGATTTTCACCCCATTTAGAAAATAGTCTACGCCATTATTCTTACTGCCAAAATGCATGCGCCCACACTTTGCTGCACTGCATTCCATCTTCCATTTCCCTCCCCATTCTTCCAACTTGTCCAAGTCCTCCTGCAGAGTCCATGCGTTCCCTACACTACCTGCCCCCTCCTCTTTTTGCATCATCCGCAAGCTTTGCCACCAAGCCTTCAATACCCTCGTTCAAATCATTCATATACAACGCGAAGTATAGCGGCCCCAGTACCTACCCGTGCGGAACTCCACTTGTCACTGCAGCCAACCAGAAAAAGCCCGCTTTATTGCCACTCTTTGTCTTCTGCCATCCAGCCAACCTGCTATCCATGTTGGTATCTGCCCTTTGATACTGTGAGCTTTCATCTTCCTAAGCAGCCTAACGTGTGGCACCTTATCAAAGGCTTTCTGGAAATCTAATTGTACAACATCAACTGACTCTCCTTTCTCTGTCCTGCTATTTACTTCTTGAAAGAATTCCAGCAAATTTGTCAAGCAAGACCTCCCCGTCACAAAGCCACGCTGACTTCGGCCTGTTTAACCGTGAACCTCTAAGTACTCCGTAACCTCATCGTTTATAATAATAGACCCTAAAATCCTATCAACCACTGAAGTCGGGCCAACCGACCGATAGTTCGCATTATTCTGCTTTGCTCCTTTTTTGTGCATCGGGGTAATATGGGCAATTTTCCAATCATCTGCGACCACTCCTGACTGATTCCTGAAATATCACTATCAACCCCTCCACAATCTCTAAAGCCAACTCTTTCACCTGCTTTCCTTCCGGCACAGGTGACTTATCCATCTTCAGACCTTTCAGCTTCCCAAGCATCTCCTCCCTAGTAATAGCCACTCCACTAACTTCCCCTAACTTGTCTTCCTCTATTCTGTCTCTTTCTCTCTCTCTTTCTTGTGTGCAGCGAATTTAGTAGCAATTGTGATCCTGTCCCGAGGAAGGTGCGGGCTCTCCCGGTGTATCACTCGTTACCTGGTCTCCATGGCTGTGACTGATCTACTCGTCATTATCACCGCTGTGATAATCAACCGGCTCAGTGGGATGTATTTTCCGGGCAGTTTCCTCTCGATCACCCCTGTGTGCAGTGTCAGCAACGTGCTAACCTTTGCGGCCAGGGTCAGTTCAGTCTGGTTAACGGTCAGCTTCACCTTTGATCGATTTGTAGCTATTTGCTGCCAGAACTTTAAAACGAAGTATTGCACCGAACGGACGGCGGCAGTGGTTATAGGGACCGTCTGTACACTTGGCTGTTTGACCAACATCCCATTTTACTTCATACACGAGCCGATCTTTGTAGTCGACAATGTCCCGTGGTATTGCAGAATGAAGGAAATCCGTTACACCTCGCCCGTGTGGACAGCATTTGACTGGTTCGATAGTATTTTGACCCCCTGTCTCCCATTCCTCCTGATTTTGCTGCTCAATGCTCTGACGGTCAGACACATCCTGGCGGCCAGCAGAGCCCGCAGGAGACTCCGGGCCCAGAACAACGGTGAGACTCAGAGTGACCCAGAAATGGAGAGCAGGAAGAAGTCCATCGTTTTGCTGTTTACCATCTCGGGAAGTTTCATCCTGCTGTGGATGACGTATGTCATACAGTTTCTGCGCGTGCGCATTGTCAATGATTTCAACTTCCGAAGTTTCAATGACCCTCGCTTTATTCTCCAGGAAACCGGGAACATGCTGCAGCTTCTGAGCTCGTGCACCAACACGTTTATCTATGCAGCGATTCAAAGCAAATTCAGAGAAGAGTTAAAGAAAGCGGTCCAATATCAAATGAATTTGGTTTCTCAATTGTTTATTTCACGAAAGTAATAAATGTCAAACATTAAATTTATTTCCACGTGTATTGCCTCACCTGCCTTCACATCTCAGCCTTCTCTCCTTATCGTATACCCATTAGTCTCCTTTTCATTTCTTGCCTTTGCCTACCCACAGAACCCTCCATAATATTTGGGACAAAGACCCATCATTTATTTATTTGCCTCTGTACTCCACAATTTGAGATTTGTAATAGAAAAAAAATCACATGTGGTTAAAGTGCACACTGTCAGATTTTAATAAAGGCCATTTTTATACATTTTTGTTTCACCATGTAGAAATTACAGCCGTGGTTATACATAGTCCCCCCATTTCAGGGCACCATATTGTTTGGGACACAGCATTATCAAATAAATGAAAGTGGTCATGTTTAGATTTTGTTGCATATTCTGTGCATGTAATGACTGCCTGAAGGCTGTGATTCATGGACATCACCATTTGCTGGGTATTTTCCCCGATGCTGCTCTGCCTCTGCTATCTTTAGCTTAAGCTTGTTTTGGGGGCTGGTCCCCTTCAGTTTTCCCTTCAGCATATAAAAGGCATGCTCAATTGGATTCGGATCGGGCGATTGACTTGGCCACTCAAGAAATGACTATTTTTTAGCTTTGAAAAACGAATTTGTTCCCTTAGCATTGTGTTCGGGATCATTGTTTTGCTGTAGAATGAACCGCCGGCCAATGAGTTTTGAGGCATTTGTTTGAACTTGAGCAGATAGGATAGGACGCTTCAGAATTCATTATGCTACTACCATCAGCAGTTGTATCATCAATGAAGATAAGTGAGCCAGTACCTTCAGCAGCCATACATGCCCAGGCCATAACACCCCCACCACCGTGTTTGACAGATGCTTTGGATCTTGGGCAGTTCCTTCGCTCCTCCATACTTTGCTCTTGCCATCACTCTGATATAAGTTAATCTTCATCTCATCTGTCCACAATACCTTTTTCCAGAAAGGTGGTTGGTTTTTTTTAAGTACTTCTTAGCAAACTGTAACATGGCCATCTTAATTTTGCGGCTAACCAGTGGTTTGCATCTTGCAGTGTTTACTCTGAATATATGTTCATGGAGTCTTCTGCGGACAGTGGTCGTTGGCAAATGCACACCTAACTCCTGAAGAGTTTTTCTGATCTGTCGGACAGGTGTTTGCGGATTTTTCTTTATTATAGAGAGAATTCTTCTGTCGTCAGCTGTGGAGGTCTTCCTTGGCCTGCCAGTCCCTCTGCGATTAGTAAGCTCACCAGTGCTCTCTTTCTCCTCAATGATGTACCAAACAGTTGGTTCTGGTAAGCCCAAGGTTTGGCTGTTGACTCTAACAGTTTTATTATTGTTTCGTAGTCTCATAATGGCTTCTTTGACTTTCATTGGCACAAGTTTGGTTCTCATGTTGATAAACAGCAATAAATGTTTCCAAAGGAGATGGAAAGACTGGATGAAAGACGCGGTGCTGTGAGCTCTCTTATATCTGCATTAAGGAGGCAATTAAACACACATGAGACATTACAAACGCATGTGAAACCATGTGTCCCAAATATTATGGTCCCCTGAAATGGGGTGAATATGTAAAAATACGGCTGTAATTTCCAGATGGTGAAACCAAAATGCATAAAAATGGCCTTTAATAAAATATGATAAAGCTCTTTAACCACATGTGATGATTTTGTTTTCTATTACAAATCTCAAATTGTAGAGTACAGAGGCAAATAAATAAAGGATGGGTCTTTAACCCAAACATTATGGAGGGCGCTGTATCTGCTAGTCACCCCCCCCCCCCTCCCCACATACACAAACACACACACCTGTATCCATCTATCACTTAGACACGAAATGTTGGAATAACACAACAGGTCAGGCAGCATCTCTGGAGAAAAGGAATAGGTGACGTTTCAGTCGTAAGCCTTCTTCGGATGCAAAATGTTAACTATTCCTTTTCTCCAGACATGTTCCCTGATCCGTTACTTTGGATCTGTGTTTACTGAGGAGGATACACACAATCTCCCAAATGTTCTAGGGGCCGGAGAACCTAGGGTGATGGAGGAACTGAAGGAAATCCACATTAGGCAGGAAATAGTTTTGGGTAGACTGATGGGACTGAAGGCTGATAAATCCCCAGGGCCTGATGGTCTGCATCCCAGGGTACTTAAGGAGGTGGCTCTAGAAATAGTGGAAGCATTGGAGATCATTTTTCAATGTTCTATAGATTCAGGATCAGTTCCTGTGGATTGGAGGATAGCAAATGTTATCCCACGTTTTAAGAAAGGAGGGAGAGAGAAAACGGGTAATTATAGACCAGTTAGTCTGACATCAGTGGTGGGGAAGATGCTGGAGTCAATTATAAAAGACGAAATTGCTGAGCATTTGGATAGCAGTAACAGGATCATTCCGAGTCAGCATGGATTTACGAAGGGGAAATCATGCTTGACAAATCTACTGGAATTTTTTGAGGATGTAACTAGGAAAATTGACAGGGGAGAGTCAGTGGATGTGTGTACCTCGACTTTCAGAAAGCCTTCGACAAGGTCCCACATAGGAGGTTAGTGGGCAAAATTAGAGCACATGGTATTGGGGGTAGGGTACTGACATGGATAGAAAATTGGTTGACAGACAGAAAGCAAAGAGTGGGGATAAATGGGTCCCTTTCGGAATGGCAGGCAGTGACCAGTGGGGTACCGCAAGGTTCGGTGCTGGGACCCCAGCTATTTACGATATACATTAATGACTTAGATGAAGGGATTAAAAGTACCATTAGCAAATTTGCAGATGATACTAAGCTGGGGGTAGTGTGAATTGTGAGGAAGATGCAATAAGGCTGCAGGGTGACTTGGACAGGTTGTGTGAGTGGGCGGATGCATGGCAGATGCAGTTTAATGTAGATAAGTGTGAGGTTATTCACTTTGGAAGTAAGAATAGAAAGGCAGATTATTATCTGAATGGTGTCAAGTTAGGAAGAGGGGATGTTCAACGAGATCTGGGTGTCCTAGTGCATCAGTCACTGAAAGGAAGCATGCAGGTGCAGCAGGCAGTGAAGAAAGCCAATGGGATGTTGGCCTTCGTAACAAGAGGAGTTGAGTATAGGAGCAAAGAGGTCCTTCTACAGTTGTACCGGGCCCTGGTGAGACCGCACCTGGAGTACTGTGTGCAGTTTTGGTCTCCAAATTTGAGGAAGGATACTTAGGAGGAGTTGGCTGCGCCTAACGGCTGCGGCTCTCTGGCAGTCTGTTTGTCTTTTTTTTTGTTTGTGTCGTTGTTGGGATGGTTTTTGTTTCTGTTTTTGGCTGTGTATGTGTGGTGGGGGTGTGGGGTGTGGGGGTGTGGGGGGGGGGGGGGCGGGGGGAACCTTTCTTTTATTAGGTCTCTTCCCCGGGGCGCAGCTCGCCCGCGGGGCCTTCCATCGCCAGCGCGGCTCGGCTGCGGGACTTAACATCGCCGGCGCGGCTCGGCCGCGGGACGTTTCAGTGCCCGGTGCGGCTCGGCCGCTGGACTTAACATCGCCCGGTGCGGCCGCGGGACGTTTCAGTGCCCGGCGCGGCTTGGCCGCTGGACTTAACATCGCCAGCGCGGCTCGGCCGCGGGACGTTTCAGTGCCCGGTGCGCTCGCCGGGACGTTTCGGTGCCGGGGCGGCTTGGCCGCGGGGCCTTCCATCCCCTTGCGGGGGCTGTGCGTGTCGTTTTCCTCGGTAGGGGTCGAGCTGCCTGTCCGTGGGTGCGGGGGGGAAGATAGGGGAAGTTTTGTTGCCTCCATCACAGTGAGGGGGTGTTTGGAGTCACTGTGATGGATGTTTGTGTTGGGGTCGGGTGTCCTGTGTGCTTTTCTTTTTTGCTGTGTCTTGTGACTGCTGAAATTTCGTTCGGTATTTATACCGAATGACAATAAAGTGTTGTTATGTTATGTTATGTTATGTTCTTGCTATTGAGGGCGTGCAGCGTAGGTTCACCAGGTTGATTCCCGGAATGGCGGGACTGTCGTATGTTGCAAGGCTGGAGCAATTAGGCTTGTATACACTGGAATTTAGAAGGATGGGGGGGATCTTATTGAAACATATAAGATAATTAGGGGATTGGACACATTAGAGGCAGGAAACATGTTCCCAATGTTGGGGGAGTCCAGAACAAGGGGCCACAGTTTAAGAATAAGGGGTAGGCCATTTAGAACGGCTCGAAGGGCTGAATGGCCTACTCCTGCACCTATTGTCTATTGTCTATTGTCTATTGACCCGCTGCGTTACTCCAGCATTTTGTGTCTATCTTCGGTGTCAACCAGCATCTGCAGTTGTTTCCTACATATTCCGTCTGTCACTTGGTACGCTTGTTCAGCTTTCTCTGCCCCCCCCCCCCCCCCTCCCTCCGCCCCACCATTCCGGAATCAGTTCGAAGAATAGTTCCGACCCAAAACGTCACTTATCCATGTTCTCCAGTGATACTGTTCGACCCTCTGAATTACTCCAGCACTTTGTGGGGGTTTTCTTCTTCAAATAACAGGTGCTTTCAGATTACCATTTCGGAACGATTCATTTGTTTACCGATAAGCATTTGTTCTAAATTCAAGAGTGGGAATGGGTAATCCATCGTTGTTTTATGGTGTGGGAACGATTATTCCACTCGGTATTGTAGGAACCAGGCAGAGATATCTTTGTGTCCATTCTCCAGGTGCATGCACCGACATATTTCACAGTTTACTGAAGGGTAAACGAACCGTATGGATGTATAAAGCTCCGGATTACTAGCGGCTGCCCTTGCTGCACCATTAAGGTGGAAATATCCGGATTTACTGAGAAGTGCGTTTCCGTGTCAAAGAGTCTTTAACTGAATTTAGTAACAGGTACATTCCTTGTTTCTGAGACCTATGTGAAACTCTTCTTGCAGAGACACAAAGATCCCAGTTTATGGAAAAATAGTCTGACATTAACAGTCTTAATAATAACGAAAGCCCTACGATTTACGACCAATTGCCACCCTGTACGGTGGCACAGCCAAATCCCAATTTACTCCATTTGATGACAAACCACATTCCCGTATCACTGACAACGAAAAAGATCCCCGCTGTGGGCTGACGTTTATGCACCTGCGAAACGAAATATCCCAATTTACTGGTACTTGTTATCAACACAGAATCTGATGACTGTGTTGTATTCTGGGATATTTCAAGACTCAATTCATACATCCTGTATGGGTGAATTGAGTCTGATGGATAAGATCTACTCCAGGCTTGGCCTAAAGCAGAACCTATTCAATATTGAGTAGAAATGGAGTTCTGGGATTTGAACCACGAATAGATATTTATTATATCTGGAATAATGTTTTTAAAATCCTGTTTAAAAAATCCTCTCACGGAGCACGGGATTCTGACTTCCTGACTTTTCTATGAACTGACTGAAATGACAGCCGATCAGTCGCAGGATGTGCGTAACCGTATGCGGAACAATTTATCTTTAAAAATAGTTCCAGTAGTTGCGAGTATTTGGGACCATAAGGTGCTGGTCATCCTTGTGCAGAATTTCCCATTTTTAAAAATCCAACTGTTGAACCATATATTTTACAGAGCGGAGTTTGTTGTTAAGGCAATGTAAGTAAGCAGCCTTCTTGTACAGGCCACTACATTATCAGAACACCTACCGAGTCAGTGATGGACACCATTCAATCAAAGAATCCCGCAGAGACAGAGACAGGGAGGGTATATCGCCCCGGAAGAGAGTGCAGTGCACATTCACCGGAATCAGACAAGATGCTCCGGTTGATCATCCCCCCACCTCCCAAATCCCCCCCCCAATCCCCCCCCCCCCCCCCCCCCCACATACACATCACATAGAATGATATCTGCAAACTAACCCTCGGTTTAGTTTAGCTTAGTTTAGTTTAGTTTAGTAATAAGAGCATGGAAACTGAACCTTTGGCCCACTGAATCCGTACCGACCATTGATCACCGGTTCACACTAGATCTGTTTTATTCTACTTTCGCACACATTTCCGACATTTGGGGCAATTTATAGGGGCCATTTAATCTGCAACCCGCACATCTTTAAGATGTGGGAGAAATCCGGAGCCACCCAGCGGAAACCCAGGCGGTTACAGGTAGAACGTGCAAACGCGAAATATAAAGCACTCCAGTTCTCAGCCCCTTTCTTTTCTCGCGGACGACACCACCGTTGTGCGCGGATAACGAATAATAACAAGGCTGAGTACTGGATGGAGATTAAGAACCTCGTGACCTGGTGGCAAGATACTCCGACCTGCGCGAGATAACCACTTATGTGGTGTTTGCGCAGTAATCAACCAGAACCCGAACCAGAAAATAACAGCCCGTCTCTCAACGTAAGCAAAACAAAGGAGATAGTGATCAATTTCAGGAAGCAAAGCCATACACACACACATACACGGGGTGGGGGTGGGGGCGGTATCGAGAACGAAGGGAGTCCCTGCACAATTTCAGCTAAAGAGATATCCAGAATTAGTCCCGCTCATGTAAGTCATAAACCCCGCACACTTGGATGCGGTCAAATACCCAACCCCAATGCATTCAAATCTGTTAAAGGGACAGCAATTCATACACGCTGCTTCCCCCGAACTGCGAGCACCGCTTCCAAACTAATCTAATGTATCCGGTGCTCTCGGTGTGAACTCAAAGATGTTGGTGATACCAAGCGCAGAATGGCGACAGTTTAGCTGAACACCTGCGCTTGGTCCGCCTTGGCCTACGTGATCTCCTTGTTGCGAAACATTTTACCTCTCCTTCCAGGTTCCATACTGATCTTTCTGTCCTGGGCCTTCTCCACTGTCAGAGTGAGGCCACACGCAAATCGGAGGAACAGCACCTCATATTTCGCTTGGGCAGCTTGCAACCCATGGCAACTGACATCTATTGTAAACCTACTGACTCCCACAGCTATCCTGACTACACTTCTTCCCACCCTGCTTCCTGCAAAGACTCTATCCCCTCCTCCCAATTTCCCTCATCTACAACGCATCTGCGCCCAGGGAGAGGTGTTTCAAACCAGGACATCCGAGATGTTCTCATTCTTTAGTTAATGGGGATTCCCATCTTCCATCATAGATGAGGTCCTCACACGGGTCTCCATGGTATCCCGCCGCTCCGCTCTTGTTCCCCTCCCCCCAGTTACATCAGGGAAAGAGTCCCCCTAGTTCTCACCTTTCACCCCATCAGGCATTCCCATACAGCATATTTTCCGATATTTTCCGTACTTCCAACGGGATCCTTTCACTAGCCACATCTTCCCATCAGCACCCCTTTCTGCATTCCGCAGAGATCATTTCCTCCGCAACTCCGTGGTGAATTTAGCCCTTCCCACTCAAACCACCCTCTCCCCAGGTACTTTTCCCTGCAACCGCTGTCACCTTCCCCTCGGGTGACAATGAACCGTTCTATATTTCCATAACATGATCTGCTTAGATCTGTCATTTTCGCACCTTACCGTCAATATCTCTAGACCCACTCTCACTGACTCTCACTCTGGAGAATGGTCTTGACCCGAGGTATGTAGGTTAATTGGCTGGGTAAATGTAAAAATTGTCCCTAGTGGGTGTAGGATAGTGTTAATGTACGGGGATCGCTGGGCGACACGGACTTGGAGGGCCGAAAAGGCCTGTTTCCGGCTGTATATATATGATATGATATGATATGATATGAAACGTCACGCGTTTCCTCTCTCTAGAGATGCTGTCTGTCCCGCTGAGTTACTCCAGCATTTTGTGTCTATATTCGGCATAAATACGGATTTCTTCAAGTAACCCTCTCTCTGTCCCTCCCCACCCTAGTCGTTGTATTAGTTTCAATTTAGTCCTGTTGAGTTTCACTGCCTGCATAGCTCGTTATCATGTAGCCCACAGCCTGTAATGGACCATTGTGGGCTCAATTTTTCCTTCACCATTGTTACTATTTGCATATATTCCATTCATTTGCGGTGTATCACCGTCTATATCTCTCGTTTCCCTTTCATCTGACTCTCAGTCTGAAGGTCCTCGACGCGAAACATCACCTATTCCTTTTTTCCAGAGATTCTGCCTGATCCGGAGTTACTCCAGCATTTTGTGTCTATCTTCGGCATGAATACTGATTTCTCTAACTTCAAGAACCCTTGCATCCCCTCTTTCTCTGTCCCTCCCGGACCCGAGTCGTCGTACTGGTTTCACTGTCGACCTGTTGAGTTTCACTGCTTGGATAACTCGTTATGACCTAGCCCACAGCCAACAATGGACCATTGTGGGCTCCACCTTTCCTTGATCATCGTTACTTTTTGCATACATTTCATTCATTTGATCGGTATTCAGTATCATTCAGTATCTCTGTATATCACCGTCCACATCTCTCTTTTTGTTTTCCCCTGACTCTCGACCCGACACATCCCCTATTCCTTTTCTCCAGCGATGCTGCCTAACCCGCCGATGTACTCCAGCTTTTTGCGTCTTTCTGCGAGCTCATTTGTCTGGGTTAACGTCACTCCCAGGAGCTGTACCGTCTGGGCATGTGCGGGATTTGATGCCAGACTGCGGCTCGGGGGTAAGCGTGAGCAGTGTTGATGCACTTCGGTGCAATTCTCTGCTTCCTGCACACCGTCTGCCGTTCTCCCGGAGCAATGTAAACCGCGCACTTTATCGTCCAGCACTAGAGAAAAAGAACGATAATTATTTTTTCACTGCTTTGTTGGCCGGTCCTGGTATTGGCTTCTCTCGGGGAACGTCGACAAATCGAGGAAACGAGAACAAGGTCAGGGGACGTCTCCAAATTACAAGAAATGCAGATGTGTTTGAGATATCAGATAGCAGGGTGAGGTGGTCGTAGATATTTTCAAATCCCTATTTTTTACCTTGACCTATTTTTGGTAATTCTTGCCCGTTTCAGGCGCAGGCAGAATTGTGCCTTCAGTCTCAACTCTTGAAGTTCCAGATACGTCCCCCCAGCCTCCTCATTGTCTCCCACCTTGTCCTCCCTAATGTGCAGATCTAGTCACTACCCTATAGGAAGCTGTTCTAACGGCAGAGAGAAAGCAAAGGAAATTTGCCAGGATGTTGCCTGGGATGGAGAATTTACTTTAGTTCATTATTGTCACGTGTACAGATGTGCAGTGGAAAGCTTTTTGTTGAGTGCTATCTAGTTAAAGAAAATACTACACATGAATACAATCAAGTCATCAACAGTGCATGGTGGATAAAGGGTACAACATTTAGTAATGAGTACTGCAATGCACTTCCTGAGAAAGTGAAGGAGATAGAGTCACATGGCATTTAATAAATGTTTGGTTGGAGCAAGCAGAAAATGATGGGCCAAGGGGTGAAAGATCGGATTAATACAGATAGTGCAAATAGTACCCTCTATTCAGCATGGGCATGTTGAGGCAAATGGCCTGTTTCCATGCTGTTTGATACTTTATTCCAAACTTTTCAAACTCCTTCCCCAAAAGTGGCAGCACGGTAGTGTAGATGGTAGAGCTGCTGCCTCACAGTGCACAGGTATGTGCTGAGTTTGCATGTTCTCACTGTAACAGTGTGGGTTTCTTCCAGATGCACAGAACTCCCAAATACATGTGATTTTATAGATTAATTGGCCTCTGTAAATTTCCCCTCATGTGCAGGAAGTTAGTTGGTTTAGTTCGTTTTGTTTATTGTACAGTGAAAAGCTTTTGTTGCGTGTTATCCAGTCAGCAGAAATACAATATATGATTTCAATCAAGCCATTCACAGTGTATGGATACATGATAAGGGGATAACGTTTAGTGCAAGGTAAATCCAGCCAAATCCGATCAAGGAGAGTCTGAGGGTCACCAAGGAAGTAGATGGTAGTTCAGTACTGCTCTCTGTAGTAGGATGATTCAGTTGCCTGGTAAAAGCTAAGTGGTAACAGATAAGTGGAAACGAAAGGTGAATAACATACAATTCATGTAAATGGGTGATCGATGGTCAGTGTGGTTGACTGAACATCCTTTTTCCATGTTATTGCTTTCAATCAGAAAAGCAATATGCCATCTCACCAAGGATGAATGCTAGCAATGCTCTGTTCGCAAAAGCGTTCAGAAGTGTGAAAACACATACCTTCAGATTAAGAGCCAGTTTCTTCCCAGCAGAACCAGGCAACTCAACCATCCTATCACCAACTAGCGAGTGGTCCTGACCTACCATTGACCTCATTGGAGACCCTCGGACTATTTTTAATCGGACTTTATCTTGCACTAAATGTTATTCCCTTTATCCTATATCTCTACATTTTGGGTGGCTTGATTGTAATCATGTGTCATCTTTCCACTGACTGGATAGTATGTAAGAAAAAGGGTTTACACTATACTTCGGTACACATGACTATAAATTACACTAAATGAAAAGTTAATTGAGAAAATATTATTTTTGGTATGTTACCACCTAAGGTGCAGACTTTTACTTGCCTGATTAATAAAGGTTAAATAATAAATAATTTTCTAAAGATGTTCACATTTTGTTGTCATCCTTCATCAAATAGGTCCGTTTTCTAATCGCTGTTGCAGGTATGATTTTCCCTTGGAAGAGAATCTGCTCTTCCTGCCATTTCTGGATCATGAACTTGTTCTTAATTGCCACACCATCATTGTTTTATGGGATCAGAGTATAGATGGAACACAATACTTCTATGTGAAACAGAAATGAATGTTGAAGATGAAAGAAATTTGAAGGATGGAGAGAGAATGTGTGTGATGTTGGAAAATGAGTAGAACATAAGTTTTAATGAAGTATAATTAACTGATCTGAATTTTTTCTCCACTGTTAGTGATGAGTTTCATAAACTCCTTTCACAGGAATTTGCAAGTTGAATATTTGCAAGTGGAAATTTAAACCAGAGCACATCGTTATTTGACTGTGATGATGAGTCAGTTTACCAGGATATAAATATCAACTTTCTTTGAATAGAGAAGGAAAAACATTCATCTGTTCTGTTTATGAAAAAGATTTTGCACACTGTGATTTTACAGCATTGAGACACACATAAAAAGACTGTGGGAAGACGGGGAAGAGGTGCAACAAGTTGGAGAGAATACAGGGAGACAGTAGTGGTGGAAGAAACAGTGTACACGTTTGAACTGGGATTTAGTTCATCATCCAACTTCAAGACACAGGGACACGCTGACCATGCAGAATCCAGGTAAATGTGGGGAAAGCGCGAAGGGATTCCATTGCCCATCCCAATTGGAACGTCATCAATGCACTCGCAGCAAGAAGAGACCATTCCCTTCCTCCGTTTGCGGGAAGAGATTCGCTCAAGCTTCTGACCAGCTGAAACACCAGCGAGTTCATGCTGGGGAGAGACCCTACACCTGCTCCATGTGCAAGAAGGGATTCATTCGGCTCTCCGATCTGATAAGACACCAGCGAACTCACACAGGAGAGAGGCCATTTTCCTGCGCTGTGTGCGGCAAGGGATTTTCCCAGTCGTCTCATCTGCAGTCACATCAGCGGGTGCACACTGAAGAGAGAACATTTAATTGTTCTAACTGTGAAAAGAGCTTTAAAAGCTCGGTGGTTCTGGTGAGGCACCAGCGTATTCACACAGGGGAGAGGCCATTCATCTGCAGTGTGTGTGGAAAAGGGTTCATACAGTCATTTCATCTAAAGACGCACCAACGAGTCCATACTGATGAGAGAACATTTAATTGCTCTGCCTGTGAGAAGAGTTTTAAAAGATCAGCAGATCTACTTAGACATCAGCGCATTCATACTGGGGAGAGGCCATTCACCTGTACTGTCTGTGGAAAGGGATTCACTCAGTCGTCCCATTTGCAGATGCATGGGCTAGTTCACACAGGGGAGAGGCCATTTGTGTGCTCCGTGTGTGGAAAGGGATTCACTTGTTCATCCAGTCTGCTTAAACATCAACAGGTTCACACCGGAGAGAGGCCATTTACCTGCTCCATCTGCGGGAAGAGATTCATTTGTTCATCCACCCTGCTGATCCACCAGCGGGCTCACACCGGGGAGAAGCCATTCACCTGCTCTGTGTGCGGGAAGGGATTCACTCAGTTCTCCCATCTGCAGTCACACAAGCGAGTTCACAAGTGATTGCAGCGTCTCGATCCTGCTGCCACAACAACTGTTCAGAAAAAGCTCATGATCATGCTGAAAGTTGGGCTGTAACTTTGCGTCGTTAATTTTTGCATCTGCTTTCATATTCTTTACATGTCAAATAAATATCAGGTATTTATCTCCAAATGCCGGCTAGATTGAGTAGTGGCGGGGAAAGCGAATGAGTTCTGATTTAATTCCTGTATTGCCTAAGGTATATTTTTACAAGGTATATTTGTGTGGGAAGGAACTTCAGATGCTGGTTTAAACCAAATATAGACACAAAATGCTGAAGTAACTCAGTGGGACAGGCAGCATCTCTGGAGAGAAGGAATGGGTGATGTCATCCATTCGTTCTCTCCAGAGATGCTGCCTGTCCTCCTGAGTTAGTTCAGAATTTTGTGTCTATCTTCACTCTGAGGTACATACTTTGTTTTGAACTCAAGAAAATAATTTGCTATCTCTGCATCACACCTAATGCTGTCACATCCATCCTGTAGTGAGAACTGTACACAGTACATTCATAATGCCAAACCAACGTTTTATACAGTTTGACATAACTTGCATATGTAGCATTTAATAAATAACAGTCTCATCTTCTGCCTTGGCCATTCTTATCTACTTATCCTGTTGGGGTTTGTGGACATGCATATCCCCACATATCTGTGCATCACTGGCCAATGCAATGATCCACTGTGTGCCTGAAAAACATGAGTGTGTCGCTGAATGTCTGATGCTTTTGTGCATACTCCACTGACCGTTGCAGTGCTAATTGAGTAAATGTTGTCCTGTCAATGCAAAGCCTCTCCTTCTCTTGTGCCTCTAAGTGGTGAACAAGGAACCTTGTGGTCTGAGGCTAAACTTCAGGAAGACCTGGGGTTCGGTCCCATACATGAACCCTGTAGGTTGAGGGACACATGAGGATTACATGTTTTTTGGGAATCAGCACTCGGCAATGGATACGTTCATAAGACATAAGAGTAGAATTAGGCCATTTCAGCCCTTCAAGTCGGCTCCACTATTCGATCTATTTTTCTCCCTCAACCCCATTCCCTAGCCTTCTCCCAGTAACTTTTGATAACCTTGAAAATCAAGAACCTAAAAAGGTCCATAGACAATAGGTGCAGGAGGAGGCCATTTGGCCCTTCGAGCCAGCACCATCATTCAATGTGATCATGGCTGATCTGTTTCAATCAGTACTCCGTTCCTGCCTTCTCCCCATACCCCCTGACTCCGCTATCCTTAAGAGTTCTATCTAGCTCTCTCTTGAATGCATTCAGAGAATTGGCCTCCACTGCCTTCTGAGGCAGAGAATTCCACAGATTCACAACTCTCTGACTGAAAACGTTTTTCCTCGTCTCAGTTCTAAATGGCCTACCCCTCATTCTTAAACTGTGGCCCCTTGTTCTAGACTCCCCCAACATTGGGAACATGTTTCCTGCCTCTAACGTGTCCAACCCCTTAATAATCTTATACGTTTCGATAAGATCTCCTCTCATCCTTCTAAATTCCTTGGTTTTTAGGTTTATAAACTTTTCAGGTAACATTTCTGATTGAGTGGGCACAGCTACTGTTTTGCCCACTGAATCCATCACTGCCATTTATAATTCTATTCCCATCTACACAGTTTACCGGATCACTTGGTATTTTTGCTAGACTTCGATAAAATGCCCTCTTTATCTAATTCACACATAATGATGATTTGTTTCAGACTGCACAGGCTTACTCGCCTCAAACCAATACAAAAACATGCAACCTTTTTTTACTGGAATGGGAAATAAATTACCTTAAATACAGAGGCGTGTAGGAGGGGACTGCACATGCTGGTTTACACGAATGATCGACACAAAATGCTGGAGTAACTCAGCAGGATAGGCAACATCTCTGGATGGAAGGAATGGGTAACGTTTTGGGTTGAGACCCTTCTTCAGACAGGAAGATGCTGCCTGTTCCACTGAGTTATTCCTGGATGTTATGTCTACACGGTAAATAATAATAGAAATAAGAATATTGAAAGGCTTGGATAGAGTAAACATAGAAAAATAGGTGCAGTAAGCCATTCGGCCCTTTGAGCCAGCATCGCCATTCAATATGATCATAGTTGATCATCTAAAATCAGTACCCCTTTCCTGCTTTTCCCCGATATCCCTTGATCCCTTTAGCCCTGAGAGCTAAATCTAACTCTCAAGTAGATGTGGAGAGGATGTTTTCACCAGTGTGAGTCTAGCACTCGAGGTCATGGCCTCAGAATTAAAGGCCGTTCCTTGAGGTAGGAGATGAGGAGGAATTTCTTTAGTCATAGGGTGGTGAATCTGTGGAATTCTTTGCCACAGAAGGCTATGGAGGCCAAGTCAATGGTTATTTTTAAGGCAGAGATAGATTCTTGATTAGTGCGGCTTCCCGGGGTTATGGGAGAAGGCAGGAGAATGGGATTAGGAGGACGAGACAGATCAGCCATGATTAGACCTTATGGGTTGAATGACCTAATTCTGTTCCTATCACTTATGATAAATACTGATGAAAGTTTCCGTCCCATTAATGGAAACCCCGGTTCTGCGCACTCTGATTGGTTGAGTAATAGGCGGGTCCTCCCTGCAGCTTATTGGTACAGGCTGCACGTCAATCATTCGGGCAATGGGGCAGCCGAGCATGCGCGCTTGGGGCTGGCGACGAGTGACGCAACAGGTAGGCGAGCGTAACTTTGCCGCCTGACGAACTGCGGAAACATCTGCGGATTCGGCAATTTCAGGTACGAAACGGCCTCTGTGCGACTTCAAACTTTGCGCCCTGACCCGACTTGAGATGATAACTATTTCCTTCGTTAACCGTCGCCGCCAAACTCCTCTTTCTGCCGTTTCGCACCGGAAAAGCTACAGACTCGGCAGTTGACTACCAACAGCGCGTGCGCAGCGTGAAACGCAGGGAGCGTCTCTCAACGGAGTGAAATATTTGGGGAGCGTGTCTGCACCAAAGAAACTAGAGACAGACACAAAATGCTGGAGTAACTCAGCGGGACAGACAGCATCTCTGGGTTGCTCCAGCATTTTGTGTTTACAATATTAAAACCACTGCGTTGCAAGCTGCCCAAGCGAAATATGAGATGCTGTTTCTCCAATTTGCGATTAGACTCACTCTGACAATGGAGGAGGCCTGGGACAGAAAAGTCAGTGTGGGAAGGTAAAACTGGAGATGGCCAACGATAGCAGTGTCTGTATCTTGCACTTTATTTTATTTATTTTCATTGTACTTGGGTTGGGCAACATTCAGTTACACAACATGCTCATGTCAACTAACCTAATCCCAATTATCAACACTTGGTCAACAGCCTTCTTGTCTTATTGATTCAAGCACTTGTTTACTTAGGGAGAAACACAAGAAGCTGCAGATGCTGGAATCTTTAGCAAAATGCAAAGTGCTGTAGTAACCCATTGGGTCAGACAGACCACATTAGAGCATTTTGTTCAGTTTTGGTCACCCTGTTATAGGAAAGTTGTTACGTTGGAAAAGGGAGTTATGCAGAAAATAATTATGCAGAGAAGAGTTTAGATTTTTAGAGATACAGCGCGGAAACAGGCCCTTCGGCCCACCGAGTACGCGCCGCCCAGCGATCCCCGCACATTAACACTATCCTGCACCCACTAGGGACAATTTTTACAATTACCCAGTCAATTAACCTACATACCTGTACGTCTTTGGAGTGTGGGAGGAAACCGAAGATCTCGGAGAAAACCCACGCAGGTCACGGGGAGAACGTACAAACTCCGTACAGACGGCGTTGTCAGGATCGAACCTGAGTCTCCGGCGCTGCATTCGCTGTAAGGCAGCAACTCTACCGCTGCGCCACCGTGCCGCCTGTTACGGGGATGTTGCCAGGACTCGAGGGCCTGAACTATAGGGAGAGGTTAAGTAGGCTGGGACTTTATTCCTTGGAGCACAGGAGGATGTGATCTTGTAGGGGTGTGTAAAATCAGAAGAGGAATATATCGGGTAAATGGATCAAGAACCAGAGGATGGAGGGTCTTGACCCGAACGTCACCCATTTCTTCTATCCAGATATGCTGCCTGTCCTGCGGAGTTACTCCAGCATTTGTGTCCATCTTTGGCAGAACCAGTGGACATAGGTTTCAGGTGAGGGGAAAAGATTTAATAGGAACCTGAGGGGCAACTTTTTTTTACACAAAGAGTGGTAGGTATATGGAATGATCTGCTGAAGGAGGAGGTTATGGCTGGTACAATTTCAACATTTATAAAACATTTGGACAATTACATGAACAGGATAGGGTTAGTGGGATATGGACCAAACACTGGCAATTGGGACGAGTGCAGATGGGGCATGTTGGTTGGCATGGGCAAGTTGGGCCAAAAGGCCTGTATCCACACTGTATGACTGTGGCTTTTTTAACACTTCTTTTACATGGTATTACAGTATTAAGAATTTGTAGATGGTAAAATTGGACCACATCAAAATCTGACTGTTCTCTATTTACTAGGATCTGGATATCACTAAACAGAAGGGGAGAATATTGATCACTTCTGCCTGTGGAAAACGTTACGAATGTAAGGATGCCTAAGGTACAGGTACTGTACCAGGAGAGAGCCAGTTCACAGAGTTTGGAAACAGATTGAACCAGATGAACAGTGTGGGGGGGAAATGCTCCATTCACAGTGAAGAGGAACTATGCACTGATTCCATATGTGGAGGAAGGTTCTATTCATTCCCAAATCTGGAAAGACAGAAAGGCATTTGGATGATGGAGAAACTGTGTAAATGTGGGGACTGTGGGAAGGGGTTCAGTTATCCATCCCAGTTGGAAACCCATCAGCGAACGCACACCAAGGAGAGGCCGTTTATGTGCTCTGCGTGTGGGAAGGGCTTCACTCAGTCAACCCACTTGGAGACACACGTCCTCGCCCACACTGGGGAGAGACCATTCACTTGCTCCGTGTGCGGGAAACAGTTCACTCGCTCGTCCAACCTGTTGAGACACCAACGGGTTCACACCGGGGAAAGGCCGTTCATCTGCTCCTTGTGTGGGAAGAGATTTACTCAAATGTCCAGCCTCCAGAAACACCAGCTCGTTCACTCTGAGGAGAGAACTTTTACTTGCCCTAACTGCGAGAAAAGCTTTAAAAGCTCCGAGGTACTGCTGAGGCACCAGCGTATCCATACAGGGGAGAGGCCGTTCATCTGTAACGTGTGTGGGAAGGGATTCACTCAGTCAACCCACCTGCAGATACATGGGCGAGTTCACACTGGTGAGAGGCCGTTCAGGTGCCCGATTTGTGGAAAGGGATTCACTTGTTCATCCAACCTCCTGACGCACCAGAGAGCTCATACCGGGGAGAGGCCTTTCAGCTGCTCCGTGTGCGGGAATGGATTCACGCAGCTCTCCCACCTGCATTCGCATCACCAGCGAGTTCACACTGGTGAGAGAACATTTCATTGCTCCAAGTGCCAGGACAGTTTCAAAAACTCGGGAGATCTAATGAGTCACCAGCTTGTTCATTCGGGAGAGAGGTTGTTCACCTGTTCTGTCTGTGGGAAGAGATTCAGTCACTCGTCCAACCTGCTGAGGCACCAGCGGATTCATCCTGGGAAGATACCTCTGTCCTGCTCAGTGTGTGGGAAGGGATTCACTCATTTATCCCGTTTGCTGTCACACCAGCAGTTTCACAAGTGATTGTATGGTGTAGATTTTGCTTTTACTGCAGCTATTGATCATATCCCCAGCCGATCATTCCATCATTATGGGTTTGATTCTGTTAATAATGTCAACACACGCCATCCTCAGATTACAAACACCTGACTTGAGGACACTTCTACATACAGAACAGATCCCATAATGTTATTAACTTCAAAAGTCTGATATATGTTCACTGCTTTGAGTGGCGGAGCTACTTCTCTCAGCCCGTCCGTCTCTACTCTGAGTAAGGTTCTTTATAATGAGTGTGACGTGCTTTTGATGCCGTTCATTACAATAATGTGGAGGCACAACAATCATATCGAGCGATATTTGTGTATTAACCAACTTGTGGACAAAATCAGTTTCTGGGCAGAACATTGAATTCTTTAATTTTAGTTAACGACATAATCCTCTTCCTTCTTCCCCCATAAAATACCCCTCCCCTCTATATGCCCCAACTCAACTTGCACCTATTTCTCCCCTCCCCCTCCCTTCCACCTACGTTCCCTCCTCTAGCTTCACAATTCTCTTCAATTTCTTTGTATCGCACCTTCTACATTTTCATCTCTGATCTTTGTCCAACCATCTGCCTATTGAAAACTCCTCCTCGCCTGTGTCAACGTAATACCTACAAGGATTTGCAGATACTGGCTTATACCAAAGAAAGAAACGCAATGCTGGAGTAACTCAGTGGGTCGGGCAACATCCCTGGATGGGTGATATAGAAACAGAAAATAGGTGCAGGGGGAGGCCAGTTGGCCCTTCGAGCCAGCAGCACCATTCATTGTGATCGTGGCTGACCATCCACAATCAGTAACCTGTGCCTGCTTTCTCCCCATATCCCTTGATACCACTACCCCTAAGAGTTCTATTTAACTCTCTTTTAAATTCATCCAGCGAATTGGCTTCCACTGCCTTCGGTGGCAGAGAATTCCACAAATTCACAACTCTCTGTGTGAAAAAGTTTCTTCTCGGCTCAGATTTAAATGGCCTCCCCTTTATTCTTAGACTGTGGCCCCTGGTTCTGGACTTTCCCAACATTGGGAACATTTTTCCTGCATCTAGCTTGTCCAGTCCTTTTATAATTTTATACCTCTCTATAAGATCCCCTCTCATCCTTCTAAACTCCAGTAAATACAAGTCTAGTCTTTCCAATCTTTCCTCATATGATAGTCCCGCCAACCCGGGGATTAACCTCGTGATCCTCTGCTCCACTGCCTCAATGGCAAGGATGTCCTTCCTCAAATTAGGAGAACAAAACTGCGCATAATTAGATATGGTCTCACCAGGGCCCTATACAACTGCAGAAGGACCTCTTTACTCCTATACTCAAATCCCCTCGTTATGAAGCCAACATGCTATTAGCTTTCTTCACTACCTGATGTACCCTCATGCTTACTTTCAGTGACTGGTGTAGAAGGACACCCAGGTCTCATTGCACTTCCCCTTTACCTAATCTGACACCATTGAGATAATAATCTGCCTCCTTGTTGTTGCTGCCAGTGGATAACCTCACATTTATCTACATTATACTGCATCTGCCATGCATCTACCCACTCATTCAATCTGTCCTAGTCACCCTGCAACCTCCCAACATCTTCTTCGCAGTTCACACTGCCACCCAGCTTTGTGTCATCTGCAAACTTGTTAGTGTTACTTCTCCTTCCATCATCCAAATCATTAATATATATTGTAAATAGTTACAATATTTGTTGTATTGGGCCCCAGCACTGAACCCTACGGCACTCCACTCGCCACTGCCTGCCATTTTGAAAAGGACCCGTTTATTCCTCATCTTTGCTTCCAGTCTGCCAACCAATTCTCTATCCATGTCAAGACCCTACCCCCAATACCATGTGCTCTAATTTTGCTCACCAATCTCCCGTGTGGAACCTTATCAAAGGCTTTCTGAAAGTCTAGATACACTACATCCACAGGCACTCCTTCGTCCATTTTACTTGTCACATCCTCAAAAAATTCCAGAAGATTAGTCAAGCGGGATTTCCCCTTCATAATTCCATGATGACTTGGACCAATCCTTTTACTGCTATCCAAATGCGCTGTTATTATCTCTTTAATAATGGACTCCAGCATCTTCCCCACCACCGATGTCAGGCTAACGGGTCTATAATTCACCGTTTCCTCTCTCCTGTCTTGAAAAGTGGGATAACATTAGCTACCTTCCAATCCACAGGAACTCATCCTGAATCTATAGAACATTGGAAAATGATCACCAATGCGTCCATTATTTCTAGAGCCATCCCCTGGGATGCAGACCATCAGGCCCTGGGGATTTATCAGCCTTCAGTCCCATCAGTCCACCCAATACTATTTCTCGCCTTCAGAGACCCACAGTTGTCTTTACTAATCTTTTTCTCTTAACATACCTAAAGAAGCTTTTACTATTCTTCTTTATATTCTTGGCCAGCTTCTCCTCGTACTTCATCTTTTCACCCGTATTGCCCTGTTTGTTACCTTCTGTTGTCTTTTGAAAGTTCCCCAATCTTCTGGCTTCCTGCTATTCTTTGCTATGTTGTACATCTTTTCTTTATTTCATCCCTAACTTCCCTTATCAGCCACAATTTCCTCTTACTCCCCTAGAATCTTTCTTCCTCTATGGAATGAAGCGATCCCGCATCTTCTGGATTATGCCCAGAAATTCCTGCCATTGCTGTTCCACCATCATTCTTGCTAGGGTCCTTTTCCAGTCGACCTTGGGCAGCTCCTCCCTCATGGTCTCCTTTGTTCAACTGCAACACTGACACTTCTGATTTAACCTTCTCCTTCTCAAATTACAGATTAAAACTAATCATATTATGGTCACTACCTCCAAGCGGTTCCTTTACCTTGAGTTCCCTTATTAAACTGGTTCAGTGGACAACACTAAATCCAGAATTGGCTTCTATCTGGTGGGCTCCAATACAAGCTGCTCTAAGAATCCATCTCGGAGGCACTCTACAATCTCCCTTTCTTGGGGTCCAGAACCAACCTGATTTTCCCAGTCTATCTGCATTTTGAAATCCCCCGCAACCACAGTGGCATTACCTTTGTTACATGCCAGTTTTAACTCCTGCTGCAACTTACACCCTATATCCAGGCTGCTGTTTGAGGGCCTGTAGATAACTCCCATTAGGGTATTCGTACCTTTACAATTCCTTAATTCTGTCCATAGCAAGTATACGTTGTCAATCCCTAGGTCACCCCTCACAAGGGACTGAATTTCATCCCCCACCAACAGAGCTACCCCACCTCCTGTGCCCACCTATCTGTCCTTTCTATAGGATGTATAACCCTGAATGTTCAGTTCCCAGTCCCGATCCTCCTGCAGCCATGTCTCTGGAATCACCACAATGTCATATCTACCAACCTCTAACTAAGCCTCAAGCTTATCCACTTTACTTCTCCTTCGTGCATTCATATATAATGCTTTTAATCCATTACTCATCTCACCTTTCACATTGACTCCTATTACACTTGGCCATACTCTCCTATCCCTTATGGTGCTTTCTGTCCCGTTAATTCTGGGGTCTATCTTAACTTTTCCTATCGTTTCATTCCCTTTAACTCCATCGTTGTCTGTCCCATTTGTCACCCCCGCCCCCCAACTATTTAGTTTAAACCCACCCATGTAGCAGTGACAAACCTGCCTGCCAGAATGCTGGTCCCCCACCTGTTGAGGTGCAACCCGTCCTTTTTGTAAAATTCACCCTTACCCCAAAACAGATCCCAGTGGCCTAAGAATTTGAATCCCTGCCCCTGCACCAGCTCCTCAACCACACTCAGATCCCCTGTCTCCCTGTTCCTGCCCTCACCAGCATGAAGAACTGGTAGGAAACTGGCGATAACCACCCTGGAGGTCCTGTTTTTCAGCCTTCTTCCGAGCTCTAAAGTCATGCTGCAGAATCTCTTCCCGACGTCGTTTGTGCCGACATGCACTACCACTTCCGGCTGCTCACCTTCACCCTTGAGGGCGCTCAGCAATCGGTCCGTGACGTCCTTGACCCTGGCACCAGAGAGGCAAGAAATCCCTGGTTTGTACCTCTCAAGATGGAGTCCCCTACTACCATGGCTCTGCCTGACATCGGTCTCTTCGGCTTTGCCTCAGCGCCACGTTTAGCCTCACAGACTTGTCCGCCGCTCAGACTGGCAGTGTCTTCTGTCTCGACAGCTTCCAAGAGGGTGAACCTATTTTCAAGAGGTACAACCCCCGGGGTCTCCTATACTCCAAGCTTCCTTCCCTTCCTCACCATTACCCACCTTCTCTCTTCCAGTACCTTTGGTGTAACGATCTTGCTGTATGTTGGCCCTGCCCAGGAAACACTTGTTCTCTCGGATGATTCTGAAGTCATCCAGTGGCCTCTCCAGTGTCCCAACATGGTCCTTCAGGAACTGAACCCGGACACACTTTCCACATTTGTAGCAGCCAGGGACCTCCCACATCCTACAGAAATCACACTGACTCAGCTCACCTGTCTTTTTTGGGGGGGTCTCACCCTCTCCAACTTTTGGTGTAGTCTCCTCCCTCAGCCTCCTCGCCGAAGACTCTCGAGCCAAAGACTTGCACTTTACTCGACAAGGCCACTCCCCGACTGGCCGCTCCCCTGCTCTGCCAATCCCCGCAATCACTCCTTCACCTGCTGCTCCTCTGCTGACCTTGAAGGTATTGACGGTTCGGATCAGGACTCTTCTTCAACCCTGACCCAAAACGTCACCTATCCGTGTTATTTGAGAGATGCTGCCTGGGTCACTGAATTACTCCAGTATTTTTGTGTCAACCTATTGCCTGCCAGGCTCTGTCCTGCCCTTCTCTCTTCCAGCTCTCTTTTGTCTGAAGAAAGGTCTTTACCCGAAACGTCACCCATTCCTGCTCTCCAGAGATGTTGCCTGTCCCGCTGAGTTAATTCAGCATTTTGTGTCTATCTTCCGTTTACTTAAACCAGCATCTGCAGTTCCTTCCGACACATTTTGTCTGATTAAAACTGGTTCATTATCTGTGGGTGGCCCTTTATTTCAATTTAGTTATGCTTTTAAATCAGGTGGGTTCATGCCTTGAAATTGAAAAACGAAACAATATCAATCTTTAAACTGAATTCTTACAGATGGTTCTAGAAACATTTTTTTAAAAAACAGTCAGGACCTGATTTATAATCCAAATAAAATTCAGTGTTCAGTATGGATTTGGTTATCCTTCCCAGCTGGAGAAACATCAGCGTTTGCACACCAAAGAGAGGTCATTTACTTGCTCCAGTCAACTCGCCCCCGGAGATGCATGTCCTTGCATGCACTGTGGGGACACCACTCACTTGTTTTGTATGCAAGGAAAAAAAATCACTCCTGTCATACAAGCCATTGCGACACCAGCAAGCTCACACTAGAAAAAGGCTATTAACCTGCTCCTTTTGTAGGAAGTTATTGTAAATAATATGGATATTTTTAATCTTGTACTTGAGGACATCAATGCCAAATTTTCTGTTTAGATTTCTGCAACCACAACCTAATAAAGGTTTCCTTCTTTAAAATACATGGAATTGTGATTAATACTTAAAGGTTTCTGCCAGCATAGTCAATTGGAGGTCATCTTTACAGCCCTTATCATTACAATAAACTTTAAAGCAATGTGTACTATACATTCAATATTTTAGCCTTGATTTTAAAATATTTACTGCTTTGCAAGGTAATTTTGTCTTTGAATGTTTCTCACGATTAAGGTTTCACGTTGCACTGTTTCTGGACCATTCTGAGGATGGTCTCCATTTACCACATTTCAGATGCTGAACTCTGTCAAGACTTTTTCTCATAATGCTATGATATATGATGGTCAGCTATGAAAGGCAGGCTCACAAATAAATGCATCGTTTATCCAGTTTCCTGTCTAGATGGGTTCCTGTCATTGTTTTGACATTTTTCAGAAATTAAAAGTATAGCAGAAATTAAGCAGAACTTAGAATGAAAATGAGGAAGAATTTCTTTGGACAGAGGATGGTGAATCTGTGAAATTAATTTCCATAGATTGCATGTTGGCCATCAGTGGGTATTTTAAAGCAGAGATAGATGGGTTCTTGATTCAAAGGGCAACAAAGGGAAAAGGAGGGAGAATGGGATTGGTCACAAATTAAAAACCAGAAAGAATGGAGAATTCAGAGCAGCAACTTTGGTTGGTAAAGAAGTCAGCACTTTATATTTCAATGATGGTCATGTTACAGTTCAACATGTGAGGTAACAAAGGTGTCTCCAATCATGAGGGGAATAGATAGGGTAAGTGCACAGTCTTTTTTACAGGATAGGGGAATCAAAAATCAAAGGCCTTAGACTTAAGATGAGAGTGGAAAGATTTAATAGAAACCTGAGGGGCAACATTTTAACTCAGAGGGTGGTGGGTATATGGAATGAGCTGCCAGAGGAGGGAGTTGAGCCAGGTACAATAACATTCAAAATTCATTTGGGCAATTACATGGTTTGGAAAGGCTCGAAGCAATATGGGTGGATAAATACGACTAGATTAGATGGGGCATCCCGGTGGGCATAGATGAGTAGGGCTGAAGGGCCTGTTTCCGTGCTGTGTGACTACTTAAGATTTCAAATTGACGGAGGGATATGCTGTTATGTGATTCCACTTCAGTAACAGCAAAGCATTGATTCCTCGCATTTAGTCTTGCTGCCAGCTTTCCCCGTCAGAAAGGAAGGTCGTCTTGAGCCAAATTTTGATAAGACACTGAAGGATGACCTGAGAAAGGTTTATAGTTATAATTTGATAGCATTGACTAAAGTGATTTTACGATATTTATTTGGAGTAGAACAAAGTTAAAGTCAATCAAAATTATTTAGTCAGCAAGTTGAAAAGAAAATCAGAAGAAGCATCTCAATTCAGAAACTGGTGATACTGGCTGCTGTGGAATGGAATGTGCACTCAACTGTAAAATTAAAGCTTTCTTACCTCGAGAAACAATTCTGGCTGCCAAACTTAAATAAATAAATTAAAATGAAATAAAATAATCAAATAAAATAAAATATGGCAGGGGTGAAATGAGTGTGTGGCCAGGGTGGTGTGGATCTCTGATGATGCTGGCTGCCTTTTTGAGGCAATCTGTGAAAAGTGCAATTATTTTGCATCCCAGCGCCCTGCAACCCCCAGTCGATGTACTGCGCTGTGTAATCAATTCCTTTGGCATGGTGGCGCAGCGGTTGAGTTGCTGCCTTACACGCTTGTAGAGCCGGAGACCCAGGTACAAACCTGACGACGGGTGCTGTCTACATTCTCGCTGTGACCCCGTGGGTGTACTTCGTTTTCCTCCCACACTCCAAAATCGTAAGGTTTGTAGGTTAATTGGCTTGGTATAAGTAAATTGTCCCCAGTGTGTGTTTACGATAGTGTTAGTGTGCGGGGATCGCTGGTCGGTGCGGACTCGGTGGGCCGATGGGCCTGTTTCCACGCTGTATCTATAAACTAAACTGTGTAGCAAGGAACTGCATAGAAACATAGAAAGTAGGTACAGGAAAAGGCCATCCGGTCCTTCGAGCCAGCACTGCCATTCAATATGATTATGGCTCATCATCCAGAATCAGTACCCTGTTCCTGTTTTTTTCCCCATATCCCTTGATTCCGTTACCCTTAAGAGCTATATCTAACTATCTTGAATACATCTAGTGAATTGGCCTCCACTGCCTTATGTGGCAGAGAATGCCACAGATTCACAACTCCATGGGTGAAAAGGTTTTTCCTCATCTCAGTCCTAAATAGCCCACCCCTTATTCTTAGACTGTGACCCCTGGTTCTGGACTCCCCCAACATTGGGAACATTTTCCTGCATCTAGCCTGTCCAATCCCTTAATAATTTAATGTTTCTATAAGATCCCCTCTCATCCTTCTAAATTCCAGTGAATATAAGCCCAGTCGATCCATTCTTTCATCATATGCCAGTCTGGCCATCCTGGGAATTAACTTGGTGAACCTATGCTGCGCACTCCCCCAATAGCAAGAATGTCCTTCCACAAATTCGACATCCAAAACTGCACACAATACTCCAGGTGCAGTCTCACCAGGGCACTGTACAACAGTAGTCGGACCTCCTTGCTTCTCAAATCCTCTCGCTATGCAGATGCTGGTTTACACCAAAGATACACACCGCATGCTGTAGTAACTCAGTAACCCACTGAGTTACTCCAACATTTTGTGTTCATCTTAAACTAAAGGGTGGTGAATCTGTGGAATTCAGAAGGCTGTGGAGGCAAAGTCAGTGGATATATTTAAGGCAGAGATAGATGAATTCTTGATTAGTACGGGTGTCAGAGGTCATGGGGACAAGGCAGTTGATGGGGTTAGGAGGGAGAGATGGATTTGCCATGATTGAATGGTAGAGTAGACTTGATGGGTCGAATGGCCTTATTCTGCCCCCATCTCTTATGATCTTGTGAAATTCCCCACTGGACCAGAGCGCACGTCACTCACAGGGGAGAGGAGGCGGGCGGAGCAGGGACCGCCGCGCCTGCGCACCTCGCGGCCAGAAGCTGACGCAGGAGGTAAGAGCGGGGTTTTGTAATCTCCGGGGACGCTGTCACTTCCCCAAAACACCGAGTGCAGCTCCGCGGCCGCAAATAAAACTCAGACTTTGCCTCCGCTTCCCAATGTGAAACGAGAACAAAATCTTCCCCCACGCCCGCCGCCGCTTTCCACGTTATCCCGAATAGTTGAAAGGGCCGGAGAGACCGTCGGCGCAGGCGCGGGATGACCCTCATTTTGGGGAGCATCATTAAATCAGGGAGCGTCCCCAAATCAGAGACTGAAACTAAATCAGGGAGCGTCCCCAAATCAGAGACTGTCTAAATTAACGAGCGTTTCCGAATCAGGAACTGTCTCTAAATCAGCGAGCGTTCTTCAGTCATGGACTGTCTAAATCGGGGAGCGTCCCCAATTCAGGGCCTGCCTCCAAATCAACGACTGCCCCTAAAACAAGGACCTGCTAATGTCTGTAAGTTCGGACAAACACGGGACTGGATACAGTGTGGGAAGAAGGGTCTCGACTCGAAACATCACCCATTTCTTCTCTCCAGAGATGCAACCAGACCCGCTGAGTTACTCCAGCATTTTGTGTCTACCTGGATACAGGGTGCTTTGATAAAGAATTAAGTGCTGGTAAATGAGATATTACGGGTAAGATTATCGTCAGCACAGACACGATGGGCCAAAAAGCCTATTTCTAATATTATTAAGACTCAGGATATATATATTTAGCTGCCAAAATCAGCTTTTAAGCTCTTCATCGTTCATGTCTTTTGGGTTTGGAATTTGAGGTGACTGTAAGGAGTCTGTATGTTCTACCTGTGACCTCTTCGCTTTTCTCTAGGTGCTCCCGTTCCCTCCTGCATTCCAAAAACATACAGGTTGAAGGTTAATTGGCTTCGGTAAAAATTGTAAATTGTCCCGAGTGCGTAAGATAATGTCAGTTTATGGGGTGATCGCTGGTCGGCGCAGTGGGCCAAAGGACCTGTTTTTTTGTTGTATCTCTTAAGTCTAAAGTCATCCTACGCTCTTGTAGTGCAGAGAGTGAATAAATATAGAATATTTTGGTAAGGATATGAATTTCAGTGAAGGGTGGAGGGAGAATGTGTGATTTACAGCTTTCGGAGAACCACAGGAAAAAATGTTCCTTAAAAATAAAACTGTCAGTTAAAAAAATCTGTCCTGTACTTACAGTGATAACTTTGAACTCCTTTACAGAGGATGGAGGATTTGCTGATGGGGTACTTGAACCAAACTTCGTAGCAAGATTTGACTGACATTTATCAAGTACCGACCGCCATTGGTCTTTGATTAAAAGAGAAAAAGTGACCAAGTGTGGATGTATCGGTGAGACGGGAGAAGCACCGGTAAACATACATGATAAGAATGTCACAACATGTTCGCTGTTGAGAATTTGAACCAACTGCACTGCCTCAAAAGTCATCAGAATATCCACAAGAAGAAGGAACGAGGCACCTGAGTCTGTGGTTGGACAAGGCTTCAAGTGATTATCCAACCTGGAGAGTCGCAAAGACACTGAAGCGATGGAGAAACCGTGCAAATGTGGGGCCTGTGGGATGGGATTCAGTTTCCCAACCCAGCTGGAAATTCACCTACCAGCAGGCTCACACCAAGGAGAGGCCGTTTGTCTGCTCCTTGTGCGGGAAGGGATTCACACACTCATCCCACCTGTTGACGCACCAGCGGATTCACACCGGGGAAAAGCCATACAACTGCACCTTGTATGGGAAGGGATTCACCAAGTCGTCCAAGCTGAAGGCGCACTATCAGGTCCACAGCGAGGAGAAAACATTTAATTGTTCCAACTGTGAGAAGAGCTTCAAAAGCTCACATTACCTGCGGAGGCACCAGCAGGTTCACACCACAGAGAGGCCATTTACCTGCTCTGTATGCGAGAAGGGATTCACTCGTTCGTACAGCCTGCTGCTGCATGAGCGGGTCCATACTGGGAAACGACCGTACGCCTGCTCCAAGTGCGGGAAAGGATTCAACCAGTCGTCCGACCTGCTGAGGCACCAGCGGGTTCATACCGGAGAGAGGCCGTTCACCTGCGCCATGTGCGGCAAAGGATTCACTCGATCGTCCAACCTCCTGGTCCACGAGCGGGTTCACATTGGGAAAAGGCCGTTCTCCTGTTCCGTGTGCGAGAAGGGATTCAACCAGTTAGCCGGACTGCTGATACACAAACGGGTCCACACCGGGGAGCGACCTTTCTCCTGCTCTGCGTGCGGGAAGAGATTCATCTCTTCATCGAACCTGCTGGTTCACCAGCGGGTACACACCGGAGAACGGCCATTCTCCTGCCCTGTGTGTGGGAAAGGATTCACTTGTTCATCCAACCTCCTGGTGCACCAGCGCATTCACACCAGGGAAAGGCCGTTCCCCTGTTCCATCTGTGGGAAGGGATTCACTCAGTTGTCTAATTTACAGACGCACCAGCGAGTTCACAGTTGACGGCAAGGTTTAGATTCTGCCGTGACTTGATCATTCTAACGGTGGGGTTTAATTCTGTTCATGTTACACTTCAAAATATTTGTATGATTGATTGTTATTTTTGGAAGATGTTAAAGAAATTGACTTATTTTAAATAATGTGTTTATATCTATATTTCTCGACAAGCTCAGCTGACTGAGGATTTAGGAGATACATGGAACTGCGAATGGTGGTTTATACAAAAGAACGACACAACTACTGGAGTAACTCAGCAGATCAGGTAGCATCACTGGAGAACAGAGATAAATTACATTGCGGGTCCGGACCCTTCTACAGACTCTGAGGAAGGGTTTCATCCTGAAACGCCACAGATCCATGTTCTCCAGAGATGCTGCCTGACCCAATGTGCCACTCCAGCATTTTGTATTTTACTCAAGATTCCAGTATCTGCAGTTTGTTGTGTCTCCATTTTCAAATTCTTCCAGTTCATGAAAAAAGACTCACTAGATCGTGAAGACAAATACACGAACAATAGACCACTGCGAGCCTTGTACCGGGTCCAACATTCATTGACATCATGGCTAAGGATTGACATCATGTGTAGGATAGTGTTAATGTACGGGGTGATCGCTGGTCGTTGTGGACTCGGTGGGGCGAAGCCCTGTTTCCAAGCTGTATCTCTAAATTCTGAAGTGTAAAGTAAATTCTAAAGTTTATATCCCTTGGTCTTGATTCCCCCACTCTGGGTAAAGGACTGTGCATTTACTCGATCTATGCCCCGCATGATTTTATATTTCTCTATAAGATCACCCCTCATCCTCCTGCGTTCCAAGGAACAAAGTCCTGGACTGGCCCAACCTTTCCCCACAGCTCAGTCACTTAGACTTGTCAACATCTTTGTAAATTGTTGACTTTGTAAATAGATATTAAATTAAAATCGATCTTGGAATTTTTTCCCAAGCACAGGTCATTGTTCCATCAATGTCAATTCCAGATCTGAAACGTCGACTATGCCCTTTGCTTCCACAAATGCCACCTGCCCCACCGAGTTCTTCCAGCACTTGTTTTTTTTCTCCATTTCACAGCATCTGCAGTCTCATGCCCACGTTATTAATATTAATCAGCACAGGATGTGTCTGTTGACACTGCGTTCATTTTACTGACCAGAAACAGCTTAGTGTCTCCAAGACATTGCAGATTAAATGAAGTAAATTCAATTATAATTTAACAAGGCATCTTACGAGCAATGAACTTTATCTCCTCAACTCTCCAGCCCCTCACACCACAGGAATATGGATCAGATCCGGGCAGAGGAATTTAGTTTAACTTGGTATCATGTTTGTGCATGGTCATTGTGGACCGAAGGGCCGTTTCCTGTGTTGTCCTGTGTATGTAAGAAGGAACTACAGATGCTGGTTTAAACCAAAGATAGACACAAAAAGCTGGAGTAAATCAGCGGGACCTTAAGGTCTCGACCCGAAACATCACCCATTCCTTCTCTCCAGAGATGCTGCCTGTCCTGCTAAGTTACACTAGCTTTTTGTGTCTATCTTCTGTACTATTCTATGTTTAGTTCAACTGTCCCTCTTACCAAACACCTAACATCCAATGTCTTACTGCTCCTCTGAAGAAAGGACACAAAATGTTGGAGTAACCCTTTTACAGAGTGGTGATAGTGCCTGACCAGCGGCTCACTGCCTGGCCCAGAGTTACTCCAGCATTTTGGGTCTTTTCTTGGCAAACCAGCATCTGCTGTTCCTTGTTTTTACATTCCTCACTTCTCTTCAACCCGCTTGCCCCAATTCCTCTGACAGCAAATACACTTTCCCACAACACAAAATAAGCTAGAGCAATGGCTGCCCACCGTTTACTTGTTCATTTAGCTCGCTCTAAACATGGAGTCTCGAGATTTTAGGTGCCAGAATAATCAAAATTCATGTTGCAGGCTGGGTTTTATTGACTTTATTCAGTTAACAATAAAAAATACAAAGTGGTGCAGCCTGTAGACCTGCTGCTTCACAGCGCCAGAGATCCTGGTTCGATCCTGACCGTAGATGCTGTTTGAGTGGAATTTGCATGTTCTCCAGGTGCTCCGGATTCCTCCCACATCGCAAAGAAATGCTGATTTGTAGGTTAATTGGCCTCTGTAAATTGTGTAGGGGCAAGGGGCAAAAGTGGGATAATATGGAACTAGAGTGACAATAGGTACAGGAGGAGGCCATTCGGCCCTTCGAGCTAGCACCGCCATTCAATGTGATCATGGCTGATCATTCACAATCTGTATCCTGTTCCTGCCCTCTCCCCATACCCCCTGACTCTGCTAGCTCTATCGAACTCTCTCTTGAGAGCATCCAGAGAATTGGTCTCCACTGCCTTCTGAGGCAGAGAATTCCACAGACATACAACTCTCTGAGTGAAAAAGTTTTTCCTCATCTCCGTTCTAAATGGCCTACCCTATATTCTTAAACTGTGGCCCCTGGTTCTGGACTCCCCCAACATTGGGAACATGTTTCCTGCCTCTTGCGTGTCCAATCCCTTAATCTATATACTAAAACTCTCGTTTGTTTGTTTTGTTCCTGAACTACAGCCAAAACGGTACCCGACAGTGCGACAATTATATCTCCACCTTACTCACTTTGGTGCTAATGGAAGAAGTTTCATTGAAATCAGTGTTATATTTTTAAAGTTACTCACATTGTAAAGTTTAAATCTATCTCCTACGTAGGAAGGGAGGAGGGACAGAGGAGGAGAGGGTGCTGCACCAATACAGGAGAGGTTTGGGCCCAATGGGTCCACTTGGTTTAGTAATCTTATATGTTTCAATAAGATCCCCTCTCATCTTTCTAAATTCCAGTGTATACAAGCCCAGTCGCACCAGTCTTTCAACATACGACAGTCCCGCCAATCCGAGAATTAACCTAGTGAACCTACGCTGCATTCCATCAATAGCAAGAATGTCCTTCCTCAAATATGGAGACCAAAACTTCACACAGTACTCCAGGTGCGGTCTCACTAGGGCCCTGTAGAACTGCAGGACCTCTTTGCTCCTATACTCAACTCGTCTTGTCATGAAGGCCAACATGCCATTAGGTTTCTTCACTGCCTGTTGTGCCTGCATGCTTACTTTCAGTGACTGATGAACAAGGACACCCAGATCTCTTTGTACTTCCCCATTTCCTAACTTTTACACGATTCAGTTAATAATATGCCTTCCTGTTCTTACCACCAAAGTGGATAATCTCACATTTATCCACATTAAACTGCATCTGCCCACTCACACAACCTGACCAAGTCACCCTGCATCCTCATAGCATCCTCTTCGCCGTTTACACTGCCACCCAGCTTTGTGTCATCTGCAAATTTGCTAATGTTACTTTTAATCCCTTCATTTAAGTCATTAATGTATATTGTAAATAACTGCGGTCCCAGCACCGAGCCTTGCAATGCCCCACTAGTCACTGCCTGCCCGTTAATCCCCACTCTTTGTTTCCTGTCTGCCAACCAATTTTCTATCCATGTCAGAACCCTTCCCCCCAATACCATGTGCTTTAATTTTGCCCATTAATCTCCTCTATGGGACCTATCAAAGACTTTCTGAATGTCCAGGTACACTCCATCCACTAGCTCTCCCTTGTCCATTTTCCTAGTTACATCCTCCAAAAATTGCAGAAGATTAGTCAAGCATAATTTCCCCTTTTGCAGGGCAATAGACAATAGACAATAGACAATAGGTGCAGGAGTAGGCCATTCAGCCCTTCGAGCCAGCACCGCCATTCAATGCGATCATGGCTGATCACTATCAATCAGTACCCCGTTCCTGCCTTCTCCCCATACCCCCTCACTCCGCTATCCTTAAGAGCTCTATCCAGCTCTCTCTTGAAAGCATCCAACGAACTGGCCTCCACTGCCTTCTGAGGCAGAGAATTCCACACCTTCACCACCCTCTGACTGAAAAAGTTCTTCCTCATCTCCGTTCTAAATGGCCTACCCCTTATTCTCAAACTGTGGCCCCTTGTTCTGGACTCCCCCAACATTGGGAACATGTTATCTGCCTCTAATAGCCCGCAGGAGAGGTGGGAGCTTAACGGAAACAAGACTAGGGCAAAAGTCTTATTATTAAATTATTAAGAAGTATCTGAACACTGCTATTGGGCTGGTTATATCTAAAGCAGCACGGAAATAAAGAATGGAAATAAGTGAACAAGTGATGGATTGTTGTTCTGGGCCGAATGGCCTGTTTCCATTTATATCTTTCAGTCATCGAACATGGAAACAGGCCCTTTGGCTCAACTAGCCGATGAACATGCCCCATCTACACCTCCCCGCGCTTGGTCCATGATCCTCTAAACCTATCCCATCCGTGCAACTGTTCAAATGTCACTTAAATTTTAAGATAGTACATGCCTCAACTACCTCCTCTGACAGCTCGTTCCATATACCTACAACCCTTTGTGTAAAAAAGGCTACCCTTCAGGTTCCTATTAAAACTTTCCCCCCTCACTTTAAACCTATGTCCTCTGGTACTCGTCCACTATTCTGGACAAGACACTGTACATTTAGCCGATCTATTTCTCTCATGATCTTGTACATTTCTATGAGATCACCCCTCATCCTCCTGTGCTCCAAGGAATAAAGTCCTAGCCTGCTCAACCTCTCCCTTTCGCTCAAGCCCTCGACTCCTGGCAACATACTCGTAAGTCTTCTCTGCACCCTTTCCAGCTTGGCATCATCTTTCGTATAACACGGCGACCAAAACTGAACACAATAGTATAAATGAGGCCGCACCAATGTCTTACACACTGAGTTACTCCTCCACTGTGTCCTTTTGTGTATTAACCAGCATCTGCAGTTCCTTGTTGCAATATAAATGCTCATTGTCTATTAAGGGCAAAAAGATACAGCATGTGGTGAGCACACCGAGTCTCACTGGCGGCACTGTGGCGCAGGGCGGCACAGTGGTGCAACGGCAGATTCGATCCTGACTCACTGTCGCCTCACTGAGAATCTTCCCACTCCCAAACCTGTCCAGTCTCAAGTCTATCAGTTTCAAGCCTCGTAGAGAAACCCAATTGTGGGCAAAAAGTACAGAGGCTTCACAGTGGACTGGATTACTGCCCACTGAATGGCGGGGCAGGCTCAAGGTGCTCGGTGACTGATCTCTGCTCAAAACCAACTTCCTTAACTCCTCTCCAGGTCCGTCCAAAGACACTGTGACTGCATTGATGCTTTTTTTAAATTTTTTAAATCTGCTTGATTCATCAGTAATCAGCATACCTGATCGCTTTCCCCAACCCTGAATGTAAGACTGAAACACTTTTCCTGCTTCACATCCCCATGATCTGTTTACGCATACACTGTCAACACGGTTGCAATAGATGCGAGGAAGGAGGTGGGGTTCTTCCTAATGCACACACGCGTTTCACAGCCCACAATGTTTATGCTGGGGCAAATGTTCAGTCAAGTTCCATTGCAACGAGCCTGCAGACATTGCCAAGTAGAGTTAAGTTCAAGTAGAGTTAAGTTCAAAACAAGGCTTGAAAACATTGATCTCATCTACTTGAGTTAGATGACAGACATTTCCCTGGATTATTTGGCTGGGAAGTGCTTACTCGTTAAATACATTTACTGAATGCATTACATCTTAGGGCGGCAGAGTGGCACAGCAGTAGAGTTGCTGCCTTACAGCGCCAGAGACCCGGGTTCGATCGTGAATATGGGTGCAGTCTGTACAGAGTTTGTATGTTCTCCCTGTGACCGCGTGGGTTTTCTCCAGGTGCTTTCCTGCTACATTCCAAAGACATAGAGGTTTGTAGGTTAATTAGGCTACGGTTAAATTGTCCCCAGTGTGTTGGATAATGCTAGTGTACATAGTGATCGCTGATCGACGTGGGCTGAAGAGCCTGTTTCCACGCAGCATCTCTAAATCCAAATTCTGATGCAGTTTCCAGGAGTGATGTTCTATTCCCACAACAAAGAGGGTGCAGAACATGCCTGTGGGAAAGCACAGGCAGTTCTATGTTTTGGGATCTAGAGTAGCCACATGTTCGTTTCCCTGATTCAATGCACAGAGGGCTGGTGATGACGGGCTTGAGAGCACGGACTTGTTCACAGGTAAGGGAGCCAAAATAGTCGCAACACACAAGGACAAAAATCAAACTTGTGGTAACAGGATATCAGTTAACCTTGCTGTTGAAACAACTGCACAATGTAAACAACTTCAGAAGATCCAGAATTAAAAACTTTTGATCCATTACAAGGGGTGGACAAGCAGCAGGAGCCAATTTGGACTCCCTGAGCAGAAAGGGTTCAAATCTCACACTTGATCAACAGCAGCAAATAGAAGCAATTCCAACACAAACATTCACTTGTGAATTTGCTGGTGTCTCAGTAGGTGGGAAGATCTAGTAAATCCTTTCTCACATACGGTGCAAGTGAATGGCCTCTCCCTGGTGTGCACCCGCTGGTGTCTTAAAAGATTGGAGGATCGATTAAATCCCTTCCTACACACAGAACAGCTGAAGGGCTTCTCCCCACTGTGGGCCCGCTGGTGTGTCTGCAGATTAGACGACAGGGTGAACCCTTTCCCGCAGATGGAGCAGGTGAACGGTCTCTCCCCGGTGTGGACGCGCTGGTGAATCAGTAGATCCTTTGTGCTTTTGAAGCACTTTTCGCAGTCAGAGCATTTAAATGCCCTCTTGTCAAAGTGAACAAGTTGGTGTGTCAGAAGGTGGGATGAATTTGTGAAGCCTTTCTCACACACAGTGCAGGTGAAAGGCCTCTCCCCAGTGTGAACCCGCTGGTGCGTCCGCAGATTGGAGGACTGAGTGAACCCCTTACCACACACAGTGCAGGTGAATATCCTCTCCCCTGTGTGCACCCGTTGGTGTGTGCGGAGATTGGATGCATGCGTGAATCCCTTCCCACACACGGAGCAGATGAATGGCCTCTCCCCGGTGTGAACTCGCCGGTGTTGAATAAGGTGGGAGGATTGCCTAAATCTCTTCTCACAGTGCTGGCAGCTGAACGGTCTCTCGTCGGTGTGAACAAGCTGGTGTTTAATCAGGTCGGCAGAGATTTTAAAAGAGTTCCCACAGTCAGTGCACTTGAAAGGTCTCTTGTTACTGTGAACCCGTTGGTGCAGCTGGAGGCTGGATGACAGAGCAAAGCCCTTCCCACATTCGGTGCAGGTGAACGGCCTCTCCCCAGTGTGACTGCGACGATGGGTTTCCAGCTGGGATGGGTAACTGAATCCCTTCCCGCAGTCCCCACATTTACACGGCTTCTCCATGGTGCACGTATCAGCGCATCTCTCCAAACCTCACTATCTGTTGGAGCCTCCACCGTACCTTGAACACGTCAATGATGTCCCTCCAAGGCGGATAGTTTTAAGATTTCCAACCAGTTCGAGCTTTTTCCCACATGTCAGAGTTCCCAAACACTCTCAATCAGGTGTGTGTATCTCCCTCTTGATGCTTATCCAGTCAGATTAAACTTAAATGTTTTCCCACGGACAAAAATTTAAATGCCAAAAATATTCAGATCTTGAAGAATTAAACGACTGCATCAAACTTTGACACTATGTTCAGTTTGAAATTCCTGACCGCAATCCCCTGCTTCTAATGTCCTGCAAGAGTTTGGAAAAATCATCATTGAAAACAGGGAAGACAAATAGAGATCAGATAATTTTAGGTGCCCCAGATCTAAACCAAATGCACCAACTCCAATTCTGTATTTCTTCATTCTTCTGGGCTTGTGCAATTTAATTCGCACAATCCATACCAGCTGTTCCAGTCTGTGAGATTCCTCTCACCCATTTTCTTCAACTCTATCAGCACAACCATTGTTTCCATCTTCGTCATGCTATTTATTTCAAAGATATTGAATTTCACATCATCACTGCTCTCCAGGTTTCTTCAGAACTCCCCAATGGATTCCAAGAACAGTCCCGACCCAAAACGCCACCTGTCCATTCCTTCTCGAGATGCTGCCTGATCTTCTGAGTTACACAAGCACTTTGTATTTTACTCCCTAGTGGGATTTGTTAGCAAAGATTACCTATGTTATCCCGTTTTGCTCTTTCCCACTCTTTGCATACTGCAAATCGTTTTATAATTATTTTAAAGGCCTCTATAGGGAGATTGCACAGAAGGTCAACAGGCCAAAGGGCATGACGCACGGAGTCGCTCAAGCTATCTGGAGTACATGGCAAATTCCGGCACATGTAACACGTACGTTCTTACCTTGAATAAAAGCCAAAATGGTCAATTTTTGTGCTGTAAAAAATGGGGAAGAAGCTGGAGGATCCGGCGGAGGAAGAGGAACCGGGAGAAGGGCTGCAAAACCAGCGGACGCATGAAGCAGGTGGGAAGACCTCTGGTCAGCCGGTGGGGGAAGGGGAAACATGGCCGGGAAGGGAGGCAGGCGAGCAAGGCCGAGAAGCAGAGGGCCGCCGGGGGGAGAAGAAGAGGAGGAGGAAAAGACAGGGTTGAGCGAGCTGGGAGAGGATCAGCGGGATATACCCGAGCCGAGGGGCAGGAGCAAGCACTGGAGTTCGGCAACCTATTGGGGCTTGAGGGTGGAGGACCCAGGGAGCCGTGCTCGACAGCCTTGGAGGAGGAGGCGGTAGAAGAGGAGGAGGAGTGGAGTGTCGAGCCCGAAGAGAAGCAGTAAGAGGAGCCGGGGGAAGGCCGAACAGCAGGGAGTGCTGGGCCGGGCGCTGGGAACCGAGGCGGAGGACTGCTCGGCGGCCCCAGCCTCGAGGAGTTGAGCACCGGCCAAGTGAAAACGGAACCCGGCAGCCCGGCAGACGGCGAGCGGGGAGAAGGGCTGGAGGGCCAGCAGAAGCGGCGAGTGGCCGAAGAGCCACAGGAAGCGAGGTGCGGAGCAGGGGCGCCGGGAGGAGCAAGGAGCGCAGGAACGGGGAGAGGTGGCGGGACGCTCGGAACGCCAGAGGGAGCCAGAGACCCGCTGATGGGAGAAGACCAACTGGAGGGTCCTGCACACGAGCGAAACCTGCATGTGCTAGCCCAGCTGTTGGCGATTGTGGAGTAGAAAGCAGAAAAAGGAAGCCGAGTTGCAGCAAAGTGCAGCCACAACATTCAACTGCAACACCCTCCCAAATTAGGACTGACGAATTGTTCCACAACTGAAGTCGTTCCAAACATAAAATAGAAGAAAAGGACTACGCAAATAACCCAACTTTTCAATTCGTTGATGCTGGGACAGAAAACGGGCCCGCTGCAATGGCAGCCATAGTCAGTGCTTACCTGATGTTCACCGCTTGCACTCCAGAAGGTGTTGCGTGTCAATAGTACGGGTCAGGGGTCGCGACCTCACCTGCCGTGCAACCCCCCTATAGGACACAGTTTTTACAATCAATTCTGCCTCTACTCTCTGATGCACCTTGTTTTTCTGGTATCTTCATCGTGCAACTGAACGTAACCGCTCCAAAGTCCCCCCTCTTCCTTGCCCTCTGTCCAAATCTACACTGTACATTGAACTGTACTAATGAAGGAGGTAACTTGGTACATATTCAACTTCCACACCCGCTGCTCACGATGTGTCAATGAAGAGAACGAGCCAATCACATTGCGGGAAAAGCGGAAGTCTCTGCAACGCTTCCCTCAACCAACATGGCCGCGCAAGCGCTCTGAGATTCCTGTACAAAGATGGCTACGCATTCCCTCAGGTAATAGCTGACCGGACCTATCAACGTATTGTAACCTCGGGGGCGATGGGTCCTGAATTGAAGACTTGGATAGACACCAAACATTTATGAAAGCTCACTTTGCACGCACCGCATCGAATCACCCCCCCCCCCCGGGTCGACCATCTCGATCTCCGCCAGCGATCGATCCGCTCAAGCAGACCATTCCCTACAGCTCTAATGCGCATGCTCACAGTACTGTCCGCATCTGCGCTTGCGTAATTGACTGTTGCCCTGCGAACAGGTCCACCAGCTGCGCTGCGAATTCTGGAAATATCCGCAGCCATTGAAAGCCACGAGAGCTGATCAGAGTCCCAGTCTTTGCTGCGGTGTTCATGGTAAATGTTTACTTGCTACATGTAGCGCTGTTGCCTCACAATGCCGGAGACCCGGGTTCCATCCTGACCTCCGGTGCTGCCTGTGTGAAGTTTGCACATTCTCTTTGTGACTGCGTGAGTTTCATAGAAAATAGGTGCAGGAGTAGGCCATTTGGTCCTTCGAGCCAGCACTGCCATTCAATATGATCATGGCTGATCATCCAGAATCAGTACTGCGTTCCTGCTTTCTCCCTATATCCCTCGATTCCGTTAGCCCTAAGAGCTATATCCAACTCTCTCCTGAACACATCCAGTGAATTGGCCTCCACTGCCTTCTGTAGCAGAGAATTCCACAGATTCACAACTCTCTGGGTGAAACCCTGTCTGGGGTTCCTTTGGGTGCTCCAGACTCCGCCCACATCCTACCGACGTGCGGCTTTGGCCGTTCTAAATTTCCCCTAAATTTCTCTACACTAGAATGGATGAGAAATCTATAATACAGAACTAGTTTGAACGGGTTATTTCTCATTCCTTCTCTCCAGAGATGCTGCCTCTCCCGCTGAGTTACTCTAGCATTTTGTATTTATCTTTGGTTTAAACCAGCAACTGCAGTTCCTTCATATATAGTTTGAACGGGTGATCGATGGTCAGCGTGAACTCGGTGGCCTGTTTCCATGCTGCATCTCTAAACTAAACTGGACACCGAAGAAATGCAATTCTTACTTCCAGCAGCGTAACAAGCCTGTAAACTCAATACACATAAATATATAATGAACCAAAAAAATCATCCAATTAATGACCAGTGTAAAAAAAAACAGTCCTTTCTGCAGCGAAAGGCACTATCATTCTTACACACTATCATTGTTGGTGTTTAGACTTTCGAGATACAGCGTAGAAACAGGCCCTTTCGAGCCACCGAGTCTGCGCCGATTAGCCATCACCCCATACTATCCTACACACTAAGACCAATTTACAGTTTTAAGAATGAACTCACAAACCTGTATATCTTTGGGTTGTGGGGGGAAAACAGAGCACCCGGAAAAAGCCCATGCGGTGTCACAGGGAGAACGTACAAGCTCCATACAGGCAGCCGGGCTACGCGGTCAGGATTGAATCGGTCTCTAGTGCTGTAAGACAGCATCTCTACTGCTGTGTGGGAACAGCATACCGTCCCTGTATGTGTGGTGTTCAAGAGCCTGGTTTGCTGGAAAGAAGCTAATTTTGAGAGTGTTGGTCAGTTTTCAGGCTCAAGTACCTTCTTCCAGATGGTAGGAACAGCAACAGATAAAACTAACTGCTAAATGTTACCGCAAACCTGAATGCCTGGCCTTTTAGCTACGTTTGGAAACCAGCATAATTAACAATTTCCATTTATTTCATCCTCTGGATCTCACCAGGATCATTTTGAGGCGCTTCACGGGAATGGGTAATAATAATACCCAGGCGTACTTGGGCTGTTTGGACATACGGTTCAAGAGGTCACTGCAGTTGGAAATATTAGAAATAATAATGGTAGGCTCTCCGCCCCTTGTCACATCCTCTATTCATCAAGATTATGGTCGAATTACTTACCTCTTCACATTTTCCATCACCAAATCTGTGGTCCTCCGTTACATCCAGTGAAACTATGGATTTTTGTTTTGAGTGAATTGGCAGCAAAAATGAAAGGTTCGCCATCGTCCGAATGATTTTCCTCATCTCAGTCCCAAGATGAATATCCTTTGTTCTCAAAGGTGTCACTTCATCATAGATTCTGCAACCAGAGGAAATATCCCGCCTCTCAAGCCTTTGTACCAATTTTGTAAGTTTCAATGTGATCTGTTTCAAACCGTAGAGGATACAAAGTACTGGAGTAGCTCAGTGGGTCAGGCAGCATTTTGAGATGGGACCCTTCCGGACTTTAGTCGGAGCCTGTAATCTACAATCAGTATGAAGAAGGGTCCCGGTCTGCAAAATCCATGTTCTCCTGAGTTGCTGCATGACCCATTGAGTTACACCGGCACTCTGTGTCTTAATTTGTAAATCAGTATCTCCAGTTCTTTACGTCTGCAGAGGATACGATCAATCAGGTCAAGCTTTGCCCTCTACATTTGCCTGAGAAAACTTTGCCAAACACATGTGACATCTAAGCTCTTGGCATTAAGACAGTACCAGTCTATATCGGGAAAATAAAAATCCCCTGCTATGCCAACTCCTTTAGTTTTAGAGATACAGCATGAAAACAAGTCCTTTGGCCCACAGAGCCCACGCCGCAAGCTAGTTCTACATAGTTCACTAGTTCAATAGTTCACACTAGTTCTACATATCTCACTTTCTCATCCATTCCCTACATACTATTTACAGGGCAATTTGCAGAGGCCAAATAACCTATAAACCAGCACATCTTTGGGATGTGGGAGGAAAATGGAACACCCGGAGGATACCCAAGTTGTATACGAAGGAGTATTTAAAAGCATAAGTCTGGGTCAGGCCCTTCTGGAACACGAAGTGTAACTCCGGAACTGAGTTGATATTTTAGGTGCAGTACAGCTTAGCCAGATTGACACCACAGATTATTTAAAAGTTTAAAACAAGGTTGTGATGCTGATGTTTTGGACAGCAGAGTCTGATGCAAATATCCACCATAACAAAAACACAAATGCTGGTGGAACTCAGGGTCAGGCAGCATCTGCGAAGGAAATGTACTGGTGATGTTTGAGTTGGGATCCCTTTTCAGACTGATTGTGCACCGATAATGACAAAATATTTTTGACAATGTAGAAATGGTTGGCACAGCGGTGGAGCTGCTGCCTCACAGCACTAGAGACCTGGGCTCAATCCTGACCTTGGGTGCTATCTGTGCTGAGTTTGTACGTTCTTCCTGTGTGTGGCTTTCCTCTGGGTGCTCCGGTTTCTTCCCACATTCCAAAGACGTGCATGTTTATAATTTAATTGTATTTTGTAAATTTACCCTCTAATGCGTAGAATACAAAAGTGGGATGACCAGTCCTCCCAACATTTGGCTTTATAAATTCATAATTTTGATGTCCAAAATTCAGAATTTTACATCAGAATTCATAATATGGCGCGTAATGCAACTTTTCAGCAAAAAGAAAAAGCACACCAAATGTGCATACGTGTTGCGTTACATTCACGTGCGAAAAATGACGATTATTTCCAACAGTTTGTAGTTCGTGGATTATATGTACAATGTCAGGCCTATCATGAGTAAATTCTGCTATTTATAGAAAGGTTATTGAACTGAAATACCTTTTACAACACAAAGAAAAAATTGTTTTCTTTTGTTTTTTCTATTTTGCTTTTTCCTTACACATCCCAATTCTCTTGGTATTGAATAAAAGAACAATGGTCATAACATGTATGACTAAGTTATGAAGAAATAATTTCATTCAAAACTGCACATACCTAATTTCACTGAAGACATACTTGCTCCAGTGGTCTTCAACAGCAAATCACAACGATCCATGTCCCCCCTACCTTCACCCCCACTCCTACTCCCCCCCATTCCTCCCCTTTCCCCCCACCTGCACCCCCTCCCCTCCCACCCACACTCCCCCTCCCTTCCTCCATCCCCCACTCCCCCTCTCCTGCTCCCCTCCCCCCCATGCCAACCCCCTCCCCCATTCACCCACCTGATCCCCGCTCAACATCAATGGGCCTCATGCTACACGACGAAGCCGGGTGAGGCCAGGTGACGGGCGAGGCCAAGCCAGGCCAGGCCAGACCAGGCAAGGTGGGGTGAGGGCAGGTGAGCGGAGGGGGGGGGGGGGGGGGGGGGGGTTGGGGGCGAGGCGAGTGGCGAGGCCTGTGTTTTGCAGAAAAATGCGAAGCAAAATCAGAATGGTGGAAATGAAATAAGAAAGCAGAAACTTTCCGCCAAATTCGGTAGGGTTGGGAGATCTGGATAACAAAGAACTAGCGTAGGAGTGATCGATGGTCGGCATGGACTCAGTGATCCGAATGGACTGTTTCCTTGCTGTATCTCCAAACTAAACTAAATGTTAAATTTTTGCGACCACATGGAGCTTAAAAGATGATGACAAACATTTGTTTTAAAGGGTTAAAATTAGAGTTAGATAGGCCAGAAGATAAATCAGTAAGCACCCTTTCCACAAGAGTATTGTGGAAGACTCCCCTGGATGTGTGACATTTTTAGCCCAACTGATTCGGATATCTTGTAAAGCCAGCTTTAAATAAGGGAAGACACAAGTGCTGGAGTAACACTTCAGGCATCATTGCTGGAGAACATGGATAGGTGACGTTTCAGATCGAGACCCTTCTTCAGATTCAACAGGTTTTTAATATCCCAGCTTTTTTAACAAGTTGTGATATTCTGAGCTGGAATCCACTTAATCACAGGTCCTCAATCTTTTGGAGAAAAAGGACCAGCATGCTCATGAAAGGAAAATTGATTTATTTGAGATGTACAGAATATCAGGAATAAACCTCTCCATGGTTTCACATAACAGAATCAAATCCTTCCTGTCAGAAGGATAAGGGATCCATCACCATATTAAAAGACAAGCTCAAATCCACCAATGTAACAGCATAGAACTGCAGATGCTGGTTTACCAAAGAAAGACACTCAATGCTGCAGTAACTCAGCGGGTTCAGGCAGCATCTCTGGAGAACATGGGTAGGTGAAGTGTGAAGAAGGGCCCTGAACCAAAGCGTCATCTATTCATGTTCTCCAGATATGCTGCCTGACCAGCACTTAATGTCTTTCAAATCCACCAATCATTTATGAACTCGCTGGTGTGTCTGCAGATTGCATAAACGGGCAAAACCCTTCCCACACATCGAGCAGGAGAAAGGCCTTTCCCCAGTGTGAACTCGCCGGTGCATCAGCAGGTGGGATGACTGAGTGAAACCCTTTCCACAAACTGAACAGGAGAATGGCCTCTCCCCGGTGTGAACCCGCTGGTGCACAAGCAAGTTGGATGAACAAGTGAACCCCTTCCCACACACGGAGCAGGAGAAGGGTTTCTCTCCGGTGTGAACCCGTTGGTGCGTCAGCAGGCTGGACGACTGGGCAAATCCCTTCCCGCACATCGAGCAGGTGAACGGTCTCTCCCCTGTGTGAATCCGCTGATGCATCAGCAGGTTGGAGGAACATTTGAATCCCTTCCCGCACATGGAGCAGGTGAACGGCCTCTCCCCGGTGTGCACTCGCTGGTGCTTGAGCAGGTGCGACGACTGAGTGAATCCCTTTCCGCACTCGGAGCAGGAGTACAGCCTCTGTTGAGTGTGGGCTCGCTGGTGCCTCAGCAGATCCTCTGGGCTTCTGCAGCTCTTCTCGCAATTTGAACAGTCAAAGGTTTTCCTGTCAGCGTGAACCCGCTGATGTGACTTTAAATGAGAGAGCTGCGCAAATCCCTTCCCGCAAACAAAGCAGGAGAATGGCCTCTCCCCCGTGTGAGATCGCTGGTGCGTCATGAGGTTGGACGAACGAGTGTACTGCTTCCCGCACACCGAGCAGGTGAATGGCCTTTCCCCGGTGTGGACCCGCTGGTGAATCAGGAGGTCAGACGACTGGATGAAAGCCTTCCCGCACACCGAGCAAGTGAACGGCCTGTCTCCAATGTGATCTCGTTGGTGTCTCAGCAGGTTGGAGGAGTACGCAAACCCCTTCCCGCAGAGGGAGCAGTTGAACGGCCTCTCTCCGGTGTGAAGTCGCTGGTGTGCCACCAAGTTGGACGACTGAGTGAAGCCCTTACCGCACACTGTACAGATGAATGGCCTCTCTCCGGTGTGAACTCGCTCGTGTCGCAGGAGGTCAGATAACTGATTGAACTGTTTCCCACACATGGGGCAGGTGAACCTCTTCTCCTTGCTGTGAGTGCGCTGATGAGTCTCAAGATCAGATGGACCACTGAATCCCTTCCCGCAGTCCCTACATTTCCACAACGTCTCCATCATCCGAGGTCCCTATGTTCCTTTGAGATGGACAATCAAATGAAGCCCCGACCACACACACACACATGCACACACACACACACACACAACAGCAGGTGTAGTTTCTCACAGCTGTGAATGATCGGATGATCTTTCAGGATCAGTAACAAGTTGAAGTTCATTCCATTGCACTCATTAAATGTGTCTCAGTATTTTTCCAGTAAGTGATGTCTGAAATGTTTTGCCACAGACAGAAGGGATTAAAATTTCTCCTTTTATATCCAAAGAGTGATAAGATTGAGAGACAGTCATATTTTGATATGAAGTGTGGATCCGGTTTTCCATCTGCAAATCTCTGCTGATTACACCCTGTAAAAAAAGATTTGATGAAAGTTGTCACGGTCAGGATAAGAACTGATCTGACATCAAAATCCATATTATACAGAACATTGCATGAAGGAATGAATCCACTTCTTAAACACCCTGTGAATCTCCATTCACCATGCACTGAAATTCATTGCATTTCTTACATTATTTCCTTGACTCTCATTTCACTACGTCAGCAGAAGGCAAAGCCTCAGGCTGGTTCTATTCTTAACATAGCGGATCCCATTTAATCAAGTAACAGTATGGTAACCAGGAATGAGATCACAGTGGGAGTTGTCTCTCTTGAAGTAGAGGGTGAATCAGTCCAATAGAAAATGGATTTGTTCTAATCCAAAGTAGGGTATGAACAGAATAATGTTATTATAATTAAATTGATAGCTTTTAATTAGCCTTAGAAGTAACATTTTAAAATTGTAACACATGTCTGGAGGGAGAAGGGCACAAGTGGGTTTCGGTAGGAAACAATATATCATCTTCAAACAGTACAGGGGCTATCTGATGTAACAATGACCTGTTTTATGGAAATCTGACTTTACACAAATTCTTCCATATGTTTTGAAGCATTTTTCAAAATTGTAATAATGAAATAACTTACGTCCATTATTGACAGGATACATTATATTTTACATTATTTTTATAATGGGTAATGTTAGGTTGTGTGATTAAATCCAGCAAGTGTAATCGAGCAAGAGCGGTGGGATAAGGGTAGCTATGGAATTAAGAATGGGAAACAAGGAAATGGCAGGACAGTTAAACGAGTACTTTGGTTCTGTCTTCACTAAGGAAAACACAAACAATCTCCCAGATATACTAGCGGACCGAGGACCTAGTGGGAGGGAGGAACTGAACGGAATTCACTTTAGTCAGGAAATGGTGTTCGGTAAACGATTGGGACTGAAGGCAGATAAATCCCCAGGGCCTGATGGTTTGCATCCCAGGGTACTCAAGGAGGTGGCTCTGGAAATCGTGGATGCATTGTTGATCATTTTTCTAAGTTCTCTCGACTCTGGATCGATTCCTGTGGACTGGAGGGTGGGCAATGTAACTCCACTCTTCAAGAAAGGAGGGAGAGAGAAAACGGGGAATTATGGACCAGTTATCGGTAATGGGGAAGATGTTGGAGTTGATTATTAAAGATATTATAGCAGCGCATTTGGAAAGCAGTGACAGGATTTGCATGGATTTATGAAGGGGAAATCATGCTTGACTAATCTTCTGGATTTTTTTGAGGATGATGTAACAAGTAAAATGGGTAAGGGAGAGCCAGTGGATGTGGTGTATCTGGACTTTCAAAAAGCCTTTGACAACGTCCTACACAAGAGATTAATGTGCAAAATTAGAGCACATGGTATTGGGGTAGGGTATTGACATGGATAGAGAACTGGTTGGCAGACAAGAAGCAAAGAGTAGGAATTAACGGGTCCTTTTCAGAATGGCAGGCAGTGAATAGTGGGATGCCGCAAGGCTCAGTGCTGGGACCCAATTAATTTACAATATATATTAACGATTTAGACGAGGGAATTAAATGTGACATCTCCAAGTTTGCAGATGACACAAAGCTGGGTGGCAGTGTGAACTGTGATGAGGATGCAATGTGGCTGCAGGGTGACTTGGATAGGTTGGGTGAGAGGGCAGATGCGGTTTTCATGTGGATAAATGTGTGGTTATCCACTTTGGTGGCAAGAACAGGAAGGCAGATTATTATCTGAATGGTGTCAGATTAGGAAAAGGGGAGGTGCAACGAGACCTGGGTGTGCTTGTACATCAGTCACCTAAAGTAAGCATGCAGGTACAGCAGGCAGTGAAGAAAGCTAATGGCACGTTGGCCTTCATTGCGAGAGGATTTGATTTTAGGAGCAAGGAGATCCCACTGCAGTCATGCAGGGCCCTGGTGAGACCGTACTTGGAGTATTTTGTGCAATTTTGGTCTCCTAATTTGAGGAAGGACATTAGGCTATTGAGGGTGTGCAGCATAGGTTCACCAGGTTAATTCCCGGGATGGCGGGACTGACATATGTTGAAAGAATGGTTCGACTGGGTTTGTATTCATTGGAATTTAGAATGATGAGGAGATCTTATAGAAACATATAAAATTATTAAAAGGACTGGACAGGCTAGATGCAGGAAAAATGTCCCCGATATTTGGGGAGTCCAGAACCAGGGGTCAAAGTTTAAGAAAAAGGGGTAGGCCATTTGGGACTGAGATGAGGAAACATTTTTTCACCCAGAGTTGTAAATCTGTGGAATTCTCTGCCACAGAAGCCAGTGGAGGCCAATTCTCTTGATGTTTTCAAGAGTTAGATTTAGCTCTAAGTGCTAAAGAGATCAAGGGATATGGGGAGAAAGCAGGATTGGGATACTGATTTTAGATGATCAGCAATGATCATATTGAATGGCGATGCTAGCTCGAATGGCCTTCTCCTGCACCTATTTTTCTGTTTCTAATACTGGGACATCCTGTTCCTAAGAATCCCCTCAAATGACTTTCCCACCACTGACGTAAAACTCACCATCCTGGCGTGTCCTTGCTGCCCTTCTTAAACAATAGTACAACATTAGCAACCCTGCAGTTTTCTGGAACACAGCCTATGGCTAAAGATGATGTAAATCTCTGCAATGGCCTCTGTAATTTCCGCTCTTACTCCCGAGGTCTAACTTGCACATGCCAACCATATAGCCCATCTATGCTAGTCACTCCTGCTCACATTTGGCCCATGTTCCTTTGAACCTTTCCTATCCATGTATCCGTCTAATACTACCCTACTATTTTTTACAGCTATCTTCAATCACGATACCTCCTGTAATTCAGGTTATAGGGGGTGGGGGAAGGATTTTAACACATTTGCATCAAAGTGATCATTCCCTTCCTATTTCCATCTTCAACCACTGGACAATCACTCAGGATCATTTTGAAGGCGGTGTAGGGTTCATTGTTCCTGAGTTTGACTTGATTGTATTTTCGTACAGTATTACCTGGCCTGTTTGAATAGCAGGCAAAAAAGAAGCTTTACACTGTAACTCAGTGCATGTGACAACAACAAAACCCAAACTTAAAGAAATCTGGCCTTGCAGCAATATCCCATTGCAAAATGAATGTAAAATATCCCACTGAACTCATTGCTTCAGTTATGTCCATAAGACATAGGAGCAGAATTAGGTCATTCGTGCCATCGAGTCTGCTTTGCCATTCATCATGGCTGATCTATTTTTCTCCCTGAACCTCATTCCCATGCCTTCTCCCCGTAACCTTTGATGCCCTTACTAATCAAGAACCTACCCATCTACGCTTTAAATATACCCAATGACGGGCTCCATGGATTCAACACCATCTGGCTAATTAAATTTGTCCTCTTTTCCATTTTAATTTTTTTAAATTTAATTAATTACAGTGCATATAACAACAACAGTAAACCCCATCCCTCCCCTTCCCTCCATAATCATGAAAACAAACAAACAAAAACAAACAAATAAATAAATAAAAATAAATAAATAAATAAAAACATAACTACAATGTGACAAAAAAAAAGACAAAAGCACAAAAACATGAGGCAAGGTAATTTTCACAAGACAAATATTTCAGTATTTTCACTGCTGGATTCAAAGAAGGTACAAAAGCATGTGGCATTGAGGGGATAGTTTTACTTGCCCTTAATATGCTGCAGCACTGGGTTCCATATGTTGAAGAACTTTTGAGGGTTGCCAGACAATTCATATCTCAACCTCTCTACGTGTAAGATGCCCATTAATTCTCTTAACCAAGTCTCAAACTGAGGAGCAGAGTCTGATTTCCATAGTTTCAAAATACATCTGTTGGCAATTACCATACCATAAACCAAGATTGTGCGAGCATTATGGTCTAGCTTCTCAAGCGTTGTGGAATACCCGAATAGAGCAGTTTCAGGGTCCGGAGTTAAAGTGACGTTTAAAACAGTAGAGTACCATTGAAATAAAAGACACCAAAAGTTGTGAGGTTTTGGACAAGTCCAAAAGTGGTGAGCGAGTGTACCCTCAGCGGTCTTGCATCTATTAATCAAAGGTGAGAGATCAGGAAAGATTTTATGCAGCTTAACCTTAGAGTAGTGTAATCTGTGCATAACCTTGAATTGAATCAGTTGTAGCCTAGAATTAATAGAACAGGATTTAATACTTTTCAGTACTACCTTCCAGACATCGTCATCAATTTCAATGTTAAGGTCTTCTTCCCAGGTTTGTTTTATTTTTAAAGTAGATTTATCTAGTTTGTTTGAAAAGATACCTACAAAAGATGAGATTAGGTTCTTTGCTTCCGGGGGACCCAGCAAAATTTTGGACAATGAGTCGTCTTCGGGCAGGGACTCAAAAAGCTAATTATTTTGTCGAACATAATTTCTCAGCGGTAAGTACCTGAAGAATTGAGTTTTGGGCAATGAGAACTTGGATTGTAGCTGATCAAATGATGCAAAGTGTCTATTTATGTAAAGATCTTTTATTGTAACTATCCCTTTACAGCTCCATTCTCTGAACGCTGTGTCTGTAAATGATGGGGGGAAAGCGTGGTTATGCCAGATTGGGGCATGCATTGACGTATTCGGAAGCTCACAAGCTTTCCTAATTTGGTGCCATATTCTCTGAGCATTGGACAGAGTGAAGTGATCCTCTCTAAGAGAGGTGAGAGATCTGGGTAATGAAAAAAGGAGAGCAGGGAGAGAAGTTTTTGGGGTTACGCTTTTTTCAATCGCCGGCCAAGGGGGCAGGTCATATCCAACTCCCCGTTCATATGCATACTGCCAGTATACCATGACTCTAACATTGGCCGCCCAATAGTAATATAAAAAGCACGGTAACCCCAGTCCCCCATGTTCCCTCGTTTTTTGAAGATAAGCTTTTGAGATCCTGTGTGCTCCAGGGCGGCACGGTAGCGCAGCGGTAGAGTTGCTGCTTTACAGCGAATGCAGCGCCGGAGACTCAGGTTCGATCCTGACTACGGGTGCTGCACTGTAAGGAGTTTGTACGTTCTCCCCGTGACCTGCGTGGGTTTTCTCCGAGATCTTCGGTTTCCTCCCACACTCCAAAGACTTACAGGTATGTAGGTTAATTGGATGGGTAAATGTAAAAATTGTCCCTAGTGGGTGTAGAATAGTGTTAATGTACGGGGATCACTGGGCGGCACGGACTTGGAGGGCCGAAGGGGCCTGTTTCTGGCTGTATATATATGATATGATATGATATGATATGATATATCCCCAAATAAATGGCATAATGATAGAATCGATTAACTTAAAGTAGGATTTGGGGATAAAAATAGGGACATTCTGAAATAAATACAGAAATCTCGGCAGGGAGACCATCTTTACTGCGTTCACGCGGCCAATCAAGGAAATAGGCAACGTTCTCCATTTCTCTATGTTCTCCTTTAGCTTGTTCAACCTTTTCCATTTTAAAGCTACGTTCTTTTATTCTGAGGCTGTATGCTCTGGTCCTCGACTCTCCCACTAAACACCACTGCTTCATCCCATCCTGCTTCCTTTGTCTTTCACTGTCATGCATGATGCTATTTAGTAAACCCCCCTGCCATTTACTCAACCCTGAAAACTTTATAGTTTGTGCTTTTTTTCTTTACATATCCAATCTGTCTCGCCGTTTCTTTATCCTGCAAGCTTGCCTTTTCGCCAAAAGTTCCCAGTTCGGATATATTTTGGACTATGTATTTGATATACATTTCTTTGTCTCTTATAGATTTTGCAGTTATAATAATGTCTTCAGTTTCGTAAAATGTCCCAAGTGAATTTAGAGGAACTGAGATAAAATTTGACATCAAGCCATGTAAAGCTTGAATAAGGGCCATTTGAGAAAATATTTTTAAAAGCTGTGATTTAAAGGGAGGGTTAAAAGAGCAGCTTTCCAAGAAGATTCCGTTCATCATCGAACACTCTAACTTCTACAGCTGTACTGTTGAAGGTAATGATGTGTGCATCATAACCTGGTTTAACTGATCAGCCTAACCATCAGAGGCACAGTCCTCCCCACCATCAAAACCATCTACACGAGGAACTGACTCGAGAAAATGACATCTATCATTAAGATCTTCACCATCCAGGCTATGCCCTCTTCTGTTGCTACCGTTGAGCAGGAGGTAGAGGCCAGAACCAGCTTCAAGAACAGCTACTTTCCCACAATCAGCAGGATCTTGAACCAATGCCTGATCCAACCTCAACATGGAACACTGTGAACCACTTCTTGCATGACTGTGGACCAGTTCTCATACTGTTTTGCACTATTGTCTTGCTTTTTGCAGTCTTTTTCTTTTCATTGTCTTGTAGGTTATATTTTTGTGTCTTTATTTGTGTAAATGTGACCGTGATGGTGCTGCACGCCAGATTGTCTCCGAGGCTCTACCTCAAGGTACTTGTGGATATGAAAATAAACTCGATTTGACTTGAATAAATTTAAATAATTTTGCGGAGGAAATTTTAAAGTTTTCAGTGACCAAAATAGGTAATGTACTGTGTTGAATTCTGAAAATAAGGACCAGAAATTTGTTCGAGGCTTTATGGCCAGTTATTCGACATTATCTCACCATATTTTTCAGATTTTGCCTGGTCTGGAGCAGTTTTTTAAAATTTATAGACGCTCCCTACCCTCGTTTGGCACCATTTAAGGACATTCCCTGAGGTTGTTACGCATGCGCCGAGGCAGCCGACGGCCGTTTGTGGAGATTCGTCAGAAACCAAACGGGAGGCGGAAAGTGGCACAGGACGGGAGGGGAGAATGTCCGCTGTTTCGTACCGGGGTCCAGCGGTAAAATTTCCCGGTTATATGGTAGTAACAAGGGCTGCTCATGAAAGGCTGCAGTTCGTTAACCTCCCTGCCTCTTACCTTCTGCGTCACTCTTTGTCGCCGCCGCACGCGCATGCTCAGTGGAAGTAAGCCTTGTTGTGAGCGGCGTGCCCGTTGGACCAATGGAAAGCGACGAACCGGGTCCTCTTCTGACCAATCAAGGCAGGGAAGGGGGGCGGGACTCGCAGTTGGCTCCAACTCCGAATGTTCGTGTTGGAAGCAACTGCAGATGCTGGTTCATTACCGCAGATAGGCGCAAAACTCTGGAGTAACTCAGCGGGACAGGCAGCACATCTCTGGAGAAAAAGAATAGGCGATGTTTCGGGTCGGAACCCTTCTTCACCAGCATTTATTTCGAGAGAATTATCATGTAAAACGGAGATGTAATGCTAAGGAAGGAACTGCAGCTGCTGGTTTAAACCGAAGATAGACTAAAAAAATGCTATCTTTTGTGGCAGCATCTCTGGAGAGAAGGAATGGGTGACGTTTCGAGACCGTTCTTTAGGCTGGAGAAGGGTCTCGATCCGAAACATCACTCATTCATTCTCTCCAGAGATGTTGCCTGTTCCACAAAATATAGCATTTTGTGTCTATCTTCGGTTTAAACCAGCATCTGCAGTTCCTTCCTTCGCATTACATCTCTGTTTTACATGATAATTCTCTCGAAATAAATGATGGCGAAGAAGGGTTCCGACCCGAAACATCGCCTATTCTTTTTCTCCAGAGATGTAAAGTTGAGGCTTTATAAGGCACTGGTCAGACCGCATCTGGAGTATTTTGAACTGTTTTGGGTCCCATATCTGAGGATGTGCTCACGTTAGAGAGGGTCCAGAGGAGGTTTACGAGAATTATCCCACGAATTACTGGGTTAATATATGAGGAGCGTTTGGCGCCACTGGGCCTGTACTCGCTGGAGTTTAGTAGGATGAGAGGGACCTCATTGAAACTTCTTGAATAGTGAAAGGCGTGGAGAGAGTGGACGTGGAGAGGATGTTTCCACAAATGGGAGAGTCAAGGACCAGAGGCCCTAGCCTCAGAATGAAAGGATGTACCTTAAGAAAGGTGTGGAGACATTTCCTCAGTCAGAGGGTGATGAATTTGTAGAATTCATTGCCACAGAAGGCGGTGGAGGCCAAATCAATGGACATTTTTAAGGTGGCGATTGATAGATTCTTGATTAATACTGGTGTCAGGGGTTATGGGGAGAAGGCATGGGAATGGGGTTGAGTGGGAAAGATAGATCATTCATGATTGACTGGCAGAGTAGACTTGATGGGCTGAATGGCCTAATTCTGGTCCTATAACTTATGAACTGCTAGTGAGGGGGGGGGGGGGGGGGGAGGGGGGAGGGGGGGGGAAGGAAGGGGGTGGGGGGGGGGGGGAAGGAAGGGGGTGGGGGGGGGAAATAAACTGGAGGCAAGAAAAGGCCAGAACAAATCAGGGCCAGCAACAGATGACCTCAGGAAGAGTGCAGTCCATAATGGTGCATTGTTTGCTGGGTAAGGCGTGATAATGTGAGGGTTACAAGGATGCGAACTGGTAGGACTTCAAGTTCTTGATTCCCCTCCTCCATGTAAACATCTCTGTGCATTCACCCTATCTTTTCCCCCTCACTTTATGCACCTCTACAATTTCACCACTCAGCCTCCTGTGCTGTAAAGAATAAAGTGGCAGCCCTCCCAACCGTTCCCTGTTGATCAGGTCCTCGAGTCCTGGCAACATCCTTGTCAATCTTCTCTGCACTCTTCCAAGCTTAACAACTTCCATCCTATTAGTAGGGTGACCAAAACAGAGAATAACACTCTTACTGCGTCTTCACCAACATGTGGTACAACTATAACATAACATCAAAACTTGCATACTCAATACCCTGCCCAATGAAGGCCAATGTTCCAAACGTCTTCTTGACCACTCTACCTGTGATGTCACTTTCAGGGAACTATGTATCTGTACTTCTGGATCCCTCTGCTCTACAACACTCCCCAGGTCCCTACCATTCACTGTGAAGATCTGGCATTGGTTATACTTCCCAAAAAGCAACACCTTACACTTATCTGCATTAAACTCCATTAGCCATTTCTCAGCCTACTTGTCCAGTTCATCAAAGTCCTGCAGTAGTTTTTGATAACCATCTTAACAGGGATTCATCTTAAAACAATAACCATCTTAACAGATGTACACAGTAGAGCCCTGAACAGATCTGGGAGTACAGGTGCAACCTTCAAGCAGTTCCATACACCAAAATAATATATGCCATCACCTCACTTGGCTCTTCCCCGATTCCTCATATTTCTAAACTTCTTTACTTCTTTTCCTCTCACGATCTGCTGAACATGTGTTTTTCCATACTTCACCTTTGTAGACGAGCTTAGTTTATTGTCACGTGTGCGGAGGTACGGCGAAAAGCCTTTGTTGCGTGCTCACCAGTTGGCGGAAAGACAATACATGATTACAGTCGAGCCATCCACAGTGTATGAACATATGATAAAGGGAATAACATTTCTGTTGGAGTAGAGATTTAAAAGAGTGGACGATTGCAGCACAGATCCACTTCTGTGACTCGCACACAAAGAGTCGTCTGGCTTGGGCGTCAACTTGGATCGCATCTAATAATTTATGCCTCTGATAATAAGCAACACTCACCCTATTCACGTTACCTGACTCTGAGATTGCTCCTTAATCCTTTCAAAAAATCTTATTTTCCTGCAAAAATTAAGAAACAATGGACTGCAGATACTGGTTCACAAAGAAAAACACAAAGTGCTGGAGTAATTAGCGGGTCAGGCAACATCGCTGGAGAACATGAATAGGTGACGTTTCGGGTCAGGTCCCTTCTTCAGACTGGAGACTGGACCCAAAACATCACCTATCCATAATTCTCCAGAGATGCTGCCCGACCTGCAGTTACTCCAGCACTTTGTGTCTCTAACTTTCTACAACTCAAGTTGCAAAATTGGATAAGTTTTTGATATTTCCAATATTTGGAATGGATACTCACAGCCGATAGTAAAGGTTTAGAGAGATATGGGCCAAAAACAGGCAGGTGAGACGAGTTTAAATGGGACATCTTGGTTGGCATTGGCACATTGGGCCGAAGGGCCTGTTACCGTGCTGTGTGTCTCCATGACCCAATGCGTTCTGTTTATTCTGTTCACTGCTCCTAGAATCCAAATCTTTCTCAGTGTGTAAATACTACAGATCTGAAGACAAATTAGGTTAATTGTTTAATGACTTTTGTTTATTGCCTGCTTGATTATTTGGTAATGCGAGCAGTCAATGGCGGTAAATTACCCACAATGTTGTGAGTGGCAGAATATGTTCTATCAGTAATTACAGGATCCCAGTGTGCTGGTTCACTGGAGAATATGACATTTCGAGTCAGGACCCTTCTTCAGACTTAAAATCTTCACTATTTCCTACGGTTGTGCCTCTCTCTTAAGCTGCTGTTCTCCGTGGCACCAATCACAGACAACTGCGAGTCCTGACCTGAAAGGTTACCTATCCATGTTCTCCAGAGTCACTGCCCGATCATGGGTGAAACAGTAATTGTGGATCACAAATGGACAAATCAAATGGGAAAAAAAAGAAAGTTTCATCCATTGATTAAAATTGAGCTGCTGATTTTCCCCTTCTTCAGAGATGTACTAACTGAATTTTATCTGTACAGGTTATTATCCCTCCTAAAGTCATAGAATAATACAACACAGAAATAGGCCTTTCCGCCCAGCTCGTTCATGCCCACCAAGATGCCTTCTGAGCTAGTCCAATGTACCCACAATTAGCCTATAGCACACTAAACCTTTCCCATTCATGAACTTGTGTAAATGTATTTTAAACTTTTTAATTTTGCCCACCTCTTCCACTTCCTCTGGCAGCCTGTACTTTGTACCCACCACCATCTGTGTGGAAAAGTTTCTCCTTGGGTCCTCTTTAAATATTTTCCCTCTCATCATAAAACTATACCCTCTCATTTCAGACTACCATAGCCCAAGAAAAAGATTGTGACCATCCACCTAATATATGCCCCTCACGTTTTAATAAATCTCCATACGTTCACCCCTCAGCCTCCTTTACTCCAAGAAAAAGTTCCACCCTATCCAGTCCCTCACTAACTCAAGTCAACTAGTTCCCGCTGAGTTACTCCAGCATTTTGTGTCTATCTTTTATTTCGAGCTAACATCCTCGTGAATCTTTTCTGCACCATCCCTAGCTGAAGCTGTTCTGGTTGTCATTCTATTCTTGCCAACCAGAATTTCACACAATATTCCAGGTGCGGTCTCACCACCCTCCTGTATAGTTATAACGTGGCATCCCAACTGCTGTACACAAAGCCCCATTCATTGAAGCCAAGTGTGCCACCATCTTGTCTACCTGTGTTGCCACATTCTTGTAAAGGACACAAAGTGCTGGAGTAACTCAACAGGTCAGGCGGCATCTTAGCGATCAGAAATGGACAAACCAAATGGGGAAAAAAAAAAAATCTTTGCACATTTTCAATGAACCTATTGATCAGTTACAAAAGTAAACACATTCTAATGTCAGACCTTTGTGTCAGACCTGCCATTCCAGAAATCCATATGGTAAACCTTCACTCGAACAGGAAAATCAGGGCAGCATGCAAATTTTCAACTGCAATCTCTCCAGATCTCCAGAGAACTGGAGCATGATATCTCCTAACATCAAATTCACTTGCCATAAAGGCTTTGCAGCCACTTTGCCTTTCGTATCGTTTACACATACTAACTTTCAATGATGTATCCACTGACGGAGTAAAGTATACAGTGGGATATAGATCAGCTGCAGAAATGGGCAGAGGAATGGCAGAGGGGGAGCAGCAGATGTGGCTGTGGTAGCGGGTCTGGGTCAAGATGTGGAGCAGATGTGGCTGTGGTAGTGAGTCTGAGCAGATGTGGCTGTGGTAATGGCTGATGCAGTTTAACCCGAACAAAAGTGAGGTGTTGCACTTTGGGAGGTTGAAAGTAAGGGCAAAGCATACAGTTAATGGAAAGATCCATAACAGCATTGATATACAGGGGAATCTTGGGGTCCAAGTCCATAGCTCCCTGAAAGTGGATAGAGTAGTGAAGACATTGTATGGTATAAGGAGATGTTGAACACATTTGGATTATTTTCACTGGAGAGTCAGAGGCAACGGGGAGACATGATAGCAATATAGAAAAGTATGAGGGGCATAGATGGCGGAGACAGCCAGAATCTTTATCCCAGGGTGGAAATGTCACAGGTTAAAGTGCTCAGCTTTAAAGTGAACAGGGCAAATTTTAAAGAAGATGTACAGGGCAACATTTTTACAGAGTGGTGGGAGCCTGGAACACGCTGCCAGGTGTGGTGGTGAAGGCAGTTGTGATAGTGAAGTGTAAGAGGCTTTTAGATAAGCACATGGATATGGAAGGGTGTGGATCACTTTCAGGCAGATGAGATTAATTTAGCTTGGCATCATGTTCGGCAAGGACATTATAGACAATAGGTGCAGGAGGAGGCCATTCCGCCCTTCGAGCCAGCACCGCCATTCAATGTGATCATGGCTGATCATTCTCAATCAGTACCCCGTTCCTGCCTTCTCCCCATACCCCCTCACTCTGCCATCCTTAAGAGCTCTATCTAGCTCTCTCTTGAATGCATTCAGAGAATTGGCCTCCACTGCCTTCTGAGGCAGAGAATTCCACAGATTCACAACTCTCTGACTGAAAAAGTTTTTCCTCATCTCAGTTCTAAATGGTCTACCCTTTATTCTTAAACGGTGGCCCCTTGTTCTTGACTCCCCCAACATTGGGAACATGTTTCCTGCCTCTAACGTGTCCAACCCCTTAATAATCTTATACGTTTCGATAAGATCTCCTCTCATCCTTCTAAATTCCAGTGTATACAAGCCTAGTCGCTCCAGTCTTTCAACTTATGACAGTCCCGCCATTCCGGGAATTAACCTAGTAAACCTACGCTGCACGCCCTCAATAGCAAGAATATCCTTCCTCAAATTTGGAGACCAAAACTGCACACAGTACTCCAGGTGCGGTCTCACTAGGGCCCTGTACAACTGCAGAAGGACCTCTTTGCTCCCATACTCAACTCCTCTTGTTATGAAGGCCAACATTCCATTGGCTTTCTTCACTGCCTGCTGTACCTGCATGCTTCCTTTCAGTGAGTGATGCACTAGGACACCCAGATCTCGTTGTACGTCCCCTGTTCCTAATTTGACACCATTCAGATAATACTCTGCCTTCCTATTCTTACCACCAAAGTGGATAACCTCACACTTATCCACATTAAACTGCATCTGCCATGCATCCGCCCACTCACACAACCTGTCCAAGTCACCCTGCAACCTCATAGCATCTTCCTCACAGTTCACACAACCACCCAGCTTTGTATCATCTGCAAATTTACTAATGGTACTTTTAATCCCTTCATCCAAGTCACATTGTGGGCCGAAGGTCTTGTTCCTGTGCTATACGTTGTTTACGTTGGGCAAGGAAACTCTAAAACAATGCAACAAACAACCTTTAGTATTTTTAACTTGTGGCAATGGTAATAAATTTATTGCTATTCAAAATAACTTTTATTTTTTTAAATCCTGCAGGAAAATATTGCTGTTATTGCGAGTCTGAAACTCACTAACTCCGTTTCCCTCACTGCCAAATTGTATTTATAACATGATTTTCTATACATAAGATTTTTAAGGAATGGTGTTGCAGCAGAACTATTTGTACTTACACTTTAACGAGATATACAACAACTAATTCCAGGACTCATTCCATGACGTCTGGATGGATCAAAGGAGAAAGTGGTGGGGGTGTGAAGAGCATGGTCACTCTCTGCTTCCATCTACAGTGCAAGGTAAGCCTAGTAGCCATGTTTCCTGCCAAGAAACGCGAGGGGATGAACGAAACATGGAACTCTCTTGAGAGGGAGGTGTTGAACTTAGGAGCAGCTGGGAACATAGCTCTGGATTTACCCAGATGGGCTGCTGGCAGGTTGCCAATGGGGGGTAGCAGATTCAAATTGTGAATAATCTGGATCACACCCACCCTTCCAATTGTAGGAGAATCAGCGGTTGTGTATGCAAGCAAATTGCCGAGCTGCAGGCGAGCCACAGAATCTCTGCCATGGTCCTGAAGGAACGGACACTTTCGTCTGTAGCTATTTGGGGGATTTGGGGAAAAGTAGTTAAACTCAAGTTGTGCTATAAGTTCGGCACAGGATCAAAGAGCGTAGGCACAGTGGAATTGGAAGCCAGCTATCATTTATGAATTGAAGATAAGCACAAAGTGCTGGAGCAACTCAGCAGGTTAGGCAGCCTCTCTGGGAAAAAAGGATGGATGACATTTCAGGTCGGGTAGCTTTTAAAGAGGGGTCCCAACCCGAAATGTTGCCCATTTTTTTTTCTCCAGAGATGTTACCTGACCTGCTGAGTTACTTCGGCACTATGTGTCCATCTTTGGTATAAACCAGCATCTGCAGTTCATTTGTAAATCAATTGTGAACGCGCTGGTGCGACTGTAGGTTGGCCAATCGAGTGAACCCTTTCCCACACACGTTGCAGGAAAAGGGCCTCTCCCCCGTGTGAATCCGCCGGTGCACCAGCAGACTGGACGAGCAGGTGAATCCTTTCCCGCACACTGCGCAGGAGTACAGTCCCTCTCCGGTGTGAACCCGCTGGTGTCGCAGTAGGATGGATGAGGAGATGAACCCCTTGCTGCAGACGGAGCAGGAGAAGGGCCGCTCCCCGGTGTGAACCCGGCGGTGGACCAAGAGGCTGGACGAAGAGGTGAAGCCCTTACCGCAAGCAGGGCAGGAGAATGGCTTCTCCCCAGTGTGAACCCGCTGGTGCGTCAGCAGGCTGGACGACTGAGTGAACCCCTTCCCACACACGGAGCAGGAGAACGGCCGCTCCCCGGTGTGGACCCGCTGGTGGATCAGCAGATGGGAGGACTGAGCGAACTCTTTCCTGCACATTGCGCAGGAGAACGGTCTTTTGCCAGTGTGAACTCGCTCGTGCACCAGGAGATGGAAAGAGCGAGTGAATCCCTTCCCACACACAGAGCAAGTGAAAGGCCTCTCCCCGGTGTGAACGCGCTGGTGTGTCAGCAGTTGCGATGACTGGTTGAATCCTTTCCCGCACACAGAGCAGGTGAATGGCCATTCACCTGTGTGGACTCGCTTGTGGACCTGCAGCTTGGATGAGTGGGTGAAGCTTTTCCCACACACGGAGCAGGTGAAAGGCCTCTCCGTCGAGTGAATCTGCTGATGTCTTCGCAAGTACTGTGAGCTTTTGAAACTCTTTTCACATTTGGAGCAATTGAATGTTCTTTGATCGGTGTGGACCTGGTGATGCGCCTTTAGCTTGGATGACTCCGTGAATCCCTTCCCACACATGGTGCAGGTGTATGGCCTCTCCCCAGTGTGAATCCTCTGGTGCGCCAGCAGGTGGGACGAGCGTGTGAATCCCTTCCTGCACACGGAGCAGGTGAATGGCCTCCCTTTGGTGTGAGTGCGCTCACTAGTTTCCAGTTGGGTTGGGAAATTGAACACTTTCCCACAGTCCTCATATTCACACTGATGTTCCATGATCTGAGTGATCCGTGACTCTCCACGTTGGATGATCAGTTGGAGACTTGTCTGCAAACAAAACAGGTACACAATCTCTCCTTGATGTTAAATCGGGCTGCATTTATTAATGTCCACTGAGCGTACTGAGTTTCTCTCACTCCGTGTGTGTCCCTTTTCCTGTGATGTTACAGTTGTGCTCAGGTTTCATTGTCGCATTTGCAAATCCTCCATTGAATATCCCCTGTGAAAGACATTTTCAGAAGTCATTGTCATGCATACATGAAAGGAATCAGATCAGGCTCTACTTCTTCTTTCCTTATTGGACACGCTTTTGTCTCCTTTTGACCTACAGCCTTTGTCACTTACTCCACACGTCTGTCGATCGACCCCTGCTCACCTGTATCCAACTGTCACTTGCCAAGCTTTGCCCCACCCTCACCTCTCTTGTCCAGCTTTCTCCCCCCTACTCCAACCGTCAAAAGAAGGGCCCCAAACTTAACTCTCTGGAATGTCTTGTGCATCCTCTCCAAAATATCCACATTCCTTCTTGTAATTTGGCAACCAGAACCATACGCAGTACTCCAAATATGGCTCACCAAAATCTTGGTTTATTTAGTTTAGAGATACAGCTCGGAAACAGGCCCCTCAGCCCAACCGTCCACGCCAACCAGCGATCCCCACACATTAACACCGTCTGACACACAGTAGGGACAATTTACATTTATAACAAGCCAATTTACCTACGTACCTGTATGTCTTTGGAGTGTGGGAGGAAACCAAAAATCTTGGCAAAAACCTATGCAGGTCACATTGTCAGGATCGAACCTGGGTTTCTGGCGCTGCAAAGCAGCAACTCTACTGCTGCACCACTGTGCCTGCCCTAATGTCGTGTAAAGCTGTAACATGACTTCCTGATTCTTATACACTACCTCCTGACTGACGAAGGCAACCATACCATGTGCTTTCTTTCCTACTTCTTGTGTGACCAGGTGTGACAGAGGTTCATGTGCATCTCCTCTAACCTCTTCTACTGCAACCAGTATTCACGATGTGACCGTTTCACCAAACACGTGCTCAGTCCACTAAGGCCCATTGGATATCCCAGTTGCCAACCAGTTTAAATCTCCTTCACTTGTCCATACTGACTTGTTGTCCTGGGCCTCCATTGCCAGATTGAGGTCAAGCGCAAACAAGAGGAACAGCCGCCTTATATTCCGCTTGGGTAGCTTGCAACCCAATGGTATGAAAATTGAATTCTCCAATTTTAGGTAGCCTGTAACAACATCCCCCCTCCCCTCCTGTGCTCCAGCTGGACTCATACCTATTTCTCTCCTCCTTCCTCCATCCACCTACATTCCTTTCTCTGGATTCACAACTCTTCAATCCTTTTGTCTCACAACTTTTAAAATAATCTTTGGCCCTTAATGCTGTTAAGAGCTCTTCCATTAGTTAAACTCTTTCCCCTTACATTCGACCGACCAAGTATAACACCTCACACTTGTTTTTGTTTATTTTCCCTGCCCCTCTGATATTGGTCTCTCAATGGTTATCAAACAACGTAGGTTTCCCCCCTGCGACCAGTCACCATTTCACCTCCATTCGCTGACTCTCCCACCAGTCCTTCCGCTTTGTGATTTAGAGACACTCCCTGGTCAATTTCCCTTGATTTGAGGACACTCCCTGGGGGCGACGCGAGCTGAGTATGTGGGCTGAGTATGCGCGCTGGGCTCCAGCAGTTGCTGGTGAATCCCCCGAGAGAGCGGAAAGGGGGTGGGGGGGGGGCATTCATTATTTATTTGCTTTAGGGTTCCGAGAATGAGATGGTCAGTTTAAAGCTGCCCCCTAGGGCACACATCAGCGTTTGTGAAGCCGACCATCCCTCCCACCTCGCGCTCTTACCTGCGACGCGCCTGTCTCTCGTCCCGGTCTACGCATGCCCAGACCACGACACTCGAGTGAATGACGTGAGACTGAACCAATGAAAAACGGAGTAGAAGGAAGGGTGGTCCTCTGACCCAACGCAGGGAAGAGGGGCGGGGTTAGACGGTCTGAGCCCGGATCGCCTTGTTGTGTCAAACCCTTGCACGATTCTGAATCATGTTGGACCGGCAGATCTCTCGGTTGCCAAACACTTTAATTTCCCTTTCCATTCTCACTCTGTCCTTTCTGTCCTAATCAGTGTGAGGCTACACGCAAATTGAAGGAGCAGCATTTCATATTTCGCTTGGGCAGTTTACAGCCCAGTGGTCTATTGATTTCTCAAACCGCAAGTAACCCCGACATTCCCTCTCTCCATCCCTCACCCACCCAAGTCGTACCAGCTTGAGTCGTCAGGTTGAGATTGTTCATTGCACTCGTTCTTACCTAGCAAACAGATATTTTGCAAAAAGGGCTATAAGCTTTTAGTTTAGAAGGATGAGAGGGGATCTTATAGAAACATATAAAATTATAAAAGGACTGGACAAACTAGATGCATGAAAAATGTTCCCAGTGTTGGGCGAGTCCAGAACCAGGGGCCACAGTCTAAGAATAAAGGGGAGGCCATCTAAAACTGAGGTGAGAAAAAACTTTTTCACCCAGAGAGATGTGAATTTGTGTAATTCTCTGCCACAGAGGGCAGTGGAGGCCAAATCACCGGATGGATTTAAGAGAAAGTAAGATAGAATTCTTCGGGGCTAGTGGAATCAAGGGATATGGGGAGAAGGCTGGCACGGGTTATTGATTGTGGACGATCGGCCATCATCACAATGAATGGCGGTGCTGGCTCAAAGGGCCGAATGGCCTCCTCCTGCACCTATTTTCTATGTTTCTATAGCAATGGCCTGTTTCCTTTATCATCGTTACTTTTTTACATATCTTTTATTCATTTGTTCTATATCTCTCGTTTCCCTTTCCTTTGATTCTCAGTCTTGTGAGATGCAAATTTGAGTGCTCACAATTACGATGCTCGAGACAATCTAGAGAAACAAGTATTTTATTTGCAAGTCTGCAGAGTTGGGTGCCTTCCCTCTCAAGACACACCGAGGTCGGGAAAATCCCTTCTTTTTATTCACTTCACTTTACAATTGTCACATCCTAAATTCCTCCCCTTCGGGCTCCTTCCAATCGGAGCACTGAGGTGCACAATCTAACGACACCGCCCCTGTTGCCTCCCACATCATACATCGCATGTACATTTAAATGAGGCATCTTGTCATGCGGGGCGTTTTTGCAATATTCATTCATCTCATTAGGCAGGCACAGTACAGAGTAGTTCATGCCCTCTCCCCTAGTGCTCTCGTCATCTTGCCCTCTCTCCTAGTTCTTTGGATATCTTGCCCTTATCCTCGGAATGTCACTATTTATTCTTTGGTTATCTTGCCCTTATCCTTGGAACGTCACTAGTTCCTTGGATATCTTGCCCTCTCCTTGGAATGTCACTAGTTCCTTGGATATCTTGCCCTTATCCTCGGAATGTCACTATTTATTCTTGCGGTTCTTAGTCACGTCAGCTATTTCTCATGGTCCTTAGTTTAAATCAATTAACCCTTTTTACTTCTTTCTCACAATCCACCCTTTTTCTTATGCCACGCTGCTTTGATTTATACTATTTCCTCCTTTTCTAGTGCTAGCAGCAGAGTCTTTGCCTCTCTATATTCCTCCTGCTGGTCATACTGTACTCTACAGGCCATCATGGCGATGTCGTTCTTTGTCAGGGCTGTCTCTATCAATCGCTGAGACAACCCCCGTATGCAGGGAATGATACAACATCCGAATAGACACATCAACCCCATCACAACTACCACTGATGTTAGGGCTGATGTAAAGATGTGCTTCCATTTCCCAAACCAGGAGTCTAGAAACTTAGTCCAGGAGGTGTCTACTCCTGAGTTCTCGGCCAATTCGATAGACAGGGAGGTGAGACTCGCTAGGGCTCTTGACACAGACCCATCAGGAGCAGTGTTGTTGGGGATGTACGTGCAACATTGTTCCCCAAACATCACACACACCCCCCTTTTCTCAGCCAGGAGCATGTCCAAGGCCATGCGATTTTGCCAGGCCATCAGGCTGGTAGCTGTCAATTGTTCCGCTAATCCTTCAACCGCATCTCGAGTGTAATTTATAAAGCGTTGTTGATTGTAGTATAGCACCTCCCCCATTTCCTGTCCATCTGGGTTATATCTTGTATAGCACTCAAATCCCTCCTCCCCGAGGGGAATGGTGAATGGGGGGGGGGTCGAGGGTCTTCCCTTCAGCCCTTCGTGTTGTTGTTGCTAGCCGGGAATAGGTAATGGTAGCTCTGGCAGGTCTCATTCTTTGGTACCAGAAGAGTATGGAATTCGTGAATAGTTGTAGTATACATGACATAGCCCCAGGTGTCCTATTCCAATTCAGGGGAAATGGTACGGGGACCAGCTGAGGCTTAGCTCCGGCGCAGGCGTAGCAATTGGTTTGTTGCATACTTCTGGCCGTGTACATCATCCAGGTAAGCCAGGTGTTGGTTCCCTTTCCCCCTGTTGGTATTCCCTCCCCATACAATTGCATTAATTCTATTTCTCCTGTTACTATCATTATATTTAAATCCTTAGGCTCATACTCCGTGGTGACATTGCTGACTACAGGTAGTGCTGGGGTAACCCAGGGATCCCTACTCTGACTGTCTTCTATCTGGAACATTCCCCCCTTATCCTCATATTTTACCATATATCCGTCCCGTTCTACCTTTATTTCAAACCTCAGGCATGCGTCCTTCCCTGTTCTATCTGCACATATCCAATACCTACCACTTTCCTTCATTTGAACCCTCTGTATGCTTACATATACACGTCCTGGCAATCCCTCATTTGGGTTTTGACATACTCTCCACCTATCAGTTTGATAGGTGGGCTTATGCCACCTCTCTCTAGATGAAGTGAATACCTCGTGCCAATTTTTACAGGGATGGGTGCATACATACATCCTATGACCACACCACCATTTTCCTTCACATACATCAAATGGGATGGTGGTGGCCCTTCTATTCTGTGGTATAGTTATTTTTATGCATGTTACATTACTCACAACCTGGATAACCACCCAGCACCCGATCCACCAGCACAAAGTCTTCATTTTCCGTGCGGGGTCTTGGTGAATACCAAAGTCAATGGCTCCTTTCCTCCACGTGCCGTCTACGGGCTGATATTGTCTGGTGGGGCCTCCACGGGACCCTTAAATCGACTTGCGTGTGTCCACCCTTTTTCTTTTGTTCGTACTGCTGTCTCGGTGGTTAATAACACAAGGTAGGGTCCAGTCCACCTAGGTCGCAACTTTTCTTCCTTCCACGTTTTTATTAGTAACCAGTCTCCAGCCTTGACTGAGTGAATCGGAAAATCCAGTGGCGGGCTCTGGGCCAATAATCCTTTAGTTTTTAGTTCTGCAAGGGATTGGGATTCTGCCAGTAAATAGTTCCTGAAGAACACGTCGTTCCCTGGTATTGTTGGGATCCTTTCTATCTTTCCTAAGTACGGGAGCCCGAATAACATTTCATATGGGGATACCCCTATATCTTTCCGAGGTGCCGTTCGGATTCTTAACAAGGCTATCGGAAGGCACTTAGTCCAGGGGAGTCTCGTTTCCTCTACTAACTTGGTGATTTGGGTCTTTAAGGTGCCATTCATTCTTTCCACCTTTCCGGAACTCTGGGGATGCCATGGTGTATGCAATTTCCAATCAATCCCTAATGCTTCACATATCATTTTATGTGTTTTGGAGGCAAAATGGTCCCTCTATCTGAGTCTTATGTTTCCACAATCCCATATCTGGGTATAATTTGCTCCAATAATACCTTGGCTACCGACTGTGAGGTGGCAGTTACTGTAGGGAATGCCTCTACCCATCTAGTGAAATGGTCTACTACCACTAACAGGTATTTCCATCTCTGTATCCGGGGCAACTCGGTGAAGTCTACCTGTATTCTTTGGAAGGGCCTTATTGCCAATGGTTGTCCTCCTCCTGGGACTGCTCTCATGATTTTTTTGTTGATCCGCTGACATATTACACAACCCCCTATGACTTGTTTGGCCATGGTATACATCCCACGGCAAGCGTAGGTCCTGAGGAGGGTATCACAGAGGGCTTGGGTTCCCCAATGGCTTTGCCCATGCAGCCTCCCTAATAACTCCCTTATAATTTCTTTGTTCAATAGCTGCTTTCCATCCGGTGTCCACCATTTCCCATTTGGGGTACGCCGGGCTCCCATTTCTCTCATGTGTTCCTGCTCTTTTTCACCAAAGATAGGTATCTTTTCCTCTGGTTCCCTTAAAGGTATCAGTGACATCATTTCTACCGTCTGATCTGTGGCTGCTCTCTTTGCCACCTCATCCGCTGCCCTATTTCCTCGGACTTCCAGGGTGTTACCCTTCTGATGCCCTGCCACATGTGCTATGGCTACCCGTTCTGGTTTCTGCAAGGCCTCCAGTGTCTGTCCTATCAATTGCTCATGCGCTAATTCTTTCCCCCGAGCTGTTATCATTCCTCGCTCTTTCCAGATCTTCCCAAAGGTGTGTACTACCCCAAAGGCGTATTTTGAGTCGGTATACACTGTTCCTTCCTTTCCCTCCAATAGTTCCAAAGCTCTCATTAGTGCATATAATTCACAAGATTGGGCTGACCAACTATCAGGCAGCCTGCCACTTTCAATTTCCTCCATAGTTTCCCCATTCACTATACCGTATCCACTATGTCTTTTTCCATCTATACAGAGTATACAACTGGACCGCTACTCTTCCCTCTACCGGTGCTGTGCCTATTCCCAATTGTATTTGTAAATCTCTGCCCATTAAATTTACGCCAGCCTGGGGTACTAAGATCAGGTCCTCTACCGCCTCCCGGTTTTCATACCTTACATTCACTCCTCCTATCTCGGGAGCTACCATCACAGTTCCCCCTACCCCGGTTATTTTACTCTCCTTTGTCCTGCCTCCGTACCTGTTGGTACTTTGGTCACACTTGATCGCTCCGCTCCTGAATCTACCATGAACACCGTATCTTCTCCTTGGGGTCCTATTTTTAAATTTACCAGGGGCTCCCTTCTATAGTCCCTCGACCCCAAGGACGAGAACCCCTGACCCCCCCTATTCATTTTCCATCATACTGTACGTGCGGGACTCCGCTACAAGCTCAGGGCACTCCCTTTTGAAGTGTCCTTCCTTATTACAAAAATAACATTTTGAAGGCCCTGTCCTCCAACCTTGTCCCATACCCGTATTTCCCCGGCCCTTGCCGTAACCTTCTCCATATCCCCCTCTTCCACGGCCTCTGCCGCCTCCTCTTCCTCTGCATTGGGCGTAACTCCCCCGCCGTCCTGTACCTCCCTGTTCCTTGTCTACTACTTGCTTTACTGCCTGTAACATAATCTTTGCCTTTCCCTTCTGTTTCTCCTCATCCCTCCGCACGTACACTTTCTGGGCCTCCGTAAGCAACTGAGGTAGTGATCTCTCATTCCAATCATCCATCTTTTCTAACTTTTTCCTCACATCAGGCCAGGATTTAGTCACGAAATTGGCCCTGAGCAGTTGTTGTCCTGCCTCTGATGCCTGCTGATTACATGCCTGTGTTTCTGTGTTGCTGTCTCCCTCATACTCCTCATTTGCTGCCTGACGGGTCCCATAAATCTTTCTGTCCCTGAGGTCCCTGTCCTGCAGCCTTTTGATGTCTGCTTCTAGTTCCCGTGCTTCTTGCTTCATCCTTTCCTTTTCCCGCTGCCCCCTTCTCTGTCTATATTCCTTTATGTCTTGCTCATCGTTCCAAGTTGTGACTTCTCCCTCTATCTCCACTATTCCCTTTTACCAAAGGGCACTGCTTTGTTCCGTCCTGGCTGGAATAGGGAGGGGGATACCCAGGGTCCCATAGGCTGGGGTACAGAGTTGATTTTTTTTCTCCTGAAGCTCCTGACTTTCATGCTGTTTTGGGGGTCTTTCACCCTTGTTTGGGGTGGTATTCTTTTCCTGCTATGCTTTCCTCAGCCTTTCTCCTTCTATTCTAAACAATTTAAGTACGTCTAGTTATTTTTCCTTTTTCGTTACTCGGGTTTCTGATTTATCCTTAGGCTTATAGTTCTTAATTAACACTCCCATTTCATCACACATATTTATATCAAAATATAAATATATCAACATTTATATCAAAATTTATATCATATTTATATCATTCCGTGGGCCATTTCGTAACCAATTCATATCATATCATATCATATCATATCATATATATACAGCGCGGAAACAGGCCTTTTCGGCCCACCAAGTCCGTGCCGCCCAGCGATCCCTGCACACTAACACTATTAACACTATCCTACACACTAGGGACAATTTTTACATTTACCCAGCCAATTTACCTACATACCTGTACGTCTTTGGAGATTGGGAGGAAACCGAAGATCTCGGAGAAAACCCACGGAGGTCACGGGGAGAACGTACAAACTCCTTACAGTACAGCACCCGTAGTCAGGATCGAACCTGAGTCTCCCGCGCTGCATTCGCTGTAAAGCAGCAACTCTACCGCTGCGCTACCGTGCCGCCAATTGTTTCGTTTTTTTTTTTCCATTTCTCAGTGTTTTTTTAAAAATATCCTCTTTGGATACGGGGAACTTCCTACTTAGTAGTTCAACTGCAGTTATTTTATTCATTGTATTCGTCTTATATTATTTTATTCATTGTATTCGTCTTATATTATGTTAGTGCACTTGGTCAGTCAGTTTAAATGCAGTCCTTGTTCTCACTCCGTTCCGTCTCTATAGTCACTATGCTACCTATTACGCTATTTCTATCTTCTATAGTTCTACTATATTCCTTTAATATTTATTCTGAGGCATCGGCAAGCCTGTGATTCCTGTGATTCTTTCAGGATTTATTCTTCGCTTTCCCCTTACAAGCATAACAACTTTCCTCCAGATTAGGGGAAGCTTTTGAATTAACAAACACATTTAATGCATGCCGTACTCAATCCTCATCGGAGCCCAGTCGTGGCCACCAGACTGAACTCCCTTTTATTGGTTCCTTTGGCCAATCAAAATAACAGAACTTAATAATTTTTGTCTTCTCCAATCCCTGGGTTTTCCCTGCCCCCAATGGCTCAGCATTCGCCCCAACGGACTATCAGGCGGAATGCGGGGGTTGGGCTTACCGCCCTTCCCCTCCCTTTTGGGCTTTCCGTTTTCACTGCCCATCCTCCCGATCGGAATTCCCCTCCGATCATTTATTCTCCCGATCGGAATTCCCCTCCGATCTTAGCTGTAATCGCCCGAGTAGTACTTAATAGTCAGTTTTCTTACCCGGGTCTTGTGCACAAGAATCACTCGATTTAGCTCCTCGCGATTTCCTGGTCCTCCCACTTGTTTCTCGAGTCTCTGGTCCAGGTATCACTCGCTCAAACCGCTGACGGCAAGCAAGGAGTCTGAGACCGCTGAACTCAGCGGGGTGCACCGTCCCTTCTTCCGTATACTCCCGTCAGCCGGCCGGAGTGGCGATCCCGGACGAGCCCCCAAGCTGTGAGATGCAAATTTGAGTGCTCACAATTACGATGCTCGAGACAATCTAGAGAAACAAGTATTTTATTTGCAAGTCTGCAGAGTTGGGTGCCTTCCCTCTCAAGACACACCGAGGTCGGGAAAATCCCTTCTTTTTATTCACTTCACTTTACAATTGTCACATCCTAAATTCCTCCCCTTCGGGCTCCTTCCAATCGGAGCACTGAGGTGCACAATCTAACGACACCGCCCCTGTTGCCTCCCACATCATACATCGCATGTACATTTAAATGAGGCATCTTGTCATGCGGGGCGTTTTTGCAATATTCATTCATCTCATTAGGCAGGCGCAGTACAGAGTAGTTCATGCCCTCTCCCCTAGTGCTCTCGTCATCTTGCCCTCTCTCCTAGTTCTTTGGATATCTTGCCCTTATCCTCGGAATGTCACTATTTATTCTTTGGTTATCTTGCCCTTATCCTTGGAACGTCACTAGTTCCTTGGATATCTTGCCCTTATCCTCGGAATGTCACTATTTATTCTTGCGGTTCTTAGTCACGTCAGCTATTTCTCATGGTCCTTAGTTTAAATCAATTAACCCTTTTTACTTCTTTCTCACAGTCTGAAGAAGGGTTTCTACCCAAAACATCACCTATTCTTTTTCTCTAGAGAAGCTCCTCAACAACTTCTCCTTTGACTCCTCCCACTTCCTCCAAACCAGAGGCGTGGCTATGGGCACTCGCATGGGCCCTAGCTACGCCTGCCTCTTTGTTGGGTACGTCGAACAATCCCTGTTCCAGACGTACACTGGCCCCATCCCCGAACTCTACCTCCGCTACATCGACGACTGCATTGGTGCTACCTCTTACACCCATGCAGAACTCACTGACTTTATACACTTCACCTCCAATTTCCATCCTGCCCTTAAATATACCTGGACTATCTCTGACATCTCCCTCCCGTTTCTGGACCTCACCATCTCCATCACAGGAGAAAAACTAGTGACGGACATTTATTACAAGCCCACCGACTCGCACAGCTATCTGGACTACACTTCTTCCCACCCGGTCCCCTGCAAAAAGTCTATCCCCTACTCCCAATTCCTCCGTCTACGCCGCATCTGCGCCCGGGATGAGGTGTTTCACACTAGGGCTTCCGAGATGTCCTCGTTTTTCAGAAAACGGAGCTTCCCCTCCTCCATTATAGATGAGGCTCTCACTAGGGTCTCTTCTACATCCCGCAGCTCCGCTCTTGCTCCCCATCCCCACACTCGCAACAAGGACAGGATCCCCCTCGTTCTCACCTTCCACCCCACCAGCCAGCGGATCCAACATATTATCCACCAACATTTCCGTCACCTACAACAGGACCCCACCACTGGCCATATCTTCCCATCCCCTCCCCTCTCTGCGTTCCGCAGAGACCGTTCCCTCCGCAACTCCCTGGTCCACTCGTCCCTTCCTACCCAAACCACCCTAACCCCGGGCACTTTCCCTTGCAACCGCACGAGATGCAACACCTGTCCCTTTACCTCCCCCCTCAACTCCATCAAAGGACCCAAACATTCTTTCCAGGTGAGACAGAGGTTCACCTGCACCTCCTCCAACCTCATCTATTGCATCCGCTGCTCTAGATGTCAACTTATCTATATCGGCGAAACCAAGCGCAGGCTCGGCGATCGCTGCGCTGAACACCTGCGCTCGGTCCGCATTAATGCAACTGATCTCCCGGTGGCCCAGCACTTTAACTCCCCCTCCCATTCCCAGTCTGACCTCTCTGTCATGGGCCTCCTCCAGTGCCATAGTGAGGCCCGCCGGAAATTGGAGGAGCAGCACCTCATATTTCGCCTGGGCAGTTTGCGGCCCGGTGGTATGAACGTCGACTTCTCCAACTTCAGATAGCTCCTCTGTCCCTCCCTTCCCCTCCTCCTTCCCAGATCTCCCTCTATCTTCCTGTCTCCACCTATATCCTTCCTTTGTCCCACCCCCGACATCAGTCTGAAGAAGGGTCTCGACCCGAAACGTCACCCATTCCTTCTCTCCCGAGATGCTGCCTGACCTGCTGAGTTACTCCAGCATTTTGTGAATAAATCGATTTGTACCAGCATCTGCAGTTATTTTCTTATATATAGCTGTCTGACCCGCTGAGTTACTCCAGCTTTTTGTGTCTATCTTCGGTTTAATCCAGCATCTGAAGTTCCTTCCTACACACATGTACAGCTCATGTAATGTAGCTGTCAGCAGATGAAACTCTTGGAGGTATTAAATTTTGCAAGATGTATTAGTGATAAAGAGACCCAAACAACTGCAAATGCTGGAATCCTGAGTAAATCACAAAGACCTGAAGGAACTCAACAGGTCAGGCAGTATCTCTGGAAGGAATAGACAGACGACATTTTGGACCAGGGCCCTTCTACAGACTGATTGGAGTGACTTTGTGACCAATAATGGTGTCAATGTTTACAGGAGAATGTAAAATGAGGTTGAGGTGAAAAAAAAGATCAGCCATGATAAAACGTGGGAAGAAGGGTCTGAACCCGAAACGTCACTCATTCCTTCTCCCAGGATACTGCTTGTTCCATTGAATTAGTCCAGCATTTTGTGCCAAGCCATGATTGAATGGCAGTGTAGACTCGTTGGGCCATGTGACCTAATTGTGCTCATGACTGGTGTGGGGGAGGGAAAGTGAAAAAGTAAAATGGAATAATTTAGGATAGTCAGGCAATACACAAGAGCAGTAATAAAGGTAGAAGCATGGAATTGCAGATGCTGGTATACAGAAAAAGTGCCGAAGTAACTCAGCAGGTCAGGCAGCATTCCAGGAGAACATGGATAGGTGACGCTTTGAGTTGACCGACCGGTGGCCCTCACCTCGGTTGTCATGAAATGCTTTGAGAGGCTAGTCAAGAAGCACATCTGCGCCCTCCTTCCTCGCAACATGGACCCACTACAGTTCGCATACCGTCCGAACAGGTCCACGGATGATGCGGTCTCCCAGGTTCTACACACCGCTCTCTCTCATCTGGACAGCCAGGGGGGCTATGTGAGGATGCTGTTCATTGACTTTAGTTCGGCATTCAACACAATAGTCCCCAGCAGACTGGTTGAGAAGCTGCTGGAACTGGGGCTTAGCACCCCTCTGTGTGCCTGGGTCCTGGACTTTCTCACTGCCAGGCCCCAAGTGGTCAGGATGGGGGAACACACATCTAGCTCCCTCACCCTGAACATAGGATCCCCCCAGGGCTGCGTCCTTAGCCCCCCTACTGTACTCCCTGTACACACATGACTGTGGGGCCAGGTTCAGCTCAAACTCCATCATCAAGTTTGCTGATGACACTGTGGTGGTGGGCCGGATCTCCAACAACGATGAGAAGGCATACCGGGAGGAGGTGGCTGATCTGGCACTCTGGTGTCAGGACAATAGCCTCCTCTTGAATGACACTAAAACAAAGGAGCTGATTGTGGACTTCAGAAGGGCTAAACATCCAAGGACGTACACGCCACTGGAGATAAATGGGTCTATTGTGGATAGGGTGAGCAGTTTTAAATACTTGGGAGTCCGCATCGCAGAGGATCTGACGAGGGCAACGCACATTGCCGCACTGGTGGGTAAGGCTAAGCAGCGCCTTTACCACCTGAGACAACTGAGGAAATTCAGAGTGTCTCTGAGGATCCTTCATTGCTTCTACTCTGGGGCTGTAGAGAGCATCCTGTCCGGCAACATTACAGTCTGGTTTGGGAACAGCTCTGCCCAGGACAGGATGGCCCTGCAGAGAGTAGTGCGTTCGGCAGAACGCACCATGGGAACTACACTCGTCCCCCTGCAGGACCTATACATCAGGAGTGCAGATCCAGAGCAAGCAAGATCATGAGGGACCCCTGCCACCCCAGTAACGGACTGTTCCAGATGCTACGATCAGGCAAACGCCTCCGCTGTCACACTGTGAAAACGGAGAGGATGAGACGGAGCTTCTTCCCACAGGCCATCAGGACTGTCCACTTTTATAACCCCAGAGACTAAATTTTTGTCGACACTAATAGTAACTTATTAACTTTATTTATATGCTGTAACTGTAATTCTTTTTGTGCACAACCCGCAGGCATTGCCACTTTCATTTCACTGCACATTGTGTATGTGACAAATAAATTTGACTTGACTTGACTTGACTTCTTCAGATTTAATAAAGGTTCCCTTTTAATCCTCTCTTTCTTTAATTTAAAGGTGTAACCATGGGCTCTTGCATGGGTCCAGCTAGGCCTGCCTTTATGTTCGGTACATCAAGCAGTCCTTGTTCTAACCGTACACTGGCACCATTCCCTACCTCTTTCTCTGCTACATAAACAACCGCATTATGGATGCCTCCTTGTTGATTTCATTAATTTACCATCAACTTCCAGCCTGGCCTTAAATTCCTTCGGATAATCTCTGAATATTCTGTTACCTTTCTTGATATTTCTGTCTCCATCACAAGGGACAGACTATAGACTGACGTCTACTACAAACCCACCAACTTCCACAGTTGTCTGGACAACACCTCCATCCACCTTGCCTCTTGCAAATACGCAATCCCCTACTCTCAATTTCTCTGTCTCTGCTGCAACTGCACCGAAGATGAGGCTTACCTGGACATCTAAGATGTCCTCTTCCTTTAGTAAACATGGTTTTCCAGTGAGGGGTCCTTTCATAAAAGGACCACTCAACCACATCTCCTCCGCTTTCTACAGTTTTGCACTCTCAGAAGGAATAAGAACAAGTTTCTTCTGGTCCTCATCTCCCCCCGCCCCCCCCACCCCCGCCTCCGTATCCACAATATAATCATCCATCATCTCCAATGTAATCCCACCACCAGTCACATCTTCCCATCCCTACCACTTTCCACCTTCTGCAAAGACTGCTTCTTCCACAACTCCTTGTTTCACTCCTCCCTTCCTAGCAAAACTACCCCCTCCCTAGGTACTTTCTCCTGCGGTTATCTGCAGGAGATGTGATGCCCGATTGTATACCTCCTCCCTCACATCAATCCAGGGACCCCAGCACACCTTCCAGATGAGACACAGGTTCATGTGTACCACATCTAACCTTATTCACTGCATTTGGCACTTCCAATGCAGCCTTCATTACATCAGCGAGACCAAGCATCGACACGGAGATCGTTTCACTGAATACTTGCTCTCAGTCTGCCAAGCCCGTTTGGATCTTCCAGCCGTTCAACATTTTAATTCCAATTCCCATACTGATCTCCTCCATTGCCAGATTGAGACCTATGCAAACTGGAGGAACAGCACCTCATATTCTGCTTAGGTACCTTGCAACCCAATGGTATGAACATTGAAGTCTCCAGATTTAGGTAACTAACCTACAATGCTCATGCCCCCCCCCCACCCAATTTCCTCCTCTTCCCTGTGCACCATCTGGACTCTCCTGCATTTTTCCCCTTCCCCCAATATTCTTTCCTCTGGCTTCATAATTCACACCTCTTCCATCCTTATACTCATACCTTTCATCTCTGGGCTTTGTCCAACCATCTGCCTATCAAAACCCCCCTCAATCGTCAGGCTTTGTCCTGCCACTCACCCCCCCCCCCCCCCCCCAATCACAATCGTTCTGAAGAAGGGTTCCGACTCGAAATGTCACCCATCCATGTTCTACAGGGATGCTGCCTGACCCACTGATTTCCTCCAGTGCTTTGTCTTTTTTTGGAAATGAACATCTGCAGTTCCTTTTATCTCAGTCTTAAAGGAATCCCAGGAGGTGTGCGTATAGATTGCAAACAAGTGGGAATGCTGTGAATAAAACAATGGACAGGACAGGAACAGGTCGTTCACCCCCCCAATGTCCATGCCGAAAATGATGCCAAGCTAAACTAATCTCCTCTGCCCGCACGTGATCCATGTCCCTGCATATCCGTAAGCCTATCTACAACTTCTTAAACAGATCATGCAATATCTGTGGAAAAAACGATAACATTTCAGTTCGAAGACTGTTCCCATACCTACTCCTAACTCTAACCCTTTGTCAGGTTGCTAAGTATGTCCATTTGTTTCCACTTATATTTCAGCACCTACACTTAAAAAAACAAAACACTTTTCAATATTTTTTATTCCCTGAAGTGCATCACTCAGCTCTCCATGGGAGGGTGGGGCAAAAAGGTGAAACACATTATGATTTTTAAGAGACCGTCAAGGTGAATGAAAAGCCACATAAAGAGATGGAAAAATAGAAATATTGAAAGGGTTACTGTGCAGAAACAATTAGGCCATCGAATCTTTGCCTAATTGGAGGAACTGGCCATTGCGCCGCCCTTTCCCGCGTTTCTGCAATTTATTCTCCCTCATTTGACAATTGAATCCCTAGTTGAGGGCTCCAACTCATTCTTTTCTAGCCTGCCGCCACAATAAAAGAGGCTGTAAATCACAGCCTGTTAAAAAAAAATGTGTACACCCCGATATCAATGTTAAGACCATGTCCGCTAGTTTTAGAGGGGCTCAGTCAAGGACATGTCTTAAGTGTGTATCGAATCTGCTGTCAATATCTTTATGAAACTATGGGAGAGTTTGTTTTATCACAACTATGGAAGAGTTTGCGGTTTCAGCGGCAAAGTTGCGTGGCTGACAGAGCTGCAGCCTCACAGCGCCAGATAATGACTCAATCCTGACTTTGGATGCTGTCTGCAAGGAGTTTGCACATTCTCCCTATGACCGCCTGGGTTTCCTCCGGATGCTCTGGTTTCCCCTTGCATTCCAAAGACGTGTGGGTTTGTAGGTTATTTTGGCCGCTGGAAATAAGCGAGTTCGGAATCTCGACCGCGTATGCGCAGGTCATAGGTCACGAGCGTTAAACATTCTCGCCGGCTGAGCTGCTGCATATATACAGTCCTGCGTTTCATCCGTATTTTCCAGTTTTGCTTCTTCGAGGTAAGAAAATACTGGTTTCAAAACTATTAATTAGGCATATTTATGGTTAATTTGTACAAAACGATGCTGATTTAGTAGGTTTTATTGCTTTATGCTTCGGTGAGTGAGAGAGATCATGACAATTTTCTTTTGCATTGTAAATTGTACCGGAGCTGCTCCTCAAGCGGGAATATGTCGCACTTCTCAAACCATGAGTTATTCTTGGTTTTCTCAATCGTTCTTGGATTGTCAGCGATGCAAAAGGAAAACAAACGTTTGAGTGAATGAATTGCTGCTTTGTGCGGGTGGTGGCTACAGTCCGGAATGTCAATGGATGACCACTGTAAACTTGAAGCTGCTGTTCATGCAGCGATTAGACAACTGCAGAAGTTAGCATCTAGCAGAACGGTTTGTCTAATCAAACCCTCCCTAAAATATAGCCCAGAAACACATCACTCCGGTAGACACAAAATGCAGGAGTAACTCACCAGGGCAGGCAGCATCTCTGGAGAGAAGGAATGGTTGAAGTTTCAAGTTGGGAACGTCTCGACCTGAAAGGGTCGAGACCCTCCTGAGACGCTCCCAACCTGAAACATCAACCATTCCTTCTCTCCAGAGATGCTGCCGGTGAGTTACTCCAGCATTTTGTGTCTACCAGAGTGATGTGCTTCTGGGTGGATATTATAGGGAGGGTTTAATCAGACAAACTGCTCCGCTGGATGCTGACCTCTGCAGCTGTCTAATCGCTGCACGAACAGTAGCTTCAAGTTTACAGTGGTCATCCATTGACATTCTGGACTGTAGCCACCGCCTGCACAAAGCAGCAATTCATTCACTCAAATGTTTGTTTGTTTTTTGCATCACCGACAATCCAAGACGATTGAGAAAACCAAGAATAACTAATGGTTTGGGAAGTGTGACATATTCCCACTTGAGGAGCAGCTCCGGTACAAGTTACAATGCAAAATTGTCACGATCTCACTCATTCACCTCAGCATAAAGCAATAAAACGTACAAAATCATAATAGTTTTGTACAAATTAACCATAAATACACCTAATTAATACTTTTGAAAGCAGTATTTTCTTACCTCAGACGCCAAACTGGAAAATACGGATGAAACACAGGTCTGTATACACGCAGCAGCTCAGCCGGCGAGAATGTTTAGCGCTCGTGACCTGTGCATGCGCGGTCGAGATACCAAACTCGCTTCTGGGCCCATGTTCAGGGAGAGGATAAGAAAGTAGGATCACATAGAACTAGCGTAAACGGGTGATCAATGGTCAGTGTGGACTCGAAGAGCTGAAGGGGCTGTTTCCAGGTTGCATTTCAAAACTCTGTAACTTTGTACGTTGAAAGTTTTCTTTCTATAAAGTAATGCAAATTTGTCTTGCGTTATTATGGACTTCCATCAATGTTCAGTCTTTGTGACTTCAATTCCTATTTTTGAGATAAAGAATCAAATACACATCATTAAAACAAAACATTTTTAATACCTGTACAGTATTGAATAAATCCTCTACCTGACCTGGAGTTGTGTAATATCAACAAAATCAAAGCTCATCTCTCAAGAAGATCATGGGTCTGCTGTGGATGTGATTAACTGCCATAATTGCATTAGAATAAAATCACTTGTGAACCCTTTGGTGTGACTGTAAATTGGACAACTGAGTAAATCCCCTCCCACAGATGGAGCAGGAGAATGGCCTCTCCCCACTGTGAACTCGGCGGTGCACCAAAAGGCTCGATGAGGAAGTGAATCCTTTCCCACACACAGAGCACGAATACGGTCTCTCTCCTGTGTGGACTCGTCGGTGCACTAGGAGACTAGACGAACAAGTGAATCCCTTCCCACACACGGAGCAGGAAAATGGCCGCTCTCCGGTGTGGACCCGCTGGTGGATCAGCAGATGGGAGGATTGCGTGAACCCTTTCCCACAAACGGAACAAGAGAACGGTCTTTTGCCGGTGTGAACCCGCTCGTGCACCAGGAGGTTGAACGAGCGAGTGAATCCTTTCCCGCACACAGAGCAAGTGAAAGGCCTCTCCCCGGTATGAATCCGCTGGTGTGTCAGCAGGTCAGATGACTGGTTGAAACCCTTCCCGCACACGGAGCAGGTGAACGGCCATTCACCCGTGTGGACTCGCTCGTGCACCAGAAGTTTGGATGAGTGGGTGAAACCTTTCCCACACACAGAGCAAGTGAAAGGCCTCTCCGTGGTGTGAATCTGTTGATGTCTTCGCAGGTACTGTGAGCTTTTAAAACTCTTTTCACAATTGGAGCAATTGAATGTCCTTTTATCAGTGTGGACCTGGTGATGCGCCTTTAGCTTGGACGACTCAGTGAATCCCTTCCCACACACGGTGCAGGTGTAAGGCCTCTCCCCGGTGTGAATGCGCTGGTGTGCTAGCAAGTGGGATGAACGTGTGAATCCCTTCCCGCACATGAAACAGATGAATGGCCTCTCCTTGGTGTGTGTGCGCTGATGAGTTTCGAGTTGGGAAGGGTAATTGAATCCTTTCCCACAGTCCACACATTTACAGGGATTCTCCATGGTCTGATTGTCATGCGGACTCTCTGAATCAAATGAGACTTTGTCCCCACACAGAACATGTATTGAGTCTCTCCTGTGTATGATTTTTTCAGCCTGTGTAAATGGTTGAAGGTCCAGTCACAATCACCATGCTGGCACACTCTGGTCTTGGTTCTTTAGCAGCCAGGCAAGTTTTAAATCTTTTTCATGGAATACAGAGATGTTTTTTTCTTTTAAAATAAAAACTATGATATTCAAATGTCTTGAATGACAGTCAATAATTGATGCAAAGTTTGGTCTGAGTTTGCGAGCTGCAAATCCGTTACTGACAATACCCTGTAAAACAGTTTACAAAAGCCATTACTAAGGACATGATCAAACCTCAGAATAAATAGAGGTCACGAGGTTTGGGGCGTGGTGATAACTGCGCAAAGATAGGTGATTCAATGAGTACTTCAATCATGTTATTTTTATTTCACATTTGTTCTTGAGAATAGAGAGGTCTGAGTGTGCAGGTACAAGGTGTCCCAGGAGAATGAACTTCTCCTGGACCACCCATATTGAAGCAACGACCAAGAAACCATACCAATGCCTGTACTTCCTGAGAAGGCTCAGAAAGTTTGTCATGTTCCCTGCAACTCTCACCAACTTCTACAGATGCACCATAAAAAGCATTTTATCAGGAAGCATCACAGCTTGGTTTGGGAACAGCTCCATCCAAGACCGCAAGAAATTGCAGCGAATTGTGGACTCAGGCCAGACCATCAGACAAACCAACCTCCCGTCTATTGACTCCATTTATACCTCGCACTGCCTCGGCAAGGCCAGCAGGATAATCAAGGATGAGTTGCACCCTGGTCACTCCCCTGTCCCATCAGTCAAATGGTATAGAAGTATGAAACGCACATCACCAGATTCAGGTACAGTTTCTTCCCAGCTGTTATCAGGCAACTGAATCATCCTACCACGAGAACATTTTAAAAATATCTGTGCAGTATTTAATAAATTCTCTACCCGACCGCGAGAGCAGTCCTGAACTACAATTTACCTCGGACTGTCCTGGATCGGACTTTGCTGGCTTTACCTTGCACAACACTATTCGCTTATCATGTATCTGTACACTGTAAATGGAGTGATTGTAATCATGTATTGTCTTTCTGTTGACTGGTTAGCACCCAACAAATGCTTTTGACTGTACCTCAGTACAGGTGGCAATAAACCTAACCGAACTGGACCGAATGCAGGACGTTTAATGGACAGTGTGATAAAGGGAGCATTTGGCACATTTGCCATCATTGGGTATAAAAGTATGGCACATGAAGTATGATGCAGCTATACAAGTAGTCAGTGAGATCAACTTAGAGTACTGTGTGCAGTTCTAGTCACCGAGCTATAGGGAGAATATCGTAAAGTTGGAAAGGGTGCAGAAAAGATTCACCGGAATGCTACCCGGACTTGTGGACTTGATTTTTTGGAAGAGGTGGATAGGCTGGGACTTTGTTCTTTGGAGGGTAGGAGACTCAGAGGTGACCTTATTGAGATGTCCAAGATCATGGGGTATGGATAAAGTGAACACTTAGTATTTTCCCCCGGGTCGAGGAAACTAGAAAGCATATGCTTAAGGTGAGAGGGGAGAGATTTAAGAGAGGCCTCAGTGGCAACTTTTTCCACTCACTAGGTAGTCTGCATCTGGAATGAGCTACCAGAGGTAGCGAGAGAATCGAATACAATTACAACTTTGAAGAGATCTGCACAGATATGTGGATAGAAAGGGTTTAGAGGGATTTGGGACAAATATGCACAAATGGGACTTGCCCAGAATGCCAATGGTCTGTATGGACAAGCTGGTCAAAGGGTCTGTTTCCATGCTGTTTTGCTCTATGATTAAGCCCAGAAATTTATGTGTGAGATGGAACTGCAGATGCTGGTTTAAACCAAAGATAGACACACAAAATTGGAGTAATTCAACAGGACAGGCAGCTTCTCTGGAGAGAAGGAATGGGTGATGTTTCAGGTCAAGACTATTCTTCAGAAGAAGTCTGAAGAAGGATCGCAACCCAAAGAATTTATGTCAGCCAACCATGAGCCAATGCGTCTCGACTGTAGAATAAATCTGTCAGCTGTTATGATTTTATTCATGGTCTGCTGCTGCTGTTCCGGTGTACCTATTATCTTTTCTCTTGTTGGCAGATGTTGTGCATTTGGATGGTGCCATCAGAGTGACTCACTTAAGTAACTTCAAAACATTTTGTAGATGGTGCACACAGTCACCCCTGGGAGCTGATGGTAGAGGGAATAGATTGTTTATTGGGGTAATTGGAAGCAAGAAGGCTCAGATAAATCAGGGCCAATAATAGGGCAGCACAGTGACATGGCTGTTGAGTGGCTGCCTTACAGTGCCAGAGACCCCGGTTCGATCATGACTACAGGTGCTGTCTATACACAGTTTCTATGTTCTCCCTGTGACCACATGGGATTTCTCCAGGTAGTGTGGTTTCCCGCTGTTGTGATATTGCAAGGACTACTTTGTGTATCACAAGGACTACTTTGTGTGCCCGTGTAGCAATATGTATATATGAGAACGAGGTGTTCTTTGTGGGCACTCTGGTTCCAGGTGGCCGTGGAACAAACAGCCTGGATTTAAGCTCCAGCAATCTAACCTTTTAAACACGTGTACTTGAGGTCAGTCCAGAGTCCTAACAAAGGTATAACAGATTCCGGACCACGAAATACAACATGGTGGAAGCGGTGGGATGATTTAGCCCTAGAACAGTAAAGAAAAAAGACCCAAACAAAAAAAGGTAGAAAAAAAAGATGAATGCTTTCCAGCTCCATAAGGGATGCGAGGAATTCATCTCGACGGGGCCACTATATATATCTATAATTACCTGATAAAAAGTCAGCACCGAGCTACCGACGGGACGCTGCAAGCAGCTGAGGGTGGTGTGTGAAGGCCCACATCGCGCCCCAGCCCTATGCAGGCCCGAGTTCGGAAACCCTGCGCATTTTGACAATTCGGTCAAGAGACAAGACTTGAAACCATTGCACATTGGACAGAAGGTCCGGGTTCTGGATCAAGCGACTCATGTCTGGATACCAGCAGAAGTGAGATCGATCTGTGACGAACCCCAATCAAGATCTTACATCATTGAAGCACCGAATGGAAACAGATTAAGACGGAATCGAGTGCAGTTGAGAGATGTTCCACCACTGGAGAAACCAGGCTTTGGTCCCCGCTGCGACAGCAACAGGACGGAGACCAAATATGTAGAGGAGGAACTACTGGCACATAATGCTGATGGAGATTATGTGACACGTTCAGGACGTGTCAGTAAGAAACCTGCACGTTACCATTGATAATTGTTACTCGTGCAGAATTATGGTGTGTATAAAAAAACATTGGTGTTTAGAGTTTGTTTGTTAAATATATTTTTTAGTTTATATGTGGCAGCGACTGACTAGCAGTCTGTCCGTCTTTTTTTTGTTGAGTGTCGGTGTTGGGATGATTTTTATATATATTTTTTGGTTGTGTATGTGTGGGAGGGGGTGGTGGTGTGTGGGGGGTGGGGGTGGGTGTGGGTGGGTGGGTGGGTGTGGGGAACTTTTCTCTTCCTCACGGCGCGGGGTGCGGCTCGGCTGCGGGGCCTAACATCCCCGGTGCAGCTCGGCCGCTGGACTTTACATCCCGGTGCGGCTGGCCGCTGGACTTACTTCGCCCGGTGCAGCTCGGCTGCGGGACTTAACACCGCCCGGTGCAACTCGACTGCGGGACTTAACACCGTCCGGTGCAACTCGGCTGCGGGGCTTAACACCGTCCGGTGCAACTCGGCTGCGGGATTTAACACCGTCCGGTGCAACTCGGCTGCGGGATTTAACACCGTCCGGTGCGGCTCGGCTGCGGGACTTTTCACCGCTGGTGCGGCTCGGCTGCGGGACTTAGCTGCGCAAGGCTTGGTCGCGGGCCTTTCATCGCCCGGTTCGGCCGCGAGACGTTTCAGCGCCCGGTGCGGGGACTGTGCGGGTCGGTCGGGGACGAGCTGTCTGTCCGTGGGCGTGGGGAAGAGAGGGGAAGTTTTGTTGCCTCCATCACAGTGAGGGGGTGTTTGGAGTCACTGTGATGGACGTTTGTGTTGGGGTTATGTGTCTTGTGTTCTTTTTTTTTTTCTATGACTGCTATGTAGTTTTGTTCGGTACTTCGGTACCGAACGACAAATAAAGCTCTGTTATACTGTTATACTGTTATAAGACAAGGGGGATGTTGTGATATTGCAAGGACTACTTTGTGTATCACAAGGACTACTTTGTGTGCCCGTGTAGCAATATGTATATATGAAAACGACGTGTTGTTTGCGGGCACTCTGGTCCAGTTAGCCGTGGAATAAACAGCCTGGATTTAAGGTCCAGCATTCTAACCTTTTAAACACGTGTACTTGTGGTCAGTCCAGAGTCCTAACAAAGGTAAAACAGATACCGGACCACGAAGTACAACACCTCCCACACTCCAAAATCGCACAGGTTTGTAGGTTAATTGGCTTCGGTAAAATTGTATATTGTCCTAGTGCATCGGATAGGGGTGATCACTGGTCGGCCTGGACTCAGTGAGCCGAAGAACTTGTTTCCATGTTGTATCTCCAAAGTCTAAAGATAACGTCAGGCATGCAGGTTCACTGAGAAGCCGATTGATGGCTGAGGGCGGTGACTGCCAGAACGTTTCTTCCACACTACCAACCACACACCCAATGGTGTCATCGGCAAATTTAAGAATGTTAATACAGTTGCCTGGTTTACAATTGCATTTATCCCTCTTTTTCAGACATGCCGCGCTCCGTCACCACATTACCTTCATTCGCTGTCGCTTTTTTAATTCAGTAATTTCGGACATGCAGACGCTCCCTGGGTTCCTGCGTTTTTTCGTTGATTTGGGGGTCGAGCCCCGAATTTGCAGCGCATGCGTCGTGGGTCCCAACTGCCGTCTGCAGGGACCAGTCCGGAGCGGGACAGAAAACAGGAGCGAGTGGCTGCTTTCATCGTTTCATCCTGGGGTTGGCGGGTAACGTTCGCACTTTGATGTTCGGTTGTGGGACCATCCTCGGCATCTGTGAATCCGACACCCGCCCCGAAGTTTATGAATCGTCTCCCCCGCGGGCTCTCTCCTCCTGTCTTCTCTTTGTCCCCGCGCATGCTCAGCTGGCCGATCGGTACCTGCGCAACGGACCAATGGAAATCGCGCAAAAGGGTTGGAGGACCAAGCGGGCGGGTGGTCCTCCAACCAATCGTAATGAGGGGGCGGGGCTATCCCAAGTCCACGCCCCCCCCCTCAAGTGACTAACTGTCTTTCGAAAGGGAATCGTCGCTTTTTTGTTGTGGGTTTGTTTTGACAGTAGTGTGTAATTCATACTTTGAAGCCAATACGCATTGGTCTTTTAAATTATCGTCTTCTTTAGTTTAGATTGTAGGTACATCGTGGAAACAGACACTCCAGCCGACCGAGCTCACGCCGAGCATTGATTATAGAGTCATTGGGTGATACAGTGTCGAAACAGGCCTTTCGGCCCAACTTGGCCACACCGACCAATATGTCCCATCTACACTAGTCCCACCTGCCTGCATCTGGCCCTAAGATCCATGTCCTATCCATTTACCTGTCTAAGTGTCTTTTATACTTTGCGATAGTCCCTGCCTCAAATACCTCCTGCGGCAGCTCAATTCATACATTCACCACCCTTTGTGTGAAAAAGTTACCCCTCGGGTTTCTATTAAGTCTTTCCCCTCATCACGAGTCTATGTCCTCTGGTTCTTGATTGCACCTAATCTGGGCAGGAGAACCTGATCCATTCCTCTCATGATTTTGTATGATCGAAGTTAAAAAAAAAATGAGGGGCATAGAAACGGAAGACAGCCAAAATCTTTTCCCGGGGTAGAAATATCAATGATCAAAGCAGGATGGAAATGTCAACGAATGTGGGTGCTCTGGGGCAGCAAATCTACCACTGCGACACTGTGCCACCTGGTGACCAAAAGCTTAAACACATAGGAAGATGTTGGGACACAACATCTGGAGTAACTTAGTGGGTCAGGCAGCATCTCTGGCAAACATGGATAGGTGATGGTTTGGGTCAGGACCCCTCGTCAGACTTAAAGTATAGAGGTAGGTGTGTGACTTTCTGAAGGTTTAAAGAATTGTGATGTGCATTGATAAGATTGGTCGCCACAGCCCTCTCCCAGGGTAGTGGTGTCTCAAGTTATTGGGCATAGGTTTGAGGTGAGAGGAGAAAGTTTTAAACATGACATGAGGGGCAGACTTTTCACACAGGGAATAGTGAGTATACTTAAAAGACAGTTGGACAGGTACATGGATAGGAAAGGTTTAGAGGGATATTGGCTAAACGCAGACACATGGGTTCAAAGTAGTTAGAAACTTGATCATCGTGGGTGAGTTGGGTTAAAGTGCCAACAATATTTCTGTGCAGTACTAGTCTATGAATCTGTAGACCCAAGAGATTGCAAATACTGCATTTTTGAGCAAAAACAGACTGCAAGAGCTCAGCAGACGAGGCAGCATTTGTGCCGGTAACTGGACAAAACTGACAACTGACTGGTGGATTCTAATCCAGTTTTTTCACCACCCCTTCCCCTCACCTATATCTTCCCTTCTACTCCATCAATTTGAAGAAGGGTCTCGACCCAAAATATCAACTATTCATTTTCCCTAGAGATGCTACCTGACCTTAACCCCGACAACCCTTTCAGGTTCACTTGCACCTCCCCCAACCGTATCTACTGTATCCGCTGTCCGAGGTGTCCTATACATCAACAAGACAAAGCGCATTCTGGGTGATTATTTCGCTGAGCAGCTTTCCTCAGTCTGCCTTGGCCTCCGGAATCTACCGGTTGCCAAACACTTTAACTCACCGTCCCATTTCCATACTGACCTTTCCGTCCAGGAACACCTCCATGGCCAGAATAAGGCCAAATGCAAATTGGAGGAACAGCACCTCAGTTTACCCTCATGGGAAGTTTACAACCCAGCGGAATGAATATTGATTTCACAAACTTCAAGTAACACTCTCTCCGTCCCTCCCCACCCCAGTCGTCATATTAGTTTCACTGTCATCCCTTTGAGTTTCATTGTCTGTATAAAAAACTCGTTATCACCGACCCACAGCCAACAATGGACCATTGTGGGCTCCACCTTTCCTTGATCATCGTTGCATTTTGTATGTATTTCATTCATTAAATCTGTGTACGTTCTATATCTCTCGTTTCCCTTTCCCCTGACTCTCTATCTGAAGAAGGATCTCAACCCGAAACGTCACCGATTCCTTTTAGCCAGAGATGTTGCCTGATCCACACAGTTAGTCCAACTTTTCGTGTCCTTCTCCGCTGAGTTGCTCCAGCATTTTGTGTCTATCTTCGGTGTAAACCAGCATCTGCAGTTCCGTCCTACACAATCTGAAGAAGGGTCCCGACCAGAATCATCGTCTGTCCAGTTCCCTCCATAAATGCTGTCTGACCTGCTGAGTTCCTTGAGCTGTTTGTAGCTTTTTCAATTCTATGAATCCATAGTTCTCGAATCCAGCCTTCAATGGCGGATTATTTACCCGGAGTTCCCTGCGCAGCACCATATTCCCTATCAAAGAGAACAAGTGTACTGACGCTGACGGATGCTCATTGCGAGCGGCGGCGGCGATTGTGTGATGCAGAGATAGGTTAGGAGGCGCTACGTCATTGTGGTTGCAGGGCAGCAGTGGAATCAGGGCCGTCTTAACGCATGGGCCTGATGGGCACTTGCCCGGGGGCCCACGAGCATAAGGGCCCCATGCTGATCTGTGTATTTTAAGTGACTTGCAATAAATAAATACTACTTTAAAAATGTAGGTTCAATAAGTGCTTTTTTCGCAACATTTTCGGTCACTAAGTGCTTCTCACAGCGATCTGTAAGCGCTTTTCGCAACAATGTAGCACCCTAAGTCCATCGCTAAGTGCTTTTCGGTAAGTGCTTTTCGCCGGCACGACAGGGGGGGCTGGTAGGGAAAGGGAGGTGGGGGAGAGTAGCGGTAGGGGCCCCAGTACACTGCTTTGCCCGGGGGCCCATAATGCTGTAAAAACGGCCCTGAGTGGAATGCACTTGAATTGACTGGGAAGTTTTATGAATAGACCGGGCAAGTCTCAAGCCCCCAATGAGAGACCAACATTTGTCGTTTTTCCCTCGGCGTCAGGCCCCCACCTCCTGCGAGCGGCTAATCGAGTATGCCGTGAATTAGTGGACTGGATCAGGATAGGACGGGAAATAAGTATTTGTTTCACTTCCATTTGATGCAATGGACGTACAGGGTAATGTAAGAGTCGAGAGTATTTTATTGTCACATGTCCCCAAATGGATTACTATATTAATAAAAGTAGACAGTTGTTACAAGGGAACACGTTTAACGATCTGACGAGTAGATCAGAAAAAAGGCACACTCATCGTTACGTCACAAATGAGCTTTATTGGCACGAAAGAGAACAAAAACAATACTGATCTCGGTATGCACGGGGGCCCATCTTACAGCGCCTCTCTCTCTCTCTCTCTCTCTCTCTCTCTCGCTCTCTCTCTCTCTCTCTCTCTCTCTCTCTCTCTCTCTCTTCTCCCTCCCCCTCTCCCTCCCCTCTCTCTCCCCCTCTCTCTCCCCCTCTCTCTCCCCCTCCAGCATTTTGTCAATAAAAAGTTAAAAACAGAGCGTTGTCGGCTAAGCGCGTGGGAATTTAAACAAAGAGCTGTCGACTGCAGTGCGATGGGTTTTAAATATAGCGTTACCGGCCACAGAGCTATGGGTCACAGACTGTTCGGGCAAAATTCTCGTATAACAACAGCTAAACCAATATACAATAATAGTGCATAAATAATGTCTACCAGCGTAGATAGTTCGGAGCCCATTTTAAGGTTGTATGATGGTAGTAAGGATGAAGCTACTTCCGAACTGAGACATCGTAGTTTTTAGGCTCCTATACCTCCTATACGGTGGTGTGGATCTCTGGTGATGCTGGCTGGCTGCCTTTTTGAGGTAGCGGCTCCTGTAGATCCCTTTGATGGTGGGGAGGTCAGTACCCATGCTGGACTGGGCAGTGTCCACCACTTTCTACAGTCTTCTTCGTTTTATTGGCGTTTGAATTGCCGAACCAGGCCTTGATGCAACCAGTCAATATACTCTCTGCTGAACATCTGTAGAAGTTCAAGAGAGTATTTGTTGACATTTCGAGCCTTCTCAATCTTTGAAAGAAGCAATGACATTGATGGAGTTTTTTTGTGATTGCGTCAATGTATGTAGTGATGTCGCAACAGGATTGGGATTCACGTTTATGAGGGGGGGGGGGGGGGGAGTGAAAGAAAAACAAAGTTCAGGAAGTACTCCGTTGCTGAGCCAGGATCTGTGGAGAGATTACCAGGAATTTCCTCTTGGATTTCTTCCGTCCAGTTGCGGTGAAGACATTGATGAACTCCTGTTCATGTGTTCTAGGAGCAGAATTAGGCCATTCGGCCCATCAAGTCTACTCCGCCATGGTTGATCTATCTTTCCCTCTCAACCCCATTCTCCTGCCTTCGCCCCATAACCCCTGATACCTATACTAATCACGATCTGTCAATATCTGTCTTAAAGGTATCCATTGACTTGTCCTCCACAGCCGTCTGTTACAGTACGTTAGAAGAGGAGGATTAACAGACCTGAGAGGGAAGAGACCGTGATCAAAAAGGCGGTTCTCCCAGGGCGAGGCAATCCCATTGCACTTCGGGTGTGCTGACGCCTGCGATGTCCCCAAATGCGGGATACTCGACTGCAAAATTTGTGGTAGTGGGGGACTGCGTTCGTGTATTAACAAAAAATATATATATAATAATTTAAACAGTACTTTGTTGAGTCACCTTTGGCAGCGATTACAGTCTCCAGTCTTCTTGAGTGTGACGCTACACGCTTGGCACACCTGTATTTGGGTAATTTCTCCCATTCTTCTCTGCAGATCGTCTCAAGCTCTGTCAGGTTGGATGGGGAGCATCGATGCACAGCTTTTTTCAGGTCCCTCCAGAGATATTCGATCGGGTTCAAGTCCAGACTCTGGCTGGGCCACTCAAGGACATTCACAGACTTGTCACGAAGCTACTCCTGCGTTGTCTTGGCTGTGTGCTTCGGGTCGTTGTCCTGTTGGAAGGTAAACCTCCGCCCCAGTCCGAGGTCCAGAACGCTCTGGAGCAGTTTTCATCAAGGATCTCTCTGTACTTTGCTCCGTTCATCTTTCTCTCGATCCTGACTAGTCTCCCGGTTCCTGCCGCTGAAAAACATCCCCACAGTAGGATGCTGCACCGTAGCTTTGGTATTGGCCAGGTGATGAGCGGTGCCTCTTGACATTCAGGCCAAAGAGTTCAATGTTGGTTTCATCGGACCAGAGAATCTCGTTTCTCATGGTTTGAGAATCCTTTAGGTGCCCTTTGAGAAACTCCAAGCGGGCTGTCATGTGCCTTTTACGGAGGAGTGGCTTCCATCTGGCCAATGTACCATAAAGGCCTGATTGGTGGAGTGCTGCAGATATAGTTGTCCTTCTGGAAGGATCTCCCATCTTCACAGAGGAACTCTGGAGCTCTGTCAGAGTGACCATCGGGTTCTTGGTCACCTCCCTGACCACGGCCCTTCTTCCCCGATTGCTCAGTTTGGCCGGGCGGCCAGCTCTATTAAGAGTCCTGGTGGTTCCAAAGATCTTCCATTTAAGAATGACGAGGCCACTGTGCTCTTCGGGATCTGCAATGCAACAGAAATTGTGTTATACCCTTCCCCAGATCTGTTTCTCGACACAATCCTGCCTCGGAGGTCTACGGACAATTCCTTTTTCTTCAAGGCTTGGTTTTTGCTCTGACATGCATTGTCACCTGTGGGACCTTATATAGATAGGTGTGTGCCTTTCCAAATCATGTCCAATCAATTTAATTTACCACTGGTGGACTCCAATCAAGTTGTAGAAACATCTCAAGGATAATCAATGGAAGCAGGATGAACATAAGCTCAATTTTGAGTTATAGCAAAGGGTCTGAATACTTATGTAAATGTGATATTTCAGTTATTTCTTTTCAATTGCTTTGCAAATATTTCTAAACATCTGTCTTCGCTTTTTTATTATGGGATATTGTGTGTAGATTGATGATAAAAAAAGAATTTAATCCATTTTAAAATAAGGCTGTAACGTCGCAAAATGTGGAAAAAGTGAAGGGGTCTGAATACTTTCTGAATGCACTGTAGACTGAGTACACGGAATGGAGAAAGAACCTCAAACCATTACACATACTAAACGTGAACTGAACCATTCACTTTCTCACGTGTAGAAGACTTAAGCCATTCAGCTGCTCATACTAAAATCGCCTCTCGAGTACTGTCTGTGTTGGGGTGGCATGTCCTCGTTGTGACCGCGTGGGTTTTCTCTGGATGCTCCGGTTTCCTTCCATATCCCAAAGACGCGCGGGGCTGTGAGTTAATTGGCCTCTGTAAAACTGCCCCTGGTGTGTAGGGAGTGGATGAGAAAGTGGGATAAAATACAAATTGTGTGAACGGGTGGTCGATGGTCAGCGTGGACTCGGTGGGCCGAAGGGCCTATTTCCATGCTGTATTTCTAACCAAAACTGAACTAAACTGAAGTGCTGGAAGAACTCAGCGGGACAGGCAGGATTTGCGGAGAGAATTGTGAGGTGAGTTTTTCGTCGGAGTCCCACCTTCAAACTTTTCCAGAAACCGAAATATATGCCCATCAGCCTCCCCTTGCTCCCTGCCATGTTACTGTCTGCCCTGTCCACTGAACTTGCTCTCGGCCTGAAGTACAATACGTTTCCACACAATACTGCAATGGCGGTCCTCTTTACCCAGTTGCAACGGGCCTCAGAATGTTCCCTATGGATTGACCAGGCGTCCGACGCGCAGACGCAGAATGGATTATTTTTTTAAAGCAGTACGCATGTGTGACGGGATACAGTGCGGAGGCTGCAGGTAAGATGGCCACCCAATCCTTCTCTCCAGGGTTGTTCCCTGTCCCTCTGAGTTACTCCACCTTTTTGTGTCTATCTTCGGTTTAAACCAGCACCTGCAGTTCCTTCTTACGCAGGTAAGATGGAGGCGGGTTGGCGACTTCTGGTGTTGGTGGGTTGCAGACACGAAATGAGGGCCAGGTCCCAGGATGACATTGCCCACTCAATCGCAGCTGGCCTATTCCCGTCTTTTATGAGGCAAAATATCCCCGAAGGCTGTTTACAAGTGGCCAGATGAGGTACAAGAAACAGACGAAGCATTCGTCGCATAGTCAAAGAGGGGTACATTACGGAAACAGCCCGTTAGACCCCAAGTTCACACGGACCATCAACCAACATTTTATACCAATCTTACATGATTACACGAGCGTTGCTGGCTCGAAGGGTCGAACGGCCTACTCCTGCACCTTTTTTCTATGAATCCCTTTCTTAGTATTCTCACTTCAGCCACCGTCTCGCCCCCTTCCCAGATTCTGCCGCCCATCTACAATTAGTCTAACAGTGTGATATGCAAGGAAACCGGAGCACCCAAAGGAAACACGCATTGACAAGGTGAACTTACAAACTCCACACGGACAGCGACCGAGGTCAGGGTTGATTCCGGGAATCCGGCGCGGAGATGCAGCGTTTTTACCAGCCGCGCCACTGTGATGGACGGACAGGTTACAATGTCTGAAGAGGAGGAGGTTTCTGCAATGTGGAGGTGAATTCTGCAGAGTGGTTGATTGGAGCCGTGGCTGGATTTTGATGTCTGTGGGATGATGGGAGAAATGGGGACGCAGGGTTGCAGGGTTACAGGATTTGCAGATGTATTCAGCAAGAGTTGCTGCACAGAAGCGAAAAATGTCCGTTCTGAATGATGTTTCTTGTAAATGTTCACAGAATGTTATTGGCAGAAGATTTGCAGAAAGGAAACACAATTCAAGTCTCAGAGCTAAAGTGTGCTGAACCGAAAATGTCGCCTGTCCATTCCCTCCATAGATAATAATAATAATAATATTCATTTATTGTCATTGCAACGAGTACAACGAAATTAAAAAATAGCCAATCCTGACGGTGCGTACAAACATATATGCAATAAATGCAAAAACAAATAAATACAATTATATTAAGTACAAAGATTTTTTAACGGTGTTGCCTAGTGCAGAAGGTAGTGTTCAGTTCTCGTATGGCCCTGGGGTAAAAACTGTTCTTAAGTCTGTTTGTTCGGGATTTGATCGACCTGAAACGTCGACCAGAGGGCAGATGAACAAACAGACGGTGGCCGGGGTGGGATGGATCTTTTATTATTTTGCCTGCTCTACTGAGGCAGCGTAGGCTGAACAGGTGCTCCAGGGAGGGCAGTGAGCAGCCGATGATCTTCTGGGCCGTTGTGATGACCCTCTGAAGGGCCTTCCTGTCCTTTTCTGAGCAGCTGGCATACCATGTGGTTATACAGTATGCCAGCACACTCTCGATGGAGCAGCGATAGAAGGACATCATGAGCTTCTCCTGCAGGTTGGTTTTCCTGAGGATCCTCAGGAAGTGGAGTCTCTGCTGTGCCTTCTTTACTGTGGTGATGGTGTTGGTAGACCAGGTAAGATCCTCGGCGATGTGCGTACCCAGGAACCTGAAAGCGGGTACCCTTTCCACACAGACCCCATTGATGTAGAGTGGGTCGTATTCTACACTGGTTTTCCTGAAGTCAATTATAAGTTCCTTTGTTTTGGAGGAGTTCAGGACAAGATTGTTCACTGAACACCATGCTGCCAGCCTTTGGATTTCATCCCTATAGGCTGTCTCATCTCCTCCTGAGATGAGTCCAACCACAGTCGTGTCATCCGCGAACTTGATGATGGTGTTGGTGGGATGGGTGGGGGCGCAGTCGTGAGTGTAGAGGGAGTAAAGGATGGGGCTCAACACACAGCCCTGTGGTGAGCCGGTGCTCAGTGTAATGGTGGAGGAGAGGTGAGGGCCTATTTTGACGGTCTGGGGGCGGTTGGTCAGGAAGTCCTTGATCCATTGGCAGATGGTTTGGGAAAATCCAAGGTCAGAAAGTTTGGTGACCAGTCTGCTCGGGATGACCGTGTTAAAGGCAGAGCTGAAGTCGAGGAAGAGCATCCTCACATAGCTCCCCTGGTGTTCAAGGTGGGTCAGTGCAGTGTGAAGAGCAGTGTCGATGGCATCCCCTGTAGACCTATTTGCTCTGTAGGCAAACTGGTATGGGTCGAAGGTGGGTGGAAGGCTGGCTTTGATGTGCTGCAGGACCTGTCTCTCGAAGCACTTTGTGAGTGCTACCGGACGGTAGTCGTTAAGGCCGCTGATGACAGACTTTTTCGGCAGTGGGATGATTGTGGCGGACTTCAGGCAGGGAGGGATGGTGGATTTTAAAAGGGACAGGTTGATGATTTTTGTGAAGACCTCAGATAATTGGTCTGCACATTCCCTCAGCACTCTGCCCGTCACACCATCGGGGCCTGCAGCTTTCCTGGGATTCACTGCTCTGAGCACGCGCTTAACATCATACTCCTGCACAGTGAAGGTGTTGCTGTCAGGTGCTGGAGAGGGTGTTATGTCTGCCACTGTAGCTTTCACCTCGAAACGAGCAAAGAAACAGTTAAGTTCCTCTGCCAGCGAGGCGTCGCCGTCGGCAGTCGTGCGGTTGCTGGTCTTGTAGTTGGTGATGTGCTGGATGCCTTGCCATACCCGCCGTGGATCATTGTAGGTAAAGTGGTCCTCAATCTTCCTCTTGTAGGACGCTTTGGCATCCTTGATGCCTCTCTTCAGGTTGGTTCTAGCAGCACTGTATAGAGCTCTATCACTAGACCTGAAGGCGGTGTTACGGTCCTTGAGGAGAGACCTGACATCCTTTGTCATCCAGGGCTTCTGATTGGGATACAACCGGATGCGTTTGTCGACGGTGACATTGTCAACACAGTTTTGGATGTAGCAAAGTACAGTTGATGTGTACTCCTCCAAGTCCTGATCCTCAAAAATATCCCAGTTGGTCCTTTCGAAGCAATCCTGCAGCTGCGAGGAAGCTCCTTCAGGCCATGTCTTAACAGTCTTTATGGTGACTGGAGCTTTCCTCCTGAGTGGGGTGTATGCTGGAGTTAAGAATATGGACAGGTGATCTGACTGCCCCAGGTGTGGTAGTGGTGCTGACCTGAAACCCTTCTTAATATTTGAATAAACCTTGTCTAGTGTGTTTTTCCCCCTGGTAGCACATCTTATGTGTTGTTCAAGTTTCGGGAGAACTGACTTTAGGTCTGCATGATTGAAGTCCCCGGCTATGATGTGGGCTGCTTCTGGATATGTGCTCTGTTGTGAGTTTATTGCACCGAGCAGGTAGCCTAAAGCTGTGCTAGCGTTAGCATTCGGTGGGATGTAGACTGCTGTTACTATAACCCCTGTAAATTCACGAGGAAGGTAAAAAGGCCTGCATTTAACTGTTAGGGACTCCATATCAGGAGAACAATGGCTATCTATGATTTGGATGTTAGTGCACCAGTTGTTGTGCACGTAAATGCATAACCCCCCCCCCCCCTTGCTCTTACCGGAGTCGATGTTTCTGTCCCAACGAAACGCTGTACGCCCGGCTAGCTCAATGGCTCCGTCTGGGATAAGTGGATGAAGCCATGTCTCTGTTACTAAGAGAATGCAACAGTCCTCCACGAGTTTGTTTGCTGATATCTGTAGTTTTAGTTCGTCCATTTTGTTGATGATGGATCTGGCGTTGGTGAGGAACATGCTGGGTAGCGGTGGTTTGTGTGGCTGTCTCTTTAGCTTGGCAAGTATACCGGACCGGCGTCCTCGCTTTTGCTTCCTGTTTCTCCTCCGCCTGCGACGCCTGTTCGCGCCGACAACTATCCACGGAGAGCCCGGTGTCCTGACTATCTCTTCCGGTATATTTCACGGGTGTGGAAATTCGCGCATAAGGTCCCGATTGCACTGGAATCCTATGATCAGAAGATCCTTGCGGTTGTAAGTAGGATTTGCCTGATTTGCCTGGTTTGCATGACTAAATTTGACTAACAGACATAACACAGATAACACACATAAAACGCACCGAAAGGGAGAGCTGTGAGCCGCTGCGTCCGTGCGCGCCGCCATGTTGCTTGACCGGCTGAGTTCCTCCTACACTTTGTGTTTTGCTCTCACCTTTGCTCGTTATTTGAGGTATTTAATATCACTGTTCGTTTACTATTAAAAGAGTAGTTCTGAACCACTCTGTGGGAAATATCTGGAAAAAGCACGTGCACTTGACTGAAGTGTGTTCCAGTGCACGGATGGGGGAAAAGAGCTTTATTCCATTTACACTGCTTAAAAAGCCATTGATGGTGAGATCTGAGCATATTTTGTGCGCGGATAAGATTTTAATTGATCCTCCAACCTGGAGAGACAAAAGGATATCCAGCCCAAGGAGAAAGCGTGGAAATGTGGAGACTGTGGGAAGGGATTCAAATATCCATCTGAGCTCGAAATTCACCAACGCAGTCATAGCGGAGAGAAGCCATGTAAATGTGGGGATTGTGGGAAAGGATTCAATTATCCCTCTCATTTGGAAATCAATCGGCGCATTCACACTGGGGTGAGACCCTTCACTTGCTCTTTGTGCGGGAAGGGATTTACTGAGCTAGCCAAGCTCCAAATTCACACGAGAGTTCACACCGGGGAGAGGCCCTTCCCTTGCTCCGCGTGTGGAAGGGATTTGCCCAGCTTTCCACGCTGCTGACTCACCAACGCGCCCACGCCGATACGAGGCCTTTCAAATGTACCGACTGCGAGAAGAGCTTTAAAAGCAGGAGCGGACTGCTGACTCATCAGCGCACTCATACCGGGGAGAGGCCGTTCACGTGCTCCGACTGCGGGAAAGGATTCACTCACTCGTCCACGTTGAAAAAACACCAGCGGGTTCACACCGATGAGAGGCCATTCACCTGCTCCGTGTGCGAAAAGGGATTCAGTCAATCATCCAGTCTGGTGGAGCATCAGCGAGTCCACACCGGGGAGAGGCCGTTCACTTGCTCCATGTGCGGGAAGGGGTTCACCCATTCGTCCAATTTATTGACGCACCGGCGAATTCATACCGGGGAGAGACCGTTCACTTGCTCCGCATGCAGTAAGGGATTCACTCAACGATCCAGCCTGCTGGCACACCAGCGACTTCACACAGGAGAGAGGCCGTTCACTTGCTCTGTGTGCGTTAAAAAATTCACTCGTTCTTCCAACCTGGTTACTCACCAACGAGTTCACGAGTGACTGTATTAAGGAGATAACAATGGTGATTCTGTTAGTTTCTTCTTCTATTTAAATCCTCCTGATCTTAATTTTCTACGTGGACATGCAATCACTTGCCCTCATTTGTGAAGTCACTGTTATACTCATTGTCTTTGCTGCCTGAGGGTTTGTCTTACCCAATCGGAATTCTTAGAATTTCAGACTTTACCAGAGAAAAAGCATGGAAACAGGCCCTTCTGCCAACCAGCAATCACCCCGTGCACTAGCACTATCCAACACACCAGGAACAATTTACAATTTACAGAAGCAATTAAGCCAACCAACCTGTCTGCCGTTGGAGTATGGGAAGCAAACGGAGCACCCAGACAAAACGCACGCAGTTATATGGAGAATGTACAAACTCTGTAGGGACAGCGTCCGTAGGCAGGAGTGCACCTGGGTCCCTGGCGCTGTACGGCAGCAGCTCAATGGAAGCTCCAAAATAACAATATGGGGAGAGTAGTTCAGCGGGAAGATAACTTCAACCTGGATATAGTCCCTCAGGGACATTCTCCCACATCTGGAAGATGTGTTTAAAAATTAGCTACCTTTAGTTTCCCAAGTGTGGAGATGGGTGTAGGATGATCGGTGGATGCACACGTGTATGTGCGAGAAGAGTTTACAGGGAAATTAAATGGGCTTATTCTGAGAGCTGTCAGAGACTTGTTGGGCCAAATCGCTGCTTGCTCTGCCGTAAGAATAACATGATAAGAAAAATAAATTCTTGTAACTTCTCTGGTTGTCTTCCCAATGTTTCCTCGAAGGACAAATTTGGAAATAATTTGGCAAAAGATTTTCAGCACAAAACGACAAAGGAATGGGGTTGAGAGGGAAAATAGATCAATTTTGATCGAATGGCGGAACAGAGTCGGTGAGCCTAATGGGCAAATTCTGCTCCTCTGTCTGAAACAGCAGATGCTGGTTAATACACAAAGGCCACAAAGTGCTGGGATAACTCAGCAAGTCAGGCAGCATTTCTAGCAAACATGGATAGATGAAGTTTCAGGTCCAGACCTTTCTTCAGACCCTTCTTCAGCGAGTCTAAAAAAAGGGCATTGACCCAAAATGTCACCCTTTCCTGTTCTCTAGAAATGCTGTCTGCCCTGTTGAGTTATTCCAGGCATCTAACCCGTGGTAGTTTGAACCACCACCAGTTCAAAATGAATGGATCATCGTGAGTATAAACAAATAATTCATACTTAAATTGCTCGTTATTGAAATAGAAAATATATAATGTAGTCAAATTTCAGAAGCTTTAATAAAACACAAAATACGGGTGTAATTCAGCGTTAAAAGCAGCATCTATGGAGATGGTAATGGATCGGCGACCTTTCGGTCGGCATCCACCTTCACACTTCATCTGAGCCATGGTAAAGGAACCATCAGGTGGTAGTGACCATAATATGATGTTTTATGATGCAATTTGAGAGGGAGAAGGAAAATCAGAAGTGTCAGTATTGCAGTTGAAAAAAATGGGACTATGGAGGCATGAGGGAGGAACTGGCCAAAGTTGATTGGAAAGGGACTCGAGCAGGGATGACAGTGGAACAGCAATGGCAGGAATTTCTGGGAATAATCCAGAAGATGCATTTCATTCGAAAGTGGAAGAAAGATTCTAAGAGGGGTAAGAGGCGACCGTGGGTGACAAGGGAAGTCAAGAACAGTATAAAACTAAACGAGAAGACGTATAACACAGCAAAGATGAGCGGGAAGCCAGAGGATTGGGTAACTTAAAAAAACACCAGAAGGTAAATAAAAAGGCAATACGGGGAGAAAAGATGAAGTACGAAGATAAGCTAGCGAAGAATATAAAGGAGGATAGTAAAAGCTTCTTTTGGTATGTGAAGACGAAAAGATTAATTAAGACAAATGTGGGTCCCTTGAAGACAAACAGATGAATTTATTATGGGGAACAAGGAAATGGCAGACGAGTTGAGCAGATACTTTGGTTCTGTCTTCGCTGAGGAAGACACAAACAATCCCCCTGAAGTACTAGGGGTCAGAGGATCAAGGGTGACAGAGGAACTGGAGGAAATTCACATTAGTCAGGAAATGGGTTTGGGTGGACTGATGGGACTGAACGCTGATAAATCCTCAGGGCCTGATGGTCTGGAATTCCAGGGTACTCAAGGAGGTGGCTCTAGAAATCGTGGACACATTGGTATCACAAAATGCTTGAGTAACTCAGCAGGTCAGGCTGCATCTAAGAGAGAGGGAATCGGTGACGTTTCGGGTCGAGACTCTTCAGACCTTCTTCTTCCCTCTCTCCTAGATGCTGCCTGACCTGCTGAGTTACTCCAGCATTTTGTGATAACTTCGATTTGTACCAGCATCTGCAGTTATTTTCCTACACTACGTGGACACGTTGGTGATCATTTTCCAATGTTCTATAGATTCTGGATCAGTTCGTGTGGATTCTGGATCAGTTCCTGAAGAAAATACTATCTATGCCAATACCTTGTAAGGGTATTGACATGGATAGAAAATTGGGTGGCCGACAGGAAACAAAGAGTAGGAATTAACGGGTCCCTTTCAGAATGGCAGGCAGTGACTAGTGGGGTGACGCAAGGCTCGGTGCTGGGACCCTAGCTATTTACAATATATATTAATGATTTAGATAAAGGAATTAAAAGTAACATTAGCAATTTTTCAGAAGACACAAAGCTGGGTGGCATTGTGAACCTTGAAGAGGATGCGATGAGGATGCAGGGTGGCTTGGATAGGTTGGGTGGGTGGGCAGATGCATGGCAAATGCAGTATATTGTGGATAAATGTGAGGTTATCCACTTTGGTGGCAAGAACAAGAAGGCAGATTATTATCTGAATGGTGTCAGATTAGGGAAAGGGGAAGTGCAACAAGACGTGGGTGTCCTTGCACATCTGCCACTGAAAGTTAGCATGTAGGTACAGCAGGCATTGAAGAAAGCTGATGGCATGTTGGCCTTCATAACGAGGATTTGAATATAGGAGCAAAGAGGTACTTCTGCAGTTGTACAGGGCCCTGGTGAGACCACATCTGGCATCTGGCATATTGTGTGCAGTTTTGGTCTACTAATTTGAGGAAGGACATTCTTGCTATTGAGGGAGTGCAGCGTAGGTTCGTGAGGTTAATTCCCGGGATGGCGGGACTGCCATATGATGAAAGAATGGAAACGACTGGGCTTGTATTCACTGGAATTTAGAAGGCTGAGAGGGGATCTTATATATAAACATATAAAATTATTCAGGGATGCAGGAAACATGTTCCCGATGTTCGGGGAGTCCAGAACCAGGCGGCACAGTTTAAGAAGAAGTAGTAGGCCATTTAGAACTGAGACGAGGAAAACCTTTTTCACCCAGAGAGTTGTGCATTTGTGGAATTCTCTGCCTTAGAAGGCAGTGGATGCCGATTCACTGGATGCATTCAAAAGAGAGTTAGATAGAGCTCTTAGGGCTAGAGGAATCAAGGGATGTATGGGTGTATGCAGTTCTATGTTATCCCGCTTTCGCATCCACTCTTCACGTTCGGGAATATTTATAGATAACAATTAACTAACATACCCGCTCGTCTTTGGGACGTGGGGGAAACCAAATAACCCGGAGGATATCCACACAGAGGGAGAATGTGCAAACACGAGACAGACAGCTCCCGAGGTCAGGGACGAACACGGGTTTGTGGCGCTGTGAAGCAGCGGCTCTACAAGATGCGCCACTGTGTCCCCACTCTAATTTTAAAAACACCTGTTCTCTGTATCAGGCAGGAAAATGTTCTCCACCTAACGAAGATCAGCATGAAGAGAAGTCCCGACCAGAAACGTCACCTGTCCATTCCCTCTACAAAAAAACGCCAGACCCGCAGTATTCACCCAGTAGCATTTGCTTTGCTGAAGATTCCAGCATCTGCGATTCCTTGTTCTCATAAGGAAAAGGCGTGTCATCAACTAGCTCCATCTCCATTTTGCTCTGGGAATGTATGGGTGGACTCACCTGCTACTCGCAATAATGTGTAGATTGAAACGAACAGAAAAGATTGAAACGAACAGGCAAGATGGGCAGCTCAGAATGAATCCACCAGCAATGCAACAGGTGGGAACAATTCGTGTGACCTTTTATAGTTTCCCAGTTTGTCCAGGTTCGCTGACGGTGCATGGAGTTGCTTCCTTAGGCTCCTCCCTGTTCCCGCCTTGCCGACAGCACAAATGTACCTCAGACTTTCATTATACATACCTAAATACATAGAAAAATAGGTGCAGGAGTAGGCCATTCGGCTCTTCGAACCAGCACCGCCATTCAATGTGATCATGGCTGATCATTCACAATCAGTATCCCGTTCCTACCTTCCCATATCCCTTGATTCCACTTGTCCTAAGAGTTCTCTCCAAATCTCTTTTGGATGCATCCAGTGAGTCGGGCTCCACCGCCCTCTGGTGCAGAAAATTCCACAAATTCACAACTCTCTAGGTGAAAATGTTTTTCCTTATCTCAGTTCGAAATGGCCGACCCCTTATCCTTAAACTGTGGCCCCTGGTTCTGGAACCCCCCTCAACACCGGGAACATGTTTCCTGCGTCTAGCTTTCCAATCCCTTAATAAAGTGATATGTTTCCATAAGATCCCCTCTCATCCTTCTAAATTCTAGTGCATACAAACCCAATCGTTCCATTCTTTCATCATATGACAGTCCCGCCATCCTGCGAATTAACCTCGTGAACCTACGCTGCACTCCCTCAATAGCAAGAATGTCCTTCCTCAAAATAGGAGAGCAAAACTGCACACAATACGCCAGGTGTGGTCTCACCGGCACCCTGTACAACTGCAGAAGGACCTCTTTGCTCCCATACTCAAATCCTCTCGTTATGAAGGCCAACATGAAAGATACAGCATAAAAACAGGACCGTCCGCCCGTCGAGTCCACGCAAACCATCGATCATTCGTGCATGCAGTTCTATGTTTTCCTGCATTCGCATCCACTCTTTTCACGCTCGGGAATATGTACAGATACCAATTAACCAACATACCCGCTCGTCTTTGGGACGTGGTGGGAAGCCGGATAATCTGGCGATCAGCCACACGGTCACGGGGAGATCGTGTAAATACGAGATAGACACCTCCCGAAGTCAGGGACGAACACGGGGTTGTGGCGTTGTGAAGCAGCGGCTCTGAAAGCTGCGCCACTGTGTCTCCACTCTAATTTTAAAAATACCTAGCGGAAGGGTCTCGGACTAAAGGTCATAGCCTCAGAATTAAAGGGCGTTCTTTTGGGAAGAAGATGAGGATACATTTATTTCGTCAGAGGGTGGTGAATCAGTGGAATTATTTGCCACAAAAGGCAATAGAGGCCAAATTAGTTGAATTTTTTAAGGCAGAGATAGACAGAATTTTGATGAGTGCATGTGTCAGAGATTTCGTGGAGAAGGCAGGAGAATGGAGTTCGGAGGGAGAGATAGATCAGCCATAACTGAATGGCGGAGTAGACATTCTGGGCCGAATGGTCTAAGTCTACTCCTATCCCATGACCTTATGACAACACTTCAATTCTTTACTCAGTCGCAGATTTTCTCCATACTTGTTAAACTTTTCCATTCCTTCTCCATCCTGGCTCCATCTGTCTTTCAACACCCCCCACATCCCCCCATCCCCACCAGTTTCCACCTCCAGTTCCCCAATCCGTTTCCACCCATCTTCCACCAGTTTATGTCTCAAAATTTCCCCACACCTGTGGAGGGAAATGGCCAAACCACATTTCAGAACTGGACCTGTCTGCAAACTGCAGAGCAACACAAATCGGTGAGGGGGTGTGATCAGTCTGAAGAAGGATCCTCAGGCGAAACAACATCTGTCCACTTTTTCCCCTTTGCATTGACTTTGATGTGCAAGGCGTTCACTGACGGGATGATGGTCCAATTAGTTTAAGTTTGGTTTAAAGATACAGCTTGGAATTAAGCTCTGCGGCCCACGTGGTGTCCGCTGACCATCAATCGTCTGTTTACACCACTTGTGAGTTTTGAAACTTTCTCATCTGCCCCATACAAATTAGGAGAAATTTGCAGTGGGCGATTACCCTACAAACCTGTACATCTTTCGGATGTTGGACGAAACGGAGAAACCGGAAAAAAACCACGCAGTCACTGGGACAAGTAGCACCAAATAGATAGCACGCGAGGTCAGGATCGAACATGTCTCTGGCGCGAACAGTTACCAGCTCTGCAAACTGCGTCACTGTGGATGCACGTTTACTGCCGATTAACCTTGGTTGTAAGGCACGTTGCAGTCGACAATGAATGAGTACACACTGAGATTTCCATACTTCAAAAGTGACGCCCAGTACCATTTGATCATCAGGAACAATAAACAAAACGCTGACTCGCGCACCTGATTTGAATGCAGCCCACGCACCTGCATTCAAATCAATCAATTTGTCTATCTTGCGTAATTGCCACTTGTTTTCTGGGTCTGCAAATTCATCTGCATGACTTCACTTGCCGTTTTACATTTAAATTTCTAGATATCATTTTGTATACTTAAACTGGACGTTCCTTTTGTTTATATACTTGTGTGTGTGCGCGCGCGGGTGGGTGCTTGGGTGTGAATGTGTGTATGTGAGAGTGAGAGAGTGTGTGTGGGAAAGCTTATTGTGTGCGTCTGGGTGTGTGCATATTTATTTACTCGCAAAATAACGGTTTGAATACATGAACAGCATCTCACGTTGTGCTCTTACAATTTCTCGATATAATTTTGTATACCGAAACAGCGCCCTCCGCGTGTGTGTGTGTGTGTGTGTGTGTGTGTGTGCGCGTGTGCGTGTGTGTGCTTATTCATTCGCAATCGCACAGTATGATTGGAGGAACAGCGCCTCATATTTGGCTTGGGTGACTGATAACTTAACGGTATGAGCATTCACCTCCAATATTTTGTAACTAACCTACAAACTATCCCTCCACCGTTTTTACCCCATCTCTTCCCTGTGCCCCATCTGGATTCATACCGATTTCTCTCCACGCCCCTTTCCCCGTCACCTTTTACCGATATTCCTTCCTCTCGCTTCACAATTGGCACTTCGAGCGTTATCTCACACGTTTTATCTTTTCGTCGCGAGCCTTCGTCCAACCATCTATCTATCCAAACTGCCCGTCATTTGTATCCACTTGTCACTTGCCAGTCTTGGTCCTGCCTCCAGCTCTCTTCAAGTTATCAACCTGATATGTCCTGATAAGCCTCGATGCGGAAAAGGCTTTCGATAGGGTTAATTGAGAATTCTTATATCAAACACTAGAAAGATTTGGCTTTACCGAAGATTCAATTCAAGTTATTGAAGCAATTTACCAGCAACCTACTGCAAGAGTAAAGGTGAATGGGTCCTTAACTGAGGGATTTGTGTCAGGAAGAGGAACGAGACAGGGGTGTTGTCTTAGCCCTACCCTGTTTGCTATATATATTGAACTATTGGCCCAAGCGATCCGTCAAGATAGGGAACTGAGGGGAGTAACTATAAGAGAAAGAGAACATAAAATTGGCCTTTTTTGCAGATGACGTAATGATGTATCTCACGGATATAAACACCTCCTTTCCAAGGATGATGGGGGTCATGGAGAAATTTAATTTCTATGCAGGATATAAATTGAATATTTCAAAAACTCAAATCCTCCTATATAATTGTGCTCATCCAGAAGAAATCAAGCAAAAGTATAATATTTAATGGGATTCAAAATCAATTAAAGATCTAGGGGTATATATAACGAAAAATATATATCAATGTTGTATGGGGCCAATTATAATCACATCAACCAAAATATAAGAAAGGATATAGAAAGATGGTCCACCTACCCAATGGACGTTAGTAGTAAGATAAATGTGGTGAAAATGAATTGCCAAGGCTATTGTACTTGTTTCAATTACTGCCAATAGATGTACCACTAAAACAATTCGCAGAATGGGATAAATTAATATCTAGATTTATTTGGGGAGGAAAGAAGGCCAGAGTTCGATACACTACACTCCAGTTGCCAAAGGACAAAGGTGGAATGGCACTTCCAAATTTTAGGATATATTTCTATGCAGCCCAACTTCGACCACTAATTAATTGGTGTGAGGATAGCTACATAGCTAGGTGGAGATTGAGACATATATCCCTGACTTCCACGTCTAAACACTCTTGGGAGAAAAAGCGCTTCCTGGACACATCAGGAGTATAATCGATCCAATAACGATATTTACTTTAGAAACCTGGTTCACTCTTACCAAACAACTTAAATTGAATAAAGGACAAAAAGTGTTAAGATGGATAGCTTTGGACAGTGAATTTAAACCAGGGATGTATGACTCAACATTTAAAGAGTGGATGAAAAAAGGAATGACTGCATTCTGTACTGTTTCTGAAAATGGAGACTTAAGAGGTATTCAAGATTTGAAGGACAGATTTGCACTTCGGAACCAAGACTTGTTTATATACCTCCAACTGAGAGAATATTACAACAAAAAAGTAAAAAGGGAGGCACCAGAAGAAAAGAATCCAGTGGTAGAAGTGACAGTCAATGCGTATCATCAAAACACATCAAGTAGTATTTCTAAACTTTATCATAGTTTGATGGAATGTCAAGCTAAAACTACATTTTATGTAAAAGTTTAAGTGGGAAAAGGAATTGAACATCACAATCTCAGAAGAAGAATGGCATCATATGTGTGTAACACTACAGACATCCACTAATTCACAAAAATGGGGAGAATTTAATTGGAAATTTTTAATTAGTTTCTTTATTATGCCTAACATAAAAAGCAAGCAAATTCTAAAGCAACAGACATGCTGGAGGCAATGTGGCCATACAGACGCAAACCATGCACATATCTTCAGGAGTTGCCCAAAAATAGAACCATTTTGGGTCAGAGTGAATTCAGTATTAAAGGAGGTATTAGGATATATAGTCTCCAAGAAGTGTTCCATTTCATACCTGGGTAATATAATTACAGTGGTGCTGAAGGAAGATCATTACTTGGTTAAAATCCTACTTACAGCTGGCAGAAAGGCCAGTACAAGAAACTGGCTTGTAGCGGACACACCCAGACTTAAACAATGGTTAGACATAGTACAAGAAATATTTGTGATGGAAAAAATGACATATTCTCTAAGAGTGAAAGAAGACGAGTTTAACAGAAAATGGGAAAATGGATTAGGTATAGAAATAAAGACATAAACACTGTATAATTGTATTGACAATAATGTAAGTTATTGGAAAATGTTTTAATAAGAAAATAGTTCTGTATACTGCATCATTAATTGTAAACTGAACAACGTTGTAAGTTTCGTTGTTATATGTGTGTTTTATTTGTGTATGTATAAAGCAATAAAGGTTAAAGTGTAAAAAAAGAACAAAGGCTCGTATGTGAAGTAAAGCGGGATATTTTTTAAACAACTTAGGATGCACACCGTCCTTATAATCAGGATCGCCGTTTTCCCCGTGCAATGTTTTCATTTTCTGGCAACAAATGGCCACAAATCAATCAAAGGTGAAAGCGACCGTCACCCAAACCGAGCTGACCCTGGTGGAAAATACCACCACGGAACTGACGCGACACGTCGGTGTTATGAACAGGGAGGTTCTCCGGAAATAAATACCACTAAGCCAGTTAGTTTCTTAGATTTAATTTTAGAGATACATCGCGGAAACAGGGCCTTCGTCTCGCAGAGTCCGTAATGCCCAAAAAAGAAATAACATGGGAATTAAAATATATATTTAAAGCTTAAAATTGACCGGACCGTCGCAATATATGTTAATTTCTTAAATCGACACAATGCATTTTCATTTCTGCCGTTTAATCTATTACAAAAAATTAAAACGCTGGCGATACTCAAAAGGCCAGGCAGCATCTGCGGAGGAAATGACCAGACGACGTTTCGGGTCGATTTCTCCATCGGACATTGTAGTAGGGGCTGCAAAATGTGAAAAGAGACGTGGGACCGGGACAAATGGCAAGTCGCAAATGGGTGTGGGCGAAGGGCATTTGACCGGCTGATGGGCGGAGTAAGTGACAAAGGCTAGAGGTGAAAAGGAGACAAAAGAGTGTCAGATAAGGAAAGGAGTGAAATGTCAAGCGCGAGAGAGTGATACAGGTGGAAGGGTGGGCGGGGGAGGCAGGTTGGGGAGAGGTAGAGACGGAATAGTGGGAGAAATGGATGTGAGGGAGAAATATAAATCCCAGTAGAAGCTTTAAATCGATCGGAATTTCCTGCTATATATTTAAGATTATTTCTTGGAAGCCGACATCCCCACGATCTGCGCAGATTGACGAAGAGATCAAGAAAATAGTGTAATCGAAGGGGACAAATCTATCGCCTTTTTACTAAACTTCGTTGGAGGTTCAAGAATGCGAACGCGATAAAACTAGACAGCGAAGAACGTCGGTTAAATTTGAGAATTGATGCACACTGGTAAATTAGTATGACCGACAGAGTTGTTGTATTAAAGAACGATTATAGCGTATGAGGGCTGGAGTTAAGGAAAGGACCGGATTACTGTATGGCATAAATATCTTATATATTTGATACTCGAAGTGAAACTAAGTCTTATTGACAAAACCGGTCTAATCGCAAAGAAACTGGAAGTGGTAGAGGGCACTGAATTATAGTTAGTACAATTGGGGTGTAAGAGGGTGCTCGCTGAGAGATCAAGCAACGTAGCGCAGTTTGTAGGACTATAGCCCATCAGCGCCAGAGACCCTGTTAGATTCCGACCGCGCAGCTGTCTGTGTGGAAAATGCACCTTCTCCCTCCAACCACTTGGGTTTCCTCGGATACACCGCTTTCCTTCCACATCCCAAAGACGTTCTAGTTTATAGGTTAATTGCCCCCTTTAAAATTGCCCCTGGTATGTGGAGGAGAGAGTGGGGAAACATAGAACTAATGCGAACTAATGAAAACATAGAACTAATGTGATTGAGACCTGGGTGTCCTTGTACACCAGTCACTGAAAATAAACATGCAGGTACAGCAGGCAGTGAAGAAAGCTAATGGCATTTTGGCCTTCATTACGAGAGAATTTGAGTATAGGAGTAAAATGGTTCTTCTGCAGTTGTACAAGGCCTTGGTGAGACCATATCTGGAGTATTGTGTGCAGTTTTGGTGTCCTAATTTGAGGAAGGACATTCTTGCTATTGAGGTAGTGCAGCGTCGGTTCACGAAGTTAATCCCCGGCATGGCGGGACTGTGATATGAGGAAAGATTGGAAAGACTGGGCTTGTGTTCAATGGAATTTAGAAGGATGAGAGGAGATCTTGTAGAAACATATAAAATTATAAAAGAACTGAGCAAACTAGATGCAGAAAAATGTTCCCAATGTTGGGGGAGCCCAGAATCAGGCGCCACAGACTAAGAATAAAGGGGAGGCCATTTAAAACTAAGACGAGAAAAAACTTATTCGCCCAGAGAGTAGTGAATTTGTGGAACTCTCTGCCACAGAAGGCAGTAGAGGCCAATTCACTGGAGAGAGTTACATATAGTTCTTAAGGCTAGCGGAATCATGGGGTATGAGGAGAAGGCAGGTCACTGATTGTGGATCATCAGCCATGATCACAATGAATGGCGGTGCTGGCTCGAAGGTCCGAATGGCCTTCTCCTGCACCTATTTTCTATGTTCCTCTGGGAGAATAATGGTCGGCATGAACTCCGTGGGCCTAAGGGTCTTTTCCCACGTTGTACCTATCAATAAAATATATATTAAAAACAAAACGTGTTGATGTGACAAAAGAACGGAAGTTTGGATGCCACGAGGGTAAGACTTGCGGAAGGGGTAAAGATTGAGTCATCTGTGGCGAGCTGTCTGTACGTTGGCAGACAGCCGAAAATACAAGCCGAGCGGCAAACGGGATTGATGCTGGACTCACACTCCTGCGCTCCAAACGCGCAAGTTAATTATATTTGGTTTAGACTGAGCTGGCAAGCTGCGGGGTACTGCGAAACATTTGAAAGTGAAACCCTTGAATCAATCCATAGCCTTTTACGCGACCCATGAGTCGCAGTTGTTAGTGGGGGGCAGAATAATGCGTGAAGCCAAGTGCTGTTGTCCCTGTCAGACCCCGCGATCTGGCTTTATCTCAGCAGGCATGTGTCGGTCGAATATTATTCTACGATCGGTACTTGGGCAGATCTTTTCCCACTCTGCGGAATTTCACATGCAGTCCACCCGAACATCACACATTATTATGCCAGCTATAAGTCGCATGTGCCGAACTAGCGTTCGCGGAACCCATGAAATTCCCAAAGGCAAGCAATTAAATAAAGCATCAACACGGATCAAACGTATAGAGTTAGTTTAAAGAACAAAGAATAATGGTGACGATTGTCAGAGGGTACCTAATCTGTGGAACACATTGCCACTGTGGAGGCCAAATCAGTGGATATTTTTAAGGCAGAGACAGTTAAATTCTTGATTAGAACGGCGTCAAGGGTTTTGGGGAGAAGGCAGGAAAATTGGATTAGGAGGCAGAGATTAGCCATGATTAAATTGCGGACTAGATTCGATGGGCCAAATGGCTTAATTCTACTCCAATAACGTGTGAGCGTGATGGAAAGAACAATGATAACTATACGTTTCAACGAAGGTAGACACAAAATGTTGGAGTATCTCAGCGGGAAGGCAGCATCTCAAGAGAGAAGGAATGTGTGACGTTTCGGGTCGAGACCCTTCTTCAGACTGACGAAGAAGCGTAAGAAATTTGACTACATTATATTTTCTATTTCAGGGACGAATTTAAGTACGAATTATTTGTTTATATTCACGATGATGCAATCATTTTGAACTGATGGTGGTTCAAGATGCTATGGTTTAGCTGCCTCTCTGGAGACTAATATCAATTATATCAGATTGTTACCGCCGCTGTGCACACATTGAAGATATCCCAAGCCAACAGGTATCTGCAGACAGTGCACCCTCCAGCATATGGTCAATTACTTGCTATTTATTGCCCGATTCTCGCATCCATCGTAGTTTCAGGTGAGATGCAAGTGTCGCAAGTGATACAAACGTCACCCATTCCTTCTCTCCTGAGATGCTGCCTGGTCCGCTGAGTTACTCCAGCATTTTGTGTCTGCCTTCAATTTGAACCTGCATCTGCAGTTATTTTCCTACGCACAATTTCCAAAGAGTTAATTCAGAAAATCCCGCATTAAAACTTGTATTTGTGAGAAGGTACCGCAGATCGAACTTAGACACTAAATGCTGGAGTAACTCAGCGAGACGGGCAGCATTTCTGGATAGAATGAATGGGTGACGTTTGTATCACTTGCGACACTTGCATCTCACCTGAAACTACGATGGATGCGAGAATCGGGCAATAAATAGCAAGTAATTGACCATATGCTGGAGGGTGCACTGTCTGCAGATACCTGTTTGCTTGGGATATCTTCAATGTGTGCACAGCGGCGGTAACAATCTGATATAATTGATATTAGTCGCCAGAGAGGCAACTAAACCATAGCATCTTGAACCACCATCAGTTCAAAATGATTGCGTCATCGTGAATATAAACAAATAATTCGTACTTAAATTCGTCCCTGAAATAGAAAATATAATGTAGTCAAATTTCTTACGCTTTAATAAAACACAGAATGTTGGGATGACTCAGCATTAAAGGCAGCATCTATGGAAAAGGGGACCTTCCCAGTCGGCACCCATCTTCACACTTCTGAGTCTGAAGAAGGATTCCGACCCGAAAGGTAGCTTAGCCATTCTCCCCGCAGGTGCTACTTGACCCCCTGAATTACTCCAGCACTGTGTTTTACTCAACGTCTCAGGGTCTGCATTTCCGTGCGTTTCCCTTCAGCTTTATCTTTTGTTTCAACGAGGTCGTCTCATTATTCTGAGCTCAAGAAATTTATTGACACTGTATCTGCTCACACCACAAACTCGGCATCCGACAAATCAATCTGGTAATCTTTCTTTGCACTTCCTCAATTACCATTGTGTCCTTTGTTCAACACGGAGACAAGGCCTTAATAAGATTTTTCACTGGTGGGAGAGTCAAGAATAAAGTGACCTAGTTGTAAAATAAGAGATAGAAACAAGGAAGCACAAATGTTGGTTTAGAAAGAAAGACGCAAAGTGTTGGAGTACCTCAGCGGGTCAAGCACCATCTCTAGAGAACATAGGTGACGTTTCCGGATGGGATCCTTCTTCACGGTGATCATAAAATAAGGCTTGGAAAATTCTTCTCTCCGCGAACCTCCGGAAAGTTCTCTGCCCCAGTCGATGGTGGGTATGGACTCCCCCCCCCCCAAATGCCGTTTACATTGGAATAATAATCAAAGGTAACCAATTTCAGAATATATTGCAAATGCTGAATGCAAAGGCAGTGAATGTGACGTGGGGTGTGTCAAAAGAGGAGAATGAGTTTAGCTTAAGATTAGTACGAATATATAGTATAGAAACAAGCGCCTCGGCTCATCGAGTGCATGGCGACTGTCGATCACCCGTTCGCACTCGTTCTATGTTATCCCGCATTCTCACCCACTCCAAAGATATAAGGGACAATTTTCAGTGGCCAATTAACCTGCAAATCCACAAGTCTTTGCGATGTGGGAGAAATTGAGCACCCGCAGGAAACTCACGCGGTCACGGGGAGCACATACAAGCTGCACAAAGGCAGCACTTAGATTTCCATACTTGCAAAGTGACGCCAGGCCTATGCCATTGTTTGAACAGGAACAGCAAACAAACGCTGCCTCACCATGGCAACACACGTACCTGTATTCAAATTATTCAATTTCTCCGTCATGCTGTTGTTGCCACTCGTTTTCTAGAACTAGAAATTTGTCTGCATGACTTCACTTACCGTTTAAAATCTTAATTTCTCGATATCAATTTGTGCACCTAAACAGCGCGCACTATGCGTGTGTGCGTGCGCGTCTGTGTGCGTTTTGTTGCCTTATTATTAGATGGAGACACAAGGAACTGCAGTTGCCGAAGTCTTGCGTAGAAAGTGCTGGAGTAACTCAATGGGTCAGGTAGCATTCCTGGAGGATATGGAAACGTGACGTTCGGGTCGTGACCCTTCTTTCGGCTCAAACTCTTCAATCTGAAGAAGGATCCCGATGCGAATCGTCGCCTATCCATATGCTCCAGAGATGCTGTCTGACCGGCTGAGTTACTCCAGCATTTTGTGTTCTAAGACTTATGATTGTCGTTCTATTCAATTCGCCATTGATAGCTATTACTACATATTTCCCCTGTCATAATATTTTGCAATTACATGTGCTTCCCCTAAATATTTTTTTGCATTTCTTTGTCTGTATCTCCAAAAATAGCTAGCTCCAAACAGCACTATCACACCAGAGGTGGACATCCACTCAACATTCAACTTTCCACAGGGCAAAGCGCCTAATTTAAAAGATACTAACGCTCTCATACCGTCACTATTGTAAGCAACATGGAAGTTTATTGCTCAAACGCAAAGAGCCATTCGTTTGGGTATAGACAATAGACAATAGACAATAGGTGCAGGAGTAGTCCATTCGGCCCTTCGAGCCAGCACCGCCATTCAATGTGATCATGGCTGATCATTATCAATCAGTACCCCGTTCCTGCTTTCTCCCCATAACCCCTGACTCCGCTATCCTTAAGAGCTCTATCTTGCTCTCTCTTGAATGTATTCAGAGAATTGGCCCCCACTGCCCTCTGAGGCAGAGAATTCCACAGATTCACAGCTCTCTGACTAAAAAAGTTTTTCCTCATCTCTGTTTTAAATGGCCTACCCCTTATTCTTAAACTGTGGCCCCTGGTTCTGGACTCTCCCAACATTGGGAACATGTTTCCTGCCTCTAACCTGTCCAACCCTTAATAATCTTATACGTTTCGATAAGATCCCCTCTCATCCTTCTAAATTCCAGTGTATACAAACCTAGTCGCTCCAGTCTTTCAACATAGGACAGTCCCGCCATTCCGGGAATTAACCTAGTAAACCTACGCTGCACGCCATCAATAGCAAGAATATCCTTCCTCAAATTTGGAGACCAAAACTGCACACAGTACTCCAGGTGCGGTCTCACTAGGGCCCTGTACAACTGCAGAAGGACCTCTTTGCTCCTATACTCAACTCCTCGTTATGAATGCCAACATTCCATTGGCTTTCTTCACTGCCTGCTGTGCCTGCATGCTTCCTTTCAGTGACTGATGCACTAAGACACCCAGATCACGTTGTACGTCCCCTTTTCCTAACTTGACACCATTCAAATAATAATCTGCCTTCCTATTCTTACCACCAAAGTGGATAACCTCACACTTATCCACATTAAACTGCATCTGCCATGCATCCGCCCACTCACACAACCAGTCCAAGTCACCGTGCAACCTCATAGCATCTTCCTCACAGTTCACACTGCCACCTAGCTTTGTATCATCGGCAAATTTGCTAATGGTACTTTTAATCCCTTCATCCAAGTCATTGATGTATATTGTAAATAGCTGCGGTAATAGCATGATACTTTTATTCGCCTTGAATATGAAATTTTATAATCTTTAAATTAAATAGTTATTAACTAGACAAAGTAGCGCGACGTCCGGTTTGAAATTTTATATTAGTCCCTTCAGTATTTCCCTTATATACAATTTCGAGCTTATGTGTATCTGCTATTTTTCACGCTACCGGTTCTAACCTAAGTTTAATATTTTAAAGCAAAAAAAAAACGAAGTGGAGGAATTCAGCGGGTGCAGCAGCATCTGCGAATGGAGGAATTGTCTGCGCCTGGGTTTGAGACCCTGCTTCCGCATCACCTCACATTCTTAGTTCTGTTACAACAGGATGGAAAACAGACATCTCGTCCTGCCGAAACCACGCTGCCCATCGAGCTTCCTTTCACGCTGGGTCTATGATAACCCATTTACCCATCTATTCTTTGCACACAAGGGACAATTTATTGAGGCCGATTAACCTACAAACTTGCACGTATTTTGGACGTGGTAGGAAGGCGGAGCACCCGGATAAAACTCATGCGGTGACGGAGAGCGTGCAAACACCACACATCTAGCATCTGAAGTCAGGATGGGATACCCGGGTCTCTGGCGCCGAGAGGCTGCGGCACTATCAGCCGTAGCACTGCACTATGATGAAGAGGAACGGATTGATGTCTTCTAAATCTGTGCCAGAAAGGTGAAGGTGGTATACAGCAAGGGATTGAGAACGGCAGCAACAACGTTAGGGAGTCCGGTGTTATAGTCTCACATAGTTCCTGTAAAACATTAATATCTGATGAAATAGAGAATACACGTTGAGGTTTCCGCTGCGAGTTGAACACAATCCACACCAACCATCCTGACCATAAGCAACACTGTAAACACGAACACGTCCTAAAACACGGTAACAGATTAGAACGCAGATGTATAGCGAATGAAAAGTCAAAACCATGTCTCTTTTCCTTGATATGGAATCGTTTGTGGAAGCATTTAGTCGCAACCTTCCTCCCCCATTCTATCAGAAACGTCGCCTTAGCAATCATACCATGGAAGCTACCAAGACCCGCTGAGTTCGTCCAGATATTTGTGTTTTGACTAAGAAGTGAGCCATACTCCCAAAAAGTTCTAAGTAGACATTCCCGTGCTGACGTCTAATATAAAAATTGATTCTACACGGTACAGCAGCGTATTCTCCATTGGAAATTCTGAGACCTGAAGATATACAGTAAGGGATTAAGGAAAGCGGCGAAAGAGGTGAGGAGCCAAGTGTACGATTTAACATAGCAACTGTAAAGCCTTAAGCCCACATGACCTGGATAGACCAGTTCCATAATCTCAATGTAGAGTTCGCCGCAGTGATACGGGGCAAAGCAGAAAAGGAGAAGGGCCAAAATCGTCCCAATTGTCTTCAGCACTTGTTTCCTCATCAGGTTCATGGATTCCTTGCCAACTCCCATCTCCACCAGTTTCTTTGCGGTCAACGCATAGCAGGCGAATAGAACTAGAGCTGGGATAACATTTAACATAATTTCAGACAATAGCAAGTATATTTTCCAACCCATCGACATGGAATGCATTGTTTGACACGGAGAATCATCAGTAAATGTGCTTATATATACGTAAAAGCCCGGACTGATCAACAACAACACAAAGAGCCAAATAAGAACGGAGAGAACGACATAATATCGGGGTCTTCTCCAGGCATGAAACAGGATTGGGTGGGCAACAGCTATGTATTGGTCAATAGCAATGAAGGTCATGAAAGATGGACTTCCATAAAGATTGATGAGAGTTACAAATAAGGAGATAGCGTGGAGTAACTGTATCTGCAACCCGAGAATAGAAACGAGAGATCCGCAAATAGCTGATATGATAATCAGAAAATCGACAATGATCAAATCAAGCAGGAGCACCTCAGTTGCAGACAAGACCTTCTTAGGACGCACGATGTGCCAGAGTGCAACTGAGTTGCCCGCAGTGCCCAAGATAATCACCAAGGGAAGACAGCAATTCAGCATAATTATCATTGTTTCGTCTAATGCATGCGTGGAAGGTGCCAGCGTAGCGCTTCCAGTCTCATTGGTCGAGTTGCTTCCTGACAAGACTCCGTTTTTTCTTACTGTCCAGCTAAACGAAGTGGCCATTTAAATGTGCTGACGAATAACAATCGATGGATGACAATTATGGTAAAATGGGAATAAGTATTAGACAAAGATGGCTGGAGAGGATTGCGTGCAGCCTGAATGTCTTAGTCGCGACAGTAATGAATTAATCCCAATGGCCCCTCAGGTTATTGTCTCTGAAACCTGTGGGCAGGAGTCGACGCGAGAGGTTCGTTCTGTGGCAGCATGGAGTAGAACAGCGAATCCTGTGAGTAGATAATAATGTTGTTAAAATATTGATAACGTTACCTGAAGGCGAGATTCATGCACACCGATTATTTTTTCAAGTCTCCTTCTTCGGTAAAATGCATTTAAGTTCAACGGATTCATTGAAAGCATAGCGTACAAACATGAACTTCCGCCCTTCCAGTCCATGCAAACCATCGATCATCGTGCATGCAGCTCTGTTATCCCGCGTTCGCATCCACTCATTTCACGCCCAGGGAAATTTACAGATACCGTTAAGCAACAAACTCGTTCGTCTATGGGATGTGGGAGAAAGCCGGATAACCCAGAGGACACCCATACGGTCAGAGGGAGAACGTGCAAATTCGAGACAGCCAGCACCGGAGGTCAGCAACGAACACGGGTCTGTTCCGCTGTGAGGCAGCGGCTCCACAAGCTGCGTCTCTGTGACCCAACCCTCATCTCTAAAACACACGTTCTCTGTATCAAGCAGGATAATGTTCCCCCACCTAACGAAGATCAACCTGAAGAGAAGTCCCGACCAGAAACGCCGCCTGTCCATTCCCTCCACAGATTTCGCCCGACCCTCCGAATTCCTCCAGCTCATTCTGCTTTGCTGAAGATTGCAGCTTCTGCGGTTTCTTGTTCCCATAAGGAAAATATGTCTCATTTACTAGCTTCCTCTCCATATTGCTCTCGGGATGTTTAAGTGGACTCACCTGTTACCGAAAATGATGTGTAGATTGACACGAACACAAAAAAACAAACGGCAAAATGGGCAGTTCAGAATGAATCCACGGACAACGCAACAGGTTGGAACAACTCCCGAGATCTTTTATAGTTCCCCAGAATCAGTTGCTCCAGGCTCGCTGACGATGCATGGCGTTGCTTCCTTCGGCTCCTCCCTGTTCCCGCATTGCCGACAGCACAAATGTAACCCGGTCTTTGATTGGTGTAGTATTTGGATGACTGCGTACAATTATAGACAATAGACAATAGACAATAGGTGCAGGAGTAGGCCATTCGGCCAGTCGAGCCAGCATCGCCATTCAATGTGATCATGGCTGAACATTCTCAATCAGTACCCATTCTCAATCAGTACTCAATCACGGCCTTCTCCCCATACCCGCTGACTCCGCCCCGACATCCTTAAGAGCTCTATCTAGCTCTCTCTTGAATGCATTCAGAGAATTGGCCTCCACTACCTTCCGAGGCAGAGAATTCCACAGATTCACAACTCTCTGACTGAAAAAGTTTTTCCTCATCTCCGTTCTAAATGGCCTACCACCTATTCTTAAAATGTGGCCCCTTGTTCTGGACTCCCCCAACATTGGGAACACGTTTCATGCCTCTAACGTGTCCAACCCCTTAATAATCTTATACATTTCGATAAGATCCCCTCTCATCCTTCTAAATTCCAGTGTATACAAGCCTAGTCGCTCCACTCTTTCAACATATGACAGTCCCGCCATTCCGGGAACTAACCGTGTAAACCTACGCTGCACGCCCTCAATAGCAAGAATATCCTTTCTCAAATTTGGAGACCAAAACTGCACACAGTACTCCAGGTGCGGTCTCACTAGGGCCCTGAACAACTGCAGAAGGACCTCTTTGGTCCTATACTCAACTCTTGTTATGAAGGCCAACATTCCATTGGCTTTCTTCACTGCCTGCTGTACCTGCATGCTCCCTTTCAGTGACTGATGCATTAGGACACCCAGATCTCGTTGTACGTCCCCTTTTCCTAACGTGACACCATTCAGATAATACTCTGCCTTCCTATTCTTACCACCAAAGTGGATAACCTCACACTTATCCACATTAAACTGTATCTGCCATGCTTGCGCCCACTCACACAACCTGTCCAAGTCACCATGCAACCTCATAGCATCTTCCTCATAGTTGACACTACCACCCAGCTTTGTATCATCTGCAAATTTGCTAATGATACTTTTAATCCCTTCATCCAAGTAATTAATGTATATTGTAAATAGCTGCAGTCCCAGCACCGAGCCTTGCGGTACCCCACTAGTAACTGCCTGCCATTCTGAAAGGGACCCATTTAACCCCACTCTTTGCTTTCTGTCTGTCAACCAATTTTCTATCCATGTCAGTACCCTACCTCCAATACCATGTGCTCTAATTTTGCCTTCTAATCTGCTACGTGGAACCTTGTCGAAGGCTTTCTGAAAGTCGAGGTACACCATATCCACCGGCTCTCTCCTGTCAATTTTCCTAGTTACATACTCAAAGAATTCCAGAAGATTAGTCAAGCATGATTTCCCCTTCATAAATCCATGCTGACTTGGAACGATCCTGTTACTACTATCCAAATGCTCCGCAATTTCGTCTTTTATAATTGACTCCAGCACCTTCCCCACCACTGATGTAAGACTAACTTGTGTATAATTTCCCGTTTTCTCTCTCCCTTCTTTCTTAAAAAGTGGAACAACGTTAGCTACCCTCCAATCCACAGTAACTGATCCTGATACTTTAGAACATTGGAAAATGATCACCAATGCGTCCACAATTTCTAGCGCCACCTCTTTAAGTACCCTGGGATGCAGATCATCAGGCCCTGGGGATTTATCAGCCTTCAGTCCCATCAGTCTACCCAACACCATTTCCTGCCTAATGTGGATTTCCTTCAGTTCCTCCGACACCCTCGGATCTCTTGCCACTAGAACATCTGGGAGATTGCTTGTATCTTCCTTAGTGAAGACAGATCCAAAGTACCGGTTCAACTCGTCTGCCATTTCCTTGTTCCCCATAATAAATTCCCCTGCTTCTGTCTTCAAGCGATCCACATTTGCCTTGGCTATTTATTTCCTCTTTATATACCTAAAAAAGCTTTTACTATCCTCCTTTACATTATTGGCTAATTTACCCTCGCACCTCATCTTTTCTCCCCTTATTGCCTTTTTAGTTATCTTCTGTTGTTCTTTAAAGGAGTCCCAATCCTCTGGCTTCCCACTCTTCTTTGCTTTGTTGTACTTCTTCTCTTTTATTTTTATGCTGTTCTTGACTTCCCTTGTCAGCCATGGGATTCTCACGTGGTTTACATTTGTGTTGAATCAAATGAAATGTGGAAAGTGCGACACTCTCTCTCAGATGGCTGAGCCCAGTTTGGAGAGGATAAGACACTGACTTTTCACCAGGAGATGAAAATAACAAAACCCCCCTTTCGAAAGTAGACTCCTTCGCACTACGGAAATACTAGAAGATGCAGATGTTACAACCCAGGGCAAAACATAAATTGCTTGAGTAACCCATCCGGAAAAGCAGAGCATTTGGAAAGAATGGATCGGCTACGTTTCGGCTCGGGGCCATTTTCACCCTTCCTCTTCTGGCTGCCGATAGGGTCTCGACCCGAAACATCGCTTTTCCATTATTGTCAATTGATGCTGCCTGACCTGGCGAGTTATTCCAGCACATCATTTTCCTCACGATTCCCGCATCTCCAGTTCCTTGTGTCTCTCTTTAGCCTCATCCCATTTAAAATGAGATCAAGAATGCCAATATTCTTAAAATGCAATGACCTAAACATTAAATTTTCCAAGTTCAGGGAACCCACACTCCCATACTTTTCCCAATCTCTGTTGTTGTTGTTGTTGTTGTTGTTGTTGTTGTTGTTGTTGTTGTTGTTGTTGTTGTTGTTGTTGTTGTTGTTGTTGCTGCTGTTGTTGTTGTTGTTGTTGTTGTTGTTCATCCTTCGGGTTCAAAGATGACCATGGCTTTACTTTCAGTTGGAGGATTGGTGACTGTGCATCCGGAAGTGATTGGTGAGGCCAATCCGGGCCAGGAAGGCACGCCCACACGTAGGACACAAGTGGATGGGTGCTGCGGTGGAAGTGGAGATAGCCCGGGCCTTGTGCGTGGTGCGTTTCCTCTGGGCCTCTGCAGTGCGTCTGTTCTCTGCTGCAACAGGTCTCTGGCATAGAGAAGAGTGGTGAGTACCACTGCACGGTAGACCTTCAGCTTGGTGGTAAGGCTGAGTCCTCTCAGCTCCCAAACATTCTCACGGAGTCGCCCAAAGGCAGCGCTGGCCTTGGTAATCCTGTTGTTGACCTCAGCGTCAATGTTCACCACTCGCGAGGGTGTACTATCCAGATAGGTAAAGCTGTCGACTGCGTGTAGGTTCTGCCCCTTCACCGTGATGTGTGGTTCCTGGTAGGGCTTTCCAGGCGCGGGCTGGTACATAACTTCAGACGTTTTGGTGCTAATGGAGAGACCAAAGTTGTCACAGGCCTGTGAGAAGCAGTCCATTTCATGCTGCATCTTCTGCTCTGTGCTGACGTTGAGGGCGAAGTCATCAGCAAACACGAAATCTCTGACGATGGCCTCCTTCACCTTTGTAACAGCTTACAGGCGCCTGAGGTTGAACAGCCTGCTGTCAGTCCTGTACCTGATGTGTATTCCATCCTGGCAGTCACGGATGGCATCAGTCAGCATGGCAGAGAAGACCATGCTGAAGAGTGTAGGGGCAAGAACACAACCTTGCCTAATCTCTACCAGTTGTATCACTACGGAAACACGTTTATTGCCAATTAACCTTGGTCACAAGACACGTTGCAGTAGACGATAAATCAGTATACACTGAGATTTCAATATTTCCAAAGTGACGCCCTGTACAATTTGATCATCAGGAACAATAAACAAACGTGGACTCACCTTGGTAACATACACACGTGCATTCAAATTAATTCATTTGTCCATCTTGCAGGAATTGTGATTTGTTTTCTCAGTTTGCATATTTATCTGCATGATTTCACTTACAGTTTTTAATTAAAATTTCTAGATGTCATGTTGTATACCTAAATGTGGCGTTTCGTTTGTTTATTTGTGTGCGTGTGCGCGTTCGTGTGTGTGTGAATGTGTGAGTGTGCATGCGTATTGTGCATGTGTGTGTGTGTGTGTGTGTGTGTGAGAGAGAGAGAGAGACAGAGACAGAGGCAGAGACAGAGGCAGAGACAGAGACAGAGACAGAGACAGAGACAGAGACAGAGGCAGAGGCAGAGACAGAGACAGAGATTGAAATTTACGAGTAGTCTTTAAATACAGAAGAGGTGCCGGAGAGTGGAGGGTGGAAAATATTGGATAGTTCATGGAGATTATTCTGAGGGGCAGGTTATAGAGGCATTTAGATGGGCAAGGGCTGATTAGGGATAGTCAGCATGGTTTTGTACGTGGGAGATCGTGTCTCACAAATCTGATTAAGTTTTTTGAAGACGTGACTAAAAAGGTCGATGAGGTCAGAGCTGTAGATGTTGTCTGCATGGATTTCAGTAAGGCATTCGACAAAGTTCCGCATGGTCGGCTGCTCTGGAAGGTTAGATCGCATGGGAGAGATAGCTGAATGGATAGCAAATTGGCTTCATGGATGGAAGCAGAGGTTGATAATGGAAGATTGCTTCTCGGACTGGAGGCATGTCACTAGTGGTGTGCCTCCAGTCTGAGAAGTTGGGCCCGTTACTGTTTGTCATCTACCTCAATGATTTCGATGAGAACATATAGGGCAAGATTAGCAAGTTTGCTGATGGTACATAAGTTAGTGGTTTTGCAGATAGTGAAGATAGTTGTGAAAATTTGCAGCAGGATCTTGATCGATTGGCCAGGTGGGCTGAGGAATGGTTGACGGAATTTAATACAGAGAAATGTGAGGTGTTGCATTTTTTGACGTCTAACAAGGGCAGGACATGCACAGTAAATGGTAGGCCTCCGGTGAGTGTTGTAGAGCACAGGGAGCTAGGAGTACTGGTTCCATGAAGGTCGAGTCGCAGGTAGATAAGGTAGTCAAAAAGGCTTTTGGCACATTCGACTTCAGCAGTCAGAGTATTGAGGTTAGATGTTGGGAGGCCATGTTGCAGTTGTATAAGACGTAGGTGAGACCGCATTTAGAATATTGTGTTCGGTTCTGAGCACCAGGTTATCGGAAAGATATTGCCCAGCTAGAAAGGGTTCAGGTAAGATTTACGAAGATGTTGCCAGGGCTAGATGGTCTGAGCTAGACAGATAGTTTGAGTAGGCTGGGTCTCTATTCCGTGAAGCTCATGAGGATGAAGGGTTAATCTTATAGAGCTGTATAAAATCACGAGAGGAATATGTTGGGTAGATGCACAGAATCTCTTGCCTAGAGTGAGAGAATCGAGGAGTAGAGGACATAAGTTCTAGGTGAAAGGGAAAAGATTTACTAGGAATCTGAGGAATAACTTTTTCACACAATGAGTGATGGGTGTATGGAACAAGCTAGATGAGGTATTTGAGGCAGGGACTATCCCGACATTTAAGAAACAGTTAGACAGGTACATGGATAGGACAAGTTTGGAGGGACATGGCTCAAACGCAGGCAGGCGAGACTAGTGTTGCTGGGACATGTTGGACGGTGTGGGCAAATTGGGCCAATTTCTACACTGCATATATGACTCTATGTGAGTGTGTGTGCTTATTCATTCACAAACTAACGGTATGATAGGAGGAACAGCATCTCAAGTTAAGCTTGGTGCTCTTATAATTCTGGGTATATTTTGTATGCCTACATAGCGCCTTTCGTTTATGTGCATATGTGTGAATGTGTGTGTGTGTGTGCGTGTGTGTTATTTGCGTGTGTGCGTGTGAGAGTGAATGTGTGTATGATTGTGTGTGTTATGTCTGTGTTTCTGTGTGTGTGTGTGTGTGTGTGTGTGAATGTGCGTGAGACAAAGAAAGAGAGAGAGAGAGAGAGAGAACGTGTGTGTTTGCTTATTCATTCACAATCTCACGGTATGATTGGAGGAACAGCACCTCATACTTTGCTTGGGTGGCTTATAACCTAACGGTGGGAACATTGACCTCCAATATTTGGGAACTAATACAAAATACACCTTCCCCGTGGGTCAGGCAACGTCTGTGGAGGGAATTGACAGACGATGTTTCGGGTCTGGAACCTTCTTAGGACTGCAACCCTCGTCTGCTCATTCCCTCAACCGATGTTGCCTGACTCGGTATGTTCCTCCAGCACATTGTGATTTGGCCATTATATCATGTCGCTGACTGATAGTGTGGCCATGGCTCAAAAGCTGAGGCATATACTTTGATGACAACGAAACGGTACATGTACATGGTTTTGTGGAATATGGGGGGGGGGGGGGGGGGGAGGGGGGGGGAACATGGGCATACGTGACTAGACTACTTGGGCAGAAGGGCATGCTTCCGTGCTCGTGTTACTCGATAACTCTGCGGCAATCTCAACAAAAAGAGAACAACCGGTGGTCTTCATTGTGGCATCTCAAAGAAAGGGAGCACTCACCTCTCTCTCCCATTGATTGAAGGCGCTTGGTAAATGGCATGGGGTCTGACAATGGGTCTTGAACTTTACGTCTGTTTTCATTTGTACGTATGATGTCTCGTATGCTAGGTTTACGTTAGTTTAGAGATACAACGTGGAATCAGGCCCTTCGGCCCTGCGGCCCTCTTACCCGCGCCGGCCAGCGATCCCCGCACACAGTACGGGCGATTTACAATTATACAAAGCCAATTAACCTACAAACCTCTATGTCCTTGTTGTGTAGGAGGAAACATGAGATCCCATAGAAAACCCACGAAGGTCACGGGGAGAAACTCTGTATAGACAGCACTCGTGGTCAGGATCGAACCCAATCTCTGGTGATGTGAGGCAGCAATTCTACTGCAGAGCTACCTTCCCGCCAATGCTGCTGCCATGCTGCCTAATAAGCCAAGTTTCGTTCACTTTCTGCGTGTGCTTTCACATCATATTTCCTGACTTATTTCTTCCGAATTGTAGAAATTCCAATTGAATATCGTCGTCCTTCGAACAAAATTATGTTTATGCATTTTATTGTTTCAAATTATGGTTCAATTGACTTCCGGTTATGACGTTCAACTAATCAGTGGAGTGGGCCAAGGCTCCGGCGAATTCAAAATATTTTTTTATATTCCGATGTATAGACCAAACTATTTATAACCTAAACATTTATTAAGACATTCATATTCCTTATGATGTTGAAAAATCGAGCGAAAAGCCGAGCTAAAGACCAGAAAAAGACAGATGTTGAAATGCTACAGGCAAGGCTCCTGCGAATTCATAATACTTTTTTAATATTCCAGCGTATAGACTAAACTATTTATGACCTAAACATTTATTAAGACATTCATAGTTCTTATGATGTCGAAAAATCGAGCGAAAAGCCGAGCTAAAGATCAGAAAAAGAAAGATGCTAAAATGCTACAGGAGGGACACGCGGAGGACCTAATGGCCCCTAAAGAAATGCTAGCTCAAGAAGAGAGGAGCCATGACGAGAGTCTGATATTGTCAGCCATACAAGCGCTGAGAAATGATTTTCCACACAGTTACAAGTAGTTTTCTCTAACAAAGAGATTAAAGAAGCAATAGGAGTTTTCTCCGAAAGACTCACAATGGCAGAGACCCGCATCAACAAGGCGGAGGACCAGATTGCATCGGTAGCAATGGAGGCCGGTGCCACACGGAAGAAAGTCCAGAAGCTAACCTTAAAGGTGGAAGAGATGGAGAACCACCAACGCCGTCCAAACCTGAAACTGGTTAGATTACCCGAGGGGTCGGAGAAAGGAGATACAGATACATTCTTAATGGCTCTCAATATGGATGTAGGACCACAAGTGACCATCGAGCAAGCCTACAGGATAGGCAAGATGCCCCAGATCCAGGATGGGTCCGGTGGGACACGGCCACGGATTCTCCTCGTGAAATTCCTGATGTACCGAGACAGAGACCGAGTGATGAAAGCAGCACGCCTGAAACATTCAGTCACTTTTGGAGACAGCCGGGTTATGTTCTTCCCAGATTAATCGGCTGAAGTTCAAACACAGTGGAAACTTTTTGATGGAGTGAAACAAGAACTGCACCATTTGAATATGGAGTTTGGACTTTTGTTTCCGGCGAAAATGCGGATTCTACCCAACGGCTCCTGGTACTACTTCAGTAACCCAGCTCTGGTTGAGGATTTCATGCGAAATATACAGAAGGAGTGCCCCAGCCACCATGACACACAGCCTGGGTCGTCAGTCAGCTGAAGAATGGCGAGCAGTGGAGCTTTTGGTCTTTGTGGCAAATTAATATGTAATGGTAGGAATAACTACCAAAATAATTTAACAACATGTCTATTATAACTTAAGTATTGACAGAAGGTCACGGTTATTAATACATGTTTCGTGAGCTTTACACAACTTGATTCAGAGAGTAATGTAAACCAACGGATAACTAGTCGAGTGTATTAAGGTCTTTGTTACATTAATTTTTTCTTTCATATTAATATACAATTTGTCGGAACAAGTCCGATTATATTTCTTTTTGTTTTCAGAGTGTCAGTTGTTAAACTGCTCCTCTTGGAGGATCAGACTATATTCGAATCGAGGTCCTGCAGAATGGGTGGGAGGGAGGAATGTGCGCATTCAGCTGCACAGGGATTTTTCAATGTCTCATTTGGGGAGATGTTTTTGTTTTGTTGTTATTTGTTCTGTTTGTTCTTTTGTTTTAAAGGCACACTCTTTATATTACCACAAGGCACGGTTAAAAGGACGGCTGCAAATAAAGTAGTTTACTGATTATATCATGAATGGTGATACTAAAATAAATATGATTTCATGGAACGTTAGAGGTCTTAGGAAGATAGTGAAATGAAAGCAAGTAATGTCTAGGCTGAAGCAGCTACAAACAAAGCTAGCTTTCATTCAAGAAACTCATTTACTTTCTGGTGAATTCATCCCTTTAAGAAGGAGATGGCCAGGTCAAGTCATATCCGCTTCATATTCCTCTTACGCAAGAGGAGTTGCAATACTTGTGCACAAATCTGTTCCACTACGGATTCCTAAAACCATAGGCAGGAATCCGTGCAAAACCAACAGGCAGATTTATAATCATCCACTTCTAAATCATTGCTAAATCAAGAAATAAATTTAGTAAGTGTATATGGCCCTAATAGCGACGATACAATTTTTTGTAATAATCTGTTTCTTACTTTATCATCTGTATAGCAGAAGACCTTAACTGTAATCTTAATCCAAAATTGGATAAATCCACAGGCATGGATACTTCTCATATGCAGTGTCGGAAAATAATACAACAGTTTATGTGTGAGTTGAACCTTTGTGATATTTGGAGATATAAAAATCCTTCAAGGTGGGAATATTCAAGTCACTCTGCGACACATAATTCCTATTCATGCATAGATTATTTCCTTATTTCTAAACCAATGATAACCTGTGTGAACGATTCAGTGTATAAAAGTATTGTCATTTCAGATCATGCTTTACTACTAGTTAATTATACCGATAGGACAGCTAGTAGAGGCCTTCTGTGTGGCGATTAAGCCCACGATGGTTACATGATAAAAAAATCCTCGAATTTGTTGGAAAAAATATTGATACTTATTTCCAACTGAATACAACTCAAACTTCAGCATTAACTAGATGGGAGGCATTTAAAGCCTATATTCGAGGGCAAATTATCAGTTATACAAGTAGCAGTTCAAATAAGCAACATCTGAAATTGATAGAGTTAGAAAAAGATATTAAAGAACTTGAGATAGAAATTAATCTTTACGATATAAAAGATACCAGACAGAAATTGGCAATTCCCAGAGCACAGTACAATGAATTGTCCACAGATAAAGCAGCATCCAGCCTAATGAAACTGAAACAGACATTTTATGATCAAGGAGAGAAGGCAGGGAAGCCACTGGCCTGGCGTATAAAAACATTGCAAAATGATAGATCAATTTTGGAAATTGAATCTGAGGAAGGGACAACAATAATAAATCCACAAGAAATTAACAATATTTTTCAATCATACTACTCAAAACTCTATACATCAGATGGTCCAGCCATCTCACAGACCCTCCACAACTTCCTAGACCAGTTAGAAATACCTGTTCTGGAAGAAGGAGCTAAAGATGAGCTTAATTCTCCAGTTGTACTATCAGAATTGTCGGAAGCCATTGTCAGTATGAAAGGAGGAAAGGCATCACGGCCAGACGGTATACCTATTCATATTTATAAAAAGCTTAAGGAGAAGCTACTCATCCCATTATTAGACATGTTTGAAGAATCGGTTGGAAAGGGTGAGCTGCCATCTTCACTACGGAATGCACTTATAACTTTAATATTAAAGCCAGGAAAGCCCTCTACAAAGTGTGAATCCTTTCGCCCTATCTCTTTGACTAACTCCGATGTGAAAATAATAGCAAAAGTTCTTGCACGGAGGCTTGAGAAACACCGGCCATCCATTGTTGCTCTAGATCAAAATGGTTTTATTAAAGGAAGACAGGGCTTCCATAATATATGTAGAGTGTTGAATATTATACATGCAAAGAAAGAGGCACCAGATGCGGGTGTGGTAGGACTTGATGCTGAAAAAACCTTTGATAGGGTCGAACATGAATACCTATTTGAAGTGCTTAATCGTTTTGGAATTGGCAATTACTTCCTCAATTGGATCAAACTCTTATATTATGATTCAAGGGCTTCAGTAATGACCAAGTATATGTTATCAGAACAGTTTTCTCTCTTCAGAGGCACATGGCAAGGGTGCCCCCTGTCACCTCTACTTTTTGTTCTGGCCATTGAGCCTTCAGTTATTGGAATTAGAAGCAACAGCCGGATAGCTGATATTACATTTAATGATATTGAGAATAAAATAGGAATGTACGCGGATGACACTGTACCTTTTTTAACGGATCTGAAACAATCTTTACCCAATTTACTAGATTTAATTGAACCATATGGACGTTTTTCAGGTTATAAAGTTAATACATCTAAAGCTACGATCCTATTTCTTAAAAGTTCCGAAAGACTAACCCCTCCGCTACATACTCCTTTCAGAAAAGTTTTGGAAAGTTTTACATATCTTGTCGTAAAAATCACTCCAACAAAAGAATCCATTGTGCCCACTAACTATAATCTGGTGGTTGACTCAGTGGTAGAATCTATTAACAGATGGAAATCCTTACCATTATCCATGATTGGAATTATTAATGTTCTCAAAATGACCATCCTTCCTAAGTTCCTTTACCTCTTTCAGACCATCCCGCTGGCTCCCCCTTTTAATTTTTTTACTAGAATGAAAAAGCTTTATCGTAACTATATTTGGAACAGTAGACGTTCAAGGCTTCGCTTAACCGTGTTGTACTTACCGTATGACAGACGTGAGTTAAAACTCTTAAACCTCCAGGGATACTATTGGGCGGCCCAGCTGAGGGCAGCCTCTTTTTGGTTTGAGCTTGAGTCATCCCTACATTGGATAAGGATGGAAGAGGCCACAACTTCTAAAATTCCTTAAAATCTTTATCTATATTCAGCAAATATATCCTCACTGAAAAAATACACTTTAAATCCCCGTAAAAAACACACTGATAGTGTGGCATGAAGTGTTAAATTATCTGGGGGAAAATCCTCCTCTATCCCAATTTTCACCAATCTCGGGAAATACAAACTTTACGCCAGGCACTAATGACTTGGGTTTTAAGATATGGGCGGACAAGGGTATTAGTAAAATCTCTGATTTATATAATAATTATATTCTTTTAAGTTTCAATGAAGTAAAACAAAAATTCAGATTTGACTCAAAACATTTTAAAAAGTATCTCCAGATTAGAAACTTCATAACAAAGACGCAAACCTCACTAGGCCTGCCAACTCAAAACTCTTTAGAAAAGGCGGCTTTAAACCATCATGAGGCAGGTGGCCAAATCTCTTGATTTTACCAAATTATTATAGCTACAGGAAAGGAATCTTCAGAAGATAAAAGGCTTGCGTGGTGTTCAGATCTTGATGAAGAAATTACTGTAGAAGAATGGCAGGATATATGTTTACAATCTCAAGTCCAAACAATAAATACGCAGTTCAAATTACTCCAGTACAAATGGATAATGAGACTATATATTACTCCTGTTTTACTGCATCCCATTAACCCTAATACACCTGATCTGTGTATCAAATGTGGTGTACATGAGGGTAGCTTGTTTCATTGCCTTTGGGAATGCCCCACCATCCAAGAGTACTGGAAGGAGATAATAACAACGTTATCTACTGCCACAAAAGAGAAGCTTCCATTCTGTCCTAAACTTTGTATTTTCGGGTGTTTTCCAGCAAGCTGTAAACTTAACAATACAGATAAGAAGATGGTTATATTTTGTCTGCTTGAAGCTAAACATAAAATTGCTTTGTCATGGAACTCAGTTTATGGACCAAACAAGCAAAGTTGGGTTGATGGATTACTGCAGTGTCTTGCTTTGGAGAAACTTGCATATATAGTTAAGGGGGAAATACGACACTTTTGAGAAGATTTGGGGCTCGTTTATGAAATTTCTGGAGGGGAAAGATTTTACTGAGGCCTTGCTGACTGTCTTTATTTTCATTGTGATTATTGTCTGGTTAAGTTATTAAAGGTGGGAGCAGTATATATATATGTACTATACTATAAAGTACTATACTATATATGTATAAGAAAATAACTGCAGATGCTGGTACAAATCGATTTATTCACAAAATGCTGGAGTAACTCAGCAGGTCAGGCAGCATCTCGGGAGAGAAGGAATGGGTGACGTTTCGGGTCGAGACCCTTCTCAGACTATATATACTATATATACTATACTATATATACTATATATGTACTGTACTATAAACATGTACTATAGCAGAAACGTGCCTTACTTCCTTTATATTTAAAGTGCCTTTAAAAGTGACCTTTCTGTTGATGTGCCTTGTTATGTTATGTTATTTTATGTTATGTTAAATGTTTTTGTATGCTTTTTGAAAAAGCAATAAAAATAATATTACAAAAAAAAAAGATGAAAAAAATATTATGGTTCAATTCTTGAACCACAAAGCATGATTGAACCATTGAGCCTATTTGCGGAATGGAAGAATGGACAGCATTGAAACTGAAGGATTATACCTATTTGTTTCATGAACGGTAGTAACGTGCAAATTCATGTCTTCTTTTTGAGGCGCAGTTGCCCCTTTGGGATACCAAGCAACAAATAAGAAGTACGTACGAAATCCACACAGCATTGGTGTTGTCTGTTGGTCAAGAATTTCCATTCAGTTCCGATAGCAAAACACATGGACGATCGGCGGACCAATTCTTCGCCATTTACTACCCAGTTCTGGCAGCTGTTGGAGGACCAGGTATTGATAGTGATATTTCAGGAATCACTAAAGTCAGGAGTGGTCCCAGATGATTGGAAAAATGCCAATATTACCCCATTGCACAAAAAGGGAGCAAGGCGGAATAGTGGTAACCGCAGTCCGGGTAGTCAGACTTCTTGATAAGATTTTAGAGTCCATCATAAAGGATGAGGTTACGGAGTACTGTACTTTGAGGTTCACGAAAAAATAGGCCGAAGTCAACATGGTTTTGTGAAGGGGAGATCTTGCTTGACAAAGTTGGTAGAATTGTTTGAAGAAGGAAAGGACAGGACAGACAAAGGAGACGTTGTTTACTTACATTTTTGGAAAGCCTTTGATGAGGTGCAACACATTAGTTTGCTTACGAAGATGGGACCTCACGGTAAAGGGCAGATACCAGCATGGATAGCAGGTTGGTTGGATGGCAGAAGACAAAGTGTGGCAATAGAGGGGGCATTTTCTGGTTGGCTGCCAGTGACTAATGGAGTTCTGCAAGGGTCGGTGCCGTTCAGTGCAACACTGTTTAGTGTAGCAAAGTGTGGAGTCATGCATTTTGGTGGTAGGAATAAAGGCGTAGACTATTTTCTAAATGGGGTGAGAATCCAGGAATCGGAGGTGCAAGGGGACTTGGGATTGCTGGTGCAGGATTCCTAAAAAGTTCATCTGCATGTCGAATCGGTAGTAAAGAAAGAGGGCTTGTATCCAAAAACAGGGATGCAATTTTGAGGTGCTGATAAGGCCGCATTGGGAATATTGTACGCAATTTTGGGCACCATATCTGAGGAAGGATATGCTGGCTCTGGAGAGAGTCCAGAGGAGATTCACAAGAATTATCCCAGGAATGAGTAGGTTAACGTATGATCGACGTTGGCAGCACTGGGCCTGTACTCGCTGGAGTTTAGAAGAATGAGGGGGAACCTCATTGAAACATAATAGTGTTTACCATATAACTGTTTACCATATATATTAATGATTTGGATGAAGGAATTAGAAGTAACACTAGCAAGTTTGCAGGTGACACAAAGCTGGGTGGCAGTGTGAACTGCGAAGTGGATGTTAGGAGGTTGCAGGGTCACCTGGACAGGCTGAGTGACTGGGCAGATGCGTGGGAGATGCAGTATAATAGATATAAATGTGGGCTTATCCACTTTGGCAGCAAAAATAAGGAGGCAGATTATTATCTCAATGGTGTCAGGTTAGGTAAGGGGAAAGTGCAGCGAGACCTGGGTGTCCTTGGACACCAGTCACTGAAAGTTGGCGTCCAGCTCAGTAACCTGTACCTGCCTTCCCTCCATACCCCCTGATCCCTTTAGCCACAAGGGCCACATCTAACTCCCTCTTAAATATAGCCAATGAACTGGCCTCAACTACCTTCTGTGGCAGAGAATTCCACAGACTCACCACTCTCTGTGTGAAGAAATGTTTTCTCATCTCGGTCCTAAAAGACTTCCCCCTTATCCTTAAGTTGTGACCCTGGTTCTGGACTTCCCCAACATCGGGAACAATCTTCCCGCATCTAGCCTCTCCAACCCCTTAAGAATTTTATATGTTTTAATACGATCCCCCCCTCAGTCTTCTAAATTCCAGCAAGTATAAGCCTAGTCTATCCAGTCTTTCTTCATATGAAAGTCCTGCCATCCCAGGGATCCATCTGGTGAACCTTCTCTGTACTCCCTCTAAGGCTAGAATGTCTTTCCTCAGATTAGGAGAGCAAAACTGTACACAATACTCCAGGTGCGTTCTTACCAAGGCCCTGTACAACTGCAGTAGAACCTCCCTGCTCCTATACTCAAATCCTCGTTATGAATGCTAACATACCATTCGCTTTCTTCACTGCCTGCTACACCTACACGCTTGCTTTCAATGACTGGTACACCATGACACACAGGTCACGTTGCATCTCCCCTTTTCCTAATTGGCCACCATTCAGGTAATACTCTGCTTTCCTGTTCTTGCCGCCAAAGTGGATAACCTCACATTTATCCACATTATATTGCATCTGCCATGCATTTGCCCACTCTCCTAATCTATCCGTCACTCTGCAGTCTCCTAGCATCCTCCTCGCAGCTAACACTGCCACCCAGCTCCGTGTCACCCGCAAGCTTAGAGATGTTGCATTCAATTCCCTCATCCAAATCATTAATATATATTGTAAATAACTGGGGTCCCAGCACTGAGCCATTCCGAAAAGGACCCGTTTATTCCTACTCTTTGCTTCCTGTCCGCCAACCAATTCTCTATCCACCTCAACACTGAACCCCCAATACCGTGTGCTTTAAGTTTGTACCCCAATCTATTATGTGGGACGTTGTCGAAGACCTTCTGAAAGTCCAGATATAAAACATCTACTGGTTCTCCCTTATCCACTCTACTAGTTACATCCTCGAAAAATTCTATAAGATTCGTCAGGCATGATTTGCCTTTCATAAATCCATGCTGACTTTGTCCGATGATTTCACCACTTTCCAAATGTGATGCTATCACATCTTTAATAACTAATTCTAGCATTTTCCCCACTACCGATGTTAGGCTAACTGGTCTATAATTCCCCGTTTTCTCTCTCCCTCCCTTTTTAAAAAGTGCGGTTACATTAGCTACCCTCCAATCCTCAGGAACTACTCCAGAGTCTAAAGAGTTTTGAAAAATTATCACTAATGCATCCACTATTTCTGAGGCTACTTCCTTAAGCACTCTGGGATGCAGCCTATCTGGCCCTGGGGATTTATCGGCCTTTAATCCATTTAATATACCTAACACCACTTCCCGACTAACCTGGATTACCCTCAGTTCCTCCATCTCGTTAGACCCCCGGTCCCCTGCTATTTCCGGCAGATTGTTTATGTCTTCCCTAGTGAAGACAGAACCAAAGTAGTTGTTCAATTGGTCTGCCATCTCCTTGTTCCCTATGATCAATTCACCTGTTTCCGACTGCAAGGGACCTACATTTGTCTTAACTAGTCTTTTTCTCTTCACATATCTATAAAAGCTTTTGCAGTCAGTTTTTATGTTCCCTGCCAGTTTTCTCTCATAATCTATTTTCCCTTTCCTAATTAAGCCATTTGTCCTCCTCTGCTGGACTCTGAATTTCTCCCAGTCCTCTGGTATGATACTTTTTCTGGCTAATTTATATGCTTCATCTTTTGTTTTAATACTATCCTTGATTTCCCTTGTTAGCCACGGATGCACTACCTTTCCTGGTTTGTTCTTTTGCCAAACTGGGATGAACAATTGTTGTAGTTCATCCATGCAATCTTTAAATGCCTTCCATTGCATGTCCACCGTCAACCCTTTAAGTATAAATTGCCAGTCTATCTTGGACAATTCACGTCTCATACCCTCAAAGTTACCTTTCTTTAAGTTCAAAACACTTGTTTCTGAATTGACTTTCTCACTCTCCATCCTAATGAAGAACTCCACCGTATTATGGTCACTTTTGCCCAAGGGGCCTCGCACAAAAAGACTGCTAACTAACCCTTCCTCAAGGGTTGTCCAAGATAGACTGGCGATTGATGCTGAAAGGGTTGACGGTGGACATGCAATGGAAGGCATTTAAAGGTCGCATGGATGAACTACAACAAGTGTTCATCCCAGTTTGGCAAAGGAACAAACCAGGAAAGGTAGTGCATCCGTGGCTAACAAGGGAAATCAAGGATAGTATTAAAACAAAAGATGAAGCATACAGATTAGCCAGAAAATGTAGCATACCAGAGGACTGGGAGAAATTCAGAGTCCAGCAGAGGAGGACAAAGGTCTTAATTAGGAAAGGGAAAATAGATTATGAGGGAAAACTGGCAAGGAACATAAAAACTGACTGCAAAAGCTTTTATAGATATGTCAAGAGAAAAAGATTAGTTAAGCAAATGTAGGTCCCTTGCAGTCGGAAACAGGTGAATTGATCACAGCTTAAGGATAAGGGGGAAGTCTTTTAGGACCGAGATGAGAACACATTTCTTCACACAGAGAGTGGTGAGTCTGTGGAATTCTCTGCCACAGAAGGTAGTTGAGGCCAGTTCATTTGCTATATTTAAGACGGAGTTAGATGTGGCCCTTTTTGCTAAAGGGATCAGGGGTATGGAGAGAAGGCAGGTACAGGCTACTGAGCTGGATGATCAGCCATGATCATATTGAATGGCGGTGCAGGCTCGAAGGGCCGAATGGCCTACTCCTGCACCTATTTTCTATGTTTCTATGTTTCTATTACTCAATACCCAGTCTAGAATGGCCTGCTCTCTCGTTGGTTCCTCGACATGTTGGTTTAGAAAACCATCTCGCAAACATTCCAAGAAATCCTCTTCCTCAGCACCCCTGCCAATTTGGTTCACCCAATCTATACGTAGATTGAAGTCACCCATTATAACTGCTGCACCTTTAGTGCACGCATTTCTAATTTCCTGTTTGATGCCTTCCCCAACCTCACTACTGCTGTTAGGTGGCCTGTACACAACTCCCACTAGCGTTTTCTGCCCCTTAGTGTTTCGCAGCTCTACCCATATCGATTCCACATCCTTCGAGCTAATGTCCTTCCTTTCCACTGCGTTAATCTCTTCCCTAACCAGCAATGCTACCCCACCTCCTTTTCCTTTCTGTCTATCCTGCCTGAATATAGAATATCCCTGGATGTTGAGCTCCCAGCCTTGGTCACCCTGGAGCCATGTCTCCGTAATCCCAACTATATCATAGGAGAAGAGAAGAAATTAATTTAGTCAGAGGTTGTTGACTCTGTGGAATTATTTGCCACCGAAGGTTGTGGGGGCCAAGTCGGTGGATATTTTTAAGTCAGAGATAGATGGATTCTTGATTTGTACAGGTGTCAGAGGTTATGGGGAGAAGGAAGGAGAATGGTGTTAGGAGGGAGAGATAGATCAACCATAATTGAATGGCGGAGTAGACTTGATGGACCGAATGTACTGCATGGAACCAGGGCCTTCTGCCCAATAGCCCACACCGGCCAACATGTCCCATCTACACTGGGCCTTTGTTTGGCCCATATCCCTCGAAACCTGTCCCATCCACGTACATATCTAAATATTTCTTAAATGTTGCGATAGTGCCTGCCTCAACTACCTCCCCCGGCAGCTCGTTCCATACACCCACCGCCCTTTGTGTGAAAAAGGTACCCCTCAAGTTCCCATTAAAGCTTTCCCCCTTCACCTTCAAGCTATGTCCTTTGGTTCTTGATTCCCCTGCTTGGAAAGCCGTTGTCTACAGTTACAACAGGATATCGATCCACGGGGAAAGCGAGCAAGCGAATGACAGATGGAATTTCCGTTGAACAAGTGCAATGTGACCTTTTTGGGAATTAAGTTAGGGAGGGCATACATAGTGAATTGATGGCCATCTGGAGTCTGTTTGAACGGAGAGCCCTTGGGGTTCAATTACATGGTTTCCTAAAGGTTGGAACACAGTTGAGGTAAACATGTGGCTTGCCTTCATCGACCGGGTTATTGACCGGGTTAATGATTATATGAGAGTTGGTACATCATGTTGCGATTCTGCAATATGGTAGTTAGAACGTACTTGGACTATTGGAGGTATGTAAAATAAGGAGGGGCATAGAGAAGTAGATAGCCGGAGTCTTTCTTCATGCTCGAGATGTCTAAAAATAATAGGCATTGAGATGAGAGGGATTAAAAAAAAAGAAAACGAGTGGTATTCACAACAAATGGCAGTTGGTATCTGGAGTGAGCTGCCAGGAACTCTGAGTGAAGGCAACTGGATAGGCATTTGAATGAGTAGGACATAACCGGATATATAATTAATGCAGACAAGTAGGGTGGATATTTTTGGGCAGGTTGGTTGACTTGGACGCGAAGGACCTATTTCTATGCTGTATAACTTTATGGTTCAATTATTCTATTTCGAGAGTGAGAATGAATGCGAACTACTTTACTAGTCTGAGAGCCAATGGAACAATGTGACGTCATGCTCTTCATTGTCCTGGGATTGAAAGATGTGGATGATTGAACAATTGAGTGTAATCTCATCTTCTTTCGGCGAGGCCTAATTCCCTCTCTGCGGTTTCAGACAATATATAAAGAGATCCCGTGATTACCACACAGAGCCAGGGTGTTCTCTGGCGCTGAGACTTTGGCGGAAAATGCACGCGCAAGTGACGGACCCTTTCTTCGCCATTTACTATCCTATTCTGGGTGCTGTTGGTATTCCAGGTAGCGTCCTGTGATAATTCATGCTTTGGACGGGTAAAGGCGAGATGTCTGTCTCTCTATTTCTCCTTCTCCCGCTCGTTTTCATGCATTGTTCTCCGTAGAAGCATCCAGCAAATGCTGCTCCATCAAGAAGCACGCTTGGCGCAAGATGTATTGGAGATTTCTACAAAGGTTGAGCCGGAGTTTTACATCCGCGATCGGATCCTTGTCATTATCCAGAAATTTGAATGACTGGATGGAAAAGATCTCTGGTTATATTAATGCAAGGAACTCCAGATGCTGGCTTCCAACAACGGGCATAAAAAGGGAAGAAAAAAGAAAAAAAGGATGTCCGTGTGCAAACGCGTCCCGACCCGAAATGTCAATGTTCTCCAGTGATGCTGTCCGACCCGCCGAGTTTCTCCAACACTCTGTGTCTTTCTTTCATTATGTGGGCTGCTTTCCCGGGGCGCCCTGAGCAACTCCATTATTTCCAACTCGGGACAGAGACCTGGTTTGAAAATTCACATTTATGCGTATCGTTTGTTCAATGATTAATTAACGTTTTATTTACATTCTTTTTTCTTGACATTAGGTAACTTGGTGACGGTTGTGATCCTGATCCGTGGGAGGTGCGGTCTCTCCCGATGCATTACTTGGTACCTACTGGCAATGGCGTTGGCCGATCTTCTTGTCCTCATCATGGCTGTAGTTTTGAACCGGATCACGAGCATTTATTTCCCAGCCTCCTTCCTCTCCATCACTCCAGTCTGTAGCCTCAACCTCGGCTTAACCTACGCAGCCAGAGACAGCTCCGTCTGGTTAACTGTAGCTTTCACCTTCAGTCGATATATAGCCATTAGTTTCCAAAGGTTCAAACCAAAATTCAGCACAGAGAAGATGGCGGCTGTTGTAATAGTGACAATCGCCGTCGTGAGCTGTGCGAAAAACATACCCGGTAACTTCCAATATGAGCCTTTATATATACTTGACGGTGTTCCCTGGTACTGCATGATCAAGTCAAGTTATTATACCGATCCTTTCTGGAGAGTATTTGATACTCTCGACCATATTATTAACCCATGTGTCCCCTTCGTCCTGTTGTTATTGCTCAAGCTTTTAACCGCCAGATACATCCTGGCGGCCAACAGGGCCCGCAGAAGGCTCCGGGTCCAGAGTAACGGGGAGAATGAGAAAGACCCAGAAATGGAGAACCGGAGGAAATCGATCATTTTGCTCTTGAGTATTTCAGGAAGTTTCACCGTGCTCTGGGCCACACATGTTGTTAATTTCTTGTACGTGCAATTTTCGAAAGGTAACTACGCATCTGGGTCCATTCTGCAAGAAAGCGCAAACGCGTTGCTGCTACTAAGCTGTTGCACCAACACGTGTATTTATGCAGGGACTCAAAAGAAATTCAGAGAAGAATTCAAAAATGGAATAACATACCCACTGAGAATGATTAAAGCACTTAAGTAATGAAATGAAATTTGTGCAGTAACTCTCAACATATTTCCGACTCTGACCACCATTCAAGTAGTTTTGGGCGAAGAACTAGAAGTGAGCTGAAATTAAAATCTATTTTGCCTGGTACTTTGCAGGCTGTTGACCGCTTGCCCGCCGTCTAACTGTTTACGTCCTTGCGTTTTCCTGCGTATAATGCCGGTATTTTGCCTGGGCTTAAATCGGGTGATATTGTCATAGGGTAATTGCCCTGGCCAGACAATGTTTCTCAGTCTAAATAATTACTATTTGGTGCAACAAATAAAAGCTTTTCAGAGAGAGCCTCTGCGTCTGTGTACAGTTATTAGTTGTCATATTTTCCAACAGAATCTCTTTTGAAAATAAAACCCCGTGTCGAGTCCAAGCTGCATGAATCTCTTCCTTATTCACTGTGCACGAGGATGTTGAATGATGAGTTAACGAGCCAACTACTATTTAACAAATTATGTCCAGTATTTAAAATTACTTTGGTTTGAATTAACAAGAAACACCACACGATTAATTTCCCTTGCCATTTCCATACGTATATTTCTGGCCTAAGCCTCCTCCATTGCCAGAGTGAGGCCGGACACAAACTGGAAGAACACGTACATGGATCGGAACGGATTGATTCGGATTCAGATGTAATAAGGGTCTCGACCGGAAACGTCACCATTCCTTCTTTCCAGAGATGCTGCCCGTCCCGCTGAGTTACTCCAGCATTTTGTGTCTAGCTTCGATTTAAACCAGCATCTGCAGTTCCTTCTTACACGTGGATCGGACAGGTTTGGAGGGATATGGGCCAAACGCCGGCAGGTGGGACTAGTGCATCTGAGTCATGATGGGAAACCGGTGTGGGCAAGTTGGGCCGAAAGGCCTGTTTCCACGCTGCATCACTCTATGACGCTATGACTCTAACAGCATCACATATTCCGCTCGCGTAGTTTACAACCCAACAGTATGAACACTAAATGTTCGAATTTTATGTAATATTACCCCAACCCCCTCTCTCTGTTTCCCGTGTTCCCATTCCCCACACCCATCTCATTGCGCATCAGTTTTCCCCACGATCTCGTCCCACTTTTCCCCTGCTGTCCCATTCCACTAATATCCCTCCCTTCGCTTAACTTAGAAATACAGTGTAGAAACGGGACCTTCGGCCCACCGAACCCAAGCCGACCATCGGCCAACCGTACTCTTGTAGTATTCTCCACACTAGGGGAAATTTACAGAACCCAATTGACCTACAAACCTACAATTCGTTGGAACGTGGGCCGAAACTGGTGCACCCGGGGAAAACACACAGGGAGAACGTATACACTCCGCACAGACAGCACAATTAGTCTGGATCGAACCCGGGTCTGTGTTTCCCTTTAGCTTTACATTTCACCCCTCCTTTTCTCTCCATATCTTACATATTTTTGTGTCCTTTTCATCTTTGGACTTAGTCACTTAGTCCACCCTCTCCCAATCAAACCCCATTCACCTTTCTCCCTTCCCAGACCATGTCCGTAACCCATCACTTTTCCAGCTTTCTCCTCCCTACTACAATCAGTCTGAAGAAGGGACCCAACGCGAAACGTCACCTGTCCATTCTCTCCACTAATGCTGCCCAGCAGCTGAGTTCCTCAAGCACTTTGCCTGTTGCACGTATTGCCTCACATTGAGAAGAAATTACAGCCGGAGATGTATCAATATGCCTGCCGCTTATGGCTTTCTTGAAAAAAGGATTGCGGCTTCGGGAGGATTAAAAATAGCTTGGGTGGGCAGCTGGAGGGCGTTTTGTTCAATGGTTTAATGGGAAAATGGTTCCTTTATTATCACGTGTACCAAGGTACGGTAAGATTTTGTTTTGCATATAGATCAGTAAGATTAGTGTCATACCTAAATGCATCCCCAGGTTAATCTACATAATCCATAGAAGCAGCACACTTAGTCTACATGCAATCGTTTCCAGTTTTGGCGCTATTTCTCAGTACCAACTGCGGCAGACCACGAAGGCCTGTTGCTGCGTCGCCTCCATCCGATTGTCCAGCGTCCAGGGAAATCAAGGATAGTATTAAAACAAAAGATGAAGCATACAGATTAGCCAGAAAATGTAGCATACCAGAGGACTGGGAGAAATTCAGAGTCCAGCAGAGGAGGACAAAGGTCTTAATTAGGAAAGGGAAAATAGATTATGAGGGAAAACTGGCAAGGAACATAAAAACTGACTGCAAAAGCTTTTATAGATATGTCAAGAGAAAAAGATTAGTTAAGCAAATGTAGGTCCCTTGCAGTCGGAAACAGGTGAATTGATCACAGCTTAAGGATAAGGGGGAAGTCTTTTAGGACCGAGATGAGAACACATTTCTTCACACAGAGAGTGGTGAGTCTGTGGAATTCTCTGCCACAGAAGGTAGTTGAGGCCAGTTCATTTGCTATATTTAAGACGGAGTTAGATGTGGCCCTTTTTGCTAAAGGGATCAGGGGTATGGAGAGAAGGCAGGTACAGGCTACTGAGCTGGATGATCAGCCATGATCATATTGAATGGCGGTGCAGGCTCGAAGGGCCGAATGGCCTACTCCTGCACCTATTTTCTATGTTTCTATGTTTCTATTACTCAATACCCAGTCTAGAATGGCCTGCTCTCTCGTTGGTTCCTCGACATGTTGGTTTAGAAAACCATCTCGCAAACATTCCAAGAAATCCTCTTCCTCAGCACCCCTGCCAATTTGGTTCACCCAATCTATACGTAGATTGAAGTCACCCATTATAACTGCTGCACCTTTAGTGCACGCATTTCTAATTTCCTGTTTGATGCCTTCCCCAACCTCACTACTGCTGTTAGGTGGCCTGTACACAACTCCCACTAGCGTTTTCTGCCCCTTAGTGTTTCGCAGCTCTACCCATATCGATTCCACATCCTTCGAGCTAATGTCCTTCCTTTCCACTGCGTTAATCTCTTCCCTAACCAGCAATGCTACCCCACCTCCTTTTCCTTTCTGTCTATCCTGCCTGAATATAGAATATCCCTGGATGTTGAGCTCCCAGCCTTGGTCACCCTGGAGCCATGTCTCCGTAATCCCAACTATATCATAGGAGAAGAGAAGAAATTAATTTAGTCAGAGGTTGTTGACTCTGTGGAATTATTTGCCACCGAAGGTTGTGGGGGCCAAGTCGGTGGATATTTTTAAGTCAGAGATAGATGGATTCTTGATTTGTACAGGTGTCAGAGGTTATGGGGAGAAGGAAGGAGAATGGTGTTAGGAGGGAGAGATAGATCAACCATAATTGAATGGCGGAGTAGACTTGATGGACCGAATGTACTGCATGGAACCAGGGCCTTCTGCCCAATAGCCCACACCGGCCAACATGTCCCATCTACACTGGGCCTTTGTTTGGCCCATATCCCTCGAAACCTGTCCCATCCACGTACATATCTAAATATTTCTTAAATGTTGCGATAGTGCCTGCCTCAACTACCTCCCCCGGCAGCTCGTTCCATACACCCACCGCCCTTTGTGTGAAAAAGGTACCCCTCAAGTTCCCATTAAAGCTTTCCCCCTTCACCTTCAAGCTATGTCCTTTGGTTCTTGATTCCCCTGCTTGGAAAGCCGTTGTCTACAGTTACAACAGGATATCGATCCACGGGGAAAGCGAGCAAGCGAATGACAGATGGAATTTCCGTTGAACAAGTGCAATGTGACCTTTTTGGGAATTAAGTTAGGGAGGGCATACATAGTGAATTGATGGCCATCTGGAGTCTGTTTGAACGGAGAGCCCTTGGGGTTCAATTACATGGTTTCCTAAAGGTTGGAACACAGTTGAGGTAAACATGTGGCTTGCCTTCATCGACCGGGTTATTGACCGGGTTAATGATTATATGAGAGTTGGTACATCATGTTGCGATTCTGCAATATGGTAGTTAGAACGTACTTGGACTATTGGAGGTATGTAAAATAAGGAGGGGCATAGAGAAGTAGATAGCCGGAGTCTTTCTTCATGCTCGAGATGTCTAAAAATAATAGGCATTGAGATGAGAGGGATTAAAAAAAAAGAAAACGAGTGGTATTCACAACAAATGGCAGTTGGTATCTGGAGTGAGCTGCCAGGAACTCTGAGTGAAGGCAACTGGATAGGCATTTGAATGAGTAGGACATAACCGGATATATAATTAATGCAGACAAGTAGGGTGGATATTTTTGGGCAGGTTGGTTGACTTGGACGCGAAGGACCTATTTCTATGCTGTATAACTTTATGGTTCAATTATTCTATTTCGAGAGTGAGAATGAATGCGAACTACTTTACTAGTCTGAGAGCCAATGGAACAATGTGACGTCATGCTCTTCATTGTCCTGGGATTGAAAGATGTGGATGATTGAACAATTGAGTGTAATCTCATCTTCTTTCGGCGAGGCCTAATTCCCTCTCTGCGGTTTCAGACAATATATAAAGAGATCCCGTGATTACCACACAGAGCCAGGGTGTTCTCTGGCGCTGAGACTTTGGCGGAAAATGCACGCGCAAGTGACGGACCCTTTCTTCGCCATTTACTATCCTATTCTGGGTGCTGTTGGTATTCCAGGTAGCGTCCTGTGATAATTCATGCTTTGGACGGGTAAAGGCGAGATGTCTGTCTCTCTATTTCTCCTTCTCCCGCTCGTTTTCATGCATTGTTCTCCGTAGAAGCATCCAGCAAATGCTGCTCCATCAAGAAGCACGCTTGGCGCAAGATGTATTGGAGATTTCTACAAAGGTTGAGCCGGAGTTTTACATCCGCGATCGGATCCTTGTCATTATCCAGAAATTTGAATGACTGGATGGAAAAGATCTCTGGTTATATTAATGCAAGGAACTCCAGATGCTGGCTTCCAACAACGGGCATAAAAAGGGAAGAAAAAAGAAAAAAAGGATGTCCGTGTGCAAACGCGTCCCGACCCGAAATGTCAATGTTCTCCAGTGATGCTGTCCGACCCGCCGAGTTTCTCCAACACTCTGTGTCTTTCTTTCATTATGTGGGCTGCTTTCCCGGGGCGCCCTGAGCAACTCCATTATTTCCAACTCGGGACAGAGACCTGGTTTGAAAATTCACATTTATGCGTATCGTTTGTTCAATGATTAATTAACGTTTTATTTACATTCTTTTTTCTTGACATTAGGTAACTTGGTGACGGTTGTGATCCTGATCCGTGGGAGGTGCGGTCTCTCCCGATGCATTACTTGGTACCTACTGGCAATGGCGTTGGCCGATCTTCTTGTCCTCATCATGGCTGTAGTTTTGAACCGGATCACGAGCATTTATTTCCCAGCCTCCTTCCTCTCCATCACTCCAGTCTGTAGCCTCAACCTCGGCTTAACCTACGCAGCCAGAGACAGCTCCGTCTGGTTAACTGTAGCTTTCACCTTCAGTCGATATATAGCCATTAGTTTCCAAAGGTTCAAACCAAAATTCAGCACAGAGAAGATGGCGGCTGTTGTAATAGTGACAATCGCCGTCGTGAGCTGTGCGAAAAACATACCCGGTAACTTCCAATATGAGCCTTTATATATACTTGACGGTGTTCCCTGGTACTGCATGATCAAGTCAAGTTATTATACCGATCCTTTCTGGAGAGTATTTGATACTCTCGACCATATTATTAACCCATGTGTCCCCTTCGTCCTGTTGTTATTGCTCAAGCTTTTAACCGCCAGATACATCCTGGCGGCCAACAGGGCCCGCAGAAGGCTCCGGGTCCAGAGTAACGGGGAGAATGAGAAAGACCCAGAAATGGAGAACCGGAGGAAATCGATCATTTTGCTCTTGAGTATTTCAGGAAGTTTCACCGTGCTCTGGGCCACACATGTTGTTAATTTCTTGTACGTGCAATTTTCGAAAGGTAACTACGCATCTGGGTCCATTCTGCAAGAAAGCGCAAACGCGTTGCTGCTACTAAGCTGTTGCACCAACACGTGTATTTATGCAGGGACTCAAAAGAAATTCAGAGAAGAATTCAAAAATGGAATAACATACCCACTGAGAATGATTAAAGCACTTAAGTAATGAAATGAAATTTGTGCAGTAACTCTCAACATATTTCCGACTCTGACCACCATTCAAGTAGTTTTGGGCGAAGAACTAGAAGTGAGCTGAAATTAAAATCTATTTTGCCTGGTACTTTGCAGGCTGTTGACCGCTTGCCCGCCGTCTAACTGTTTACGTCCTTGCGTTTTCCTGCGTATAATGCCGGTATTTTGCCTGGGCTTAAATCGGGTGATATTGTCATAGGGTAATTGCCCTGGCCAGACAATGTTTCTCAGTCTAAATAATTACTATTTGGTGCAACAAATAAAAGCTTTTCAGAGAGAGCCTCTGCGTCTGTGTACAGTTATTAGTTGTCATATTTTCCAACAGAATCTCTTTTGAAAATAAAACCCCGTGTCGAGTCCAAGCTGCATGAATCTCTTCCTTATTCACTGTGCACGAGGATGTTGAATGATGAGTTAACGAGCCAACTACTATTTAACAAATTATGTCCAGTATTTAAAATTACTTTGGTTTGAATTAACAAGAAACACCACACGATTAATTTCCCTTGCCATTTCCATACGTATATTTCTGGCCTAAGCCTCCTCCATTGCCAGAGTGAGGCCGGACACAAACTGGAAGAACACGTACATGGATCGGAACGGATTGATTCGGATTCAGATGTAATAAGGGTCTCGACCGGAAACGTCACCATTCCTTCTTTCCAGAGATGCTGCCCGTCCCGCTGAGTTACTCCAGCATTTTGTGTCTAGCTTCGATTTAAACCAGCATCTGCAGTTCCTTCTTACACGTGGATCGGACAGGTTTGGAGGGATATGGGCCAAACGCCGGCAGGTGGGACTAGTGCATCTGAGTCATGATGGGAAACCGGTGTGGGCAAGTTGGGCCGAAAGGCCTGTTTCCACGCTGCATCACTCTATGACGCTATGACTCTAACAGCATCACATATTCCGCTCGCGTAGTTTACAACCCAACAGTATGAACACTAAATGTTCGAATTTTATGTAATATTACCCCAACCCCCTCTCTCTGTTTCCCGTGTTCCCATTCCCCACACCCATCTCATTGCGCATCAGTTTTCCCCACGATCTCGTCCCACTTTTCCCCTGCTGTCCCATTCCACTAATATCCCTCCCTTCGCTTAACTTAGAAATACAGTGTAGAAACGGGACCTTCGGCCCACCGAACCCAAGCCGACCATCGGCCAACCGTACTCTTGTAGTATTCTCCACACTAGGGGAAATTTACAGAACCCAATTGACCTACAAACCTACAATTCGTTGGAACGTGGGCCGAAACTGGTGCACCCGGGGAAAACACACAGGGAGAACGTATACACTCCGCACAGACAGCACAATTAGTCTGGATCGAACCCGGGTCTGTGTTTCCCTTTAGCTTTACATTTCACCCCTCCTTTTCTCTCCATATCTTACATATTTTTGTGTCCTTTTCATCTTTGGACTTAGTCACTTAGTCCACCCTCTCCCAATCAAACCCCATTCACCTTTCTCCCTTCCCAGACCATGTCCGTAACCCATCACTTTTCCAGCTTTCTCCTCCCTACTACAATCAGTCTGAAGAAGGGACCCAACGCGAAACGTCACCTGTCCATTCTCTCCACTAATGCTGCCCAGCAGCTGAGTTCCTCAAGCACTTTGCCTGTTGCACGTATTGCCTCACATTGAGAAGAAATTACAGCCGGAGATGTATCAATATGCCTGCCGCTTATGGCTTTCTTGAAAAAAGGATTGCGGCTTCGGGAGGATTAAAAATAGCTTGGGTGGGCAGCTGGAGGGCGTTTTGTTCAATGGTTTAATGGGAAAATGGTTCCTTTATTATCACGTGTACCAAGGTACGGTAAGATTTTGTTTTGCATATAGATCAGTAAGATTAGTGTCATACCTAAATGCATCCCCAGGTTAATCTACATAATCCATAGAAGCAGCACACTTAGTCTACATGCAATCGTTTCCAGTTTTGGCGCTATTTCTCAGTACCAACTGCGGCAGACCACGAAGGCCTGTTGCTGCGTCGCCTCCATCCGATTGTCCAGCGAACCGTCGTCCCTCTCCTTGCCCGGCCACCTTCAACCTGATTGTATTTTTGTATGGTGCGCTCCCCCTGCTTCTGTGCGCTCACAATGCATGGATTGTGATGCATGAATCAAACCCTCCACTGTATGTCCAATGGACTGCCAAGAACAAGCATTTTAACCTATTTACCTAATGAGGGGAAAGGAGCGGTGAGGACAAAGTGTTAACTTTTGTAATGGTACAAGTCATCAAAGCCTGAAGTGATGATTGTTTTGAGTTCGGCAGCCTTTCTCTGCTGTGAAAGTCACTGGTATCATTGGCTGGTGTACATATCATAATTTCAATTTGATCTTTCTTTTGGAATAAGGCGGCGCAGCGGCGCAGCTGGTGGAGATAGCTACCTCACAACGCCAGTGTCCCGAGTTCCTTCTCGACCTCGGCTGCTGTCTGTGTGGAGTTTGCAGGTTGTTCCTGAAGCCACGTGCGTTTCCTTCAGGTCCTCACGTGGTAAAAGCGTGTGGGTTTGTAGCTTAATTTGCCTCTTTAAATTGCCTTCGTGTATACGGAGCGGATGAGAAAGTGGGATAACATAGAAATAAGGAATAAGCAGGAGGAAATTAGAACAAGTTCGAAGGACTGATCGATGGTCAGGGAGTACTCGATGAACCGAAGGACCTGATTTTCATGCTGATTCTTTCAATCAATTCAATCAATCGAATAGTCCACCATAGATGAGCCTAGTTTTTCGAAAGGCACTGTTAAAAAGTTTTAGACTGCAGGAGGCATAACAAGAAAACGAGCACCTTTATAAACAATCTCTTCTTAAATCAAATGAGAAGGAAGAGAGGGAATATGGATATAAGACTATTCCTGCCATTGACTTGGATTTATTCTATTATGCTCCCTGACTTGAAACACTGGGAGAAAGTTAGTGGAGTTTTAATAGGAGGCCATTAGGAGGCAGTGATATCAACATGATAAGTTTTACTCTGCAAATGGAAAGGCAGAAGGGAAAATCGGAAGTGTCAGTGTTACAGTATAGCAAAGGCGATTACAGAGGCATGAGGCGGGAGCTGGCCAAAATTGACTGGAAGGAGGCCCTAGCAGGGAAGACGGTAGAACAGCAATGGCAGGTATTCCTGGGAATAATGCAGAGGTGCAGGATCAATTTATTCCAAAGAGGTGGAAAGACTCTAAGGGGAGTAAGAGACACCTGTGGCTGACAAGGGAAGTCAGGGACAGCATAAAAATTAAGGAGAGGAAGTATAACATAGCAAAGAAGAGTGGGAAGACAGAGGATTGGGACTCTTTTAAAGAGCAACAAAAGTTAACTAAAAAGGCAATACGGGGAGAAAAGATGAGGTACGAGGGTAAACTAGCCAATAATATAAAGGAGGATAGCAAAAGTTTTTAGGTACGTGAAGAGGAAAAAAATAGTCAAGGCAAATGTGGGTCCCTTGAAGACAGAAACACGGGAATTTATTATGGGGAACAAAGAAATGGCAGACGAGTTAAACCGTTACTTTGGATCTGTCTTCACTGAGGAAGATACACACAATCTCCCAAATGTTCTAGGGGCCGGAGAACCTAGGGTGATGGAGGAACTGAAGGAAATCCACATTAGGCAGGAAATGGTTTTGGGTAGACTGATGGGACTGAAGGCTGATAAATCCCCAGGGCCTGATGGTCTGCATCCCAGGGTACTTAAGGAGGTGGCTCTAGAAATAGTGGAAGCATTGGAGATCATTTTCCAATGTTCTATAGATTCAGGATCAGTTCCTGTGGATTGGAGGATAGCAAATGTTATCCCACTTTTTAAGAAAGGAGGGAGAGAGAAAACGGGTAATTATAGACCAGTTAGTCTGACATCAGTGGTGGGGAAGATGCTGGAGTAAATTATAAAAGACGAAATTGCTGAGCATTTGGATAGCAGTAACGGGATCATTCCGAGTCAGCATGGATTTACGAAGGGGAAATCATGCTTGACAAATCTACTGGAATTTTTTGAGGATGTAACTAGGAAAATTGACAGGGGAGAGTCAGTGGATGTGGTGTACCTCGACTTTCAGAAAGCCTTCGACAAGGTCCCACATAGGAGATTAGTGGGCAAAATTAGGGCACATGGTTTTGGGGGTATGGTACTGACATGGATAGAAAATTGGTTGACGGACAGAAAGCAAAGAGTGGGGATAAATGGGTCCCTTTCGGAATGGCAGGCAGTGACCAGTGGGGTACCGCAAGGTTCGGTGCTGGGACCCCAGCTATTTACGATATACATTAATGACTTAGACGAAGGGATTAAAAGTACCATTAGCAAATTTGCAGATGATACTAAGCTGGTGGGTAGTGTGAATTGTGAGGAAGATGCAATAAGGCTGCAGGGTGACTTGGACAGGTTGTGTGAGTGGGCGGATACATGGCAGATGCAGTTTCATGTAGATAAGTGTGAGGTTATTCACTTTGGAAGTAAGAATAGAAAGGCAGATTATTATCTGAATGGTGTCAAGTTAGGAGGAGGGGGATTTCAACGAGATCTGGGTGTCGTAGTGCATCAGTCAATGAAAGGAAGCATGTAGGTACAGCAGGCAGTGAAGAAAGCCAATGGAATGTTGGCCTTCGTAACAAGAGGAGTTGAGTATAGGAGCAAAGAGGTCCTTCTACAGTTGTACTGGGCCCTGGTGAGACCGCACCTGCAGTACTGTGTGCAGTTTTGGTCTCCAAATTTGAGGAAGGATATTCTTGCTATGGAGGGCGTGCAGCGTAGGTTCACTAGGTTAATTCCCGGAATGGCGGGACTGTCGTATGTTGAAAGGCTGGAGCGATTGGGCTTGTATACACTGGAATTTAGAAGGATGAGGGGGGATCTTATTGAAACATATAAGATAATTAGGGGATTGGACACATTAGAGGCAGGAAACATGTTCCCAATGTTGGGGGAGTCCAGAACAAGGGGCCACAGTTTAAGAATAAGGGGTAGGCCATTTAGAACGGAGATGAGGAAGAACTTTTTCAGTCAGAGAGTGGTGAAGGTGTGGAATTCTCTGCCTCAGAAGGCAGTGGAGGCCAGTTCGTTGGATGCTTTCAAGAGAGAGCTGGATAGAGCTCTTAAGGATAGCGGAGTGAGCGGGTATGGGGAGAAGGCATGAACGGGGTACTGATTGGGAGTGATCAGCCATGATCGCATTGAATGGCGGTGCTGGCTCGAAGGGCTGAATGGCCTACTCCTGCACCTATTGTCTATTGTCTATTGTCTAATACAGTTGTTAATTTACGGAGAATCTATATACTGTATCTGAATTCAAATGTTATTTTGGAATCAGTTGATATATCTAAAACCCATATAGTGACAGTGATTGTGCAGTTAACGATGTAAAAAAGTCAAGGGAAAATATCAGATATTAGGCCGTTGGTCAGTGTCACTCTCACATAGGATCACGACTATTATTAACAGTGCCACCTTCTTGCACTTACCTGATTATCTGGAAATCTGCAAAGACAGAGGTAACAGGTTGTAGGTCCTTCGTGAGAAATCTAGTTCTCTTTTTCAGAGATGTCGATTAACCTGCTGGATGTTTCTCACGTTTACTCGTTGTATTGCAGATTACCAGTATCTTCAGCTTTTTGGGGGGTAACGTTTGAACTACAGGCCAGTAGGCCTGACATCAATAGCAGGAATAATAATGGGTACATTCATCAGGAAGTTCAGTAAATGTACTTGGAAAATCAACTGACTGCACAAATCGATGCTGACGTACAAGGAACTGAGGATGCCGGGATATTGCTTTGAACACGAAGTGCTGGAGGATCTCAATGGGCAAGGCAGCACAGTTCGGGGGTATGACGTTTCGGATTGAGACCCACATTCTTACTGAATGCGGTGATGTAGTGGGGGGTGGGGGGGGGGGGGTGGTTCGGGGGAGGGATGGAGCAGGAAGCGCGGGACAAATCCTGGCAAGTGATAAGTGATAGCTGGATAGAGCTGAGTGAGATTTATTGACAGATGGGTGGGCAAAGGCCAGAGATGAAGGGCGGCAAGAGAATGACAAAAGCAGACAAAATGGATTCAAATAAACAATAGGGTGCCAGAGAAGGAGAGTAGAAGCGTGACAGAGGACTAAAATGTAAAGGCAGAGAGAGGGATATAGGGGTAAGGAGTGGGAGATGGAAAGGCGTGCGGCGGGGTGGACGGTGGGGTGTTGGGGGGGGGGGGGGCGAAATGGGTGCATATCGGTAATCCGACAACTACGTCAACGTTATTTAGTTTAACCGGAATTAGACAAAGTAATTACAGAGTTACAGCGGTGGGGCAGGAAAGAGAAAGCAGGACTGGACGTGTTACTTAAAATTCCAACGTTAAATGTTCATACCATTGGTTGGTAAGCTATCCAAACGGGATATGCGGTGCTATTCCTTCTGTTTGCGTGTGGCTCACTCTGACAATCGACGAGTCCCAGGACAGAAAGGACGGTCTACCAAGGCCTGCTGGATTGCCCGTTTGTAACTCCCCGTCCCATTCTCCTCCCGATCTTTTTTTTTATCATGGGCCTCCTCCATTTTCAAGGCGAGGCCACACCCACACCATATATTTTGTTTGAGCAGTTTAGATGGATCCTGTGATTATAATACAGTTTGATGGAGCTTGAGAGTACACATTAGGTTTTGACAGAAAATGCACGCACAGAGGAATGACCTTTTCTTCACCATTTACTATCCTGTTATGTGTGCTTTTGATGTTCCTAGCGATAACTGATGCTTTGAGCGGGCAAAGTCAGACTGTCTCCCAACTCGGCAAATAGTAAGTTTTTCAGCGTCCCCATGATATTGTGGGAGTGTGTTGCCTTGCCTACTTTGTCTAATTCCGGTTAAACTAAATAACGTTGACGTAGTTGTCGGATTACCGATATGTGCTTTCAGAAAGAAGGATTTTAGCCTTTGCCACCGGAATCAATATTTATAACTGGAACCGAAACGGCAGCGTTCTAATAACACACAGCTGATATTTCTCGAGTCTATAGCAGTAAATTGCGTTTTCCAACCCTGTTCACATACTTTAACGTTTAGGTTTATGGTTTTCATAAACAATGACTGCAGGCTTTGTTTTGCATGATCTTCAGTCAGATCACAAAATACTATACTATAAGATACTATAAAATACTATAAGACTTTGCCTTCCATCACAGTGAGGGTATGCCTAGAGCAATCACTGTGATGGCTGTTTTATGTAAAAAAAATAAAAATTATCTGTGTGTCTTGTGCTCTTTAATGTCCGCTGCCGGACCCTGACGTGAGAGGACGCTGGCGTTGAGTATTCGCCGCTTTTCCGTCAGGATAGTTTGTCTGTTTGTTTCTATGTTAATTGTTTTTGTAAAGCGCTTTGAGCATGTGATAAGGCGCTATATAAAATAAATGGATTATTATTATTATTATACATAGTCAAACTCAAGTATAATAGATGTAATATTTAGATAGGAAAGATAGAGTGTGTAGAATATGGCTGTCAGCATTACAACGCAACAGTTTGATGGTAACATTTCAAAGTTCAATATCTGGATACGAGAATCGACTGTACTCTTCTATGTGGAAGGACCATACAGGATTCTAATAACAGAGGGGAAGAAGCTGTTTCTGATTCTGGTGGTGCGCGTTTTCAAGTTTCTGTACTTTCTGACCGACTGGAGAAGGGAGTGGAACGAATGGCCGGGGTGGGAAAGCTCTATGTTTGCTGTTTGCTGGAAGCAGCGTGAAGTACAATGTTCCGAACAACAACAGCGTGTCGATCTCAGGACATAGATCTCAGGACATAGATCATTTGTGAATCATCTCATCTCTGGGTGCCACCTGCTCAATGATGAATGCAAGTTTTTATAATGTATTTTGTTTTGAAATTAGGTACACTTGTGACGATTGAGATCTGTTCCGCGGTCGCTCCCGCTGCATCACTTGGTAGCTATTGTTGATTGTGCTGACCTATTTTCTAGTCATCATCGCTGCATTGCTTTTAAATCGGCCAACTCCCACTTAGGGCCTTTTTCCATCACTTCTACTTTGTCTCCTCAAACTGGCTATAACCTATGTAGCCACGGCAGCTCCGTCTGGTTATCAGTCGCTTTCGCGTTGTAATCAATCGAGTTGTAGGCATTAGTTGTGGGCAGAAGCTGAAAACAAAATACTGTAGTGAGAGAATAGCGGTTGCTGTAATAGTGACACTCTGCATTGTGAGCTGGGAGGAGTTGTTTGGGTGAGTAACTGGATGGTAATTTGCAGAGAGTGCGCAGTAGAACGACTGTGCCCCATCGGATTGAATGAATGTTTAAAGGGCAGGATTGCTATCATCCCAACAGGGAACTGTTTTCTAATGGATTTGAGTTTTTTGAAGGCTGAAGAGCTGTCCTAATTTTGACAAGAAGAAAATATTCCATCGCTGTTTCCGATTTCGCCTTTGAAGGTGATTGTTAGGCGCCTATTAGTTAAAAATTAAGCCACCCCTCAACCCCAAACATACACAGACAAAACATCGAATCTGCTCTTTTAGCTATAGTATGCGTGTAACTGGTCCACTTACTTTTCTAGTTGAGTGTGATACTCAAAGACGTTGATAAATTAGTGAAAGGTTAAAACGTAAATGTTTATCAGTTGCCACAAATAACAGTTGGACTGAGGACTGTGTGCATTGAAGGATGATCAAGATGCTGGTTAACAAAAAAAAGATAAAGTGTGAGAGTAAAGTAGCGAGAAACCAAAAAAACATATTACACCGCCTTCTTTAGGTATGCAGAATAGCAAAAAGGGGAAATATCGTTCTTCAATAGAGAAACAGGTGAGCATTTAAATTGGAAAATGAGGAAATCTAAAATAAATTAATTAAAAGTTTGTGTGTTGTCTTCATTGGTAAACATGGGATATGACCACAAAGAGGAACTGAAATAAATTGATATTACGTGAACCCCACCCCGAAATCTCGTTCCCAGCGCGATGCACTGGAGACCATTCCCTGCTCAGGTCCTTGTACACTCACCCCTCCCCACCCAAACCGCCCCCTATTTAAGTACTTCCCCGTCACTTCAAGAGACGAAGCACCAGTTAATACACCTCCTCTCTCATCTCCATCCAGGGAAATCGTCCAATGTGATTCAGGGGTTTGCATGCACCTCATCAAACTTCAAGGCTGGCATTCTGTGTTCGCGATGTGGCCACCTTTACATTGCTAAGACCAAGCGTAGACCAAGCGATAGTTTCGCCGAAGACGTGCGCTCGGCCCGCCAAGGTTCCGTTGGATCTCATGTTTGCAGAAAATGTCAAAACCCTCCAATGGCAAAACCCTCCCATGCCCTTGTCGTTCTTTTCTGACCGTGGCATCCTCCATTGCCACTGCGAGGACGAGCATCTCCTATTCCGCTTTGGTACCTCAGAACCGAAAGATATGAACATTGAATTCTCAAATTTTAAGGAAAAACGCTCGTTTTTTCCTCTTTCGTTCCTGAGCCCCTCGCCCCCCCCAGTGCGAACCCATTACTCCCACCATCGTGCCTCCCTGACCTTCCTTCCCTCTCCGATTTCCTTTCACCTTTATCCTACGTTCTGCATTCCGCTTCACTCGTCTTCTCTCATTATCTGAAACTATTTTTGTCTCCTTTTCATAGTATTTTAAGGAAAGACTTGTCCATGCATTTATCTTCAGTAGACTTGATTACTGTAATGCTGCCTTTACAGCTCTCCCTAAAAATCGATTAGACAGCTGCAGCCGTTTCATAAGGCTGCTGCTCGAGTCCTCACTAAGACTAAGAAAGTGGATAACATCACTCCAGTTCTGAGGTCTTTACACTGGCTCCCAGTCTGTCAAGGAATTGATTTCAAAATACCACTGCCGATTTATAAAGCACTGAATGGGTTAGGGCCGAAATACATTTCTGATCTTCTGCTACATTACGAACCATCCAGACCTCTCAGGTCGTCTGCGGCATGTCTGCTTTCTGTCCCCAGAGTCAGAACTAAACATGGAGAAGCAGCGTTTAGTTTTTACGAGACGAAGTGGACCCGTTGGGCCCAAACCTCTCCTTCATTGGTGCAGCACCCTCTCCTCCCCCTCCCTCCCTCCTTCCCCACCCCCTCCCCATCCCCCTCCCCCTCCCACTTTTCCCCTTCCCCTCCGCCCACTCCATCCCCTCAACCCCTCTTATCCTCCCTCCTTTCCCCATCCCCCTCAACCCCCTTATCCTCCCGCCCTCCTCGCCCTCCACTCCCTCCACTCCCTCCCTCCCTCTCTCCCTAGGAGATAGATTTAAACTTTAAAATGTGAATAACTTAAAAAATATAACACCGATTTCAATGAAACATTCCATTAGCACGAAAGGGACGACGCTAAGTTGGGCCAAAAATTGCCGCGCTATCGTGTACTGTTTTGGCTGTAGTTCAGGAACAAACAAACAACAAGCAAACGAGAGTTTTAGTATATAGATGCACCACATATATGGAACAAACTCCCAGAAAAAATGCAGGCCCGCTGCAACTCTCAGTTCTTTTAAATCGAGGCTGAAGACAATTCTGTTTGATGTTGCCTTTTATTAAATCAAATAATTATTCATTTCTTACACTGCATTGTAACTTTCAATTTCCTATTTTATACCTGTCTTATCCTATTTTAGCTTGTTTTCATTTCCTATTCTCTTTAATGACAGTTTTAATTGCTTTTAACTGCTCTTTAATGTTTTATGTAAAGCACTTTGAATTGGCTTGTTGCTGAAATGTGCGATATAAATAAACTTGCCATGCCTATTTTATCGTATTTTCATCTTTAGCCATTGTCGTTCCATCTGTCAATCAAAACGCCCCTCATCCCTACCCATCTATCACCTGCCAGGCTTTATCCTCCCACCTCTTTTCCAGCTTCCTTTTCCCGCGTACAATCTTGCCGAAGTAGGGTCCCGACCCGAAAGACGCCAATCCAAAGTCCTGCAGCGATATCGCCAGGCTCGCTGAGTTACTCAAAGCTAAATGAACGGGTGTGCAAATGAATGATGGAATATAACGTGGAACACCGCGACATCACTTCACAAGTGGGAAAAAATAGGAAAGCGTTGTTTATAAAATCACGAACACTGATAGTTAATGGAGCTGAAAGACAACTGGGTGTAGTTGTAAACAAACTACTGAACATGAAATGGCGTGCTCAGCTTTGTTGCAAGGGGATTTCAATACAAAGTTAATTTTCCGATGTAAATAGCCGTGGCGCGTGAGTAAATTGCAAAGTTTGGAGAGGATATAGGCGGAGAAAAATAAATGGATTCTGGTAGGATCAGAAACAAATGGGTACTTTCTGCTATATCTCTACAGGACCACCAACGGAAAAGTTAAGGTTTTCGTTTCACAAAGGATTGATTGGCATCTGTACAGAGAATGCAGGAAATGGAGAGAGAATAGTTATTTAGGAAAATAACTGCAGATGCTGGTACAAATTGAAGGTATCACAAAATGCTGGAGTAGCTCAGCAGGCAGCATCTAGGAGAGAAGGAATGGGTGACGTTTCGGGTCGAGACCCTCTTCAGACTGAGAATAGTTATTTTTAATTCCTGGGATTAAATGGTTGTGCAATGAATATGAATACAACAGGCGGGATTGTCGTTTACAGGATAAGGCGGAAAATGTGGAAACGTCCAAAACTTTGCGAGGTTGTTTGGTAGAATGGACGATACAGGATGTTTACCGTCACAAGGGAGTTAAGAAATGGGGACAAAGTTTCAGCATGAGATTTTTGAGGAAGTATGTCTTACTTTAGAAACTTTAAAAGAGTCTATGCCTGGAGAGCGGCAGGGTGCGACTGGTTGGATCAATTCAAAGCTGACGCTAATGCCCAATTCCCGCCAATGGAATCAGTCAATCTATTCGGGGAAAAGATAATATTGAATGAAATTTCACAGTTCAAATAAGATGGAAGAATTGCGTTTTGCTACAGTGTACTCCTTGGGGCAGAGATTACACACTATTTGCGGAAACAGCAAATCGATTAGCAGATCTAAGATGTGGACACAGAACAGCATAGTGGAGGAACAGGTCCTTCGGACCACAATGTTCGTATCGAACATTTTGGAAATCCCAACCCCAGAACATTGAGCGAATATTTTGACCAAGGTTGTTACCGATGTTCACAGTGATGGCTCACTTTCAAGCTCGTATGGAACAGGGAACAGACGCTGCCCTTGGTCTCGGCACACACCTCCCAAAATGATTAAATTAATCGACTTTGATCATCAAATCTCAATAATTTTCATCTTCTTTTTCTTTCATTGTGTAAAGTGTTTTCAATTTATTGTAAGCAAAGTCATTTACATACACTGAGTTCATGATGCCAATATTCGAATCATTCTCAGTGGGTAAGTTATTGCATTTTTGAATATTTGTCTGAATTTCTTCTGGGTCCCCGCATAAATGCACGTGTTGGTGCAACAGCTCAGAAGCAGCAACGCGTTCGCGCTTTCTTGTAGAATCGACCCCGATGCATAGTTACCTTTGGTAAATTGCACATACAAGAAATTAACAACATGTGTGGTCCAGAGCACGATGAAACTTCCTGAAATACTAAAGAGCAAAACGATGGATTTCCTTCGGTTCTCCATCTCGGGGTCTTTCTCATTTTCTGCCTTGCTCTGGACCCGGAGTCTCCTGCGGGCTCTGTTGGCCGCCAGGATATTCCTGACGGTCAGAATGTTGAGCAGTAGCAACAGTAGGAAGGGGACACTAGGGTTAATAATACGATCAAGAGTATCAAACATTTTCCAGAAAGGATGGATAAAGTAACTTGCCTTAATGATGCAGTTCCAAGGAATCCCGTCATGTATATATAAGGGACTATACACGAAATAAAAGGGTATGTTTTTCATAAAACTCACGACGCAGACTGTCACTATTACAACAACAGCCATTCTCTCTGTGCAGTATTTTGGTTTCAGCTTTTGGCAACTAATTACTACAAATCGATTGAACGTGAAAGCGACCGTTAACCAGACGGAGCTGTCCCTGGCCGCGTAGGACAGAGCGATTTTGAAGCTACAGACTGGAGTGATGGAGAGGAAGGAGGCAGGGAAATAAATGGTTGTGATCCGGTTGAAAATCACCGCCGTGATGAGGACCAGAAGATCTGTCACCGCCATCGACAGTAGGTACCAGGTAATGCAGCGGGAGAGACCGCACCTTCCGCGGAACAGAATGCCAATCGTCATTATGTTTCCTAATGTCATGAAAAAAGACGTAAAAAAGGCTCCATTAAGCATTGAACTGTTGTCTCAGAGAAATAGGTTTTCACACCAGATCGATGTACAGAGATGAAATTATGCAGTTGCTTGCGATATTACAATCCCCTCTGTCTTTACAAGACCACACCGGTTGAAACTCCGTTTCCCTTGGCAGAAGCAAATCCTTGTCCGTGCAAGCAGGGATCGGTAATCCGAGACCTGAGTCAACATATTTTTATATAACTGGAATTAAACAAATAACGCATGGCAACGCACTCCCAAAACATCATGGGTACGCGGAAAGTCTCTGCTAAAACCACATTTCAAATCTCTGGTTAATGACAAGGACCCGATCGTGGAAGTTTTGTGGAAATAAATCTCCGGCTCAACCATTGTAAACTTCTCCAATACAAAATTTACCGACTGTTCATCTTGGACAATCAGCATTTGATTGAACCTTCTACAGGGAGCAACATATGAGAAACTAGCCATTTGCATAAAGTTGAGAGACACTTTGACATTATCTACTCAAAGCATTAATTATCACAGGTATATACCTGGAACTCCAACAGCACCCAGAATAGGATAGTAAATGGTGAAGAAAGGGTCCGTCACTTGGGCGTGCATTTTTCTGTCAAAACGTAATATGTAGTTCCAACCTCCAGAAAACACCCTGGCTCTGTGTTGCAATCACAGCACCTCACTATATATTGTTTGAACCCCCCCAGAGAGGGAAGTAGAGCTCACCAAGAGATGAAATTACATTCAAGAAAAAACGTACGAACGAATTCTCTCCTGGGCCTTCTGAGCATGAAACGAAGTGCAAAGAACGTAAATATGAGAGTGAACTGTTAAAAATAACGTGAACATAGATTTCACGGGATTCTTTGGATAGGATGGCTTGATCGACTAGGCTTGTATACACTGGAATTTAGAAGGACGAGAGGAGATCTTATCGAAACGTATAAGATTATTAAGGGGTTGGACACGTTAGAGGCAGGAAACATGTTCCCAATGTTGGGGGAGTCCAGAACCAGGGGCCACAGTTTAAGAATAAGGGGTAGGCCATTTAGAACTGAGATGAGGAAAATCTTTTTCAGTCAGAGAGTTGTAAATATGTGGAATTCTCTGCCTCAGAAGGCAGTGGAGGCCAATTCTCTGAATGCATTCAAGAGACAGCTAGATAGAGCTCTTAAGGATAGCGGAGTCCGGGGGTATGGGGAGAAGGCAGGAACGGGGTACTGATTGAGAATGATCAGCCATGATCACATTGAATGGCGGTGCTGGCTCGAAGGGCCGAATGGCCTCCTCCTGCACCTATTATCTATTGTCTATTGTCTATTGGCAGAATAGGAAAGAATGCAAAGAAAATAAGGGTCTCTGATAGAGTGAAATAGGAACATTTACGATGGGAAATTAGCAAATTAAATAAAATGAGAAATTATTTAAAGCTTTGCGTTAGTCTTTATTGGTAAACACTGGGTATAACAGGATGAGGAACTGAAATGAATTGATATTAATTGAGCTGAAAGTCATCGGGGTGGTTCGTGAGATTGATATCTTATGAAATTCCAAATATTTGATTAATCACACCTACAAAAGCTTGACTGCAGCGTTAGTGGACACATTTGGTTGATTGCTTTTTAAACTGTGTGACTCCACTATTTAACAAAAGGATTGCAAAAGAAAATAATGAACTATTGGACTCTTGGTTCAACGTGAGTCACTGGGAAATTGTTGCAATCCATAATGAAGAATAAAATAAGAATGGGATTCAGCAGATTCAACGCATATTTATGACAAAGAAGTCATATCTGACGAATCCACTCCAGTTCTTCAATGAATAATAAAATATACAAGGGGTAAGCGATAGGTATCGTGTATTTGAATGTTCAGAAGGCTTTTGATAAGGAATCACGTTGTCATATTGAAAAAGTTACAATGCAAGGAATTGTGTCCAATGCATTGAAAGGGGAAATAAACGATTATCAGACAGTGGACTTTGTCTCTGGAACGTGCACTGTAATGCTGAGAACTATATTCTGCACTCCGTAACTTTCCCTTTGCGCTACCCATTGCATTTGAGCTTGACATGATTGTGTTTATGCGTAGTAGTATCTGATTTGATTAGATATCACGTTAAATAAAGATTTTCACTGTGCATGTGACAATAATAAACCAAACCCCGATCGTAAACCTAAACCAAAGAATAAGAATAGAAATACGTTTCGAAGGACAAGGCAAGAGGTGAGAATATGGCAGCAACCATATAATGTTGAAAAATGTGATGTTATTCACTTCTGTGTTCAAAGCTGAACAGAGGTGTTTTAAAAAAACTATTGACAGAAATTACTGTGATTCAAAAGAAAATTGATATTCTCGACAAATGTACAAGTCATTCGGATTTATGATCTGCACACGGCAGGACATAAGGAAGACAAGGGATCTCGTGAAATTTGTGTGCACCAAAATGATCCCTCCTCGCAGTGCATTTGGGTTCAACAATGAATTGCTTCCACGTCTATGCATTTTGAGGCGAAGATCATGTCAATGTGCGAGCCACAGATTCGGCTGCAGAAGGGGCAGAAGTGCCTAGCAGAACAGGCAGATAGGTAGTTTTTTTTTTTGTTGCGTGGTGCGTTTCTCCTGCTTCTGTGTGATATCAATGGCAGGGGTTCCCAAGAAAACGCACCGCTGAACCCGTTCGCCTAATGAGGGGAAATTAGTTGGAAAGGCCAAGGTTTCTCTTTTGTATGACACTAACACGGTTTTTGACACAACTGCCTCACTACACCAGAACCTGGTGATTAATATACAATGTAATGGTTGTGCCAAATTCGCAGCCTGTCGCTACTGCGAAACTCACTGGTATCATTGGCCGGAGTGAGAGGTTATTAAATTATGTTTCTTAATTTCAATGTATGATTTAATTTGGTACAGGGCGACACATAAAGCGGCTGCTGGAGCAGCAGCCTCAGAGTGCCAAAGTCCGGGTTCGATCCTGAACTCGGCTGCTGTCAATAGACAATAGACAATAGACAATAGACAACAGGTGCAGGAGTAGGACATTCGGCCCTTCGAGCCATTCACCGTGATCATGGCTGATCGTTCACAATCAGTACCCCGTTCCTGCCTTCTCCCCATATCCCTTGACTCCGCTATCATTAAGAGCTCTATCTAACTCTCTCTTGAAAGTATCCAGAGAATTGGCCTCCACTGCCTTCTGAGCAGAGAATTCCACAGTTGCACAACTCTCTGCGTGAAAGGTTTTTCCTCATCTCCGTTCTAAATGGTCTACCCCTTATTCTTAAATTGTGGCCCCTGGTTCTGGACTCCCCCAACATTGGGAACATGTTTCCTGCCTCTAGCGTGTCCAGTCCCTTAATAATCTTAAATGTTTCAATAAGATCCCCTCTCATCCTTCTAAATTCCAGAGTATACAAGCCCAGTCCCGCCGTTCCGGGAATTAACCTCGTGAACCTCTGTGGTGTTTTCACATTCTCCGTCACCGAGTGGGTTTCTTCGGGGTGCTCATGTGCCAAAAGCATGCCGAAATGAAGGTTAATTTACCTCGTTAAATTGTCCTAATGTGTAGGGATTGGATGAGATAGTGGAATAATATGGAACTAAGGAGGAACATAGAACTCGTTCGAACGACTGATCAATGGCTGGCGACGACTCGGTGGACCGAAGGGCCTGCTTCAATGCAGTGTCTCAATCAATTCAACCAATGGATACATCCACCACCGAGTAGGTTTATTGCACAAAAGAGAGTTTTATAAAAGGCAATGGAGGAGACAACGGGAGAATTAGGAAGAGAACAAGCTCCTTCATAAACAACCTCTACATAAATCAAATGACCAAGGAAACGCATAGCGAGTACATAAGACATTGTGTGTTATCTGCCTTGATTTAATCAATTATTCTCCATAACTTTATAAATTGGGAGGAATTTGCTGGAATTTCAATATAGTTGTTAAGTTAACAGACGTGGAATCTATACACCTGAGTTCAAATGCTGCTTTGGGATCACTTGATAAAATAAAAACCCTGACAGTGTTGACATCTATGGAATTACTGATGCAAAATAAGTCTACAGAGGGAAATTATCAGACATTAAAAACAGAACAGGCTGTCCGCCAGTGTCACTCTTAAATCGGATCACTGCTATTTTTAACAGAACCGTCTTCTTTCAAATATCGGTATATATGGAAGCCGTTAAAGACAAAGGGAATGAGATAAAGTGGAAGGGTACTTGGAAAAGAAAAGATTCTGCAGAAATCAACGCCGTGCTCTCAACCTATAAAGTTCTATCAATGATTCGAATGGAGGCACAAGGAACTGCAGATGCAGGAATCTTGCGTAGAACACGAAGTGCTGGGGCGAGTCAGCGAGTCAGCGCGTTGGTCAAGGACTACTGGATCTCTCGGCTGAAAACCATGTTATCTCCTCTTCTGGCAAGTGAAAGTCTGGCAAGTGAAAGGTGGATGCACATGGGGGGTGGGGGGGGGGGGGGTTGTTGCCAGCGAGGCGGACGGAGGTCAGAGATAACTGATTGAGAATGATCAGCAATGATCAGCCATGATCACATTGAATGGCGGTGCTGGCTCGAAGGGCCGAATGGCCTACTCCTGCACCTATTGTCTATTGTCTATTGTCTATAAAAGAGACAATGGGGTGACGAAAGCGGGCAAAAGGGATACAAGGAGACAACACCGTGTCAGAAAGGTATGGTAGAGGCGAGGCAGAGGACTGAAATGTGAAGCCAGAGAGAGATGTATAGGGGAAGAGAATGGGAAAAGGATGGTAATATGGTGGGCGGTGGAATAGTGGAGAATGGATGAGCACAAGGGGATGGGATGAAATGAGAGGGCGGGATAGGGCGTGTAACCTAAAATTCGAGAATCAATGTTCATACTATTGGGTAGTACGCTACGCATATGGGATAGGCAGTGCTCTTCATTCAGTGTGCGTGAGGCTTTACTCTGGCAATCGAGGAGGCCCAGGATAGAAAGGCGTATGCGAATGGAAAGGCGAGTTAAAATGTTTAGCAACATCTACTCTAAAATTTCCGTTTCGGAGAGGGTCCAGAGGAAGTTTACGAGAATGATCCCAGGAATAAGTGGGTTAATATATGATGGGCGCTTGACGGCACTGGGCCTATGCTGGCTGGAGTCGAGAAGAATGAGGCAGGGCCTCTTTGAAACTTACCGAATAGTGAAAGGGCTGGACAGAATGGATGTGGTAAGGATATTTCCATTGGTGGGAGAGCCTAGGACCAGAGGTCATAGCCTGAGAATTAAAGGGCGTTTCTTTAGGAAGGAGATGAGAAGGAATTTCTTTAGTCAGTGGGCAATGAATCTGTGGAATTTTGCCAAGCCAATGGATCTTTTTAAGGAAGAGATAGATCGATTCTTGATTAGTACAGGTGTCAGGGGTTATGAGGAGAAGCAGGAGAATTGGGTTAAGAGGGGAAGTTTGATCAGCCATGATTGAATGTCGGAGTAGTCTTGATGGGCCAAATGACCCAATTCTGCTCCTATCACTTATGAACATGAACACTCGAGTGTGAATTCGTTAGGAAATTATGAAAGAATAGCCGCAATATAATAGGTACTGAAGAAATCGATGCTGGGACCTGAGCTGTTCACACGTTCTATCGAAGATAAACACAAAATGCTGGAGTAACTCAGCAGGACAGGCAGCTACTTTCGGTATAAACCGGCATCTGCAGTTCATACAGACACAAACGTTATATCAATGATTTGAATGGAGGCACAAGGAACTTCATATTACGGAACAACAGTCCGTGCTGGAGTAACTCAGCGGGCCAGGTATCGTCTTTGAAGAATAGGAATGGAACACGTTTCATGCTGGGACCCTTCTTCGAGCTGATTGTAGTAGAGGGCCAAAAAGCGGGAAGAAATGTAACGGAGGGAGAATGCCTGGCAAGTAGTATGTGGATAAACGCGTGTGTGTGTGTGTGTGTTTGTGTGTGTGTGTGTGTGGGGGGGGGGGGGGGTGATGGGGAGCGGGATTGATTGGCAGATTGATTGGCAGATAGCTCGACAAAGGCTACAGATGAAAAGGAGACAAGATGGGGATAAAAAGCTGACACAGAGGATACCAGGAGACCACGGGGTGTCAGATAAGAAGAGAAGAAGTGGGAAAGAAGTGGGAAAGAAGACTAACATGTAAAGCCACAGAGAGTGATACAGGGGGAAGGAAGTGGCAGCATGAGACAGCATGGGGTAAGGGGATACATTAGTGGCTGACGGGCAGAGGAAAGAAAGGTGCAGGAAAGGTGCCGGCCCTTCAGTTTGCGTGTGGCCTCACTCTTGCAATCGAGGGGGGTTTGGTTAGAAAGGGCGGTATGAGAATGAGGTGGGGAGTTAATACCAAAATGAACCATCGTACTTACTCAGTTCCCGCCGAATCTGCTGCCTTAACGAGCTTTCCACTCTAGGACATCCTCTTTCTCCCCGATGATCCCTCACCCGTGTCACCCCTGTGTCGCCGTCCATTTAATTCCACTTCCATTTCCATCCCGGGCGTCCTCCATTGCCAGAGTGAGGCCACACACAAACGGGAGGAAGGGCTCCTAACATTCCGCTTTGTCATCTTAGAGCCCAACGACATTAACGTCGAATACGTGATATCAGGTGGCGGCCCTTCAGTTTGCACGTGGCCTCGCTCCAGCAACCGAGGAGCCCTGGTTAGAGAGGGCGGCATGGGAATGAAATGGGGAGGAATCAGCGTCTTTCACTTTCTCAGTTTCCACCGAATCTGCTGTCATAACGAGGTTTCCACTCTAGGTTATTCTCTTTTCCCCCTGATGATTCCTCGCCCATATCTCTCCTGTGTTCCACAGATCTGCTCTCACCACCCGCCCTCCCCCCCCCCCCCCCCCCCATCACCAGGCAGCAGAAGGATTGCGCTCCCCTGGTCTTTAACTTTTACCCCACCAGCCCCCTCATCCAAAGCAACATTCTCTAACATTTTCGCCACCTACAACTTGATTCCACCACGAGCCATCTCTTCTAGTCCCCACCCTTATCCGCTTTCCGGAGCGATCATTCCATCGACAACTCTTTGGTTCGACGATCCCTTCCCATCCAAACTGTTTCCTCCCCAAGAACTTTGCCCCGCGACCTCAGGATATGTAACATCTTTGCCTGCATCTCCCTCCTAATCTCTATCCAAGGAACCCAGACGTGCTTCCATGTAAGACAGAGATTCACATGCGCGTACACTAACTTCATGAACTACATTCCGCGCTTCCAATTTGCCCCCCTTACTGCGCTAAGATCAAACATAGACACCCCGACCGTTTCGCCGAACACGCGCTCGGTCCGCCAAAGCCTACTGGATCTCCTGGTCGCTACCCATTTAACTCCACTTCCCTTTCTATACCGGGCATCCTTCATTGCCATAGTGAGGCCACACTCAAACTGGAGGATGGGCTCCTAACATTCCGCTTTGGCATCTTAGTGCCCAACGGCATGACCGTCGAATTCTCCAATGTTAGCGGAAAACCAAAAGGGAAAAAAGATGATGCGGGATTCTTTGGATATGCAGAATAGAAAAACTATAGAAATGGAATGTGTGTCCCCAATAGAGAGAGACAGGCGCATTTAGAGGTGGAAATGAGCAAATCAAATATAATGAGAAATTAAATAGAACTTTATTGGTAAACTCCGGGTATAACAGGGTGAGGAACTGAAAAGAATTGATACCAGTCAAAGTCATACAGCGTGGAAACAGGCCCTTTGACCAAAGTTTACCCAACATCTGATCAGCTTGCCATATGTACACCACTCTCACATACCTGCGTTTGGCCCATATCCCTCCAAATTTATCCTATCCATGTATCTGTCTAAATGGTTCTTAAACGTTGCGGTAATACCTACCTCAAATACCCTCGCCTGCTACCCACCGTGCAAGCGCAGGAGATGTAACACAAGTCTCTATACCTCCTCCCATATTCGACCACGGACCTCAGTGGCCCTTCCAGGTGAGACAGACGTTCACACGTCCTTCCGCTCACCCCGTCTACTGCATGCGGTACTCCTCATGTGGCCTCCATGACATCGACAAGACCAAGGGTAGACAAGGTTACTGGTACGCACAACACTTACACTCGGTCTGTCAAGGCCTACTGGATCTCCGGGTGCAAAGCATTTTAACTCCTCCTCTAATTCCCATACTGACCTTTCTGTCCTGGGCCTCTTCTGGTGTCAGAGTGAGGCCTGACGCAAATTTGAGGAACAACACCTCATATTCTATTTGAGCAGGTCAAGTAGATCCTGTGTTTATAATGCAGTGCCAGGGTATTTTCCTGAGCTTGACTCTGCAGCATAGGTTTTGACAGAAAATTGCACACGCAAGTGACTGGGCCTTTCTTTGTCTCTTACTATTCTATTCTGTGGCCTGTTGTTCCTGGTGACAATTGATGCAGAATTCAAGTACGGGGTTCACATAGAGTTTCAGCGTCCCCACGATGTTGCGAGAGTGCATTGCATTGCATACGTTGTTAAATATCAGTTTCTGAAATAGTGTTGACACAATTCTCCATTACCGATATGTGTTTCCAGCGAGAAGGATCTCAGACTCTGCCACGGCATACTAAGTGCCTAATTCGGACTGAAAATCCAATGTTTCGACAGAACATACAAATTATATTCGTCGAATGGGTCTATACCAGTAAAAGGCGGGTTCCAATCACGTTCGCCTCCTTTGTGGTTCAGATTTATCATTGTCCCGTGTTCTGAACTGCAGGAATAAGCTTCGTTTTGCATGCTATCGAATCGTATCGGATAATACTACATATAAATACAATCAAGACCTTGGTGTGCAAATGGCATGCTGGTATTTATTGTAACGGTTTGATGTAATAATATAGGAGAGGCTTATGATAACTTTACTAGGGCACACTCGCAGAACTTAAGCTTTTTATTTGAAGAAAGGATATACAATGGTTGGCATCAAGGCAGAGAAAATTGATTTTTGATTCCTGGGATTAAATGATTAGATAATGAGGATGAATTCAGCCGGGGGGGATTATTGTTTGCGAGAAAAGCGGAAAGTGTGGAAACATCCAGAATTCTGAGGTATTTGGTAAGGTGGACGAAAGGATGTTTGTCCCCAGTGGGGAGTTAAGAAATGTGGCAGAGATCGGCGTCAGTGAGTAGTTGAACATATTCGGCCCTGACACTAATTCCTAATTCCCGCCAATGTACTTCATTACTGCATTCTGGGTAAATAATTATTGCATGAATTTTTCTCAGTTCGAAAAGGCTGGAGAAATTTAATTTTGCTACGGTGTATTCCTTTGGGTAGAGGGCTAGGCAATATTGACTGAAATTGAAATCTATTAGTTGATGGAAGATATGGTGACAAGGCGACCAGGATCAAAAGGTTCAAAGGGTTCAAATGGTATTTTATTGTTAGTGTGTCAATTAAGGTACAGTGATACTCGATTTACTCGATCAATGGTATAAACAGAGAACAGTATTGCAGATGAATCATAATATCCTAGAAATAACAACCAACAACATTGAGGGAAATACCTTCACCAAAGGGGCTACCACGATCCAACTTGATAGTTCTCCATGACGAACAGAGAACACAGAATCAATGTAGACCATTCTCTCCACACACATCTCCAAAGGTAAATACATTAAAATAAATTGAATAACTTTGATCATCAACTCCCATTACATTTCATCTTTTTGTGCTGTCATTGTGTGAAGTGTTTTCAGATTAGTAGAGACAAAGTAACTTTAAATACTGATTTCAACACTTCAATACTTGAATAATTCTAAGTGGGCATGTTATTGCATTTTTGAATTCTTCTCTGAACTTCTTTTGAGTCCCCGCATAAATGCACGTGTTGGTGCAACAGCTGAGAAGCAGCAGTGCGTTCGCGCCTTCTTGCAGAATCGACCCCGATGCATAGCTTCCCTTCGTAAATTGCACGTACAAGAAATTAACAACATGTGTGGCCCATAGGAGGACGAAACTTCCTGAAACACTGAAGAGCAAAATAATGGATCTCCTACGGTTCTCCATCTCGGGGTCCTTCCGATTCTCCCCTTTTGTCTGGACCCGGAGCCTTCTGCGGGCTCTGTTGGCTGCCAGTATGTCTCTGACGGTCAGAAGGTTGAGTAGTAATAACAGGACGAAGGGTACACAGGGATTAATAATACGGTCGAGAGTATCAAACACTATCCAGAACGGATCAGTGTAATAACTTGATTTGATTAAGCAGTACCACGGAAGCCCGCCAAGTGTATATAAAGGTTCATATTCGAAGTAAGCGGGTATGTTTTTCATAAAGCTCACCACAGAGATCGTGACTGTTACAACAACCGCCATTCTCTCTGTGCAGTACCTTGGTCTCAGCTTTTGGCAACTAATGACTAAAAATCGATTAAAGGTGAAAGCTACCGTTAACCAGACTGAGCTGTCCCTAGCCGCGTAGAATAGGGCGATTTTCAGACTACAGACTGGAGTGATGGAGAGGAAGGAGGCTGGGAAATAAATGGTCGTAATCCGGTTCAAAATAACCGCCGTGATGAGGACCAGAAGATCGGTCAGCGCCATCGACAGTAGGTACCAAGTGATGCAGCGGGAGAGACCGCACCTTCCGCGGTACAGGATCACAATCGTCGCCAAGTTACCTAATTACAATAAAAAAATAAGACGTAATTAAAGTGTGCATTAATCATTGAATCGGTTGCTCGCAGAAATGAAGGGTTTTACATCAGATCCATGTCCAGTGATCGAAATGACGCAGTTGCTCAGAACGTTACAATTCCTATGTCGTTCCAAGATCGCAGCAGTAAAATCTCTGATTGCTCCAGCAGAGGCAGAATTGCTTCTTCCTGGAAAATTAGATCGATAATCCCAGAACTGTGTTAACATTATTCCATATAAATAGAATTAAACAAAGCAAGCAAGGCAACACACTACCAAAACACCACGGGAAGGCGGAAAATCCATGTGAAATACATACTTAAAATCTCTGGTTAATGACGGACCAAGTCGTGGAAATTTTGTGGAAATAAAACTCCGGCTCAATTTTGTAAATACTCCATTGCAAATTGTGTCAATTGTGCATCTTGAGCGATCAGCATTTGATAAATGCTACTGTAGCGAACAATGTATGAATGACGAGCCGTTTGCAGCGCGTTGAGACACTTCAAGTGTATCCACCCAAAGCACCAATCACCTCGTTACCTGGAACTCCAACAGCCCCCAGAATAGGATAGTAAATGGCGAAGAAAGGGTCCGTCACTTGCGCGTGCATTTTTCAGTCAGAACTTAAGGTGTTGTCGCAAGCTCAAATGAAAACCCTGACTCTGAGTTGTAATGTCAGGACCCCCTCCCCTCCCTATATATTGCCTGAAACTCCAGAGAGGGAATTAGGCCTCACCAAGAGACGAGATTACATTAAAAACACCTTAAATAATTCCCTCCTGGGCCTTCTGCATTGCCAGCGTAAAGCTACACGCAAACCGAAGGAAGGGCACCTCACGCTTGGCTATCTTACAACCCAAAGGTATGAACATGAATTCTCCGATTTTAAATAACATTTGCTATCGCCCTACTCTTTCCTGTGCACCATTCGCCCCACTCAACTCCCCCACCCCAACGAGCACCCATTTGTTCCCCTATCCCGCCCCTATTCTCACACAAGGCCCACCCCAGCCCTTTCCAGCTGGCGTTACATTTCATTTCCCCATCCTTATCATCTTACCTGACACATTCGTGTTTTTATTTCATCGCTAGCCTTTGTCACTTGCTCCATCCATCTGTGAATCAAATCCCTTCTCACCTGTATCCACCTGTCATATGCCGGGCTTTATACGGTTCCCCACATTTCCTGATGTATCCTCCTACTTGAATCAGTGTTAAAGAGGGTTCCCATCCGAAATGTTACCCATCTACACCTAATAATTGTAGAATGATGAACACCACCCCCCCCCCCCCCCCACACGCCCAAAACACACACATACACAAACACACGCGCGCGAAACATCGGATCGGCTCTGCTCTGGGGTGCGTATAACTGGTCGACTTGATTTACTCTGTGATGGGTAATACTGAAAGACGTTGGCGGGGAGGGGAAAGGGTTGGAAGGTGGGTAATGGTGGGAACAGAACTTGGTGATTGTTTTGCCACGGAACATCAAATCTGAAATGTAAAATGTAAACGTCCGTCCAGTTTTATGTTCCCCTTCTCCGCTCTTCACCCGACACCCTTTTGGCCCCCTTTCACCCCTAACATTTTTGATGCGCACCATGAAGTCGATCAAGCGAGGAACGTTCAATATGAGAGTAAACTCCTACACACCGGCCCCTACACACCGGCCCCTAATTCTTCTACGTATATAAGGAAGCAATTACCAATAAATATTAAATGGAGCAAAAAAAGCTTAACACATATATCAAAAACAAAAGTGATATGCATTATGTGTTAACATTCAGACTCCTTTAGCGATTCTTCAATCTTCTCCTTCACCTTCTAGAAGCAGACATGTCTTGGTTATCTGTTTTACCAAGATGTTGTTCTTAATCTGAAGTCGTGCAGTACGCAAAAAAACCTTTAACGTCTGGCATCACCTCCAGTATCCTGCCCATCAACCAAGAACCTCGTGGTGCACTAGAACCAGGCACCAAAACGATATTACCTGGAATCGTTGTCGTTCCTGGATTAGAGGCAAATATTCTTGTGTCAACCTTTTCCACAAAAGGTCTGCGTCTAATATACGAATCTTCCTACACAAAGAGCCCAGGTGGTAGCATTGGCTTTGTATTCAACAGAAGAATATGATTTGGTGTAAGTGCTTCCAGGTCACTAGGATCATCAGAATGCGTGGTAATGGGTCGATCATTTAAAATTGCTTCAATTTCACAAAATAAAGTTTGCAAACCTTCATCGTCCAGAACCTGTTGTTTAAGAACGGAGCGTAGCATATTTCGAACCATGCGGATCAATCGTTCCCGGACACCACCGTGCTGGGATTGCGCTGGGGGATTAAAATTCCATTGTATCCCTTGCTGAATCATATCATTCTGGATTTTGTTCTGAGTCAAGCCTTGAAGCACTTCTCTCAGTTCTCTTTCCACTCCAACAAAATTCGAACCATTATCTGAACTTAATGATAAAACTTGGATTTTTCTTTGTATTATCATACTTCCATTGTGATATATTAGTTGCATCTTTTACAAAAGAGATCCTGTTTGCTGCAAATGTTTCAAAGCGTTTGTTTTCATTGTTGATGAACTTAAGCACTGTCATATGATCAGTCCAGAAGGTGGACCCCTCCAGCTCAAGCTGCAGTTCTTTTTGCAGCATTATGTCAATTCTGACAGCTAAGACTGCGGTTGTGAGCTCTATTCTGGGAATCGTCATTTGCTTCAATGGTGCCACTCTGGCCTTTCCCATTAAGAATGCAACATATACTTCATTGTTATAATTTTCCTGTCTTCGATATGATACAGTACCGTGACCACTTTCACTTGCATGAGAAAAGTGATGCAACTGTGTATATTTGATTTGACCAACGTTTGTAGGCTTCACACTCTGAACCCCGAGATCTTGTCGAGATCTGCTAACCACTCTTTCCATCGGTGAGAGAAGATTTGCGTTATACTCTCATCCCATCCACGTTTCTTCTTACAGAGATCCTGCAAAATTAACTTGGCTGGTCGTGTAAATGGTGCAAGAAATCCCAAAGGGTCGTAAACAGAACCGATCACAGATAGGATGCCCCGTCGCTCTTGAATCGAGATTCTGAACATGAACGCATCTGTTTCAACACACCAGTGCAATCCCTGTGCTCTCTCCATGGGCAGATGGTCTATGTCCAAATCCGGCTCCCGGGTTTCCTTGGCTCTGTTATCTCGTGGAATGGTTTCCAATACAGCACGGTTGTTGCTGATCCATTTCAATAGCATGAATCCTCTGTTATTGCAGAGGGAAGTCTGATGTTTTACCATTTAGGTTGCTTCCTGTTCCGTAGACATAGATTTTAAACAATCATCCACAGAAAAATTGATCTTTACTGTGTTTGTCACTTCTTCTGGAATGTGAGCTTTATTGTCCTCGGTGGTCTTCGTCAATGCAACGTTTGCACAACTCGGTGAAGACACTGCACCAAAGAGATGTATCCGATATTCAACAAGATCTTGTTGTGCATCACCATCTGGCCACCACAGAAATTACAGATGGTTGACATGCTTTTCCGATACCTTGACCTGATGAAACATTGCCTTGATATTCGCCAGCAAAGCAACCGGCTCTTGTCTGAATCTGATGAGAATTCCGATGAGTGAGTTGGTTAGGTCTGGACCCTGCAGCAGTTGACAGTTGTGATATACCCTTAAAAACCGCAGCACAGTCAAAGACCACTCTTAAAGCTCCTTTCTTCGAGTGATATACCCCCTGATGAGGAATGTACCAAAGTTCCCCATCACTTCGATTCAGGGGATCTGCTGGTAACCTTTCAGCCTAACCATTATCAATCATCTCTGTGAAGAAAGATGTATATGCATCATGAAATTTCGTATTCTTGCCAAATTTGCGTTTCAGATTCTGAATGTGTTGGTCTGCAATACAATGTTTATTCTGCAGACTAACACTTTCTTGTTTGAAACGTAAGTCTTATCAATAGTGTCCTTATATCATCTTTACTGAGTGATTCATAATACTCAAGAACTTTCCCTCTTCTCTGGACATTTCTTCTGATTCCATGCTGGTTCTTTCATTGAAGTTGTGATTCTATTGATTGATCACCGATTCCTCTAGATTCACAGTAGATATTCGATTGACAGCAGCAGCAGGGTAGTTATTCATTCTCCTGTTTTTGTTGTTCCTTCCCAAGGAGCCAGAGATAACCCATCCTAGTAGGGTCCTCACAGCAAATGGTTCATCCCCTTGACTGCTGACAAACTCCGTGGGCTCCAATGCCTTCAAATCATTCGTTCCGCTAAGTAAGTCGATACCAGAATTTATTTTAGGTATCTTGACATTCTTCAAGTAAGGCCATTGTTTCAAGTCTTCTTGCTTAGGTATATTTGGATGAGAAGCGGGCATAGTCTCATGTTTAAACATATCAGATATTTGTATAACATTGTCTTTCTCCAGACTAGATGTTCCATACTTTTGATATGATGACCATCGCAGCATTTCTCTTCATTCATGGTACAAAAGAGAATCTTAATCCTTTCTCCTGTAATATCCAGCCTTCTCATCAAGCTTTCTGTGCAAAAGGTAGCTGAACTTCCATGATCCAAAAATCCATATGTTTGCAACACTGTATTCCCCTTGTTGCTCCTTACCTGTACTGGTGGGATGGAAAAAATACAGATTTCTACCCCGGCCCCCATATAGACAATAGACAATAGACAATAGGTGCAGGAGGAGGTCATTCGGCCTTTCGAGCCAGCACCGCCATCCAATATGATCATGGCTGATCATTCTCAATCAGTACACCGTTCCGGCCTTCTCCCCATACCCCCTAACTCCGCTATCCTTAAGAGCTCTATCTAGCTCTCTCTTGAATGCATTCAGAGAATTGGCCTCCACTGCCTTCTGAGGCAGAGAATTCCACAGATTCACAACTCTCTGACTGAAAAAGTTTTTCCTCATCCCAGTTCTAAATGGCCCACCCCTTATTCTTAAACTGTGGCCCCTTGTTCTGGACTCCCCCAACATTGGGAACATGTTTCCTGCCTCTAACGTGTCCAACCCCTTAATAATCGTATACGTTTCGATAAGATCTCCTCTCATCCTTCTAAATTCCAGTGTATATATGCCTAGTCGCTCCAGTCTTTCAACATATGACACATGACAGTCCCACCATTCCGGGAATTAACCTTGCACATATGTGCATTTATCTCAGGTAAGGTGACAACATCACTTCGCCTTTTCTTCTATTTGCTCTGGCTTCTCCTCCGTATTCTTCTGTTCAGTGTGAAGTAATTCAGGATGATCTTGTTTGCACATATTACAAGCTATCCGACTCCAGCAGTCTTCAACCACGTGTCGTTTCTTCACACATCCATAACAGATTCCTTTCTCTTTTAAGAAGTCCATCTTTTCTTTATATTCAATTTTCTTAAATTTTCGACACCACCATATGGTGTGACCAACTTCATTACATGACAAACAAAAACCTTGTGGCCTAATGTGGCCAAAAATCTTGTGACGGGACTGTCGCAGGTTGAAAGGCTGGAGCAATTAGGCTTGTATACACTGGAATTTAGAAGGATGAGGGGGGATCTTATTGAAACATATAAGATAATTAGGGGATTGGACACATTAGAGGCAGGAAACATGATCCCAATGTTGGGGGAGTCCAGAACAAGGGGCCACTGTTTAAGAATAAGGGGTAGGCCATTTAGAACGGAGATGAGGAAGAACTTTTTCAGTCAGAGAGTGGTGAAGGTGTGGAATTCTTTGCCTCAGAAGGCAGTGGAGGCCAGTTCGTTGGATGCTTTCAAGAGAGAGCTGGATAGAGCTCTTAAGGATAGCGGAGTGAGGGGGTATGGGGAGAAGGCAGGAACGGGGTACTGATTGAGAGTGATCAGCCATGATCGCATTGAATGGCGGTGCTGGCTCGAAGGGTTGAATGGCCTACTCCTGCGTCTGTCTGTCTGTCTGTCTGTCTGTCTGTCTGTCTGTCTGTCTGTCTCTCTCTCTCTCTCTCTCTCTCTCTCTCTCTCTCTATCTATCTATCTATCTATCTGTAGATGCGTCACTTTTCAATCTGCCTTTCATTGCTACGGGCATTACAGCAGCAGCAAAACTGCTCTCCTTAGGTCCAAATCTTCCCTTTGCTTTAGTTGAAGTAGAACCTTTGGCAGTTACTGGTTAAGGGTCTTGAATACTCTCATATCGTTCCCGATTTGACATTAACCGCACTTCCCTTTCCATGAAATTCACCAGGTCAAGAAGCATGGCCTCTCTGTCTTTATCTTTCTTTATCAGACCAGCTTTATCTTTCCACTTTCCTCAAAGCCTCTAGGGCATTTTTAGAATGATAGCCCTCATGTTACTAAAGACATTCATTTCTTCCAAATGCTTATTTTTTGTCATCGAGTTGCAACAGCCCCTAAGAAATATCGCAAGCTCATGCAACGCCTTCACATCTTCCACCTTGATAACTGACCAAGCAAAGGCCCTGTTCATGTATGCATTAGCAATCTTCTGTTCGTTACCAATATGCTCTTTAGGCAACTCTCTTGCGGTTCGATGGCCCTCAGCCGCAGGCAAATGTCAACAACTTTTAACAAGCTGCTTCGAATATCCGCTTGTACATTGCTCCAGAAATCGTAAAAGATCTCTGTTTTTATTTCCACTCCTTCTTCAAACTCTATTAGGAAAGTTTCATATTGCAAAGGATCACCGTCTTACTTAGGAATTTCTATTGGGGGTAAAGGTGGAAGAGAGATTTTGTTGAGCTAGGAGCTCGCTGATCCTTGTTTGATTCCTCACCAATTCATAGAATTCATTTTGAGATCCCTGGCTCAGCGAAGATGGATGATGAACAGACCTTTGTAAAGAGTATAAGAAAATAACTGCAGATGCTGGTACAAATCGAAGGTATTTATTCACAAAATGCTGGAGTACCTCAGCAGGTCAGGCAGCATCTCGGGAGAAAAGGAATGGGTGACGTTTCGGGTCGAGACCCTTCTTCAGACTGATGTCAGGGGGGCGGGACAAAGGAAGGATATAGGTGGAGACAGGAAGATAGAGGGAGATCTGGGAAGGAGGAGGGGAAGAGAGGGACAGAGGAACTATCTAAAGTTGGAGAAGTCGATGCTCATACCACTGGGCTGCAAACTTCCCAGGCGAAATATGAGGTGCTGTTCCTCCAATTTCCGGTGGGCCTCGCTATGGCACTGGAGGAGGCCCATGACAGAAAGGACAGACTGGGAATGGGAGGGGGAGTTGAAGTGCTCGGCCACCGGGTGATCAGTTTGGTCAATGCAGACCGAGCGCAGGTGTTCAGCGAAGCGATCGCCGAGACTGCGCTTGGTTTCGCCGATGTAAATAAGTTGACATCTAGATCAGCAGATGCAATAGATGAGGTTGGAGGAGGTGCAGGTGAACCTTTGTCTCACCTGGAAAGACTGTTTGGGTCCTTGGATGGAGTTGAGGGGGGAGGTAAAGGGTCAGGTGTTGCATCTTGTGCGGTTGCAGGGGAAAGTGCCCGGGGTTGGTGTGGCTGGGGTAGGAAGGGACGAGTGGACCAGGGAGTTGCGGAGGGAACGGTCTCTGCGGAACGCAGAGAGGGGAGGGGATGGGAAGATATGGCTAGTGGTGGGGTCCCCTGCAACCGCACGGGATGCAACACATGTCCCTTTCCCTCCCCCCTCAACTCCATCCAAGGACTCAAACAGTCTTTCCAGGTGAGACAAAGGTTCACCTGCACCTCCTCCAACCTCATCTATTGCATCCGCTGCTCTAGATGAAGTAATCTCCGAAGTAGAACATGAATAGAAACTCGATTTTAAAAGGTTACGAGCGACTGAAAAAATTTGGAGGTGAAAGGCACCTGAGTGTATTTGTAAACAAATCACTGAAAATAAAATGGTGTGTTCACCTATATTTACTTTAGTTAAATTGAGATATAAAGCGTAGAAATAGGCCCACTGTGTCTACGACGACCAGCGATCACCCCGAACACAAGCACTAAAACTAGGGACAATTTACAGAAGTCAAATACCCTAAAAAAACCCTCTAAGTCTTGGGAATGTAGGGGGAAACCAAAGAACCCGGAGAAACCCCACGCGGTCACAGGGAGAACGCACAAACTCCGTAGAGACAGTACCCGTAGTCACGATCTAACCCAGGTCTCTGATAGTATAAGGCAGCAACTCTACCGCTGCGCTCTTTGTTGAAAGAGGATTTCAGTACATAATTAATTTTCCACTGTAAATTGCCCATGACGCACGGGTGAGTTTGGAATGAATGTAGTTGGGAATGAGGGAAGAATGAGCCCAGCGCCCTGTGCTGCTTGATCCTTTAACTGACACCACTTCCATGGAAAGTAACTACACAATGTGGCTCAATTGTGCTGCGCGTCGTTGTGGATAAACCACAATCACAAGTGAATCGGGATGCAAATGGAATGCAGGTCTTTATTGTAACGATTTGATATATAAATAAAGAGGAGTTTTGGGATATCATATCATATCATATCATATATATACAGCCGGAAACAGGCCTTTTCGGCCCTCCAAGTCCGTGCCGCCCAGTGATCCCCGTACATTAACACTATCCTACACCCACTAGGGACAATTTTTACAATTTTTACATTTACCCAGCCAATTAACCTACATACCTGTACGTCTTTGGAGTGTGGGAGGAAACCGAAGATCTCGGAGAAAACCCACGCAGGTCACGGGGAGAACGTACAAACTCCTTACAGTGCAGCGCCCGTAGTCAGGATCGAACCTAAGTCTCCGGCGCTGCATTCGCTGTAAAGCAGCAACTCTACCGCTGCGCTACCGTGCCGCCCTTATCTTTATAAGACCCCCCCCTCGCCCCTGTAGAATTTATTTTCGTTTTAAGAAAGATTTGGTTGGTATCTGGGCAAATAAACTTAATCGTTAATTCTTGGGGTTAAATGGTTGTGTAATGGCAAATAATTCAGCAGGTGAGATTATTATTTGCAGGGGAAAGCAGAAAACGTGGAAGCATCCAAGATTACGAAGTCGTTTGGTAGATTGGATGATGCAAGGATCTTTACCCTCGCGAGGGTCTTCAGAAAATGAGGCAGAGATTCGACATGAGATGAATGAGGAAGGTTGTCATTGTTCAAGATTTTTAGAAGTGTGCACCCAGAGAGCGGCGGGGTTGAGTGATTAGATAGATTCAGAGCTGAGGCTGATTTCCATTTCCAGCCAATGTACGATATCCATGCGTTTTGGGGAAAAACAATGAATGAATGAGCGTTCACAGTTCCAAATGGATCCAGGGTATTCCTGTGCTCAAAGGGAAACGTGCTATTTACTGAAACAAAAAATAACGATTTACGGATGGAAGATGTGGACATCGCGATCAATGGTATTAATACAAAACAGCAGAGCAGAGGGCAGGCCCATCGGCCCACAATGTCCGTGCTGAACATCCTGGAAATCGCAACCCAACAACATTGAGCGAAGACCTTCACCAACGAGCCTAGCACGGTTCAGGTTGATGACTTTCCACGATTACCTTACGGACGAATAGGGAATCAATGTTCTCGCCACAACTTTTCTAAAATATGAAAACATTAAATAGATTTTGAAACGTTCATCACCAAACTCCAATAAATGATATCTGTTTGTTCTTTCATTGTGTTGAGTGTTTTCAGTTTATTTCAGGCAGAGTGATTTTGAATACTGATTTCATGAATTCAATGCTTTCATCATTCTCATTGGGTATGTTATTGCATTTTTGAATTCTTCTCTGAATTTTTTCTGAGTCCCCGCATAAATACACGTGTTGGTGCAACAGCTGAGAAGCAGAAGTGCGTTCGCGCTTTCCTGCAGAATCGACCCTGATGCATAACTACGTTTGCTTATTTTAACGAACAAGAAATTAACAACATGTGTGGACCAGAGCACGATAAAAATTCCTGAAATACTGAAGAGCAAAATGATGGATTTCCTACGGCTCTCCATTTCGGGGTCTCTCTTATACTCCCCATGACTCTGGACCCGGAGCCTCCTGCGGGCTCTGTTGGCCGCCAGGATATCCCGTACGGTCAGAAGGTTGAGCAGTAACAGCAGGACGAAGGGGGCACAGGGGTTAATAATCTGGTCGATAGTATCAAACATTTTCCATAAAGGATCAGTATAATAACTTGACTTGATAATACAATACCAAGGAACACCGTCGTATATATATAAAGGTCGATATTCGAAATAAGTCGGTATGTTTTTCACAAAGCTCACAACGCAGACTGTCGCTATTACAACAGCCGCCATTTTCTCTGTGCAGTATTTTTGTCTCAGCTTTTGGCAAGTAATGACGACAAATCGATTGAAGGTGAAAGCGACCGTTAACCAGACGGAACTGTCCCTGGCCGCGTAGGACAGAGCGACTTTGAGGCTACACACTGGAGTGATAGAGAGGAAGGAGGCTGGGAAATAAATGGTGGTGGTCCGGTTCAAAAGCACCGCCGTCAAGAGGACTAGAAGATCGGTCAGCGCCATCGACAGTAGGTACCAGGTGATGCAACGGGAGAGGCCGCACCTTCCGCGGAATAGGATCCCAATCGTCACTAAGTTACCTAATGTAAAGAAAAAAATACTTGAGGAAAGCAATTAATCATTGCACCAAAATGAGAAGGCTCACATCAGATCTAGGTTCAGAGATTGAAATGATACAGTTTCTCTGGACGTTGCACTCAACACTGGAACAAACATAATCAAAGACCTTTCCCAGCTAGGTCATTCCTTCTTCTCCCTGCTCGGTCGTTCAGACGAAACAGAGGATCGAAACCTCGCACCACCAGGCTCAGAAATAACTTCTTCTCTGTCAGCATCCTTCGGAACGGCTCTGCCATTCTTCTAGGGAACAGACGATCATCCTCTACCTCATTGTGGACTTTGGATTTTGTCTGCGGATCTGTTGCATTTTAATACCGAGAACCATGTTCCACACTCTCCATCACTCCCTTCGCTCCACTATTGGACCTCAGTTTAGCTTAAATCTATTTATGTATAGTATTATTTGATCGTATTGAATAGCATGCAAAACAAAGTTTTTCGCAGCACCTCCGGACACGTGATAATAATAAACCTAAACCTTAAAATAAGTGAACAGTTTGGGAAGCAGTGTTTAATTCAATAGTCATCCGATGAATGTCAGTTGGGAGTTCTGACAAAGCCTGAGCTCAACGCTATATTTTCAATTCAGCATATAAACTCCGATTCCCTTGGCAGAGTCCGAAATCTTTGCCCCCGAAAGTACAGATTGGCAATCCTAGAACCGCGTTAAAGTGTTTTTAAGTGTGACTGGAATTGTACAATTACGCAAGATAATGCACTCCAGCTACTTCATGAAAATGCTGAAACTGCGTAAAACCCGAACATAAAGTCTCTGGTTAATGATAAGGACTTCCTACTCAAATCTCCTACTTTGTAAAATATAAAATTTGCCATTGTACATATTGAGCAATTAGCGTTTGATAGATGCTTCTGCCGAGAATAACGTGTGAAAAACGGACCGTTTGCAGAGAGTTATGAGTTCTCCTTTACCCGCCGGGAGCATCAATAATCACAGGACGTTACCTGGAACTCCAACAGCTCCCAGAATAGGATAGTAAAGGACGAAGAAAGGGTCTGTCACTCGCGCGTGCATTCTTTTTTCTGTCAAAACTTAATGTGTAGTCTCGTGCTCCAGAGATCCCCCTGGCTCGGTGTGGTAAAATAGGGTGTCCTTATATGTTGTTTGAAATCCCAGAGATGCGATTACATTGAAGAAAATAACACATTAACATTTCTCTCCTGGGACTGCACTGTTGCTACCGTAAGGCCACACTGGAAGAAGGGCGCTTCGTTTTCCGCGTGGGTGTCTTACAGCCCAAAGGTTGTACATTGAATTCTCACATTTTGAATAATACCTCTTTTTTTCATTCTCTTTTCCCGAGGCTATGAATAAGCGATAATTCAGTTTGGGACCCTCCTTCAGACCGTTTATAGTAGGGAGGAGAAAGCAGGAAACGAGATAAGGCGCGATAAAGCCTGGCAAGTGAAAGGTGGATAAGCTGAGGAGGGTTTTGATTGACTGATATGTGGACAAAAGCCAGAGATGAAAAGCAGACAAGAGGGTGACAAAAGCGGAAAAGTCGTATACAGCGAGACAATGAGATGTCAGATAAGGAGGGGGCGTGGAAAGGGAGTAAAATGTAACGCCGGAGAGAGGGATATAGGGGGCTGTGTGGAAGGGGGAGGGGTGGTGGGAGAAATGGGCGGCCACCGGATCCTGGACGGAGGCCTGCACAGGAATGAGACGCTAGGACGTTAGGAGCAGATACGGTGAAATGGAGAATTTGGAGAATTTGAAAGCAGTGGGTTTTAATTTTCCTTCCCATTCCCATGTTGTCTTCTGGATCTCCTCGATTGCCAGAGTAACGCCCCCCTTCCCTCTTCCCTCTCACACTCTCAGTGACCCAGGTCCCCACCTCCGGCTTTAAATTTAACTCCTCTTTCATTCCTTTTCTCTCTTTATCTGGCATTATTTAGTCCCCTTGTGTCATTTCTGACTCCATTTGACCCATTTATCTGCCTTTATCTCCTTTTCACTTTTCACCTATAGGTTTGGTCCACCCATCTGCCAATCAAATCTCATCTCATCTGAATCAATCTATCACTTGTCAGGCTTTGTCAGTCTTTGTCCTGCCTCCACTTGTACTCCGGCCGTCTCCCCTTAACTGCAATTATCCTGAAGAATTGTTCAGATCCGAAATGTCTCCCATTCATGCCCTCCAATGTTGCTGCCTCGCCCGCTAGGTTACTCCAGCACAATGTGTTCCAAGTAATGTCTGAATGCATGAACTATGTCAAATAGGCACAGTCAGCACTGGTTTGTAAACGTCAGGTCGTGTTTCACTAACATAATTAAGTTTTATGAGAAGGTAACATTGGTGAAGGTAAGGCGGTGGATGTTGTACATATGGAAATTATTAAGGCCTGTGTAAAGGTCCGTTATGGTAAGCTGATCCAATGGGTTAACATTTACGAGATTCACGATAACTTGTCGCATGAATTCGGACCTTGCTTATTTAGAGAAGACAGAGGTTTGTGGTAGAAGGTTTGTGGCTGGTGGTCTGTGGCCAGTGGAGTTCTTCAGGGAAGGTAGACATAAAATGCTGGAGTAACTCAGCGGATCAGGCAGCATCTCGGGAGAGAAGGAATGGGTGATGTTTCGGGTAGAGACCCTGCTTCAGACTTCGGAGTTCTTCAGGGACCTGTGCTGAGACCTCTGCTGTTTTTGGTGTATATAAATGACTCAGACATTAATGTAGATGGGTAGTTGAGTAAGTTTGTAGACAACACCAAAAATTGGAGATGTTGCAGGTAGCGAGGAAGGCTGCCAGAAGATACAGCAGGGTCTGGATCGGTTACAGAAATGGCGGAGTAATCACTGATGGAGTTTCATCCATGCAGGTGCGAGGTGTTGCACTTTGAGAGGTTGAACGTAAGGAATAAGTATACATTTATTGGCAAACCCCCAAACAGCATTGATGTACAGCGGGATTTCGTAGTCTAAGTTCGGAGTCTACAAAAGATGGCAGCACATGTAGATAGGATGGTAAGGAAAGCATATGGTGTTCATGTGTTCGTTGCTAGGGTCATTGAATATAAGAGTCAGGATGTCATGATGCAGCTGTATTAAACTTTGGTTAGACCGCAGTTGGAGTACTGCGTCCAGTTCTGGTCTCCCAGTTACAGTTAAGTTGTGGAAGCTTTGGAGCAGATGCCAATAAGATTTACCAGAATGCTGCCTGGATAAGACTAAGACGGTTTTTGGGAGGTTGGATAAATTTGGATTGTTTTCTCTAGAGCCTTAGAGGTTGCGGGAAGACCGTGAAGAAGTCGAGTATATACAATTATACGGGGCATAGACAGGGTAGACATTGAGAACCATTCGCCCAGGGTGGAATTGTCCACATAGCTATAAGCGGAAGTGGGGGGGGGGGGGGGGGGGGGACGTTGAATGGAGATGTGCAGGGCAAGTTTTTTTGACAGGGGCGTGGCGCATGGAACCCATTGCTAGACGTGGGGTGGTGGAGACAGTTACGATACTGCCGTTTAAGAAGTATGGAGGAAAATATATCACTCAAGGCTAGATTATGATGTATTCAGTTCAGATTTTGTTTGAAGAAGGATATACACGCGTTGCGTCTGTATCTGGGAGGGTTACAGTTGATTTCACACATAAAATGGAAGCGTTATGAGAATAAATTCAGCGGGTAGGCTTGTTATTTGGAAGAATGCGAGCTAAATATAGAAACATACAGGATACTGGGGTCGTTTGGTAGGGTCAGTGTTGCCACGGTGTCCCCCCTCTTGCGAGAATCCAGATATTGGGACGAGTTTCAGCATGAGATTGTTGAGGAAGATTGTAAGATTTCACAATCATTCGGAGTCATTAAGTCATAAGGTCATCAGTGATAGGAGCAGAGTTACGCAATTCGGCCCATCATTTGTACTCCGCCATTCAATCATGGCTGATCTACCTCTCCCTCCTAAACCCATGTTCTTGCATTCTCCCCGCAACCTCTGACACCCGCACTCACCAAGAATCGATCTCTATCTGCTTTAAAAACGTCTCCACAGCCTTCTCTGGCAAAGAATTCCAAGATCCACCACCCTCTGACTAAAGAATTTACTCTTTATCTCCTTCCTAAAGAACGGCGTTTAATCCTGAGGCTATGACCTCTAGTCCTGGATTCTCCTACCAATGGAAACATCCTCTCCACATCCACTCTGTTCAAGCCTTTCACTATTCGGTACGTTTCTTTGAGGTCCGTCCCCCCCCCTCATTCGTCTAAACGCCAGCAAGTGCCGTCAAACGCTCATCATATGATAGCCCACTAATTCCTTGGATCATTCTTGTAAACCTCCTCTGGACTCTATCCAGGGCCAGTTCCTCAGATATGGACTACCCTCCAGAGAGCGGCGGGGTTGAGTACTTGGATATATTCAGAGCTGAGGCTGATTACCAATTCCAGACAATGTCAGAAATGAATGCATTCTGGAAAAAAATAATGAATGAATAAAATTTCAGTTTGAAAAGGTTGTCAGTGTAGTATTTCGCGATAGTATCTTCGTTGGGGCAGAGGGCAACGCGTTATTCGCAGAAACAAAAAATCGATGAGCAAATGCAAGAGGTGGATACCATGGTTAATGGTATAAGTCAAGTCAAGTCAAGTCAATTTATTTGTATAGCACATTTAAAAACAACCCACGTTGACCAAAGTGCTGCACATCTGACTAGGAAAAAAAAGAAACATACAGTGGCAGGCAGCCAAACACAACGGCGCGGCCATCTTGAACAAAATGTTAATTCAATCACCCACAGTCCAACAACAAAAGCATTAAATAAGCATCAAAATTACACCCCCAAAAAACACAGTCCAACAATAAAAGCACTAAACAGGCACCCAAATTACCCAACCCTAAAAATCCCCAAAAACACAGTCCAACAATAAAAGCATTAAATAGGCATTCAAATCACACAACCCCAAAACCCCCAAAAACACAGTCCAACAATAAAAGCGCTAAACAGGCATTCAAATTACACAACCCCCAAAAAAAACCCAAAACACAGTCCAACAATAAAAGCATCAAACAGGCACTCAAACCACCCAACCCCAAAAACACACAAAAAAAGAAACATCCATCAAAGAAACATCCATCACAGTGAGTCTCCTCCAGTCCCCTCCTCACTGTGATGGAAGGCCACAATGTCTTTCCCTTCTCCTGCTGTCCTCGCCCGCAGTCAGGTTGTTGTGGTTGCAGGCCGCACCGGACGGTGGAACACTGCAGCAAAGGAACAGACCTTCGGTTCACAATGTCCATATCGAACATGTTGCCAAGTTAAAATCTTCTCCTCTGCTGCACGTGACCCACAGCCCCCTCTTCCCTGCCTATCCACTTGCCCATCTAAAAGCTTCTTCAATATCGCTGTCTTATCTGTCTCCACCGCCATCCCTGGCAGCGCGTTACATGCACTCACCACGCCCTGCGTGGAGTCAAACTGTCTCTATACTCGATGGAAATAGCAGGTTTTTATTTCGTACGTTGTTCTCTGTAGCATAATCTACGGAATGCTGCTCGGTCGTGGTGCACAGTTGATACAATTTGCATTGAAATATTTTACGTAGGTTGAACAGGAGATTTTTTCCACAAATTAAAAAATCGTGCCATGTCTCGTCTTAAAAATATTCCTCGTAGTCCTTGAAATTTCCACCATGGGGAAAAGGCTGCCTTTCTATGACTCTCGTGATTTTTATACATCTATCCAGTCTCCACATGACCCCCGCCGATCCAAAGAAAATAATCATTTTTTTCCAACCTCTCCATATAGCTAATACACCCTAATCCGGGCCGCATTCTGGTAAAGCTATTACGCAGGAATGTGGGACGAATAAAAGAGGATTTTATTATCCGATTAGTGTTCGTGGTGGATGATGGTTGCTGCTGAGGCAGTCGGCTGTTGGTCTGTCGCTATGACATTACGCCTCCATCCATTGAAGAAAAAATAACCAGTGCTGATGAGAAGTGCAGCCTTCTGTTCGCGTACTAACGAACGATAAATGTTTTCCCCAAGTTTCCATTGAATACTCCGAGCCAATGGAACTAAGTGACGTCATGTTCTTTGTTGTCCTGAAATTGAAAGATGAATTATTGCAGCTGAATTATTTAAGGTGTTTTTTGAAAGTGGGCTCGACCAAATTCCCTCTCTGGGGTTTTCATGTCATATACAAGGAGATCCTGCGACTGCAATACAGAGTCAGGGCGTTCTTTGGAACTTGAGACTACACATGAGATTTTGACAGGAAAATGCATGCGCAAGTGACGAACCCTTTTTTCGCCATTTATTATCCTATTTTGGGCGCTGTTGGAGTTCCAGGTAACGACCGATGATAATTGGTGCTGTGGGCGCGTGCAGTCAAACTGTCTCCTTACTCGATGGAAATGGCATATTTTTATTTCGTACGTTATTCTCTGTAGAATGATCTCCCGAATTTGCTCGGTTGAGATGCACAGCTGGTACAATTTGCATTGAAATATTTTACATAGGTTGAACAGGAGTTTTATTTCCACAAATTTAACACGACAATGTTGTTGGAATGCGTTTCCTTCTGTACTTTGTTTAATTCCTGTCATATTGAAACGACGTTGACGCAGTCGCGGATTAACGATCTGCACCTTCGATGAGAAGGAGTTCGGTCCCTGCCATCCGAACGGAAACTCTAGCTTTGACCTTGGACATTGAGAAAACACGCAGGTGCTATTCCGAAAGTGTTCTATCGTGGTTTAATGCAATATACTCATCGATAGTCAGCTCGTAGGGCTAAAGGATTGAACGGTAGGGGGAAAAGCAGGAACGGGGTACTGATTTTAGATGATCAGCCACGATCATATTGAATGGCGGTGCTGGCCGAATGTTTCTAACCAGATGTTTCTATGTATCTAAACCACCTTAGAACACATTAAGCACGTGCAAAACAAATACAAATGCTTTAGTCACTCAGCGAGTTGGGCAGAATCTGTGGAAGAAATAGATAGGTGACATTAAATCATGTTCAGTTACTTTAACGTTTAGGTTTCGTTTAGGTTTATTATTGTTACATATATGGAGGTACATAGAACGCTACAAAATGCAGAATATCGTGTTCAGCATGACAGCGCTATAGTCTCAGAGGCAAACTTGAATGGAGGTGAATAGGACTGTACCAGAGCCCATTGAAGTCCAGTTCGGGAGTCTGATAACGGAGGGCAAGAAGCTACTTCTGAGTCTGGTGGTGCGCGGGTTCGAGCCTTTGTATCGCCTGCCGGACCGGAGCAGGGAGAAGTAGGAATGACCTCGCTGGGAAAGTTCTTTGATTATGCTTGTTCCAGTGTGGAGTGTAACGTCCAGAGAAACTGTATAATTTGAATATCTGAACCTAGATCTGATGTAAAACTTCTCATTTGTTCAATGCGCTTTATTGACGTATTTTCTTGAAACTAGGTAACTTGGTGACGATTGGGATCCTTTCCCGCGGAAGGTGCGGTCTCTCCCGTTGCATCACTTGGTATCTACTGTCGATGGCGTTGACCGATCTTCTGGTCCTCATCACGGCGGTGCTTTTGAACCGGATCACTAACATTTATTTCCCTGATTCTTTCCTCTCCATCACTCCGGTCTGTTGCCTTAAAATCGCTCTATCGAACGGAGCCAGGGACAGCTCCGTCTGGTTAACGGTCGCTTTCACCTTCAATCGATTTATTGTAATTAGTTACCAAAAGCTGAAACATAAATACTGCACGGATAAAATGGTGGCTGCTGTAATAGTAACAGTCTGCGTCGTGAGCTTTTTGAAAAACATACCGTTTTATTTCGTGTATGGTCCTTTATATATACATGATGGTGTACCTTGGAAGTGCATCGCCAGGGCAAGGTACTATACAGAACCTTTATGGAGAATGTTTGATACTGCCGACCATATTATTAATCCATGTATCCCCTTCGCCCTGCTGTTACTGCTCAACATTATGACCGTCAGGGGTATACTAGCGGCCAACAGAGCCCGCAAGAGGCTCAGGGTCCAGAGTAATGGGGAGAATGAGAGAGACCCCGAGATGGAGAACCGGAAGAAATCCATAATTTTGGTCTTCAGTATTTCAGGTAGTTTCATCGTGCTCTGGACCACGCATATTGTTAATTTCTTGTACGTGCAATTTTCGGAAACTGACTATGCATCAGGGTCGATTTTGCAAGAAAGCGGGAACGCGTTGCTGCTCCTGAGCTGTTGCACCAACACGTGTATTTATGCGGGGACTCAGAAGAAATTCAGAGAAGAATTCAGAAATGCAATAACATACCCATTGAGAGTGATTAAAGTACTGAAGTGATAAAATCACGCGATTTAATTGCAAAATTTGAGCGGGATCTCAGCATTGTTTCTTCACTGAGCATCACTCAGGTCGTTTTCGTCGAAAAACTGGAAGTGAGATGAAACTGAAATCCATTTCCCCATGTACTTTACAGGGGAAAGACTGATTGCCTGTTCGACTGTGCCATTATTTTATTTATGTTAAGTATTTACATTCTTGCGTTTCGGTGGAGAAAGCGGCACCTTGTTATTCAAAGGTTTCAAATGTCTTTTATTGTCACGTGTACCAATTAAGGTACAGTGATATTCGTATTACCATACAGCCATACTAAAAAAAAGCAACATAAAAGTCAATATAAATATCCACCACAGCGGATTCCCCACATTCCTCACTGTGATGGAAGGCAATAAAGTCTAAACTTCTTCGCTTTTGATTGTGTCGGGGCAGTCGAACCATCCGTCGGGGCGAACGAAACTCCCGCAGCCAGCAGTCGAAGCCCCCGCGGCTTGGAGCTCCCGAAGTCAGTCTCTAACCAGAGGCCAAGAACACCACGATGTTAAGTCTGCAGGCGGTTGGAGCTCAGAAGTCGATCCCTGGCAAAGGGATCACGAGCTCCACGATGGTAAGTCCCGCAGGCTCCTGCAGTTGGAGCTCCCAAATCGGTCTCCAGCAAGAAGCGGCCAACTCCTCGATGTTAGGCCGTTGTGCGGACGGAGATACGATATAAGGAAAAAATCGCATTTCCATCGAGGTAAGAGATTTTAACCCCCCCCCCCCCCCCCCCCACATAAAACAAGCTAAAAGACTCTAAAACATGCATTTAACACATACTATTAAAACAACAAAGAAGGAAGGGCTGCCTTCTGTTCACACTTTTGGCGAGGTAGCCATTTCTGGCGCCACCGTGACAAAATATTTTATTTCGTGTGTGGTCCTTTATTATTCGTGTATTATTCAGAGAAGACGTTTGATATGCTCATGATGTACAATGGGGACATTTTGTTTGGGCTTAAATGACGCGATATTCACGCGTAATTATCCTCAGGCCAGACTTTGTTTCTGTTTCTGAGTATTACCACTCTGCAAGAATTCAAAATGAATTTCACGGAAAACCTCTGCCTTTTCTACAATCATAAAATGACGTATTTTAACCCAAAATCTATTTGAAAATAAAACCTCGAATAGTACCGCAGATTACACAAGATAAGCGAATCTTTTCCTTATTCACTGTGCACGGAAATGTTGAAAGTTGAATAGATGCGATAATTATAATTTATCAACTACGCTCAGTATTCAAAATTCGTCTTGTAAATTACTTCAAAATTCAAAAATGCAATAACATACTCACTGAGCGTGACTCAAATATCGAAATCATGAAATTGCTTTTTAATATTACTTTAAAATCCTATTTGTATTCCCATTCTCACGCCCTTCCAAAGTAAGGCCACAAGCTAACTAGAGGAATAGCGCATTATATTCCACGTGGGTAACTTACAATCCAACGATATAAACATTGAATTCTCCGATTTTAATAACATCACCCTCTCCCTTTCCAGCGGGTGGGGTGCATCTTAATATATCTTTACAAACCACACCTGCAGAACGTACGATTTTCTTTTTATTGGAAAGGATGCACCTGCCCTGCCATCGTGGGCAAAGGGTTACATTTGGGTCTTGGGCACAATTATTCAGTTGCGAGAAAGAACTCAGCAGGCGGATTATTGTTTAGAGGAATAAAAGGTAAATACTGAATACCTGGCACGAACCCACAAGGTCGCGAGACGAACGTGCAAACATGACATAGACTGCAGTGGAGGTCAGAACCACACCTGGGTTCACTGGAGATTCGAAGGCAGCACCACTAACTGCTCGGCCACCGAGCCGGCCTGTTCCTTCTCTGCGCCCAGCATCTGCACATCAGAATAATCTGCACATCTTCATCAATGGTATGGACTTTACGAACGATGTTGCAAAGAGAAACCTGGGGTGCAAGTTCATAGCTCACTGATAGTGGTGACACAGTCGGATGGTGTGGTGAAGAAGTCATTCGGAATGCTTGCCTTCTATGGCCGAGTCATTGAGAATAAGAGTTGGGACGTCACGGTGAGACATACAAAATATTGGGTGGTCATCATTGGGAGAATTGTGTGCAGTTCTTGTCAGCACATGATCGGAAGGATGATATCGCAATTTCGAGTGTGCAGACGAGATTCGCCAGGATGTTACATGCAGTGGAGTGCGGTCTTTATAAGAAGAGATGGGATGGTCCGGGTTTCTCCTCACTGGAACTTCATAGACAGAGGGTTAACTTTACAGACAAATGTAAAACTATGAGTATATGGATAGGGCAGATAATAGGTGCGCCCCCCCCCTCCCCTCCATCCCTTCGCCCAGAGCAAGAGTGAAAAAATGTAAAGGAGATCTGAGAGGTCAGTTTTTCCACACAGAGATTGGTTGTTACCTGGGACGAGTTTGCCCAGCTCACGTACGTTATGACTGCACTCATGTAATTTGTAATTTGCCTGGTAAACATACAAAAACGTTTTTCAAGGTAATTCTGCACACCTTAAAATAATAAAACAAAACAAAAGTTGATGATACTTAGGCACTTCAACCTAGCTGGATGCAGTGAAATTCTATGATTTTGCATGCAAAGTACACAAAAGGGTCGCCACAAAGCTGACAACAAAGTTAGAAAAAGTACTCATCCCTTCTTCTAACATTGTCGGCGCCTTGTGGTGACTCTTTTCTGTTCTTTGTACACAAAAACAATGAATTTCACTGCACTCAGTTACCAAAAGTGACAATAAAGTATCACCAACATTTGGTTTGGTTTGTTTTATTTCCAAAGGTGTTCAACACAGACAAATGCAAGGCCAGAATAGGAAGGTCATTTCGCACTTAGAAGGTATGTGTTTATGTTGGACGGAAATAAAGTCATTTCAGGGTACAGATGTGACTATGGGCGGCACAGCGGGATGTGGGAGGAAACTGGAGCACCTGAAGCTAATCCTTGTGGTTACAGGGAGAACGTACAAACTCCTCACAGACAGTACCTGAGGTCAGAGTTATCAAACCCGGGCCTTTGGTGCTGTGAGGCAGCAGCTCTACCCGCTGCGTCACTGTTCCTGGTATAAAAGCTTTGTTCAAAATATTCGCCGAGTAGATTCAAATGAGAGGTTTACAATGTGACGTTTCACTGATCATGTGAATGTGAAGTATATGGAGGGGAAAGCTCACCAGTATCTTGAGGATCCCAGATTGTTCAGCAATCCCAGTCTCACTTTCAGTCAAGGGCAATATAAGATCTCAAAAGGCAATATAAGATCTCAATTAACCCTCTGCCTGAAAAATCAAGGACTGAACAATCCACGTACCCAATGAAAAGTTTTGATTTCCAACCAGTTAGGACTGTGGTGGCAAAGACTGGGTATTTTTAAGGTGGAAATTGATAGATTCTTAATTGGGAAGGGCGTCAAAGGTTACAGGAAGAAGGTAGGAGAATGGGGTTGAGAGGGACAAATAGATCAGCCGTGATTGAATGGCCAAGTAGACTCGATGGGTTGAATGGCCTAATCCTGCTCCTATGTCTTATGATCTTATTGGGGAGTTAGCAACTTCAGTAGAAACAAACCACAAATGTCAGAATATAGTTCAGTCTTGGATTTAATTAGCAGCAGCAGCAAAAACAGAAGAATCTAATCACGTGAGAGCTCACTGTTGCCTCAGTTACATCTGCTGTGACATGTCATCTTTAATCGGGGTCAGCTGGTGAACGACTTTGCTAAACAAAACCAGCCCCATGTCTTGACATGCTTGGAGTCCTAGCAGTGGCACTACGCTATTGTCGACAATGTACCACGATAGCCTATATGACTGGGTCCCCAGTTGGCACTGCAGCTTTGCCTTCCCGATGGGTTTGATGTTGCTGCCCCATACGCCGCCAGGGTGGTACTGCAGACCTTTACTTGCTCGGGTTGTTTGGCATTCCTTAGACATTTGAATCCATTTTTAGACATAACATTACATTTGTCACCGGTGTCTATTTTGACTTTGACCTTGACACCATTAACCAGCAGAGTAACAAAGGCTTCGTCGTTCTTTAACTCGTTGTGCCTCAATGGAATCCACCAGCAGCGTCACACCATCAACATTGACCATCTCTTCAGTACTGCTGTCAGATGGATCAAACTGTGACTCTAACTGTACCAGATGAACAGGCTGTCTGTTTATCCCTCTATTGGAAGCCTGTGGTGTGGATTTGCAGTCGTTCTGCCTACTGAAGCACCAGCGAGTTCAGACTAGGGAAAAGCCCTTCAGATGCTCTGAGAGTGGAAAGAGTTTCAGCAGCTCATCCGACCACATTGTGCACAGGAGGGTTCACACTGGGGTGAGACCGTTCAGTTGCTCCGTCTGTGGGAAGGCGTTCACTTTATCATGGCAACATCGGTCACCAAGCTGTTCACACTGGGGCGAAGCCATTCACCTGCTCAGTGTGTAGGAAAGGATTCACTACTTCCTCCCATCTGACCACACACCAATTTGTTCACACCGATCAGAGAACATTTAAATGTACAGACTGCGGGAAAGGTTTCAGAAACAGCAGCGATCTACTGATCCACCAACGAAGACACACCGGCGAGCGACGGTTCATATGTTCCGTGTGTGGGAAGGGATTCGTCCGGTCGTCCACGCTGCTGCGACGCCAGTCCGTTCACACTGGGGATAGGCCGTTCGGCTGCGCTGTGCGCGGGAAGGATTTTGCTCGGTCGTCCCACCTCGCCGCACACCAGCTCGTCCACACCGGCGATCGGTCTTTTAAATGTTCCAGTTGTGCAATGTACTGCAAAAGCCGTGATTATTTTTTGAAGCACCATCAATTCGCTTGCCCCGTGTGTGGATTTGCAGCATCTCCTTAAATGATTGCGTTTCTTACAGGCATGGCGAATTTGGCCGAAAGCAGGGCATTTCTCCCTTTTCGTTGCATGATTCGCTCCACGATTCGAACAACCCACAATAAAACGCATTCCAGACTGATCTAGCTGGACTCTCACCGCTATCTCAGGTTTACGTTCTCTCCAGAACCCAACCTGAACGGCATCGATACTCGTGGCCGATCGTTGTGCATTAGATAACGTCTGGGTGTTAAGAATAGTTGTCTCGTCATTCTCTCAGATGGAGATAGCCTTATCCAGAGTTAAGTCAAAGTCGCGCACAAGTGCTTTCCTTAGTTTGTCACTTGTGAGACCACAAATGAGCCTGTATCTAATAAGCTCATCAGAGAGCACACCAACCCTGCAGCTCCTCACTGCCGTTTTCAACGCACAAATAAATGATTCAACAGTCTCACTCTCCTTTTGATTCCGGGAGTTGAACTTGAGACGTTCCATGGCAGGATTGGTCCGAGGGCTGCATAATTGTCGAAACTTTCTCTCGAGGCACTCAGGATCCTCCCTGAATTCAGCAGGGATGACGACCTCAGGTTGACCCCCAACGGCAGTTGTATGACCACGTCCCCGTACACAAATTGCTTGGCTCGTTCAAAAGCCTCCAGTCCTGCAAGATTGAGAAGCATATTCGCTTGAGCCCGAAGTGGGTTTGTCATAATGAGCAGCTGTAATAAAGACATCAAACTGTTCCTCGGAAATGCGCCAGCGTTCACCGATGTTGCTGTCGAAGACGAGACGATCCGGCGTCCGAAATGCATCAGCCATGGCAGCAAACAGACACTCCGACCTCTCTCACGAAGAAAAATAAGAGAAAAGAAACTCAGATTTCCAGCTGATGTTGTTCCGGAAGACTACCTCTGACACCATATAAGAAGCTGTAATGACGACGAGTCGTTTAACTACACATAAAGTTATTTATTAACCATAAGCAGTGGAGATCGCAGATTCCCATTTTTCTCAAGCATCTCGATTGTTTCTCAAGCATCTCGATTATACACTGGAATTTAGAAGGATGAGAGGGGATTTTATCGAAACGTATAAGATTATTAAGGGGTTAGACACGTTAGAGGCAGGAAACGTGTTCCCAATGTTGGGGGAGTCCAGAACCAGGGCCACAGTTTAAGAAGGCCATATAATAGACAATAGACAATAGACAATAGGTGCAGGAGGAGGCCATTCGGCCCTTCGAGCCAGCACCGCATTCAATGTGATCATGGCTGATCATTCTCAATCAGTACCCCCGTTCCTGCCTTCTCTCTATACCCCCTGACTCCGCTATCCTTAAGAGCTCTATTTAGCTCTCTCTTGAATGCATTCAGAAAATTGGCCTCCACTGCCTTCTGAGGCAGACAATTCAACAGATTCACAACTCTCTGACTGAAAAGGGTATTCCTCATCTCAGTTCTAAATGGCCTACCCCTTATTCTTAAACGGTGGCCCCTTGTTCTGGACTCCCCCAACATTGGGAACATGCTTCCTGCCTCTAACGTGTCCAACCCCTTAATAATCTTATACGTTTCGATAAGATCCCCTCTCATCCTTCTAAATTCCAGTGTACACAAGCCCAGTCGCTCCCGTCTTTCAACATATGACAGTCCCACAATTCCGGGAATTAACCCAGTAAACCTACGCTGCACGCCCTCAATAGCAAGAATATCCTTCCTCAAATTTGGAGACCAAAACAGCACACAGTACTCCAGGTGCGGTCTCACTAGGGCCCTGTACAACTGAAGAAGGACCTCTTTGCTCCTATACTCAACTCCCCTTGTTATGAAGGCCAACATTCCACAGGCTTTCTTCACTGCCTGCATGCTTCCTTTCAGTGACTGATGCACGAGGACACCCAGATCTCGTTGTACGTCCCCTTTTCCTAACTTGACACCATTCAGATAATAATCTGCCTTCCTATTCTTACCACCAAAGCGGATAACCTCACACTTATCCAAATTAAACTGCATCTGCCATGCATCCGCCCACTCACACAACCTGTCCAAGTCCCCCTGCAACCTCATAACATCTTCCTCAGACTTCACACTACCACCCAGCTTTGTATCATCTGCAAATTTGCTAATGGTACTTTTAATCCCTTCATCCAAGTCATTAATGTATATTGTAAATAGTTGCGGTCCAAGCACCGAGCCTTGCGGTACCCCACTAGTTACTGCCTGCCATTCTGAAAGGGACCCATTTATCCCCACTCTTTGCATTCTGTCTGTCAACCAATTTTCTATCCATGTCAGTATCCTACCTCCAATACAATGTGCTCTAATTTTGCCCACTAAGCTCCTATGTGGAACCTTGTCGAAGACTTTCTGAAAGTCAAGGTACACCACATCCACCGGCTCTCCCCTGTCAATTTTCCTAGTTACATCCTCAAAGAATTCCAGAAGACTAGTCAAGCATGATTTCCCCTTCGTAAATCCATGCTGACTCTGAACGATCCTGTTACTACTATCCAAATGCACCGCAATTTCGTCTTTTATAATTGACTCCAGCAAATTCCCCACCACTGATGTAAGACTAACTGGTCTATAATTCCCGTTTTCTCTCTCCCTCCTTTCTTAAAAAGTGGGACAACATTGGCTACCCTCCAATCCACAGGAACTGATCCTGAATCTATAGAACATTGGAAAATGATCACCAATGCGTCCACAATTTCTCGCGCCACCTCCTTACGTACTCTGGGATGCAGACCATCAGGCCCTGGGGATTTATCAGCCTTCAGTCCCATCAGTCTACCCCACACCATTTCCTGCCTAATGTGGATTCCCTTCAGTTCCTCCGTCACCCTAGGATCTCTTGTCACTAGAACATTTGGGAGATTGCTTGTATCTTCCTTAGCGAAGACAGATCCAAAGTACCGGTTCAAATCGTCTGCCATTTCCTCGTTCCCCATAATAAATTCCCCTGCTTCTGTCTTCAAGGGATCCACATTTGCCTTGACTATTTTTTTCCTCTTTACATACCTAAGAAAGCTTTTACTATCCTCCTTTATATTATTGGCTAGTTTACCCTCGTACTTCATCTTTTCTCCCCGTATTGCCTTTTTAGTTATCTTCTGTTGCTCTTTAAAAGAGTCCGAATACTCTGGCTTCCCACTCTTCTTTGCTTTGTTGTACTTCTCTTTTATTTTTATGCTGTCCTTGACTTCCCTTGTCAGCGAACGGGTGCCTCTTACTCACCTTAGAATCTTTCCTCCTCTTTGGGATAAATTGATCCTGCAACTTCTGCATTATTCCCAGGAATACCTGCCATTGCTGTTCCACCGTCTTCCCTGCTCGGGCCTCCTTCCAGTCAATTCTGGCCAGCTCCTGCCTCATGCCTCTGTAATCCCCTTTGCTATACTGTAATACTGACACTTCCGATTTTCCCTTCTCCCTCTCAATCTGTAGAGTAAAACTTATCATATTGTGATCACTGCCTCATAATGGCTCTTTTATCTCGAATCCCCTTAACAGATCAGGTTCATTACACGACACTAAATCCAGAATTGCCTTCTCCCTAGTAGGCTCCAGTACAAGCTGTTCTAAGAATCCATCTCGGAGACACTCCACAAACTCTCTTTCCTGGGGTCCACTACCAACCTGATTTTCACCAACAGAGCGACCCCACCATCTCTGCTCACCTGTCTGTCTTTTCTGAAGAAGGGTCTCGACCCGAAACGTCACCCATTCCTTCTCTCCCGAGATGCTGCCTGACCTGCTGAGTTACTCCAGCATTTTGTGAATAAATCGATTTGTACCAGCATCTGCAGTTATTTTCTTATGTCTTTTCTATATGTTGTGTAGCCCTGAATATTCAGTTCCCAGCCCTGGTCCTCTTGTAGCCATGTCTCAATGATCCCCACAACATCATCATACTTGCCAATGTCTAACTGAGCCTCAAGCTCATCCACTTTATTTTTTAGACGTCGCGCATTTAAATACAACACTTTAATTGCGGTATTCACCTCCCCTCTCACACCGGTCACAATTGGCCCTGACCTTACTCTCTTATCCCTTCTAGAACATCCCTTCCCATTGATTCGAGAGTCCTTTGCAATTTCTCCTCTATTCGCTTCCCCTTTAACTCCATCTTCATATTCCCAGTTTGTCAACCCCCCCCCCTCCCCACTACTTAGTTTAAATACATACTTGTAGCACTAGCAAACCTGCCTGCCAGAATGTTGGTTCCCCCCTATAGAACGGGGATGAGGAAAAACGTTTTCAGTCAGAGAGTTGTGAATCTGTGGAATTCTCTGCTTCAGAGGGCATTGGAGGCCAATTCTCTGAATGCATTCAAGAGAGAGCTAGATAGATCTCTTAAGGATAGCGGAGTGAGGGGGTATGGGGAGAAGGCAGGAACGGGGTACTGATTGAGAATGATCAGCCATGATCACATTGAATGGCGGTGCTGGCTCGAAGGGTCGAATGGCCTACTCCTGCACCTATTGTCTATTGTCTATTGTTCTAATATCTTACCAATAAAGCTACGTCCACGCATATGCAAAACACTTACCACGGGATGTCAGTCTGAGGAACCGGCCTGGATCAGGAATATAGTGATTGATCTACAAAGACCTCTAGTCCTACATTCTCCTAGCAATGGAAACATCCTCTCCACATCCAATCTGTCCAAGACTTTCACTATTCGTTACGTTTCATTGAGGTCCCCCCTCATTCTTCTAAACTCCAGCGAGCACAGGCCCAGCGCCGTCAAACGCTCATCATATGTTAGCCCACTAATTCTCAGGATCATTCTTGTAAACCTCCTCTGGATCCTCTCCAGAGTCAGTCCCTCCGAGATGGTCTACCCCCAGAGAGCGGCGGCGTTAGGTACTTGGATATATTTAGAGCTGAGGCTGATTCACAATTCCAGACAATGTACGAAATCAATGCATTCTGGAAAAAAATAATGAATAAATAAAATTCCTGTTTGAAAAGGTTGTAAGCATACCATATTTCGCGATAGTATCTTCGTTGGGGCAGAAGGCAACGCGTTATTCGCAGAAACAAAAAAAATCGATGAGCAAATCCAAGAGGTGGATACCAAGGTTAATGGTATAAGTGTGGACCACTGCAGCAAAGGAACAGACCTTCGATTCACAATGTCCATATCGAACATGTTGCCAAGTTAAAAGCTTCTCCTCTGCTGCACGTGACCCACAGCCCCCTCTTCCCTGCCTATCCACGTGCCCATCTAAAAGCTTATTCAATATCGCTGTCTTATCTGTCTCCACCGCCATCCCTGGCAGCGCGTTACATGCACTCACCACGCCCTGCGTGGAGTCAAACTGTCTCTATACTCGATGGAAATAGCAGGTTTTTATTTCGTACGTTGTTCTCTGTAGCATAATCTACGGAATGCTGCTCGGTCGTGGTGCACAGTTGGTACGTGCAATTTTCGGAAACTGACTATGCATCAGGGTCGATTTTGCAAGAAAGCGGGAACGCGTTGCTGCTCCTGAGCTGTTGCACCAACACGTGTATTTATGCGGGGACTCAGAAGAAATTCAGAGAAGAATTCAGAAATGCAATAACATACCCATTGAGAGTGATTAAAGTACTGAAGTGATAAAATCACGCGATTTAATTGCAAAATTTGAGCGGGATCTCAGCATTGTTTCTTCACTGAGCATCACTCAGGTCGTTTTCGTCGAAAAACTGGAAGTGAGATGAAACTGAAATCCATTTCCCCATGTACTTTACAGGGGAAAGACTGATTGCCTGTTCGACTGTGCCATTATTTTATTTATGTTAAGTATTTACATTCTTGCGTTTCGGTGGAGAAAGCGGCACCTTGTTATTCAAAGGTTTCAAATGTCTTTTATTGTCACGTGTACCAATTAAGGTACAGTGATATTCGTATTACCATACAGCCATACTAAAAAAAAGCAACATAAAAGTCAATATAAATATCCACCACAGCGGATTCCCCACATTCCTCACTGTGATGGAAGGCAATAAAGTCTAAACTTCTTCGCTTTTGATTGTGTCGGGGCAGTCGAACCATCCGTCGGGGCGAACGAAACTCCCGCAGCCAGCAGTCGAAGCCCCCGCGGCTTGGAGCTCCCGAAGTCAGTCTCTAACCAGAGGCCAAGAACACCACGATGTTAAGTCTGCAGGCGGTTGGAGCTCAGAAGTCGATCCCTGGCAAAGGGATCACGAGCTCCACGATGGTAAGTCCCGCAGGCTCCTGCAGTTGGAGCTCCCAAATCGGTCTCCAGCAAGAAGCGGCCAACTCCTCGATGTTAGGCCGTTGTGCGGACGGAGATACGATATAAGGAAAAAATCGCATTTCCATCGAGGTAAGAGATTTTAACCCCCCCCCCCCCCCCCCCCACATAAAACAAGCTAAAAGACTCTAAAACATGCATTTAACACATACTATTAAAACAACAAAGAAGGAAGGGCTGCCTTCTGTTCACACTTTTGGCGAGGTAGCCATTTCTGGCGCCACCGTGACAAAATATTTTATTTCGTGTGTGGTCCTTTATTATTCGTGTATTATTCAGAGAAGACGTTTGATATGCTCATGATGTACAATGGGGACATTTTGTTTGGGCTTAAATGACGCGATATTCACGCGTAATTATCCTCAGGCCAGACTTTGTTTCTGTTTCTGAGTATTACCACTCTGCAAGAATTCAAAATGAATTTCACGGAAAACCTCTGCCTTTTCTACAATCATAAAATGACGTATTTTAACCCAAAATCTATTTGAAAATAAAACCTCGAATAGTACCGCAGATTACACAAGATAAGCGAATCTTTTCCTTATTCACTGTGCACGGAAATGTTGAAAGTTGAATAGATGCGATAATTATAATTTATCAACTACGCTCAGTATTCAAAATTCGTCTTGTAAATTACTTCAAAATTCAAAAATGCAATAACATACTCACTGAGCGTGACTCAAATATCGAAATCATGAAATTGCTTTTTAATATTACTTTAAAATCCTATTTGTATTCCCATTCTCACGCCCTTCCAAAGTAAGGCCACAAGCTAACTAGAGGAATAGCGCATTATATTCCACGTGGGTAACTTACAATCCAACGATATAAACATTGAATTCTCCGATTTTAATAACATCACCCTCTCCCTTTCCAGCGGGTGGGGTGCATCTTAATATATCTTTACAAACCACACCTGCAGAACGTACGATTTTCTTTTTATTGGAAAGGATGCACCTGCCCTGCCATCGTGGGCAAAGGGTTACATTTGGGTCTTGGGCACAATTATTCAGTTGCGAGAAAGAACTCAGCAGGCGGATTATTGTTTAGAGGAATAAAAGGTAAATACTGAATACCTGGCACGAACCCACAAGGTCGCGAGACGAACGTGCAAACATGACATAGACTGCAGTGGAGGTCAGAACCACACCTGGGTTCACTGGAGATTCGAAGGCAGCACCACTAACTGCTCGGCCACCGAGCCGGCCTGTTCCTTCTCTGCGCCCAGCATCTGCACATCAGAATAATCTGCACATCTTCATCAATGGTATGGACTTTACGAACGATGTTGCAAAGAGAAACCTGGGGTGCAAGTTCATAGCTCACTGATAGTGGTGACACAGTCGGATGGTGTGGTGAAGAAGTCATTCGGAATGCTTGCCTTCTATGGCCGAGTCATTGAGAATAAGAGTTGGGACGTCACGGTGAGACATACAAAATATTGGGTGGTCATCATTGGGAGAATTGTGTGCAGTTCTTGTCAGCACATGATCGGAAGGATGATATCGCAATTTCGAGTGTGCAGACGAGATTCGCCAGGATGTTACATGCAGTGGAGTGCGGTCTTTATAAGAAGAGATGGGATGGTCCGGGTTTCTCCTCACTGGAACTTCATAGACAGAGGGTTAACTTTACAGACAAATGTAAAACTATGAGTATATGGATAGGGCAGATAATAGGTGCGCCCCCCCCCTCCCCTCCATCCCTTCGCCCAGAGCAAGAGTGAAAAAATGTAAAGGAGATCTGAGAGGTCAGTTTTTCCACACAGAGATTGGTTGTTACCTGGGACGAGTTTGCCCAGCTCACGTACGTTATGACTGCACTCATGTAATTTGTAATTTGCCTGGTAAACATACAAAAACGTTTTTCAAGGTAATTCTGCACACCTTAAAATAATAAAACAAAACAAAAGTTGATGATACTTAGGCACTTCAACCTAGCTGGATGCAGTGAAATTCTATGATTTTGCATGCAAAGTACACAAAAGGGTCGCCACAAAGCTGACAACAAAGTTAGAAAAAGTACTCATCCCTTCTTCTAACATTGTCGGCGCCTTGTGGTGACTCTTTTCTGTTCTTTGTACACAAAAACAATGAATTTCACTGCACTCAGTTACCAAAAGTGACAATAAAGTATCACCAACATTTGGTTTGGTTTGTTTTATTTCCAAAGGTGTTCAACACAGACAAATGCAAGGCCAGAATAGGAAGGTCATTTCGCACTTAGAAGGTATGTGTTTATGTTGGACGGAAATAAAGTCATTTCAGGGTACAGATGTGACTATGGGCGGCACAGCGGGATGTGGGAGGAAACTGGAGCACCTGAAGCTAATCCTTGTGGTTACAGGGAGAACGTACAAACTCCTCACAGACAGTACCTGAGGTCAGAGTTATCAAACCCGGGCCTTTGGTGCTGTGAGGCAGCAGCTCTACCCGCTGCGTCACTGTTCCTGGTATAAAAGCTTTGTTCAAAATATTCGCCGAGTAGATTCAAATGAGAGGTTTACAATGTGACGTTTCACTGATCATGTGAATGTGAAGTATATGGAGGGGAAAGCTCACCAGTATCTTGAGGATCCCAGATTGTTCAGCAATCCCAGTCTCACTTTCAGTCAAGGGCAATATAAGATCTCAAAAGGCAATATAAGATCTCAATTAACCCTCTGCCTGAAAAATCAAGGACTGAACAATCCACGTACCCAATGAAAAGTTTTGATTTCCAACCAGTTAGGACTGTGGTGGCAAAGACTGGGTATTTTTAAGGTGGAAATTGATAGATTCTTAATTGGGAAGGGCGTCAAAGGTTACAGGAAGAAGGTAGGAGAATGGGGTTGAGAGGGACAAATAGATCAGCCGTGATTGAATGGCCAAGTAGACTCGATGGGTTGAATGGCCTAATCCTGCTCCTATGTCTTATGATCTTATTGGGGAGTTAGCAACTTCAGTAGAAACAAACCACAAATGTCAGAATATAGTTCAGTCTTGGATTTAATTAGCAGCAGCAGCAAAAACAGAAGAATCTAATCACGTGAGAGCTCACTGTTGCCTCAGTTACATCTGCTGTGACATGTCATCTTTAATCGGGGTCAGCTGGTGAACGACTTTGCTAAACAAAACCAGCCCCATGTCTTGACATGCTTGGAGTCCTAGCAGTGGCACTACGCTATTGTCGACAATGTACCACGATAGCCTATATGACTGGGTCCCCAGTTGGCACTGCAGCTTTGCCTTCCCGATGGGTTTGATGTTGCTGCCCCATACGCCGCCAGGGTGGTACTGCAGACCTTTACTTGCTCGGGTTGTTTGGCATTCCTTAGACATTTGAATCCATTTTTAGACATAACATTACATTTGTCACCGGTGTCTATTTTGACTTTGACCTTGACACCATTAACCAGCAGAGTAACAAAGGCTTCGTCGTTCTTTAACTCGTTGTGCCTCAATGGAATCCACCAGCAGCGTCACACCATCAACATTGACCATCTCTTCAGTACTGCTGTCAGATGGATCAAACTGTGACTCTAACTGTACCAGATGAACAGGCTGTCTGTTTATCCCTCTATTGGAAGCCTGTGGTGTGGATTTGCAGTCGTTCTGCCTACTGAAGCACCAGCGAGTTCAGACTAGGGAAAAGCCCTTCAGATGCTCTGAGAGTGGAAAGAGTTTCAGCAGCTCATCCGACCACATTGTGCACAGGAGGGTTCACACTGGGGTGAGACCGTTCAGTTGCTCCGTCTGTGGGAAGGCGTTCACTTTATCATGGCAACATCGGTCACCAAGCTGTTCACACTGGGGCGAAGCCATTCACCTGCTCAGTGTGTAGGAAAGGATTCACTACTTCCTCCCATCTGACCACACACCAATTTGTTCACACCGATCAGAGAACATTTAAATGTACAGACTGCGGGAAAGGTTTCAGAAACAGCAGCGATCTACTGATCCACCAACGAAGACACACCGGCGAGCGACGGTTCATATGTTCCGTGTGTGGGAAGGGATTCGTCCGGTCGTCCACGCTGCTGCGACGCCAGTCCGTTCACACTGGGGATAGGCCGTTCGGCTGCGCTGTGCGCGGGAAGGATTTTGCTCGGTCGTCCCACCTCGCCGCACACCAGCTCGTCCACACCGGCGATCGGTCTTTTAAATGTTCCAGTTGTGCAATGTACTGCAAAAGCCGTGATTATTTTTTGAAGCACCATCAATTCGCTTGCCCCGTGTGTGGATTTGCAGCATCTCCTTAAATGATTGCGTTTCTTACAGGCATGGCGAATTTGGCCGAAAGCAGGGCATTTCTCCCTTTTCGTTGCATGATTCGCTCCACGATTCGAACAACCCACAATAAAACGCATTCCAGACTGATCTAGCTGGACTCTCACCGCTATCTCAGGTTTACGTTCTCTCCAGAACCCAACCTGAACGGCATCGATACTCGTGGCCGATCGTTGTGCATTAGATAACGTCTGGGTGTTAAGAATAGTTGTCTCGTCATTCTCTCAGATGGAGATAGCCTTATCCAGAGTTAAGTCAAAGTCGCGCACAAGTGCTTTCCTTAGTTTGTCACTTGTGAGACCACAAATGAGCCTGTATCTAATAAGCTCATCAGAGAGCACACCAACCCTGCAGCTCCTCACTGCCGTTTTCAACGCACAAATAAATGATTCAACAGTCTCACTCTCCTTTTGATTCCGGGAGTTGAACTTGAGACGTTCCATGGCAGGATTGGTCCGAGGGCTGCATAATTGTCGAAACTTTCTCTCGAGGCACTCAGGATCCTCCCTGAATTCAGCAGGGATGACGACCTCAGGTTGACCCCCAACGGCAGTTGTATGACCACGTCCCCGTACACAAATTGCTTGGCTCGTTCAAAAGCCTCCAGTCCTGCAAGATTGAGAAGCATATTCGCTTGAGCCCGAAGTGGGTTTGTCATAATGAGCAGCTGTAATAAAGACATCAAACTGTTCCTCGGAAATGCGCCAGCGTTCACCGATGTTGCTGTCGAAGACGAGACGATCCGGCGTCCGAAATGCATCAGCCATGGCAGCAAACAGACACTCCGACCTCTCTCACGAAGAAAAATAAGAGAAAAGAAACTCAGATTTCCAGCTGATGTTGTTCCGGAAGACTACCTCTGACACCATATAAGAAGCTGTAATGACGACGAGTCGTTTAACTACACATAAAGTTATTTATTAACCATAAGCAGTGGAGATCGCAGATTCCCATTTTTCTCAAGCATCTCGATTGTTTCTCAAGCATCTCGATTATACACTGGAATTTAGAAGGATGAGAGGGGATTTTATCGAAACGTATAAGATTATTAAGGGGTTAGACACGTTAGAGGCAGGAAACGTGTTCCCAATGTTGGGGGAGTCCAGAACCAGGGCCACAGTTTAAGAAGGCCATATAATAGACAATAGACAATAGACAATAGGTGCAGGAGGAGGCCATTCGGCCCTTCGAGCCAGCACCGCATTCAATGTGATCATGGCTGATCATTCTCAATCAGTACCCCCGTTCCTGCCTTCTCTCTATACCCCCTGACTCCGCTATCCTTAAGAGCTCTATTTAGCTCTCTCTTGAATGCATTCAGAAAATTGGCCTCCACTGCCTTCTGAGGCAGACAATTCAACAGATTCACAACTCTCTGACTGAAAAGGGTATTCCTCATCTCAGTTCTAAATGGCCTACCCCTTATTCTTAAACGGTGGCCCCTTGTTCTGGACTCCCCCAACATTGGGAACATGCTTCCTGCCTCTAACGTGTCCAACCCCTTAATAATCTTATACGTTTCGATAAGATCCCCTCTCATCCTTCTAAATTCCAGTGTACACAAGCCCAGTCGCTCCCGTCTTTCAACATATGACAGTCCCACAATTCCGGGAATTAACCCAGTAAACCTACGCTGCACGCCCTCAATAGCAAGAATATCCTTCCTCAAATTTGGAGACCAAAACAGCACACAGTACTCCAGGTGCGGTCTCACTAGGGCCCTGTACAACTGAAGAAGGACCTCTTTGCTCCTATACTCAACTCCCCTTGTTATGAAGGCCAACATTCCACAGGCTTTCTTCACTGCCTGCATGCTTCCTTTCAGTGACTGATGCACGAGGACACCCAGATCTCGTTGTACGTCCCCTTTTCCTAACTTGACACCATTCAGATAATAATCTGCCTTCCTATTCTTACCACCAAAGCGGATAACCTCACACTTATCCAAATTAAACTGCATCTGCCATGCATCCGCCCACTCACACAACCTGTCCAAGTCCCCCTGCAACCTCATAACATCTTCCTCAGACTTCACACTACCACCCAGCTTTGTATCATCTGCAAATTTGCTAATGGTACTTTTAATCCCTTCATCCAAGTCATTAATGTATATTGTAAATAGTTGCGGTCCAAGCACCGAGCCTTGCGGTACCCCACTAGTTACTGCCTGCCATTCTGAAAGGGACCCATTTATCCCCACTCTTTGCATTCTGTCTGTCAACCAATTTTCTATCCATGTCAGTATCCTACCTCCAATACAATGTGCTCTAATTTTGCCCACTAAGCTCCTATGTGGAACCTTGTCGAAGACTTTCTGAAAGTCAAGGTACACCACATCCACCGGCTCTCCCCTGTCAATTTTCCTAGTTACATCCTCAAAGAATTCCAGAAGACTAGTCAAGCATGATTTCCCCTTCGTAAATCCATGCTGACTCTGAACGATCCTGTTACTACTATCCAAATGCACCGCAATTTCGTCTTTTATAATTGACTCCAGCAAATTCCCCACCACTGATGTAAGACTAACTGGTCTATAATTCCCGTTTTCTCTCTCCCTCCTTTCTTAAAAAGTGGGACAACATTGGCTACCCTCCAATCCACAGGAACTGATCCTGAATCTATAGAACATTGGAAAATGATCACCAATGCGTCCACAATTTCTCGCGCCACCTCCTTACGTACTCTGGGATGCAGACCATCAGGCCCTGGGGATTTATCAGCCTTCAGTCCCATCAGTCTACCCCACACCATTTCCTGCCTAATGTGGATTCCCTTCAGTTCCTCCGTCACCCTAGGATCTCTTGTCACTAGAACATTTGGGAGATTGCTTGTATCTTCCTTAGCGAAGACAGATCCAAAGTACCGGTTCAAATCGTCTGCCATTTCCTCGTTCCCCATAATAAATTCCCCTGCTTCTGTCTTCAAGGGATCCACATTTGCCTTGACTATTTTTTTCCTCTTTACATACCTAAGAAAGCTTTTACTATCCTCCTTTATATTATTGGCTAGTTTACCCTCGTACTTCATCTTTTCTCCCCGTATTGCCTTTTTAGTTATCTTCTGTTGCTCTTTAAAAGAGTCCGAATACTCTGGCTTCCCACTCTTCTTTGCTTTGTTGTACTTCTCTTTTATTTTTATGCTGTCCTTGACTTCCCTTGTCAGCGAACGGGTGCCTCTTACTCACCTTAGAATCTTTCCTCCTCTTTGGGATAAATTGATCCTGCAACTTCTGCATTATTCCCAGGAATACCTGCCATTGCTGTTCCACCGTCTTCCCTGCTCGGGCCTCCTTCCAGTCAATTCTGGCCAGCTCCTGCCTCATGCCTCTGTAATCCCCTTTGCTATACTGTAATACTGACACTTCCGATTTTCCCTTCTCCCTCTCAATCTGTAGAGTAAAACTTATCATATTGTGATCACTGCCTCATAATGGCTCTTTTATCTCGAATCCCCTTAACAGATCAGGTTCATTACACGACACTAAATCCAGAATTGCCTTCTCCCTAGTAGGCTCCAGTACAAGCTGTTCTAAGAATCCATCTCGGAGACACTCCACAAACTCTCTTTCCTGGGGTCCACTACCAACCTGATTTTCACCAACAGAGCGACCCCACCATCTCTGCTCACCTGTCTGTCTTTTCTGAAGAAGGGTCTCGACCCGAAACGTCACCCATTCCTTCTCTCCCGAGATGCTGCCTGACCTGCTGAGTTACTCCAGCATTTTGTGAATAAATCGATTTGTACCAGCATCTGCAGTTATTTTCTTATGTCTTTTCTATATGTTGTGTAGCCCTGAATATTCAGTTCCCAGCCCTGGTCCTCTTGTAGCCATGTCTCAATGATCCCCACAACATCATCATACTTGCCAATGTCTAACTGAGCCTCAAGCTCATCCACTTTATTTTTTAGACGTCGCGCATTTAAATACAACACTTTAATTGCGGTATTCACCTCCCCTCTCACACCGGTCACAATTGGCCCTGACCTTACTCTCTTATCCCTTCTAGAACATCCCTTCCCATTGATTCGAGAGTCCTTTGCAATTTCTCCTCTATTCGCTTCCCCTTTAACTCCATCTTCATATTCCCAGTTTGTCAACCCCCCCCCCCCCCTCCCCACTACTTAGTTTAAATACATACTTGTAGCACTAGCAAACCTGCCTGCCAGAATGTTGGTTCCCCCCTATAGAACGGGGATGAGGAAAAACGTTTTCAGTCAGAGAGTTGTGAATCTGTGGAATTCTCTGCTTCAGAGGGCATTGGAGGCCAATTCTCTGAATGCATTCAAGAGAGAGCTAGATAGATCTCTTAAGGATAGCGGAGTGAGGGGGTATGGGGAGAAGGCAGGAACGGGGTACTGATTGAGAATGATCAGCCATGATCACATTGAATGGCGGTGCTGGCTCGAAGGGTCGAATGGCCTACTCCTGCACCTATTGTCTATTGTCTATTGTTCTAATATCTTACCAATAAAGCTACGTCCACGCATATGCAAAACACTTACCACGGGATGTCAGTCTGAGGAACCGGCCTGGATCAGGAATATAGTGATTGATCTACAAAGACCTCTAGTCCTACATTCTCCTAGCAATGGAAACATCCTCTCCACATCCAATCTGTCCAAGACTTTCACTATTCGTTACGTTTCATTGAGGTCCCCCCTCATTCTTCTAAACTCCAGCGAGCACAGGCCCAGCGCCGTCAAACGCTCATCATATGTTAGCCCACTAATTCTCAGGATCATTCTTGTAAACCTCCTCTGGATCCTCTCCAGAGTCAGTCCCTCCGAGATGGTCTACCCCCAGAGAGCGGCGGCGTTAGGTACTTGGATATATTTAGAGCTGAGGCTGATTCACAATTCCAGACAATGTACGAAATCAATGCATTCTGGAAAAAAATAATGAATAAATAAAATTCCTGTTTGAAAAGGTTGTAAGCATACCATATTTCGCGATAGTATCTTCGTTGGGGCAGAAGGCAACGCGTTATTCGCAGAAACAAAAAAAATCGATGAGCAAATCCAAGAGGTGGATACCAAGGTTAATGGTATAAGTGTGGACCACTGCAGCAAAGGAACAGACCTTCGATTCACAATGTCCATATCGAACATGTTGCCAAGTTAAAAGCTTCTCCTCTGCTGCACGTGACCCACAGCCCCCTCTTCCCTGCCTATCCACGTGCCCATCTAAAAGCTTATTCAATATCGCTGTCTTATCTGTCTCCACCGCCATCCCTGGCAGCGCGTTACATGCACTCACCACGCCCTGCGTGGAGTCAAACTGTCTCTATACTCGATGGAAATAGCAGGTTTTTATTTCGTACGTTGTTCTCTGTAGCATAATCTACGGAATGCTGCTCGGTCGTGGTGCACAGTTGGTACAATTTGCATTGAAATATTTTACGTAGGTTGAACAGGAGATTTTCCCACAAATTAAAAAATCGTGCCATGTCTCATCTTAAAAATATTCCTCGAAGTCGTTGACTCCTCGAGGTCCTACAAGGTGAATTTAGAGAGCTAGGAGATAAACTAAAAAGTAGGACCTCAAAGGTAATAATCTCTGGATTACTACCAGTGCCACGTGCTAGTCAGAGTAGGAATAGGAGGATATTTCAGATGAATACGTGGCTTGAAAAATGGTGCAAGGGGGAGGGATTCAAATTTTTAGGACATTGGAACCAGTTCTGGGAGAGGTGGGACTAGTACAAACAGGACGGTTTGCGCCTGAGCTGGAATGGAACCAATGTCCTAGGGGGGGTGTTTGCTAGTGCTGTCGGGGAGGATTTAAACTAACGTGGCAGGGGGATGGGAGCAGGAGCAGAGAGACAGAGGGGTGTAAAATGAGGGTAGAAGCAACAGGTAGCAAGGTGAAAAGTAAAAGTGGTAGGCAGACATATCCAGGGCAAAAATCAAAAAGGGCCACTTTTCAACATAATTGTATAAGGGGTAAGAGAGTTGTAAAAACAAGCCTGAAGGCTTTGTGTCTCAATGCAATGAGTATACGTAATAAGGTGGATGAATTAAATGTAGAGATAGTTATTAATAATTATGATATAGTTGGGAATACGGAGACATGGCTCCAGGGTGACCCAGGCTGGGAGCTCAACATCCAGGGATATTCTATATTCAGGCGGGATAGACAGAAAGGAAAAGGAGGTGGGGTAGCGTTACTGGTTAGAGAGGAGATTAAAGCAGTGGAAAGGAAGGACATTAGCTTGGAGGAAGTGGAATCGATATGGGTAGAGCTACGAAACACTAAGGGGCAGAAAACGCTAGTGGGAGTTGTGTACAGGCCACCTAACAGCAGTAGTGAGGTTGGGGATGGCATCAAGCAGGAAATTAGAAATGCATGCACTAAAGATGCAGCAGTTATAATGGGTGACTTCAATCTACATATAGATTGGGTGAACCAAACTGGCAGGGGTGCTGAGGAAGAGGATTTCTTGGAATGTTTGAGAGATGGTTTTCTAAACCAACATGTCGAGGAACCAACGAGAGAACAGGCCATTCTAGACTGGGTATTGCGTAATGAGGAAGGGTTAGTTAGCAGTCTTGTTGTGCGAGGCCCCTTGGGCAAGAGTGATCATAATATGGTAGAGTTCTTCATTAGGATGGAGAGTGACAAAGTCGATACAGAAACAAGTGTTCTGAACTTAAAGAAAGGTAACTTTGAGGGTATGAGGCGTGAATTGTCCAAGATAGACTGGCGATTGATGCTGAAAGGGTTGACGGTGGACATGCAATGGAAGGCATTTAAAGGTCGCATGGATGAACTACAACAAGTGTTCATCCCAGTTTGGCAAAAGAACAAACCAGGAAAGGTAGTGCATCCGTGGCTAACAAAGGAAATCAAGGATAGTATTGAAACAAAAGATGAAGCATACAGATTATCCAGAAAAAGTAGCATACCAGAGGATTGGGAGAAATTCAGAGTCCAGCAGAGGAGGACAAAGGGCTTAATTAGGAAAGGGAAAATAGACTATGAGGGAAAACTGGCAAGGAACATAAAAACAGACTGCAAAAGCTTTTATAGATATGTCAAAAGAAAAAGATTAGTTAAGGCAAATGTAGGTCCCTTGCAGTCGGAAACAGGTGAATTGATCATAGGGAACAAGGAGATGGCAGACCAATTGAACAAATACTTTGGTTCTGTCTTCACTAAGGAAGACATAAACCGTCTGCCGGAAATAGCGGGGGACCGGTGGTCTAATGAGATGGAGGAACTGAGGGAAATCCAGGTTAGTCGGGAAGTGGTGTTAGGTCAATTAAATGGATTAAAGGCAGATAAATCCCCAGGGCCAGATAGGCTGCATCCCAGAGTGCTTAAGGAAGTAGCCTCAGAAATAGTGGATGCATTAGTGATAATTTTTCAAAACTCTTTAGATTCTGGAGTAGTTCCTGAGGACTGGAGGGTAGCTAATGTAACCCCACTTTTTAAAAAGGGAGGGAGAGAGAAAACGGGGAATTATAGACCAGTTAGCCTAACATCGGTGGTGGGGAAAATGCTAGAGTCAGTTATTAAAGATGTGATAGCATCACATTTGGAAAGTGGTGAAATCATCGGACAAAGTCAGCATGGATTTACCAAAGGCAAATCATGTCTGACGAATCTTATAGAATTTTTCGAGGATGTAACTAGTAGAGTGGATAAGGGAGAACCAGTCGATGTGTTATATCTGGACTTTCAGAAGGCCTTCGACAAGGTCCCACATAGGAGATTGGCGTACAAACTTAAAGCACACGGTATTGAGGGTTCAGTTTTGAGGTGGATAGAAAATTGGTTGGTGGACAGGAAGCAAAGAGTAGGAATAAACGGGTCCTTTTCGGAATGGCAGGCAGTGACTAGTGGGGTACCGCAAGGCTCAGTGCTGGGACCCCAGTTATTTACAGTGTATATTAATGATTTGGACGAGGGAATTGAATGTAACATCTCTAAGTTTGCGGATGACACGAAGCTGGGTGGCAGTGTTAGCTGCGAGGAGGATGCTAGGAGGCTGCAGAGTGACTTGGATAGGTTAGGCGAGTGGGCAAATGCATGGCAGATGCAATACAATGTGGATAAATGTGAGGTTATCTACTTTGGCGGCAAGAACAGGAAAGCAGAGTATTACCTGAATGGTGACCGATTGGGAGAAGGGGAGATGCAACGTGACCTGGGTGTCATGGTGCACCAGTCATTGAAAGCAAGCATGCAGGTGCAGCAGGCAGTGAAGAAAGCGAATGGTATGTTGGCATTCATAGCAAGAGGATTTGAGTTTAGGAGCAGGGAGGTTCTGCTGCAGTTGTACAGGGCATTGGTGAGACTGCACCTGGAGTATTGTGTGCAGTTTTGGTCTCCTAACCTGAGGAAAGACGTTCTTGCCTTAGAGGGAGTACAGAGAAGGTTCACCAGATTAATCCCTGGGATGGCGGGACTTGCATATGAGGAAAGACTGGATAGACTGGGCTTGTACGCGCTGGAATTTAGAAGACTGAGGGGGGATCTTATAGAAACATATAAAATTCTTAAGGGGTTGGAGAGGCTTGATGCGGGAAGATTGTTCCCGATGTTGGGGGAGTCCAGAACCAGGGGTCACAGCTTAAGGATAAGGGGGAAGTCTTTTAGGACCGAGATGAGAAAACATTTCTTCACACAGAGAGTGGTGAGTCTGTGGAATTCTCTGCCACAGAAGGTAGTTGAGGCCAGTTCATTGGCTATATTTATGAGGGAGTTAGATGTGGCCCTTTTTGCTAAAGGGATCAGGGGGTATGGAGAGAAGGCAGGTACAGGCTACTGAGCTGGATGATCAGCCATGATCATATTAAATGGCGGTGCAGGCTCGAAGGGCCGAAGGGCCTACTCCTGCACCTATTTTCTATGTTTCTATGTTTCTATGTCTATGTTTCTAAATTTCCACCCTTGGGAAAAGGCTGCCTTTCCATGACTCTCGTGATTTTTATACATCTATCCAGTCTCCACATGAACGCCGACGTTCCAAAGAAAATAATCTTTTTTTTCCAACCTCTCCATATAGCTAATACACCCTAATCCCAGGAATGTGGGACGAATAAAAGAGGATTTTATTATCGGAATAGTGTTAGTGGTGGATGATGGTTGTTGCTGAGGCAGTCGGCTGTTGGTCTGTCGCTATGACAGCTATGACATTACGCCTCCAACCATTGAAGAAAAAACAATCAGTGCTGATGAGAAGTGCCGCCTTCTGTTCGCGTACGTTAATGGGCGAACGATAAATGTTTTTCCCAAGTTTCCATTGAATACTCCGAGCCAATGGAGCGAAGTGACGTCATGTTCTTCGTTGTCCTAAAATTGAAAGATGTGAATGATTGCAGCTGAATTATTTAAGGTGTTTTTTGAAAGTAGGCTCGACCAAATTCCCCCTCTGGGGTTTTCATGCAATATATGAGGAGATCCTGCGACTGCAATACAGAGTCAGGGCGTTCTTTGAGACTTGAGACTACACATGAGATTTTGACAGGAAAATGCATGCGCAAGTGACGAACCCTTTTTTCGCCATTTACTATCCTATTTTGGGTGCTGTTGGGATTCCAGGTAACGACCGGTGATAAATGGTGCTGTCAAACTGTCTCTCAACTCGATGGAAATGGCTTGTTTTTATTTCGTACGTTATTCTCTGTAGAAGAATCTACCGAATGCTGCTCGGTCGAGATGCACAGTTGGCACAATTTGCAATGAAATATTTTACATAGGTTGAACAGGAGTTTTATTTCTACAAATTTAACACGACGATGTTGTGGGAATGCGTTTCCTTCCGTACTTTGGTTAATCCCTGTTATATTGAAACGATCTTGAGGCAGTTCGCGGATTAACGATCTGTACCTTCGATGAGAAGTATTTCGGTCCCTGCCACGTGAATCAACGATTGTAATTTGAACGGAAACTCCAGCTTTGTCTTTGGACATTGAGAGAACACGCAAGCGCTATTCCGAAAGTGTTCTGTCGTCGTTTAATGCAATATACTCATCGATAGTCAGCTCGTAGGGCTAAAGGAATCAAGGGATATGGGGAAAAAGCAGGAACAGGGTACTGGTTTTAGATGATCAGCCACGATCATATTAAATGGCGGTGCTGGCCGAATGTTTCTAACCAGATGTTTCCATGTACCTAAAACACGTTAGAACACATTAAGCGCGTGCAAAACAAAAACAAATGCTTTAGTCACTCAGCGAGTTGGGCAGAATCTGTGGAGGAAATAGATAGGTGACATTAAATTATGTTCACTTACTTTAACGTTTAGGTTTATTATTGTTACATATATGGAGGTACAGAGAACGCTCCAAATTGAAAATATCGTGTTCAGCATGACAGCGCTATAGTCAATAGACAATAGTCAATAGATGTAGGAGTAGGCCATTCAGCCCTTCGGGCCAGCACCACCATTCAATGTGATCATGGCTGATCATTCTCAACCAGTACCCCGTTCCTGCCTTCTCCCCACACCCCCTGACTCCGCAATCATTAAGAGCTCTATCTCGCTCTCTCTTGAGTCCCCCAGGCAAATTTCAATGGAGGTGAATAGGACTGTACCAGAGCCCATAGAGGTCCCGTTCGGGAGTCTGATAACGGAGGACAAGAAGCTACTTCTGAGTCTGGTGGTGCGCGGGTTCGAGCCTTTGTATCTCCTGCCCGACCGGAGCAGGGATAAGAAGGAATGACCTAGCTGGGAAAGTTCTTTGATTATGCTTGTTCCAGTGTGGAGTGTAACGTCCAGAGAAACTGTATAATTTGAATATCTGAACCTAGATCTGATGTAAAACTTCTCATTTGTGCCCGTTCAATGATTAATATGCGCTTTATTGACGTATTTTCTTGAAACTAGGTAACTTGGTGACGATTGGGATCCTTTCCCGCGGAAGGTGCGGTCTCTCCCGTTGCATCACTTGGTACTTACTGTCAATGGCGCTGGCCGACCTTCTGGTCCTCATCACGGCGGTTCTTTTGAACCGGATCACTAACATTTATTTTCCTGACTCTTTAATAATAATAATAATATTCATTTATTGTCATTGCAACGAGTACAACGAAATTAAAAAACAGCCAATCCTGACGGTGCGTACAAACATATATGCAATAAATGCAAAAACAAATAAATACATAAATACAATTAAATTAAGTACAAGATTTTTTAACGGTGTTGCCTAGTGCACAGGTAGTGTTCAGTTCTCGTATGGCCCTGGGGTAAAAACTGTTCTTAAGTCTGTTTGTTCGGGATTTGATTGACCTGAAACGTCGACCAGAGGGCAGATGAACAAACAGACGGTGGCCGGGGTGGGATGGATCTTTTATTATTTTGCCTGCTCTACTGAGGCAGCGCAGGCTGAACAGGTGCTCCAGGGAGGGCAGTGAGCAGCCGATGATTTTCTGGGCCGTCGTGATGACCCTCTGAAGGGCCTTCCTGTCCTTTTCTGAGCAGCTGGCATACCATGTGGTTATACAGTATGCCAGCACACTCTCGATGGAGCAGCGATAGAAGGACAACATGAGCTTCTCCTGCAGGTTGGTTTTCCTGAGGATCCTCAGGAAGTGGAGTCTCTGCTGTGCCTTCTTTACTGTGGTGATGGTGTTGGTAGACCAGGTGAGATCCTCTGCGATGTGCGTACCCAGGAACCTGAAAGCTGGTACCCTTTCCACGCAGACCCCATTGATGTAGAGTGGGTCGTAATCTCCACTGGTTTTTCTAAAGTCAATTATAAGTTCCTTTGTTTTGGAGGAGTTCAGGACCAGATTGTTCACTGAACACCATGCTGCCAGCCTTTGGATTTCATCCCTATAGGCTGTCTCATCTCCTTCTGAGATAAGTCCAACCACAGTCGTGTCATCCGCGAACTTGATGATGGTGTTGGTGGGATGGGTGGGGGCGCAGTCGTGAGTGTAGAGGGAGTAAAGGATGGGGCTCAACACACAGCCCTGTGGTGAGCCGGTGCTCAGTGTAATGGTGGAGGAGAGGTGAGGGCCTATTTTGACTGTCTGGGGGCGGTTGGTCAGGAAGTCCTTGATCCATTTGCAGATGGTTAGGGAAAATCCCAGGTCGGAAAGTTTGGTGACCAGTCTGCTCGGGATGACCGTGTTAAAGGCAGAGCTGAAGTCGAGAAAGAGCATCCTCACATAGCTCCCCTGGTGTTCAAGGTGGGTCAGTGCAGTGTGAAGAGCAGTGTCGATGGCATCCCCTGTAGACCTATTTGCTCTGTAGGCAAACTGGTATGGGTCGAAGGTGGGTGGGAGGCTGGCTTTGATGTGCTGCAGGACCAGTCTCTCGAAGCACTTTGTGATGACCGGTGTGAGTGCTACCGGACGGTAGTCGTTAAGACCGCTGATGACAGGCTTTTTCGGCAGTGGGATGATTATGGCGGACTTCAGGCAGGGAGGGATGGTGGATTTTAAAAGGGACAGGTTGAAGATTTTTGTGAAGACCTCAGATAATTGGTCTGCACATTCCCTCAGCACTCTGCCCGTCACACCATCGGGGCCTGCAGCTTTCCTGGGATTCACTGCTCTGAGCACTCGCTTAACGTCATACTCCTGCACAGTGAAGGTGTTGCTCTCAGGTGCTGGAGAGGGTGTAATGTCTGCCACTGTAGCTTTCACCTCGAAACGAGCAAAGAAACAGTTAAGTTCCTCAGCCAACGAGGCGTCGCCGTCGGCAGTCGTGCGGTTGCTGGTCTTGTAATTGGTGATGTGCTGGATGCCTTGCCATACCCGCCGTGGGTCATTGTTGGAAAAGTGGTCCTCAATCTTCCTCTTGTAGGACGCTTTGGCATCCTTGATGCCTCTCTTCAGGTTGGTTCTAGCAGCACTGTATAGAGCTCTGTCACTAGACCTGAAGGCGGTGTTACGGTCCTTGAGGAGAGACCTGACATCCTTTGTCATCCAGGGTTTTTGATTGGGGTACAACCGGATGCGTTTGTCGACGGTGACATTGTCAACGCAGTTTTTGATGTAGCAAAGTACAGTTGATGTGTACTCCTCCAAGTCCTGATCCTCAAAAATATCCCAGTTGGTCCTTTCGAAGCAATCCTGCAGCTGCGAGGAAGCTCCTTCAGGCCATGTCTTTACAGTCTTTATGGTGACTGGAGCTTTCCTCCTGAGTGGGGTGTATGCTGGGGTTAGGAATATGGACAGGTGATCTGACTGCCCCAGGTGTGGTAGTGGTGCTGACCTGAACCCCTTCTTAATATTTGAGTAAACCTTGTCTAGTGTGTTTTTCCCCCTGGTAGCACATCTTATGTGTTGTTCAAGTTTCGGGAGAACTGACTTTAGGTCTGCATGGTTGAAGTCCCCGGCTATGATGTGGGCTGCTTCTGGATATGTGCTCTGTTGTGAGTTTATTGCACCTAGCAGGTAGCCTAAAGCTGTGCTAGCGTTAGCATTCGGTGGGATGTAGACTGCTGTTACTATAACCCCTGTAAATTCGCGAGGAAGGTAAAAAGGCCTGCATTTAACTGTTAGGGACTCCAGATCAGGAGAACAGTGGCTATCTATGGTTTGGATATTAGTGCACCAGCTGTTGTGCACATAAATGCATAACCCCCCCCCCCCTTGCTCTTACCGGAGTCGATGTTTCTGTCCCAACGAAACGCTGTGCGCCCGGCTAGCTCAATGGCTCCGTCTGGGATAAGTGGATGAAGCCATGTCTCTGTTACTAAGAGAATGCAACAGTCCTCCACGAGTTTGTTTGCTGATATCTGTAGTTTAAGTTCGTCCATTTTGTTGATGATGGATCTGGCGTTGGTGAGGAACATGCTGGGTAGCGGTGGTTTGTGTGGCTGTCTCTTTAGCTTGGCAAGTATACCGGACCGGCATCCTCGCTTTTGCTTCCTGTTTCTCCTCCGTCTGCGACGCCTGTTCGCGCCGACAACTATCCACGGAGCGCCCGGTGTCCTGGCAATCTCTTCCGGTATATTTCGCGGGTGTGGAAATTCGCGCACAAGGTCCCGATTGCACTGGAATCCGATGATCAGAAGGTCCTTTCGGTTGTAGGTAGGATTTGCCTGATTTTCCTGGTTTGAATGACTAAATTTGACTAACAGACATAACACAGATAACACACATGAAACGCACCGAAAGGGAGAGCTGTGAGCCGCTGCGTCCGTGCGCGCCGCCATCACTCCGGTCTGTTGCCTTAAAATCGCTCTGGCGAACGGAGCGAGGGACAGCTCCGTCTGGTTAACAGTCGCTTTCACCTTCAATCGATTTATTGTAATTAGTTACCAAAAGCTGAAACATAAATTCTGCACGGATAAAATGGTGGCTGCTGTAATAGTGACAGTCTGCGTCGTGAGCTTTTTGAAAAACATACCGTTTTATTTCGTGTATGGTCCTTTATATATATATGACGGTGTACCTTGGAAGTGCATCGCCAGGGCATGGTACTTTTCAGATCGCTTTTGGAGAATGTTTGATACTGCCGACCATATTATTAATCCATGTATCCCCTTCGCCCTGCTGTTACTGCTCAACTTTCTGACCGTCAGGGACATCCTGGCGGCCAACAGAGTCCGCAAGAGGCTCCGGGTCCAGAGTAATGGGGAGAATGAGAGAGACCCCGAGATGGAGAACCGGAAGAAATCCATCATTTTGCTCTTTAGTATTTCAGGTAGTTTTATCGTCCTATGGACCACGCATGTTGTTGATTTCTTGTACGTGAAATTTTCGCAAAATTACTATGCATCAGGGTCGATTTTGCAAGAAACCGGGAACGCTTTGCTGCTTTTCAGCTGTTGCACCAACACGTGTATTTATGCAGGGACCCAGACGAAATTCAGAGAGGAATTCAGAAATGCAATAACATACCCATTGAGAGTGATTAAAGTACTGGTGATGAAATCACGTGATCGAATTGCAAATTGTAAGCAGGAACACTCAGCATAGTTTCTTCACTGAGCATCATCACTCAAAGTCGTTTTCGAGAAAAACTGGAAGTGAGATGAAACTGAAATCCATTTCCCCATGTATTTTGCAGGCGGAAGACTAATTGTCTGTTCCATTATTTTATTTATGTTAAGCATTTACGTTCTTGCCTTTCGAGGGAGAAACCTTGTTCTTCTAAGCTTTCAAAGGTCTTTTATTGCCACGTGTACCAACAAGCGAGTTCGGTAATTTGATAAATCACCTACAGTCTGTCTATCATTTTCAAACTCTTTTTGTTATTTTTGGTAAGTTTTAAAAGTTTGTGTAAATGTTCTCTGGTTTGTTTTATGTGGGGGTGGGAGAGGGGGTCGGGGGAAACTTTGTTCAATCTCTTACCTTGCCGGAGATGTGATTGTTTTCCGGATCGTATCTCCGGTCGCTCTGCGGCCCAAAATAATGGAGCTGGAGGTCTTGCCTGGAACTGACCTTGAATCCCCGCGGGGGCGTGGACTTATCATTTGAGCCTGCGATCCCTTGCCTGGGATCGACGCTCCAATGCAGCCTGCGGACTTTAACATCAGGAGCTCGCAGTCTCGGGTTGAGACCAGTCGGGAGTTCCAAAAGCTGCACGAGATTCGACTGGTCCCGACCCGGGGTAGATCGCCGGCGCGGGGGAGCTGAGTCCCCCCCGATGAAGGAGCTTGATCGTCCCAAGGAATGTTCGCCGCCGGCTACGGGAATCAAGATCATCCCGTCAACGGAAGGTTAGTGCCCCCGACCGCTGGAGAACAAAGAAGGGAGAGATTGAACTTTTTTTAAACCTTCTATCACAGTGAGGAATGTGGAGGAGTCACTGTGGTGCATGTTCATGTTAAAATGTATTTTGTGTGTCCTGTTGCTTTTTATTATGACTGTATGGCAAATGAAACTTCTCGTATGTGGCAAAACATACTTGGCTAATAAAGTTTTATTGTGATTGTGATTGTGAATCATGGCATTTGTCAAAGGTATTTCGGGATAAACAAATTGCATTGCACGTGAACTTAATGGCTAATGTACAGTGAAACAATGGTTGATAAATGATTAAATGAAATGAAAGAAATTAAGAGTTGTATGAAATTCTGTACATTTACTGGTTGAGATCTGGATTTCAGTTCATATCAAATCTGGTTGAACATAAAGTTGAACCTCTGATCAAAATGATCTGCAAGTGCAACAACATCTCAGCTACACACCAATGGAAGCAGTAAATTACATAATGCTGCACAGACAGTGAAAATATTATCAATATACGGCACTAAAGGGATGGGTAAAGTGTTTCTCAGGACGGTGAACCAGTTTAGACGACCTATGGCCCATTCAACATGAATGCGGACATTGACAACTTTCTTGGCTTTGTGTACCTTTTCTCTGGTCATTTGCTGATAATGACCACTGCGAGGGGGGATCGCTAAATAGGCTTGGCAAAACATCATATATGCTTGGCGAAACATCTTCTTGAATGGGACATACTCTATCCGCCATTATGCAATCCCCAGGATCAACTAAGTTCAAAAATCCACTCTTCCTAACAATGTGTGTATGAGATGATCGCCCACCCCAAACCTTTGATCAGAATGTGATCATGCCATTTGGGGCAATTCCAACCAATAGTTTCACAGTGTCGTGTTTCTTGTAGTTGGACCATGTCAAAGCCTGCAACTATGGATGCCATGGTTGTTCCATAAATATCTCTGTGCAGTTGAGAATGCATCTCAGTGCTGGGCATTTATTTATTTATTATCTGTTTCAGCTGCGTGAACCTTGTCAAATGATGATCTGTAAGCATGTATATTACATACTGGTGCACGTTACAATACAAAGGAAAATGGTGCAAGTCTATTGAATTAATTTATACAATCAGAAGATTATAACTGAAAATTAGAATGTCAAATACTAATTAAAATTATCCAATGTAATGGGAACCAGAAGAGACATGATTAGTCAGGAGACTCGTGACTACGTTTTGTACTACACTACTTTACTTACACATGTACATGCAGAACTCATTCAGAAGTTAACAAACGTGCATACAACCCTCGGCCGTGGACTAGTACAGTCAGAGGTGAAAACCCCACAAATACTTTTCATATTATCTATTGATGGTTATAGAAATCATACATTTCATTTCATTCTCCCCCCCCCCCCCCCCCTTCAAAACAAAAACAAAATAAATGGTTGTTATTCATCGACACAATCTCGCTCACTTGCGGGCCAGCACGCGACCAAGAAAAAGCCAATTAAACCGTCAAAATAGACAATGGACAAGAGGTGCAGGAGTAGGCCATTCGGCCCTTCGAGCCAGCACCACCATTCAATGTGATCATGGCTGATCATTCACAATCAGTACCCCTTTCCTGCCCTCTCCCCATACCCCCTGACACCGCTATCATTAAGAGTATCTAACTCTCTCTTGAAAGCATCCAGAGAATTGGCCTCCACTGCCTTCTGAGGCAGAGAATTCCACAGATTTACAACTCTCTGACTGAAAAATGTTTTTCCTCATCTCCGTTCCATATGGCCTACCCCTTATTCTTAAACTGTGGCCCCTGGTTCTGGACTCCCCCAACATTGGGAACATGTTTCCTGCCTCTCGCGTGTGCAATCCCTTAATAATCTTATATGTTTCAATAAGATCCCCTCTCATCCTTCTAAATTCCAGTGTATACAAGCCCAGTCGCTCCAGTCTTTGAACATACGACAATCCCGCCATTCGTGAACCTATGCTGCACTCCCTCAATAGCAAGAATGTCCTTCCTCAAATTTGGAGATAAAAACTTGGCAGAAAAGGTTGTGACTACCTACCCCATCTGTGCCTCTCACAGTTTTATAGACCTATATCTGTGATCTCCTCTGAACCTCTGACACTCCAGACAAAACAATCCAAGATTGTCCATTCTCCCCTTGTAACTAATATCCTCCAACCCTGGTAGCATTCTGATAAAAAAACACAAAGTGTTGGAAAGAGTCAGCAGGTCAGGCAGCATCATTGGAGGAAACGAATAGACGTGTTTCGGATCGGCACCTTTCCTCAGATGGATTGTCCATTCCCTCCACAAATGCTGCCTGACCCATTGAGTTCCTAAAGTAGTTTGTGTTTTTCTCAAGATTCCAGCATCTGCAGATTCTTGTGCCTCCACGATTCTGGTAAGTCTCTTCTACACACACTCTAAAACCTCTTCATCCTTCCTGTAATGGAGCGACCAGATCTGCACACAATACTCCAATTCAGCCTAGCCAAAGTTTTATAAAGCTGCATCATGACTTCCTGGCCCTTATACTCAATGCTCCAACCAATGAAGGTAAGTATACTATACACTTTCTTTACCATTCTATTTATTTGTGTTGATACTTTCCAGAAGCAATGGACTTCAACATCTTCACATCGTTGCTTTTCAGAGTCTTGCCATTAACTGCTTATTTTCCTCTCACATTTGACCTCCCAAAGAGCAACAACTCACACTTGCTTGGATTAAACTAAATCTGCCATTTCTCTGTCCTTTCCTGTAACTGATCTAAATCCCATTGGGTACTTTGATATCCTTCCTCACTGTCTGCAACTCCACCAATGTTGTCTGCCAAGTGGCTAACAAACCCACTACAAAAACTTACAATATATCACAAGCAGCTGAGCTCCGAGCACAGATCCCTGCAGAATACAACTGATCACAGACCATCAGCTAATATAATATCTCTGCACTATTCCCCTCTGTCTTCTCTTGGTAAGCCAAATTACCAAGTCTCCGTCGACACCATGCATCTTAATCTTCTGGGTCACCCTACCATGAGGGATTTTATCTAATGCCTCAGTAAAATCTATGTAGACAACATCTACCATCCTACACCTCATCAATTACCTTTGTCATTTCCACAAAAAAGGCAATCAAGACATGATCTGCCGCAGACAAACCTCACTATGCACTATCACATCTCATTCTCTTTTAAATGAGCGTAAATATAATCCTCGCAATATAAAACCGTCCACACCTGCATGCAACAGGATTTAGACAACTTTCAAATATGGATTGATGAACGGCAAGTACGATTTGCATGGCAAATTTGCCAAGCAATGACAACCTTCAACATGAATGAGTCTAACACTTTACCCTTGATATTGCCTGGCCATCCCACTATCAATACCTCACCATAGATCAGAAACTCAACCGGATCAGCTACGTAAACACAGTAGCTATAAGAGTTGGTCAGAGACTGGGTATTATATAGCGACTGACTCACCTGCTCACATCCCAACATCTTTTCATCATCTACAAGGTGCAAGTCAGGAGCACAATGGAATACTCTCCACGCCTGAGTTAGTGTTCTATGTGTATTCCCTATACAATTGGAGTTGGTCATCTTTACCCTTTCTTTGCAAATCCACCTGGCAACATATAATTTGCCTTCCAAATTTCTTGCTGCATCTGCGTGTCATGTACAAGGACATCTAGATCACTTTGAACACAAACATTTGCTAATCGCTCACCACTCAAAGATACTCAGCATTCTTGTCTTTGCAATTAAAGAGGATAACCTCCTATTGTGCCACACTCTATTTCATCTTTTAGATTTCAGAGTTTAGAGATGAAGCTTGGAAACAGTCCCTTGAGCCCACTAAGTCCGCACCGGCCAGCAATCACATCATACACTATACACAGTGGACAAATTACAATTTTTACTGAAGCCAATTAACCTGCAAACTTGTATGTCTTTGGAGTGTGGTAGGATACCAGAGCAACTGGAGAAAACCCACGCGGTCACAGAGAGAACATACAAATTCCATACAGACCAGCACCTGTAGTAGGGATCGAACCTGGGTTTCCTGCACTGTACAGGCAACAACTCCACCGCTGTGCCACCGCTGCGCCAGATATCTAGGTTCGATCGAGACCTCGGGCGTTGTCTATGTGGAGTTTTGCTCTGGGTGCTCTGGGTTCCTCCCACAACCTAAAACCTTGCAGTTTGCAGATTAATTGGCCTCGTAAATTGCCCTTCGTGTATAGGGAGTGGATGTGAAAGTGGAACAACATGGAACTAGTGTGGACAGGTGATTTTGTGGGCGACATAGGGCCTGTTTCTATGCTGCATCTCTAAACTCCAAAGTAAGGGAAAAGAATTTCTCTGCCAGTTTCCTGAGATGTCTATTGACTCATTTCAAGTGATATCCTTTCCAACCCTCTCATGCCTGATTTGCTTTGATCCATGATTGAACAGAGTACTTGACTCTATCTGATCTGACTTTTGTCATCCTGTGGTCATTGAGACATGACTGTGTGTTTGTGTATGTGTACATTTAGAGGGTAGACTTCAGGAATTTTTTCTCCACATTAGAGATAGAAATTTTATAGAACATGTTATGGTAAGGGGGAAAAGCTTTCAAGGGGATGCGAGTGGGACCTCGCTCACCCAGAGAGTTGCAAGTATCTAGAATGCACCGATTGAGAGGCTGGTTGAAGCTGGTTTACTGTCAGCCAGTTTCAAAATGTTTTTTTGCGAACCTCAGCTTTTTATCGCAGCTGAAAACGATCCAAGGTCACAATGTTTATCACAAAACAATACTTTCAAGCAGAGTTAAATGACTGTTTAAACATTTGACCAACGATCTTCGCCCACCCACTTCATATGATCAGAAGAAACAATACTGTCCACATTTACTTTATTGAGACTAAGAAAAAATAGTAATAGCCATAATACATTGTAAGGAGATTACTCAGCGACTAGTACAGACAAATATTTTAAAAGTAAAAAAATTAGAAGACAGCAGGAACATTAGGAGTTACAGAGATGAAAATATAGACTTCACTCTTCAGGCTCAGTTCAAGAACGATCCTAGTGCTTTCTTTCTGTGAGAGAAGATTTGTTGGTCTGCAACACATTGATATGATTTTATAATTTGCAAGTTGCATTTACTTGCATTTGCGACTCTTTGTAAAATTATAATCTGTTAGAATTTATTCTTCAAAATAAAAAAACAAAATAAAATCGTGGTTAAACCGTGAGCTGGAAGTATCTCCTCCAATGCTTCTGGAAATATTGACAGCTGAGCCTGTTTGGGAAAAACAAATTAGTCTTTGAAATATAGGTTAACATGATATACCCTCACTAAAATGAGGGTACCTCAATAATTACCTTAAAATAAGATTGAAAGTCTTCACTTATGTTTAGTACACTAGATCGGGACCACTCAATATCATCACATGGGTATTTTCGATCAAATCCTGGGGCAGAGCTGCTAATTAAGTGAGAGTTTCTGCCCCATGGGCCATTCGCAGGATGGAAACGTCAAAGACTAAAAGGCATAGCTTTAAGGTCAGAAGAACAAAGTTTCAAGGAGATGTGCAGGGCAAGTTTTTTTACAAAGAGAATGGTGGGTGTCTGGAACATGCTGCCAGGACTCGCGGTGTAGATACAACAGCGGCATTTAAGAGGCTTTTGGATAGGCACATGGTTATACAGGAAATTAAGGGATATATGCAGGCAGTAACAATTAGCTTAACTCGGCATCATGTTTAGCACAAACATTCTGGGGTGAAGAGCCTGTTTCCATGCTCTACTATTCTATGTTCGATAGCTTTGTTGTTTTCATCTATTTCATCTTTCAAAATCTAAAATTGCCAGCTTGTTAAACCCAAAGCATCTTCTCAGGAATAACTCAGGTATAATAGGGGGTTAGGAGGGAGAGATAGATCAGTCATGATTGAATGGCGGTGTAGACTTGATGGGCTGAATGGCCTAATTCTACTCCTATCACTATGGCCTTTTGACCTTATAGTGGCATTGAGTTTATTTTACCTCTGCCAGAAAAATGTCCAAATACTCTGCTCCCACTATCCTTGGAGAAAGAGTACCAAAGATTTATAAATCTCAGAAAATAAAACCGTCTCACCTTTATTTTTTCTTACTTGTAAACAATGACAACCTTGTTGCAGATTTGCCCAGAAGATGAAATAGCCTCTGCATATCAAGCCTGCTAGCAGCCAGCAGGATATGAGATGATTTAACCGAATCACCTCCCTCTGTTCTAAGTATCAGCAGAGACAAGCCCAGGCAGCTCAGGTCATGGTTCGAGGTTGAGGATAGTTCACTACTCTTCTGATCTCAAACTGAAAATACTTCACAACTGCAATGGCGGAGCAGGTACCCAGAAATCCTTGCGCATTGGAGTACAGCCTATCAGTTAAAGTGTGATCACAGGAATCCAGAGCGCCGGGTTCCAGGCATGTGAAGTAAAGGAGTGGAGGCAGCGTGGCGAGTAAGTGGGAGATTCGGGATCTGGTAGGAGAATGGTGGGCGCACGGGAGGAATACAGTTCGTGGGTGGGTGGGCTGGAAGGCTGTCAGGAGAGGGAAAACTCTGATCTAAAACCTCCAATGCCTTATCCAGTCATGGAAAAGACTCCAGGAGTAAACCTCAAGAAAAATCCGGAGTCGGAGTCCCGAAGGCAGTTCGTTGTTGTCTACAACCTCGTTCTAACAGCTCCTGCGACGGCGCTGGTGCCAAACTGTAACGGCTCGGCTGTTCCTTTGGATCGCTCAGCGACATGGAGAGGGGGGACATGCTGCATGGGCAACAGCCTTTCTTTCACATGACATCGCCCAGGCTTGCTTGCATCCGACTGGAAGGCTGTTTAAATATCTGCGATTTTCTAACCAAATCAGCTAATACTTTACATAAATACAATCAAGCCAAACTCAAGTACAATAGGTAGAGTAGAGGGAAAGATAGAGGGTGCAGAAAAGTGTTCTCAGCATTGAAGTGCATCAATTCCATAGACAAAGTCTAATGTCCGCAATGGGATAGAGATGAATCGGCAGTACGATAGCTTATGGAAGGACCATTCCGAAGCCTGATAATAGAGGGGAAGAAGCTGTTCCTGAATCTGGTGGTGTGTGCCCTCGAGCTTCTGTATCTTTATGGAAACATGCCCTTTGGCTCACTGAGTCACGTTGACGATCGATCACCATTCACACTAGTTCTACGTTATTCCCATTTGCTCATTCACCCCCGACACATTAGGGGTACTATACAGAGGCCAATCAACCTACAAGTCCGCACGTCTTTGGGATGTTGGAGGAAACCGACGCACCCGGAGGGCAACCTGTGCAGTCACAGGGAGAACGTGCAAGCCCCACATAGACACACTCGAGGTTAGGATCAAACCCAGGTCTTTGGTAAGGCAGCAACTCCACCAGTTGCTCCATTTGGCAGCCCTCGAAGTTGATACATGGAGAATTTTTTTATTTTCGTTGGCAAGTTATCAGAATCTGGTTACATAAGTGGTGAAACTGGAGTGAATACTAGCTCAGAAATGTGGAAATCAGAGTAAATTAGTGTAATGTTGGAAAAGTGCTTTGAAATTAGGAAGTTGTTAAGAACAAGTTACAGGACCATCCAATGACCATAAGACATCGGAGCAGAATAAGGCCTTGCAGCCCATTGTCTGCTCCACCATTCAATCATGGTTGATCTATTATTTTCCCTCTCAACCCCATTCTCCTACTTTCTCCCGTAACCATTGATGGTCTTACTTACCAGGAATTTATCAATCTCTGCTTAAAAAATACCCAGTGATTTGGCCTCCACAGCCATATGTGACAATGAATTCCACAGACTCACCACCCTCTGGATAAAGAAATTCCTCATCGTATCCATTCTAATTGGGTCTCCTTTTGTCCTGTATCATTCTTTGTTTGATCTTGCAGCCCAAGAAGGACTGCAACAGCTGGGAGGTTGCACACCATCACCTTCACGAAAGATGGATGATGCCTGAAAAAAATGAATGAATTAAAAAAAACATTATTCCACACCTTGTAAGGAGACTGCGTATGGGGTTATTATAGAAACAAGAGATCAAGAACAGGGAAAGAACAGTCCTTGCATTGACTGCATGGGGTTTGGGGTGGTTGGTGCATTGGACTGTATGTAACATGGCTTGTAAATTGAATTAATTGCTGCAAATTTCTGTCCGGCAGTCTGTTTTTATGTCCCCAATCTGCATATTATTTGGATTTCTGAACCTGAAGGGAATTCTTTGTGCACAGGGTGTTGGAAGAAGAGAATTAACAAAGGGGAAACTTAAAATCCCTCCATTTCATTGGCAACTGAGTATCATCATGTTGCAGAGGGAGAAAGCATTTCAAATATCAGCGTGACCGAAAAAGCATTGAGACACAGCCAACCACACAAGTGTGTTGGTCGGCCAATGCAGAGACAAGTGAAAGATCTGTAACGGCTGTATAACCTGATAAAACATTGTCCCATTTCATTGTGGGGAGAGACAGTGGATGTATTTGTGTGTGGAAAGGTCTACAGCTTTTCATCCAACCTGGAGAAACATAGGTACACTTACAGCAGGGAGAAGCCATGGAAATGTGGGGGCTGTGGCAAGGGATACCATTCCCCATCTCAGGTGGAGATGTAACGGTGAGTTCACACTGGGGAGTGGCCTTTCACCTGCTCAGTGTGGGGAATGGATTCACTGTCATTCTGCCTGCTGTTGCACCAGCAGCTTCACACCAATGAGAAACCTTTCGGTTGCTCTCACTGTGGGAAGAAGTTCCTGTCTTCATCCAACCTCATTGAGCACTAGCAAGTTCACACCGGGCAGAGGCCATTCACCTGCCCCGACTGTGAGAAAGGGTTCACTTGCTCGTCGCATCTCACTGATCACAAGATCACTACGGTTCAGAGGTAGACTTGGAGGAATACACATCCACTGTGCTCTCCTACATCAACTGCTGTGTGGAGAATGTCACGGAGGACAAGGAAATAAAGATGTTCCCAAACCGGAAACCCTGGATGAATAAGGGAGTACAGAACCTGCTGAGGGCAAGCAACAATGCCTTTAAATCTGGTGACACTCCAGCATACAGTGTTGCCAGATCAAACCTGAACAGAGGTATTAAAAGGGCCAAAGACACCCACAGACAACGGGTGGAAGACCACTTCAACACCATGGACACCAGAAACATGTGGCAGGGTGTCAGGGACATCACTGGCTACAAAAGCAGCCCTGCCTGCCCCCACAGCGATATGACACTGATCAACGAGCTAAACACCTTTTTTGCCCGCTTCGAAACTGGCAACACCACCTTGAGTGGAAGAACCCCAGCCGAGGCGGAGGGACTGGTCTTGCAACTGAGCACACAGGAGGTACAACGCGCTCTGCAAAGAGTCAACCCACGCAAGGCTGCAGGCCCGGATGGAGTTCAAGGAAGGGTACTGAAGGACTGTGCTGAACAGCTGGCTGAGGTATTCACCAGGATCTTTAACCTGTCACTATCTCTGGCTACGGTTCCCAAGTGCCTGAAGTCGGCTATCATAGTGCCGGTGCCGAAAAAAGCAAAGATCACCAACCTGAACGACTACCGCCCGGTTGCCCTAATGCCGATAGTCATGAAATGCTTTGAAAGGCTGGTCCTCTCACACATCAAATCCAGCATCCCTGACTCACTGGACCCACATCAATTTGCATACAGGGCAAATAGATCCACAGAGGACGCCATCTCTCTGGCTCTTCACACTGTCCTGACTCACCTGGAGAGACAGGGCACGTACGTGAGGATGCTATTCATTGACTATAGCTCTGCCTTCAACACGGTCATCCCCACCAAGCTCATCACCAAACTCCACCAGCCAGGCCTCAGCTCGTCATTATGCGACTGGATCCTGGACTTCCTGCTGGAGCGACCGCAGGCAGTGAGAATGGGCCCGCACCTGTCCTCCACTATCACCCTGAGTACTGGCACTCCATAGGGCTGTGTTCTGAGCCCCATGCTCTACTCCCTCTTCACACACGACTGTGTTCCTGCATTCGACACCAACACCATTGTCAAGTTTGCAGATGACACAACGGTGATTGGGCTTATCACCAACGGTGATGAAACAAAATACAGAGCGGAGGTGCAGAACCTGGCGGACTGGTGCTCTGATAACAACCTGTCCCTAAATACCACCAAGACCAAGGGTCTGATCATCAACTTCCGTAGGTCACATAACGGGGAATACGCCCCGATCTTTATCAACGGGGACAGTGTGGAGAGAGTGTCTAGCTTCAAGTTTCTGGGCACTCACATTTCGGAGGACCTAACATGGTCCAATAACACTGCTGCGCTGGTCAAGAAGGCACAGCAACGACTGTTCTACCTAAGAACACTGAAAAAGTTTGGTCTACCCCAATAGCTGCTGACGACCTTCTACCGCTGCACCATAGAGAGCATCCTAACGCATGGCATCCCTGTGTGGTACCTCAGCTACACGGAGGCAGAAAGGAAAGCTCTTCAGCGGGTAGTCCATAGAGCTCAGAGGACCATCGGAACACAGCTACCAGACTTGGAGGGCATCTACAACAAACGGTGCCTCAGAAAAGCCACCAGCATCCACAAAGACTCTTCACACCCCTGCAACAGTCTGTTCAAACTCCTTCCATCGGGCAGACGATACAAGGCCTTCTACGCCCGCACCTCCAGACTCAGGAACAGCTTCATCCCCAGGGCCATAGCTGCTATGAACCGGTCCTGCTGAGCCGGATGGTCACATCGCACAGTGATCCGGCACAAATCTACTTGCACTTTATTCTGTCTTAAAACTGTTACAATTTGTTTCGTTGGGTTGTTGTTGTTTAAATTAATTAAATTATTGCATCGTATGGAAGGCGCATTCCCAATCTCGTTGTACCCCTGTACAATGACAATAAAGATATATTGTATTGTATTGTATTGTAATCTATCCTCTCACATTTACATCCCCTGATTCTCCTGTCACCCATCTACATACTTGGGAAGGTAACGGTGGCCAATTACCTGAACAAGCAAATCCTTGAAATGAGGGGGAAAACTAGAACTAGGCTGCAAGGAGAACGTGCAAACGTGGAAAAGACAGGATCCAGAGGTCAGTACTTAACTAGGGTTTCCAGAGCCGAGCCAGGTACACTACCTATGTTGAATAAGTAATCTCACTGACATACTAAATTCTGAAGAGGTTTGACGAGTGTGCAAGGATAAGTTTTCCCTGGTTGGAGGTGTAACGAAATATGAGCAAGCTTGGGATTTGGATCAATAATGGAGGAAGAACACTCAAACGATATTAGATTAATAACACAAAAACATTTATTAAAACCAAATAACCCAACAACAAAATAAACACCGAGTCTCCTACGTCTTTCAACTGCAAAAGCTCATTCAAAAGTTAATTGCAATAGGTTGTTGGGGACCTTCCAAAGGTGCTTGGCCTGAAGATTTTCAAAGTATCTTGAAGTCTGTGGGTCTTGGCGTCATTGCAGAATCACGGCCCGAGGCGTAAAACTATAAGTCCACGATTCTACCCTAATCTACAAACAGTTAAGTAAGTTTTGGGAACTAGCTGTTCTTCTCAGTGAGCCAAATTATTTTTTCTAGCATCTAATGGTTTTACTAAGCAAGCTTATGTAATTTACATGTGGGGTAGTTACCAGATAACTCAATTTCAACTGAAAAGCCTGTTTAATCCTCACGTGAGAGGGAATCAATTTTTAAAAGAAGGGACTGTTCATTCAAGATTGAGATAAATTAATTCTTCACCCAGATGGCAATCTCTGAAAGCGATGGCACAGTGGCAGAGTTGCTGCCTTAAAGCACCTGAGACCGAGGTTCTCTCGCGACTATGGGTGCTGTTTATACGGAGTTTGTACGTTCTCCCTGTGACTGCGTGGGTTTTCTTCCACACTCCAAAGACATGCAGGCTTGTAGGTTAATTGACTGGTAAAAAATTGTAAATTATCCCGAGGTGTACGGGGTGATCGCTGGTCAGCATGGGCTTGGTGGGCCAAAGGACCTGTTTCTGTGCAGTATCTTTAAAGTCTAAAGTAAAGTTGTTGAGTATATTTGAGAGGAGAATATGAGAGTGATGATATGGGAATCAAGGAATTTAAGGGGTGGTACAGTGAAATGGCACTAAGGTTTAGATCAGCCCCGATGTTGTTATAGGGGGTACAATGGCCGACTCCAGCTTCCAAATATACATTGCCTGAGAACTGGACTTACCGAAAGCTGACTGGTTTGGGACTGCATTTCCTTTGCAATACAGTGAAGGATAATATCCCAGTTGCCTTTCCAATTTTCTTTCCATATTCACATACTAACTTCACGTTTCTCATGTGAAGGCACCCAGACCTCTTGGAACACAGACATTTAATATGTTTATCCTATTGTTTTACTTCGTTGTTCTACTTTTCTACTCTTCCTGCCATAACGTCGAACCTCACATTTCCAAATATTCAGCTCCACTGGCCATCGCTTTACCATTTTATTTAACCCACTTGTATCCCTTTGTATCTATGTGACCTCCTCACACACCTATCTTTGCACTGTGAGCAAACGTCGATGCAAAACACTCATCCAGCTGTGTTGACAAGGTTGACTTTTAAAATGACACAAATATCCTATGATGCTACTGTGCCCAATTTGATTACTAAGCTTACTTCTGCAGTCCTTACCAGACATCTGTTGATAATTCTAACACAGTACTACAAAACCTTGCAAATTTCACAGACTACTTTCAGTACATTTTGTTGAGCATAAAACAAATCAAGACTTTAACATTAAAGTGCAATGCTGAAAAAACATAATACTAAAATACAAACATCAGTAATTACCCTGCAACGAAATGGACATATGGACATGGCATTCAATAATGCCATTGATAGATATTAAACATTTTTAAACAACATAAATAGAGTTATTTCGTACATCGGGTACAGTAGAGTAATCTCATCACTCCTCAATTTTTAAAATGTTATCGTAGTTCTACAACATATTCTGTCACACATGCACATCACCTTTCTTTTGATTCTTTTGCTGACACCAGGAACTATTTACATTAATGAATTAAATAGTTGGCATGTCTTTGGGATGTGGGAGGAAACATGAGCACCTGGGGAAAATCCTTCTTCCATATTGGTGGGTGGGTCTGGTGTAACTCAACAGCAAAGAGCAAAAGCCACATATTTCTGCATATCTGTGTCCCTCGATATGCACATCGGTCTGTCTATCTGAAAGTTGTTCTAGCCACTCACTTCCAAGTTCAGAGTTTAGTTTAGTTCAGAGATACAGCACATAATCAGGCCATTCAGCCCACCGAGTCTGTGCCGACCAGCAATCCCCATACACTAGCATTATCCTTCCACTAGGGACAACTTACAATTTTACCAAAGCCAATTAACCTACAAACCTGTACGTCTTTGGATTGTGGTAGGAAACTGGAGCATCCAGGAAAAACCTACGCGATCATGGGGAGAACGTACAAACTCTGTACCCAGAGCACCAGTAGTCAGGACTGTTCCCAGATGTCTGAAGGCAGCAACTCTACCGCTGTGCCACTGTGCAACCCCAGCAAGGCAGACAGATGGCTCCATTGCAGTTGCACTATTATGTTCTGATTAAAAATTGTGAAAGTGAAACAATAAGTTTAAGATTTCCGTTAAAACCTGATGTGATTACCCTCTGAAGAGTTACCCCCTGGGCGGCAGTGATAACAGTACTAGTTTAAGGGAAACAGTAATAAATGACAAGTTGAAATAAATATGTTGTGGCATTATTCAATTAACGCGGGGGATTCCAAAGGTATTGGTTAACTATATAATAGGTATGAGCCACTTGTTTTGTGAAGTGTAGCAAGTCCCAGTGAGATGTCAGCTCACCACGAAGTAGGCAATGGTAACTTTCCTGAATTCCTTCCTCCATTTTCCTGTGTTACGGCTATTACTGTGACATTCCATGTATGCTCTGCAATGAAGTCTGATGCAAAATATCCGTCAACTCATCTGCCATCTTCTTCCCTATATTCACTTTGTGCACAACCACGTTAACTTTGTTAACCATTTTCTTTTACAAATATATACAAACTCTTGCCCTGTTTTTACTGTTCAAAGTAGCCTCCTCTGGTACACTATCTTTTTACCTTATTGCTAATTTTTTGCTGATTTAGTAATATTCCGCCCCATCTTTTGACCTTTGTACACTCATGTTTCCTCTTCAAGTTTGATACTGTCTTTCAGATTTCTAGTTAACCATAGATGGTGAATCTTCCTCTTGGAACGTATCTATTCTGTATATTCTGGAAGATCCCTTTAAATGCTTGCCATTGCATCTTCACTGACTGATTCCTTAATCTAAATTCCTAGTTCTCTTCAGCTAGGTAAGATTTAATGCCACCACAATTGCCCTTATTTAAGTTTAAAATACTGGTCTTAGGTCAAGTCTTCTATGTTTCTCGCTGTAGGTGAAATTCAACCACGTCATGATGCAGCACTGATATGAATTAACTATGATGTGTTAGTTAATTCATCTTGTTGCAGAATGCTAGGCCCAGTGTAACTTACTCTCTGATTCCAGAGTTCATTATTCTAAGAAACCATCCAAAAATCGCAATGACAAAACTCAAATTACAATTCTCCACGATTTTCAATGTATCTTTTAGATAAGGATGTTTCCTGCTGTGGGTATGGGCTGTCGCCCCATGAAGTGATTTCTCGTCTTTGTTATTTCTCAACTTCACCCAAATCAATTCTGCATCCAGGTTTGCTGAACTTTGGTTACCCCCTCCTCCATTGTCCTTAGACCATTGTTAATTAACAGAACCACTTCTCTTTCTTCTCCCAGCTTCTGCTCTTAACCATTATGCATCCTTCAGTTCTTAGCCATGACTCTGTAAAACACAAAGTGCTGGTGTAACTCAGCGGTCAGTTAGCATCTCTGGAGGGAATGGACAAGCGATGTTTCAGATTGGGACCCTTCATCAGACTGATGCTACCTGATCCTGAGTTATTATTCCAGCGCTTTGTGTTTTAATTGAGATTCTAGCATCTGCAGTTCCTTGTCTCTCTAATGGCTGCCAGATGATACTTCTTCATTCATACTTATGCTGTTGTCTGTTTTGAGTCCTTCATGTACTCAAATATGGAGCCTATAGTTTTGCACTTTTAATATATCTATGTAATCACTTGTCTTGCCCACTGGTTTAACTTTAGATTTGGACTCTTTATCCCTTCACATCAGTATGTTTGCGATTCCAGTAATGATGCCTTGTGCTCATTGTCTTGCCTCACTCTGCCTTTTGACTTTCCATATTTTACTAATTTCCGCTATTGGTTTTAAATGCTCTCTCCTTCCCTGGTTCTGCAGCTCGCTTGAAAACCAATCCCAGCTGAGTTCAGCTGCAGACTATCCACCTGCTCTCCCCAGTACTGGTGTCAGTGTTCCACAAATCAGACTCCACCTTTTACAATCCCACAGCTACACATTCATTTCTCTGATCTTATGCGTACAATGTCAATGTAGAATTAAAGAACGTTTCCTTCTGCTTCTTATTTTTGTCGCCAGAACCAACACTGACTAATACAAAACCTCTTTCTCTGCCCAGCCTCTGCACTGACCTTTGGACTTTGCTGCAGTTAAGAGCATTAATCTCCCTCACTGCACTCTTCCCCCACCATTCTTGCTTGTTCCCCTCCCTTGACTCGAATGGTTTATTTTACTGAGTGCAACAGGAAGCTATTAAATGATTGAGATGACTTCTACTGCTCCCTCCAATAATCTATTGTCCACTGTGGCATTAGAATGGAGTCTATTTTCGACACATTGTTATGCTTTTAATTTAATCAAATTAATCGGTAGATAGTAGCTCAGGACCACTCTCTAGTTGATGATAGGACTATTCAGTTATCAGGTAACTGAACCATCCTATCAACAACTAGAGAGCAGTCCTGAGCTACTGTCTATTTCACTGGAGACATTCGGACTATCTTGAATCTGACTGTATTAATCTGCACTAAACATTATTCCCTTTATCATATATCTGTACACTGTGCATAGCTCGACGTAATCAAGTATAGTCTTTCCGCTGTCTGGTTAGCATGCAACAAAAGCTTTTCACAGTACCATGGTGCACATGAAAATAAACAAGGAAAAAAAAACAGAGAATGGAGGAATATGGATCATTGCATGCATTCTTGTATATCTTGGCATCATGTTTAGGATAGAAATTGTGGACCAAATGGTCGGCTCCTGTGCTATATTTTGCTATGTGCTAATCTTTGGGGATTTTTTAAAATGAGAAAATGAAGCTAACTGTTTGTTACCATTTAAGAAGTGATCAGATTAAAAAGGGGCTCCAATATTGATTCAATCATTGTGACATCAGTTAAAAGAGCTGAAGTTGGAAACCCCAAGTCAGCAAGCTTGCATTCTCATACAACAAAAAATTGCAATTTAGTTTAGAGAAACAGCGTGGAAATAGGCCCTTCGGCCCACCGACTCTGCACTGACCAGCGATGCCCACACATTAACACTGCCCTACACACACTAGGGACAATTTAACACTTTTTATACCAAGCCAATTAACCTACAAACCTGTACATCTTTGGAGTGTGGGAGGAAACCAAAGATCTCGCAGAAAACCCATGCAAGTCACAGGGAGAACATACAAACTCCGGACAGACAAGCATCTCTTGTCAGGATCGAACTCGGGTCTCTACTGCTGTAAGGCAGTAGCTCTACCGCTATGCCACCGTGTCGCCCTTCTTTATCCAGAATGCTTGACGTTGTTTCAAATCTCTGTTTTTAACCAATGATATTGCTGGCTACAGAAACAAGGTCGATGGACATTTCTTTCCACTTCCTAACACTTTTGCAGTCCATCAGGGGCATGTAGCATGGAACATAGAACAGTACAGCACAGGAGCAGGCCCATCAGCCACAATGTCTGTGCCAAACATAATGCCCCAAGAAAAGATCTTATTTGCTTGCACGTGATCCATACCCTTTCATTCCCTAACTATCCATGTGCCAATCCAAAAGCCTCTTCAACATCATGCATTCCAGGCACCCACCAACCTCTGTGTAAAATATTTGCCCCGCACATCTCCTTTAAATTTTGCCGCACTCACCTGAAAGCTACGCCTTTTTGTGTTTAATATTTCCATCTTGGGAAAAAGGTTCTGACTGTGTACCCTATCTATGCCTCTTAAAATTTGATATATTTCTATCGTGTCTCCCCTCAAAGTCCGGTATTCCAGAGAAAGGAGTCCGTCTGTTCAACTTCTCCTAATAGCTGATTGCATGGCACAGTGGCACTACCGGTAGACCTGCTGCCTCCCTGCACCAGATATCGTGATTTGATCCTGACATTGGGTGCTGTCTTTGTGGAGTTTCCATTTTTTTCCTTGTGATCCCCATGGCTTTCGTCCTGGTGCACCCGTTTCCTCCCACATCCCATAGACGTGCGGATTTGTAGGTTAAATAGCCTTTGTAAATTACCCTGTTGTGAGAAGTGGATGAGAAAGTGGGATAACTTAGCTGAGTTACTCCAGCTTTTTGTGTCTATCTTTGATTTAACTCAGCATCTGCAGTTCCTTCCTCCACAGAAAGTGGGATAACATAGAATTAGTGTGTTGTTGAATTGCTGGTCGGTTTGGACTCAGCGGGGGAAGGGTTGGTTTCCTTGCTGTATCTTTCAATCAAAATTAACCCTTTAATCCAGACATCATTCTGATAAACCTTCACTGCACCCTATCATTAGCCTCCATATCCCTCTTGTAGAGGGATTGTGACCAGAATTTCACACAATATTTCAAATGTGACCTAAGCAGTCTGATAAAGTTGCATCATGCCTTCCTGACCTTCATACACAATGCTTCGACCAGTGAAGGCAAATATACCATACACCGATGAGCCAAAATATTATGGCCACTGACAGGTGAAGTGAATAACATTGATTATCTTGTCACAATGGCATCTGTCAATGGATGGGATATATTAGGCAGCAAGTGAACAGTCAGTACTTGAAGTTGATGTGTTGGATGCAGGATAAATGGGCAGGAGTAAAGACCTGAGTGACTTTGACAAGGGCCAAAATTGTTATGGCCAGACGACTGGGTCAGAGCATCTCTGAAACGGCAAGGCTTGTGGGGTCAGCAGTGGTGAGTACCTACCGACAGTGGTCCGAGGAGGGACAAACCACAAACCGCCTACAAGGTGTTGGGTGCCCAAGGCTCATCGATGCACAAGGGCAACGAAGGTTATCCTTTGTGGTCAGAACCAATAGAAGGTCTACTGTGGACCAAGTCACAGAAAATTTTAATGGTGGTCACTGGAGGAATATGTCACGCTACACAGTGCATCAAACCCTTCTGCGTATGGGGCTGTGTAGCAGCAGACTGGTCAGAGTGCCCATGATGACATAATGTTTTGGCTCATCAGTGTATGTCTTCGTTACCACTCTATCTACCTGAAGGGAACTTACGGACTTGGAGCCCTCCACAAAACATCTGGATAACTCGGCAAGCCCCTCCCAAACTGATAACTTCTACCACCAAGTTGCAGGAACAAGGGGGAGTTTCACATGCAGGTCCTACAAGTTGTACACAATCCTGACTTGGAAGCACATCACTTTTCCTTCATAGTTTCTCGGTCTAATTTCTGGAATTTTCTACACAATAGGTATTGCAGAAGGACTGGATCATTTCAAGAAGATGTCTGACCACCACCTTCTCAAGTGTAACTTGGGGCCAGATAATAAATGCTACCCACGTCCCCAAAAAATGTATAATGTATCTATAGTTACTGACATCTCACCCTCGTGTGTGAAATAAAATGTTTCCAGAGTCTCCAATGGCCATCATTTCCTTTGTACCATAAAGCAACCACACACAAGCTCAGAGAGATTAAACACAACCTATCACAGTAAGGGATTCCCGGACCAGATGACAAGGGAAACATTTGGATATTCAACAATTCTATTTCTTTCTGGAAGATTCTAGAGGCATCATTGTTTCTAAACTGCTTGTCGGTAGAATTCAGTACAGTAGAAACAAGGAACTATAGATGCTGGTTTTACCAGACACAAAGTGCTGGAGTAATTCAGTGGGTCAGGCAGCATCCCTGGAGAACATGGATAGGTGATGTTTCGGGTCTGGACCCTTCACCAGACTGAAGAGGAGTCCTGACCTGAAAAGTCAGCTTTACATGTTCTACAGGGATGCTGCCTGACCCGCTGGTACTCCAGCATTATGTGTGCTTTAGAATTGCAGTACTGATGAATCAATACTTTCTTATGAAATAGAAACCAACCACGCACGCTCAGAGATTAAATATAACCTATGCAAGAATGAGGTATGTGCATCAAATGGGAAACGCTAATTGGTAGAACCTTACAAACACAATGCATTGATAATATGTAGAAACAAAGAACTGTAGATTCTGGTTTATACCAAAGACACAAAGAGCTGGTGTAACTCAGCGGGTCAGACAGCATCTCTGGAGAAAAAGGAGGGTGATGTTTCGGGTCGGGACACTTCTTCAGACCATGCATGACTAAGCCTGACAAAATAGGCAAAACAAGATATCATTCACAACAATGACATAAATGAGCACCCAGACTCTCAAGTTGGAGGGCATTTAGTCCTGGGTGTGAATAACAGCAGCAATACAAAACAATACAACTCGGCAGTCACTTGTGAACCTGCTGGTGTCGCAGTAGGCTGGACGACTGAGTGAATCCCTTCCCACACACGGGGCAGGTGAACGGCCTCTCCCCAGTGTGAGTGAGCTGGTGCCTCAGCAGGTACGACGACAGGGTGAACCTCTTGCCACACTCGGAGCAGGTGAACGGCCTCTCACCCGTGTGAACCCGCTGGTGCCTGATGAGGTTGGTGGAGCATCGGAACTTTTTCCCACAGTGAGTGCAGTTGAATGGTTTCTCCCCAGTGTGAACACGTTGGTGTCTCAGCAGGTCACCCGACACAGTAAATCCCTTCCCACACTGGGAGCAGGTGAACCGCCTCTCCCCGTTGTGAGTGCGCTGGTGTTTCAGTAGTTCCTGCTTACTCTTGAAGCCCCTCACGCATTCAAAGCAGGTATAAGGTTTCTCATCAGTGTGAACTAGTTGGTGGGCCGTAAGGTTGGACGACTGGGTGAACCCCTTCCCGCACAGCGTGCAGGTGAATGGCCTCTCTCCGGTGTGAGTCTTTTGGTGTTTTAGCAGGTGACTTCTCTTTTTGAAGCTCTTTTTGCAGTCTGAACATTTGAAAGGTCTTTGATCAGTGTGCACCAGTTGGTGCGCGGTGAGGTTGGAGGCACAAGTGAACCCCTTCCCACACACAGAGCAGGCGAAGGGCCTCTCCTCACTGTGCACATGCTGGTGTTTCAGCAGATGAGCCCTGCTTTTGAAGCTCTTCTTGCAGTCAGAGCATTTGATGGGTTTCTGATCAGTGTGGACAAGTTGGTGTGCGATGAGGTGGGTTGACTGAGTAAATCCTTTCCCGCACATGGAGCACGTGTATGGCTTCTCTCCGGTGTGAACTCGCTGGTGTCTCAGCAGGGTGTACGAACGGGTGAACCCCTTCCCACACACTGAACATTTGTACGTCTTTTTGCCCATCAGAATGGAGCTTTCTGCTTCCATTTTCAAATGCCGACGAGCTTTGGGTTTGGGTTTGGATCAACTGAAGGATTTGTTCAGCTCTTGACCTGATGTTTGGGTTTGCAAATTTTCTTTCTGCAAAATGTTTCAAATGTATAAAACAGCAGGGAAAAATAGACGTGCGAGAAACGTGTTCAACAGAGGTGGGTTGCAATACAGAACTTTATGAATCTGCTGGGTTGTGCAGCTGGTGGAGAAATTTTCCAACTCAACTGGTGCACTGATCTCCTTCGGGAAAGGGGGCCATCAGCTAATCTGGGTCGACACAAAGCTCTAGGCTATCTGGCAGGAACGAGGAAATGAATTGGGCTCAGTGGAGGAGAGGGCAGCAAAAAGGGGGAGTAAGAGGGACTTAATACATCTACAAAATAGTTTTTCAGAGGAACCTCCAGCCCTGTAGACTTCAGCTGGAAACACAAAGGACCTAGATGTGTGAAGATATTAATGCTTCCAAACGTTCTTCCAAATCCAACAGCATTCTGGCTGGTATAACTATTGCCTCGCAGCACTAGAGACCTAGCTTCATTCCTGACCTCAGGCGCTGTCTATGTAGTGTTTGTACGTTTTCTTTGTGACCTCATGAGTTTTCGCCAGGTGCTCCGATTTCCGCCCACATCCCAAAGATGTGTGGGTTTATAGGTCAATTCACACTTTGTAAAATTGCTCCTATTTTGTAGAGAGTGGATGAGCAAGTGGGATAACGTAGAACTAGAGTGAATAGGTGATCAATCGATGGCATGGGCTCAGTGGGCCGAAGGGTCTGTTTATATGCTGTATCTCAACTCTGACTTAAACATCCTGACTATCTTATTTTCTTGATTTATGATCGGGAACAACAAAGTGAGAGTTCTTTCACCAGCAGATCAGTCAGCGATAGAAAGGTCACCCAACCTTTCCAAGGCCTCTTGGCAACAGCATTACTGCAGGACCTGTAGGTGATACCCACATCTCCCACTGCAATACAAAAGTCCCATCGCCACACAGAGTACAACAGATGATGAATGCAGCTCATTGCCGCCAGTTCATCAGCAAGTGGGATGGACGACAAATGCCAGCCTTGCCACCAACTCACATATCCTGTGAAAGAATGTAAAGGACAAGTTGCTCATCAGAGACTCACATGTGTTGCCCCAGCACAACGCTCTCTTCGCCTTTAGCCTTCGACCTCTCTTCCTTTTCGTTCTAGGCCAATTAATCCATACTTGCCAACATTATGTTGCCAGGTCAGGTTCAGGGGTTCTGAGGAAGTAAAGAAATAGGAATGATTTCCTTAAGCTGGAAAGAGTGCAGAGAAGATTTACAAGGATGTTGCCAAGACTTGAGGGGCTGAACAGTCAGGTGAGGTTGGGAAGGCTAGGACTATATTCCTTGGAGCACGGGAGGCTGACAGGTGATATTGTAGAGGTGTATAAGATCATGCGCGGAATAAATAGGGTGAATAAACTTTTACCCATATAGGGGAATCACTCTGAAGAAGGATCTCGACCCAAAATGTCACCCATTCCTTCTCTCCAGAGATGCTGCCTGTCCTGCTGAATTACTCCAGCATTTTGTGTCTATCTAGGAGAATCAATAACCAGGGGATATAGGTTCAAGGTGAGAAAAAAAGATTTAATACAAATCTGAGGGGCAATTTTTTCACCCGGAGGGTGGTGGGTATATGGAATGAGCTGACAGAGGATATAATTGAGGCAGGTACTATAACCGTATTTAAAAGCCACTTGAACAGTTACATAGATAGGGAAAGTTTTAGAGGGAAGATGTAGAAATAAGGAACAGCAGATGCTTTTTTTTTCCAAAAAAAATGCTGGAGTAACTCCCTCTAAAAGTAATAGTATAGGGATCAAGAGACTTGGGGAAAAGGTACTGAAGCTGTGATCATGTTGACTGTTGCAGCAAGTCTGAAGGTTGAATGGCCTATTCCTGCTCCTATTTTCTCCAAGATAGAAATATCAGGATTTGGCATGAGCCAATGCAAACCCTCCAAGTAGCTCTATGAGGGATTGATTCATCACAACGGTGGCTTACTTCTGAAGAGAAATTGGAGAAGCTAGAATTATTCAAGGAGGAAAAAGTGATGTTACGAGATGACATACGAGATGTTTAATATTGTGATATAAGATAATTGACAAGAAAATCAGAAATGAAGGAGACAATATTATTCTGCACAGCCTCAATTTCCAATATGGAAAGCAGATCCTGAAAATGTGCTGTCGGCAGATTAATTATAAATGTTCATAAAGGAAAAAACAATTGAGACACAAGGAATTGCAAGTGCTGAATGCTTGAGCAAAACACAAAATGCTGGAGTAACAGGAGTTATCATATCATATCATATCATATCATATATCTACAGCCGGAAACAGGCCTTTTCGGCCCTCCAAGTCCGTGCCGCCCAGTGATCCCCGTACATTAACACTATCCTACACCCACTAGGGACAATTTTTACATTTACCCAGCCAATTAACCTACATACCTGTACGTCTTTGGAGTGTGGGAGGAAACCGAAGATCTCGGAGAAAACCCACGCAGGTCACGGGGAGAACGTACAAACTCCTTACAGTGCAGCACCCGTAGTCAGGATCGAACCTGAGTCTCCGGCGCTGCATTCGCTGTAAAGCAGCAACTCTACCGCTGCGCTACCGTGCCGAGGTATGGAATTGCAATGGTTTGAGTCAGGACCGTTCTTCAGCCTGATTGATGTGGTGGAGAGGGGGGGGGGGGGGGCTGAAAGCTGGAAAATAGATGGGATGGCAGGACAAGTTAAGTGGATGGATAATGGTGAGAGGGGTTCTGATTGGCAGGTGGGTGGACAAAGGCCAAAGATGAAAAGGTGCAAGACAAGAAAAGGAGTGAAATGCAAAACCAGAGAGAGGGATATGGCTATAAGGGAAAGGGGTGAGTGGGAGGAAAGATAGGTGAGATGGTGGGCACAGGAGGATCACAGCAAAGTGAAAGTGTGACTTGTAATTGGATAATTCAATGTTCAGACTCTTGGTATGGTGTGGAACTTTATTTGTCACGTGTACCGAGGTGCAGTGAAATTAATTCAGTCTGAAGAAGGGTCTCGACCTGAAACATCACCCATTCCTTCTGTCTCGAGATGCTGCCTGACCTGCTGAGTTACTCCAGCATTTTGTGAATAAAAAAATTGCAGTGAAATTAATTTTTGTATGCAGTTCAGTAAAAGTGTCACGATACATAAGCACTCAGAACCATCTTAGATAAGCATCTCAGATACAATACAATACAGGTAAAACAATTCGGAGGGCAAAACAACGAAAGGTTACGGCCCAAAGACTAAAATTTCGGCGCTGGCCAACAACCCAGTCTGAACAATGGAGCGTATCATACCCAGAATGCCTAGCGGGCTAGAAAGTGATGTATGTTCTGCGCTTGGGGCTCAACGCTCAGGGACATCAGCACCTGTCTGCACCACGCAGGCGCAGTGCAGCCTGTGTTCACCCAGTGTGTGGAGCGTGGGCCTCAGAAACACCGAAAGCTCGGCCCTGTTCCCCGAATCGGAGCCGAGAAGCCAACTGGGACGAACACTTCGAAAAATAAACCGCAGGTGCAGCGACTCTCACCACCCCCGCCATCCGACCCGCGGCTTCCCGCTAACTCCTCCCGTCCGCACACGGTCCGCCTCACGGCAAGGAACTTGACGAACCAGGCATGCACCAAACACGGCGGCAGGATGCGCATGCGCCCTGTGCGGGAGGTGAAGAACGTGGTTGATAGATTGGTTGCTAGCTCCAAAGGAATTGTGGGTTCAGGCACCGCCATTAATCAATGTCTTGCAACAACTTGTACAGTGATGCAGCCGTTAGATTCAAATTAATTATTCCAGATTATCCAGCCTGGAAGGAGATATTAGGGGTGGTTGACACAGACTCGATAGTGGCGTTTTAACAGGCTTTTGAATAGGCACATGAAAATGCAAGGAATGGATGGAAATTAGTTATGTGCAAGCAATGAAGCGTAGGACATGGCATTGAGGGACGAAGGGACTTTTCCTGCGCTGCTGCATTCTATGAATGTCTCTCACAATTCCATTAAAGTATAGGCTTTGAAAACACTAAACGAGCATTAGATTACCGTATAACTGTATTACTGTATAGTGATACAGTGTGGAAACAGGCCCTTCAGCCCAACTTGCCCACACCGGCTAACAATGTCCCAGCTGCAGTAGTCCCACTTGCCTGTGCTTGGTCAATATCCCTCCAAACCTGTCCTGTCCATGCACCTGTTTAACTGTTAAATAATGGGATAGTCCCAACCTCAACTATCTCCCCTGGCAGCTTGTTCCATACACCCACCACCCATTGTGTGAAATAGTTACTCCTCTGAATCCTATTAAATCTTTTTTCCATCACCTTGAACCTATGTCCTCTGGTTCTTGATTCCGCAACTCTGGCAAGAGACTCTGTGCGTGTACCCGATCTATTCCATTCATGAGTCCTAAGATTAGAGATGGACACAAAAAACTGGAGTAACTCAGCGGGCCAGGCAGCATCTCTGGAGAAAAAGAACAGGTGACGTTTCGGGTTCAGACCATTCTTCAGACTGAAAGTTAGGGGAGAGTGGTCCTCTCCTGGAGAGACCTGCAGAAAGGTCTCGACCCGAAACATCACCTATTCTTTTTCCCCATGGATGCTGCATGACGTGCTGAGGTACTCCAGCATTGTGTGTCTATCTTTGGTGTAAACTAGTATCTGCATTTCCGAGGAAAAAAACTGTACATGCTGGTTTCGGAAACAAAACTGTAGATGCTGGTTTAGGATTAGGATTCTCTACATCGGCGAGACCAAGCGCAGGCTCGGTGATCGTTTCGCTGAACACCTCCGGTCAGTCCGTCTTCACCAACCTGATCTCCCGGTGGAGCAACGTCTGACGTTGATTGGTGGAGGTGGAGCAACGCCTGACGTTGATTGGTGGAGGTGGAGCAACGTCTGACGTTGATTGGTAGAGGTGGAGCAGCGTCTGACGTTTAATGATGGAGGTGGAGCAACGCCCGCCGTTGATTGGTGGAGGTAGAGCAGCGTTTGACGTTGATTGGTGGAGGTAGAGCAGCGTTTGACGTTGAGTGGTGGAGGTGGAGCAACGTCTGACGTTGATTGGTGGAGGTGGAGCAGAGCCCGCCGTTGATTGGTGCAGTTGGAGCAGCGCTCGCCGTTGATTGGCGGAAGGATGCCGGCGCCCGCCTTTCATTGGCGGATTCCCAGACCCGGCCTCTGCTTTGGTTGAAGATGGCGGCGGGCACGCGTGTGTCGAGCGGGCGCGAAGTGAACTCGGTGCCGGACGTCGGGGAGAGTCTAGGGTCGGCGGGCGGGCAGGGCTTCGACTTCCTCTGTATGCCCATCGTCCACCCGCGCTTCAGGAGGGAGTTCTGCTCTGGCCCGGCCAAGGAGAGACCGGCGGCCCTGACCCGCTCCGACCTGCTGCTCTCCGGTCACGACTGGAACACTCTCATCGTGGGTAAGCTGTCGCCGTGGATACAGGCGGACTCGGAGGACGAGCAAGTGCGCAGGAACTCGCAGGAGGCCCTGCTGCAGGAGCTGAACTTTGCGGCCTACCTCGGCGTGCCCGCCTTCCTGCTGCCGCTGAGGCAGATGAACAACAGCAACCTGGCCAGAGTGCTGATCAACCACCTGCTGACCGGACACCACTCCACCGTCTTCTGGATCCGGGTGCCACTCATCTCCTGGGAAGACATGCGGGAAGACTTAGTGGAGAACGACCCGGTGTTGCGGTCGGAGGACTGCAGCGAGGAGGAGACCACCTGGTTGTGGTGGCACCATTTCCGCTCCCTGTGCGACTACAACAAGAGGATCGCGCTGGCTGTGGAGGTCGGGCCCGATCTGCCCTCTGACGCTGTCATCGACCGCTGGGTCGGGGAACCCATCAAGGCTGCAGTGCTGCCCACCAGCATCTTCCTGACCAACAAGAAGGGCTTTCCTGTCCTCTCCAAGATGCACCAGAACCTCATCTACCGCCTCTTCAAGCTGGAGGTGCAGTTTGTGATCACCGGGTCAAACCGTCACTCAGAGAAGGAGTTTCGCTCCTACCTGCAATACCTGGAGTACCTCAATCAGCACCGACCTCCACCCAATTCCTACGAGACTTTCGCCAAGGGCTACGAGGACTACTTGCAATGCCCTTTGCAGCCGCTTATGGATAATCTGGAGTCTCAGACCTATGAGATTTTTGAGAAGGACCCCATCAAATACTCGCAGTACCAACAGGCCGTCTACAAGTGCCTGCTGGACAGAATCCCAGAGAGTGAGAAGGACACAAATGTTCAAGTCCTGATGGTGCTGGGAGCAGGCAGGGGGCCCCTTGTCAATGCCTCGCTGCGAGCTGCTCGACAGGCCGACCGGAAGATTAAGGTCTATGCCATTGAGAAGAATATCAACGCAGTTGTCACCCTCCAGAACTGGAAGTATGAGGAGTGGGGGGACCAGGTGACGGTGGTCTCCTGCGACATGAGGGACTGGCAGGCCCCTGTCAAAGCAGACATCATTGTCAGTGAGCTGCTGGGCTCCTTCGGTGACAACGAGCTGTCGCCCGAATGCCTGGATGGAGCGCAGAGGTTCCTGAAGGAGGATGGAATCAGCATACCCAGTGAGTACACCTCGTTCCTCGCCCCCATCTCCTCATCCAAGCTTTACAACGAAGTGCGCGCCAGCCGGGAAAAAGATCGAGATCCCGAGGCGCAGTTCGAGATGCCCTATGTGGTCCGACTGCACAATTTCCACCAGCTGGACGCCCCTCAAGCCTGTTTCACGTTCACCCACCCGAACCGAGGTGTCTTCGACAACAACCGCTACAAGTGCCTGGAATTTGACAACAAGCTGAACACCGTGCTGCACGGGTTTGCGGGTTACTTTGAGACCATCCTGTACAAGGACGTGATGCTGAGTATCCGCCCGGAGACGCACTCCCCGGGCATGTACTCCTGGTTCCCCATCCTCTTCCCCCTAAAGCAACCAATCCCCGTAAAGGCGGGGGAGACGGTGTGCGCTCGCTTCTGGCGGTGCTCAAACCCCAAGAAAGTGTGGTACGAATGGGCCGTGACTTCTCCGGAATGTTCCGCCATCCACAACCCCACTGGCAGATCGTACACCATCGGTCTGTGAGGCAGTGAGGCCATTGACATGTTTGTGTGTGTGTGGGGTAGTTGACAAGGCTTGGCCCTTATCTAGTGCTGCTGAACTCTTAATGGGTCTTGAGGGTTTACACTGTGTGACATGTTGACTTGCTAGAGGGTAGATGGGATTGTAATGTGGGAGGGTTCTACTGGGATACCATGTTACTCATGCCCCCGCCTGGGGAAATGTGAAGATCCACTGTGTTATTGATATATTAAACTAATTTGACAGCAAAGATATTTGGATCTTTAAAACTTTCTTTAAAATAAAGGGCTGGTTCAGTGTGCTGCTGTCTCACGGATGCTAACTGCGTTGTTTACATGTTCTCCCTGTGAATTTCCACCTAGTGCTCTGACTTCCTCTCCTGTCCCAAAGAGGTGCTGGTAGGTTAATTGTATTCTAAATTGCACGGTGCGGGTGAGTGGCAGTAAAATCTGGCTGCAGATGACTGGGCATGTGAGAAAGAAGTGTTGGCGGGGAAATAATTGGGGGTGTGCAATTACTCAGACACCTAACATTGCACTGAATGGCCTTTCAAATATGAGTTAAATGCATAGCAGCAACTTGTTCAAGCCTATTGTGATCACAAATAAATTTGCAAATGCAGGAATATGGGGAAAAAAATGGAAAACCGATTGTAAGATACAACATGAAAGTGGGCGTTTTGGCCCACCAAGTCTATGTTTGTGTAAGAAAATAACTGCAGATGCTGGTAGAAATTGAAGGTATTCACAAAATGCTGGAGTAACTCAGCAGGCCAGGCAGCATCTCAAGAGAGAAGGAATGGGCGACGTTTCGAGTTGAGACCCTTCTTCAGACTATGTTTGTCATCACCCTCCTGTTCACATTAGTTCTATGCTATTCCACTTTCTTATACACTCCCTTTTCATTAGGGCCACTTTCTTCCCAGCTATTATCAGGCAACTGAACCGTCCTCTCACCAATTGGAAGAGTGGTCCTGATCGCCCATCTTCCTCATTGGAGACCGTTGATCTTTAATCAGACTTTACAGGACTTTATCGTGTACTAAACATTATACCGTTATCCTGTATCTGTACATTGTGGACGGCTTGTTTGTAATCATGTGTCCTCTTTTTGCTGACTACCTTGCTACACATGACAATAATAAACGTAATCTAAACTTTACAAAGACCAATTAACCTACAAATCTGCATGTTTTTGGGAAGGAATCCAGAGCACCGGGAAAACCCACCCAGTCGTAGGGAAAACACTTAAACTCCACACAGACAGCATCGAAGTTCCGGTCAGATCCTGCGACTCTGGTTCTGTGAGGCAGCAGCTCAATCAGATGTGCCGCTGTACCTCTGGAAAATGTTGGAAGAATTTATCCCGTTAAGCTACTTTGGCAGCATGTGAAAAAAGGAGCAGATAATATTTTTGATCGAAGACACAAAAAGCTGGAGTACCTCAGCGGCACAGGCAGCATCTATGGCGAGAAGGAATAGGTGACGTTTCGGGTCGTTGACCATTCTTCAGTTTGCAGTCTGAAGAAAGGTCTCGACCTGAGACGTCACCCATTCCTTCTCTCCAGAGATGCTGCCTGTCCCACTGAGTTACTCCATTTTTTTCCGCCTATCTTCAGTTTAAACCAGCATCTGCACTTCCTTCTTACACAGATAATATTTTTGGTCAGGGACTTCCTCAGAACTGGGGAACTGTGAACATTTTTGACCATATATGCTCACTCTGTCCAGGGTGGTGCATGGATTTCTCATCCATTGAGAGGGGGCAATATGTCATGACATTCATACTGGGAATGGGCTCTATTGTTGGAGCTCTGATTTTAAAATTAACTTTTCCCATGAAATTGAACTGAACAGCACAGAAAAGGAAAAGGCTGCCCACCATCTCGGGGCCTTTGAAACTGAATTAGGTGAATGTTACAATTCAACATCATTTATTACACACACCTTTTTTGTGCTGTTGAAAATAATAAAGATCCCTAAAGCAATCTGATACCTTACAATGAAGATACAAGGTGGAGCTACAGATGCTGGTTTACAAAAAAACTACAAAGTTTAGGTGTAACAGCGGATCAGGCAGCGTCTCTGGAAAACAAGAACATGTGTTGTTTCGGGTTGCAAGACCCGAAATGCCACCTGTTCATGTTCTCCAGAAGTGCTGCTGGACCTGCTGGGTTATTCCAGCATTATGTTTATTTTTGTAAACCAACATTTGCAGTCCCTAGGGTCTACCAAAACCTATCCGATTCTCAGCTTAAGTAACTTTTTTAAAAAAGAGTTAAAGTTATCATAGTCAGAATCATAATGCACGAAACAGGCCCTTAGACCCAGGTTCCCCATGCCAATCAAGGTGCCCCATCCACACTGCCTGCCTCCGTTTGGCCCGTACACCTCTAAACCTTTCCCTTCCGTGTATCTGTCCAAATGTCTTTTAAATGTTTTTGTTTCTGGCTCAGCTACCTCCTCTGACAGTTCATTCTATATTCCCACCACCCTCTTGCACCACAGAATCCCATTAAATCTCTGAACCCTCTCATCTGTTGTCATCTGGTTCTTGATTCCCATAGTCTCGGTAAAAGACTCTGAGCATCTACCCTATCCTCCTCATGATTTCTTTATAAGATTATCACTCATCCCACACTCCAAGGAATAGAGTCCTAGCCTGCCCACGCTTTCCCTGTAACAGGCCCACAAGTCCTCAACATCCTCGTAACTCTGTACTCTTTCCAGCTTAAAGTTTTTATTTCCACTAATTGATTTATTGCTTTGTTAACACCTTCAACAGTGGTCAGTCGTGGATGAGATGAATGGTAAAATCCAGCCAAAGAAATTATTGGAGTATTCATTGGTGCCTCAATGGATGGGATGCCTGACAAATCCCTGCCCAATTGGTGCTTCATAAATGCCATTCTGGAAGTTCAGCCATGTAAATAGTTACACAAGGAATTGCAGGTGTTGGAATCTTACGTAAAGCACAAAGTGCTGGAATAACTCAGCTGGTCAGGCAGCATCCGGATTATGTCTGGATTACATATGGATAGGTGACATTCCAGGTCTTTAGACTTTGCACGGCACAGTGGTACCGCAGTATAGTTGCTGCGTTACAGCGCCCGAGACCTGGGTTTGATTCTGACTGCGGGTGCTGTCTAAGGAATTTGTACGTTTTCCCAATGACCATATGGGCTTTCTCTGGGAGTTCTGGTTTCCTCCCACATTCCAAAGACAAACAGGTTTGTAGGTTAATTGTCATCGCGATAGATGAGTGATTGAATCTCTTCCCACAATAAGGCAGGTAAATGATCTCTCTGTGAGGCACAAATGATTGCAGCTGAGAGTTTTGAGTGAAAAACAAACTTAGAAGAACTCAGTGGGGCAAGCAGCGACTGTGGCAGGGAATAGAATCCGTTCTTTAGTCTGAAGAAAGCACCCAATCCAAAATGCCTGTCCACAATTTACCCACCTTACAGTTTCCCCAGCAGTTTGTTTTGTTATTGCTCAATTTTTCAGCATTTGCATTTTTGTTTTATTATCCGAAGACTAGCTTTGAATCTTAGAATGGAGATGAAGAGAATTTCTTCAGCCAGAGAGTGGTAAATCTGTGGAATGTATTATCAGACGGCTGTGGAGGCCAAGTCATTGGGTATTTTTAAAGGATAGCACATATGTTCTTGATTAATAAGGGGGTCAATGTTTCGGGGAGAAGACGGGAGAATGGAGTAGGGAGGGAAAAATAGACCAGCCACAATTGAATGTTGGGCAGACTTGATGGGCTGAATGGCCTAATTCTTCTCCTATATTTTATGGTCTTATGAACAGGTTTTGCATTTGAAATAAAATGAATTGCCCATATCATTGCAGGAATATAAAAGCATGCAGAGCAATGGAATTTATCTGCAGCCCCTCTTAGTATATTGGCTGAGGGAAAAACAAACATCTGAGCTTGAATACCTTTCACTTTGAAATGGTGACTGTCACTACAGAGATCGCTCAGTGGGCCAGATTGTGTCCTATCTACATCAATTGGATCGCAATGTGCAGACATGCCTCGTAGCAGCAGCCAGCCAGTCTGGGACAAATAAGCATTGGCTCCCAGATCAGCAAAGCGATGCCCTGCGGACTGGTTGCCTGGTGACATGTGGGTGCAGCACTCACCCCATACCACCCACAAGCCAACTTTTGCATAAAAGGATTGTCCAGCGAGCTTCCCAGAATGCAACATGTTCCAGGCGACCACGTGGAGAGAGGTAATGTACTGAAAGCAATGGTTGCTGTCTTGGAGGGAATTATGGGTTCTTTGTCCGCCATTAGTCCAGCGCACCGACAGAGTAACCTGGTGGTGCAAATGGAGGACAAACTATAGATCCTATAGCATAGTTTTAAACCGAATATGTTCTCAATGTGAAATGTTAATTAGCTGATTCTTAGTGAGATCAGCTTACTCAACAGATTGGCTTTACAACATTTAAAAGATGTTGGTCAGGTACTTGGATTGGGTACTGGGATCAGGTACTTGATGGCCTAATCTGGGCAAATTGTCAACATGGCCAGCAGGAACGAGGTGGGCTGAAAGGGCCTGTTTCCGTGCTGCATGTTTCTGTAAATATAATATGGTCGAGTAGTTAGAAGATGTGCTTCTGTAATATCTTATGAACAACTTAAAGAAAATTAGTTTATTTTATAGACAATAGGTGCAGGAGTGGGCCATTCGGCCTTTCGAGCCAGCACCGCCATTCAATGTGATCATGGCTGATCATTCTCAATCAGTACCCCGTTCCTGCTTTCTCCCCATACCCCCTGTCTCCGCTATCCTTAAGAGCTCTATCTAGCTCTCTCTTGAATGTATTCAGAGAATTGGCCTCCACTGCCCTCTGAGGCAGAGAATTCCACAGATTCACAACTCTCTGACTAAAAAAGTTTTTCCTCATCTCTGTTCTAAATGGCCTACCCCTTATTCTTAAACTGTGTCCCCTGGTTCTGGACTCCCCCAACATTGGGAACATGTTTCCTGCCTCTAACATGTCCAACCCCTTAATAATCTTGTACGTTTCGATAAGATCCCCTCTCATCCTTCTAAATTCCAGTGTATACAAACCTAGTCGCTCTAGTCTTTCAACATATGACAGTCCCGCCATTCCGGGAATTAACCTAGTAAACCTACGCTGCACGCCCTCAATAGCAAGAATATCCTTCCCCAAATTTGGAGACCAAAACTGCACACAGTACTCCAGGTACGGTCTCACTAGGGCCCTGTACAACTGCAGAAGGACCTCTTTGCTCCTATACTCAACTCCTCTCGTTATGAATGCCAACATTCCATTGGCTTTCTTCACTGCCTGCTGTACCTGCATGCTTCCTTTCAGTGACTGATGCACTAAGACACCCAGATCACGTTGTACGTCCCCTTTTCCTAACTTGACACCATTCAAATAATAATCTGCCTTCCTATTCTTTCCACCAAAGTAGATAACCTCACACTTATCCACATTAAACTGCATCTGCCATGCATCCGCCCACTCACACAACCTGTCCAAGTCACCCTGCAACCTCATAGCATCTTCCTCACAGTTCACACTGCCACCTAGCTTTGTATCATCGGCAAATTTGCTAATGGTACTTTTAATCCCTTCATCCGTCATTGATGTATATTGTAAATAGCTGCGGTCCCAACACCGAGCCTTGCGGTACCCCACTAGTCACTGCCTGCCATTCTGAAAGGGACCCATTTATCCCCACTCTTTGCTTTCTGTCTGTCAACCATCTTTCTATCCATGTCAGTACCCTACCTCCAATACCATGTGCTCTAATTGTGCCCACCAATTTCCTATGTGGGACCTTGTCGAAGGCTTTCTGAAAGTCAAGGTACACCACATCCACCGGCTCTCCCCTGTCAATTTTCCTAGTTACATCCTCAAAAAATTCCAGTAGATTAGTCAAGCACGATTTCCCCTTCGTAAATCCATGCTGACTCGGAACGATCCTGTTACTGCGATTCAAATGCTCTGCAATTTCGCCTTTTATAATTGACTCCAGCATCTTCCCCACCACTGATGTCAGACTAACTGGTCTATAATTTCCCGTTTTCTCTCTCCCTCCTTTCTTGAAAAGCGGGATAACATTAGCTACCCTCCAATCCACAGGAACTGACCCGGAATCTATAGAACATTGGAAAATAATCACTAATGCGTCCACAATTTCTAGAGCCACCTCCTTAAGCACCCTGGGATGCAGACCATCAGGCCCTGGGGATTTATCAGCCTTGAGTCCCATCAGTCTACCCAAAACTTTTTCCTGCCTAATGTGGATTTCCTCCAGTTCCTCTGTCACCCTAGAATCTCTGGCCACTAGAACATCTGGAAGATTGTTTGTATCCTCCTCAGTGAAGACAGATCCAAAGTACTGGTTCAAATCGTCTGCCATTTCCTTGTTCCCCATAATAAATTCCCCTATTTCTGTCTTCAAGGGACCCACATTTGCCTTGACTATTTTTTTCCTCTTCACATACCTAAAAAAGCTTTTACTATCCTCCTTTATATTATTGGCTAGTTTACCCTCGTACCTCATCTTTTCTCCCCGTATTGCCTTTTTAGTTATCTTCTGTTGCTCTTTAAAAGAGTCCCAATCCTCTGGCTTCCCACTCTTCTTTGCTATGTTATACTTCTTCCCTTTTATTTTTATGCCGTCCTTGACTTCCCTTGTCAGCCACGGGTGCCTCTTACTCCCCTTAGAATCTTTCTTCCTCTTTGGCATAAATTGATCCTGCAACTTCTGCATTATTCCCAGGAATACCTGCCATTGCTGTTCCACAGTCTTCCCTGCTAGGGCCTCCTTCCAGTCAATTTTGGCCAACTCCTGCCTCATGCCTCTGTAATCCCCTTTGCTATACTGTAATACTGACACCTCCGATTTTCCCTTCTCCCTCTCCATTTGTAGAGTAAAACTTAACATATTGTGGTCACTGCCTCCTAATGGCTCATTTACCTCGAGTCCCCTTATCAGGTCAGGTTCATTACATAACACTAAATCCAGAATTGCCTTCTCCCTGGTAGGCTCCAGTACAAGCTGTTCTAAGAATCCATCTCGGAGGCACTCCACAAACTCTCTTTCCTGGGGTCCATTACCAACCTGATTTTCCCAGTCTACCTGCATGTTGAAATCTCCCATGACCACCACAACATTACATTTGTGACATGCCAATTTTAGCTCCTGATTCAACTTGCACCCTATGTCGAGGCTACTGTTTGGGGGCCTGTAGATGACTCCCATTAGGGTCTTTTTACCCTTACAATTCCTCATCTCTATCCATACTGATTCTACATCTCCTGATTCTATTTTACTTCTTTCTTGTTTGCAATATCAACAAAAATATATAATTTACAAGTATTCACCATGTCCCACCTCTGGACTGTTTGGGTAGTCAAAAAAAGGTTACAGCTGATCTGATCTTTGAGCTCAGTTGTTATTTTCTGACAACATTCTATGGTTCCTTATTGTCCAAAATCTGCCAGCATTTGTCACAACACATTCTCAACTCGTCAGATTAGGTATATCTAATGTCTTATGATCCTTTTACTAAAGTAATTCCTCACCATTTCGGACTTCAGTAACCCAGAGACCAAGTTCCGCAGCTGCAGACTGAACTACCAGGGGAAACGGTCTGATCTGTCCCCTGTAAAGTCTTTTCAGAATCTCGAAGATAACACAAAATTCTGGAGTAACTCAGCGGGACAAGCAGCATTTCTGGAGAGAAGGAATGGGTGATGTTTCAGGGTAACACGCTTCTTCAAGTCTGAAGAATGAAACGTGACCCATTCCTTCTGTCCATAGATGCTGTCTGCCTGTTCTCCAGAGATGCTGAGTTACTCCAACATTTTGTGTCTATATTCGGTTTAAACCAGTATCTGCAGTTCCTTCCAATACTTTTCAGAATATCATTCATCTGAATTCCTTTTTTGCCCGTCATTGCCGATAGGGCCACAACTCATTCAAGTCCTAGGGTCACACAACATGGAAACAAGCCCTTCGGCCTAACTTGTCCCTAGTGACAACGATGCCCCATCTACACAACTGCCATTTGCCTGTATTTGACCAAGATGCATTAAAAGCTTTCAGATTCATGTACCTGTCCAATGTCTTCTAAATGCTGTTATTGTACCTGCCTCAACCATTACCTCAGGCAACTCATTCCATGTACAACATATATAATAGGTCCCTCAGGTTGCTATTACGCCTTCCCCCAAACGGACCAAAATGCCCATCTAAGTTAGCCCCTTTGTGACATGACAAAGTACAGGGGGCAGGTTGAGAGCTTGGAAGTAGCATAGTGTCAGGTAGACAGTAAATATTAGTTTATTCATGCAGTGCAGCACAGAAAAGTCAAGTAATTGCAGACCTGTGTCCACCTCCAGTGGTTGGGAAGTTTGTGGAGAATTTCAGAGGATCAGGAATAAACTGCACTTCGAAAGGCAGGGATGCAACAATTTGACTGAGTCAGGAGAGGGCAGTGCTCTCTGACCAATTTGAGTGAATTTTACAAAGAGAAACCTAATTGAATTGATGAGAGCAGTGCAGTTGATGTAGATTCACTTTAACACAAGGATCTGCAGATGCTGAGTAACTCAGCGGGTCAGACAGCACCTCCAGGGAGAACACAGATAGGAGACTTTTTAGGTTGGGTCCATTCAGATATTGTGGTGGGGGCAATTTTCTGCATGTTCACTTTTAGCCAACGAGTTCGTTGACCAATAATTCTGAGAAATGCATTATATAACAATTTGCTTTAATAAAATATTTATTTCCTCCCTGATTCCTTGAGGTTTTTCTAAGAACTCTGCTTTCACTTCCTTCAGACTCAATTCGAGCAATTTCCCGACAACTGTTGTTGGGGCAACTGCACCTGTTTCCCGAAAACACAGTTTTCACTCGAGAGATCTATAGATAAAGAGAATTAAAACAGAAAATGTTTGACATTTAAAAATAGTTATTCCAACTGATTGAGTATCCTTTCACGATATTACTTTGTGTTACAACTATGCCAAAACCCAGATTCTTGAAATGTTTGTGTAAAATAATTAAAAATGGAATCACGCTGCCCCGCAGAATCACATCTTGCATGAACACGGCCTTTAATTTTACCTCGGTAAGGTCGCCCTTCAACGTCCTACATCCTCAGAGAAAAGGCGCAGCCTATAAAACCTCTCTTTATAGTTCATACCTTCCAGGCCCTCCACCGTTCTCATAAATCGTTTTTGCTGACTTTCAGTTTACTGACGTCCACTGATAAACAAAATAAAAACACTGTAAAGATAACGTAATTTGACAATGCAATTGTTATCCAGGACATGTGGCTGTTCATGCAATGTTCAGTAGAATTGCCGGTGGGGATAAGTCAAGTGTGTGCGCGTGGATAGGTATTTATAAAGCTACCGTTTAACCTTAATTTCTAAGTTGGAGTATGAATATGGACATGAGGAACACAACTGGCAGCTCCTGAGTCATAAGAACAGGTCCTTGGATCATGGCGACAACCTCGTAAATCTTCTCCGTGTCCTCCCCAGCACAATGGCATCTTTTCTACAGCACGGTGAGCATAATGGAACATGGTGCTCCAAATGCGACCTCGGTAACGTTTTGCACAACTGTAACATAACATCCCAACTTTTGCACTCAATTCGGTGATTGATAATGACCAATGTGCAAAAGCCCTCTTCATCGGCCTATCCACCAGTGACAGCACTTTCAGGGAATTGTGTTTGTACTCCTACATAGAAACATAGAAAATAGGTGCAGGAGTAGGCCATTCGGCCCTTCGAGCCTGCACCGCCAGTCAATATGATCATGGCTGATCATCCAACTCAGTATCCCGTACCTGCCAGCTCTCCATACCCCCTGATCCCTTTAGCCACAAGGGCCACATCTAACTCCCTCTTAAATGTAACCAATGAACTGGCCTCAACTACCTCCTGTGGCAGAGAATTCCACACATTCACTACTCACTGTGTGAAAAAAAACTTTCTCATCTTGGCCCTAAAAGACTTCCCCCTTATCCTTAAACTGTGACCCCTTGTTCTGGACTTCCCCAACATCGGGAACAATCTTCCTGCATCTAGCCCGTCCAACCCCTTAAGAATTTTGTAAGTTTCTATAAGATCCCCCCTCAATCTTCTAAATTCCAGCGAGTACAAGCCGAGTCTATCCAGTCTTTCTTCATATGAAAGTCCTGCCATCCCAGGAATCAATCTGGTGAACCTTCTCTGTACTCCCTCTATGGCAAGAATGTCTTTCCTCAGATTAGGAGACCAAAACTGTATGCAATACTCCAGGTGTGGTCTCACCAATGCCCTGTACAACTGCAGCAGAACCTCCCTGCTCCTATACTCAAATCCCCTCGCTATGAATGCCAACATACCATTCGCTTTCTTCACTGCCTGCTGCACCTGCATGCCTACTTTCAATGACTGGTGTACCACGACACCCAAGTCTCGTTGCATCTCCCCTTCTCCTAATCGGCCACCATTCAGATAATAATCTGCTTTCCTGTTCTTGCCACCAAAGTGGATAACCTCACATTTATCCACATTATACTGCATCTGCCATGCCTTTGCCCACTCACCTAACCTATCCAAGTCACGTTGCAGCCTCCTAGCATCCTCCTCACAGCTAACACTGCCCCCCAGCTTCGTGTCATCCACAAACTTGGAGATGTTGCATTCAATTCCCTCGTCCAAATCATTAATACATATTGTAAATAACTGGGGTCCCAGCACTGAGCCTTGCGGTACCCCACTAGTCACTGCCTGCCATTCTGAAAAGGACCCGTTTATTCCTACTCTTTGCTTCCTGTCTGCCAGCCAGTTCTCTATCCACATCAATACTGAACTCACAATACCGTGTGCTTTAAGTTTGCATACTAATCTCTTATGTGGGACCTTGTCGAAAGCCTTCTGGAAGTCCAGATATAACACATCCACTGGTTGTCCCTTATCCACTCTACTTGTTACATCCTCGAAAAATTCTATAAGATTCGTCAGACATGATTTCTCTTTCATAAATCCATGCTGACTCTGTCCAATGATTTCACCACTTTCCAAATGTGCTGCTATCCCATCTTTAATAGCTGACTCTAGCATTTTCCCCACTACCGATGTTAGACTAACTGGTCTGTAATTCCCCGTTTTATCTCTCCCTCCCTTTTTGGAAAGTAGGGTTACATTAGCCACCCTCCAATCCTCAGGAACTACTCCAGAATCCAAAGAGTTTTGAAAAATTATCACTAATGCATCCACTATTTCTGGGGCTACCTCCTTAAGCACTCTGGGATGCAGCCTATCTGGCCCTGGGGATTTATCGGCCTTTAATCCATTCTATTTACCTAACGCCACTTCCCGACTAACCTGGATTTCACTCAGTTCCTCCATCTCATTTGACCCCCGGTCCCCTGCTATTTCCGGCAGATTATTTATGACTTCCTTAGTGAAGACAGAACCAAAGTAATTATTCAATTGGTCTGCCATGTCCTCGTTCCCCATGATCAATTCACCTGTTTCTGACTGCAAGGGACCTACATTTGTTTTAACTAATCTTTTTCTCTTCACACATCTATAAAAGCTTTTGCAGTCAGTTTTTATGTTCCCTGCCAGTTTTCTTTCATAATCTATTTTCCCTTTCCTAATTCAGCCCTTTGTCCTCCTCTGCTGCACTCTGAATTTCCCCCAGTCCTCTGGTAGGCTGCTTTTTCTTGCTAATTTGTACGCTTCATCTTTTGTTTTGATACTATCCCTAATCTCCCTTGTTAGCCACGGATGCACTACCTTCCCTGATTTATTCTTTTGCCAAACTGGGATGAACAATTGTTGTAGTTCATCCATGCGGTCTTTAAATGCCTTCATTGCATATCCACCGTCAACCCTTTAAGAATCAATTGCCAGTCTATCTTGGCCAATTCACGTCTCATGCCCTCAAAGTTACCTTTCTTTAAGTTCAGAACCGTTGTTTCTGAATTAACTAAGTCACTCTCCATCCTAATGAAGAACAACCATATTATGGTCACTCTTGCCCAAGGGGCCACGCACAGCAAGACTGCTAACTAACCCTTCCTCATTACTCAATACCCAGTCTAGAATAGCCTGCTCTCTCGTTGGTTCCTCTACATGTTGGCTTAGAAAATTATCCCGTATACATTCCAAGAAATCCTCTTCCTCAGCACCTCTGCCAATTTGATTCACCCAATCTATATGTAGATTGAAGTCACCCATTATAACTGTTTTACCTTTGTTGCACGCATTTCTAATTTCCTGTTTGATGCCATCCCCAACTCTACTACTACTACTGTTAGTACTGCTGCTACTACTACAACTCTCACTAGCGTTTTCTGCCCCTTAGTGATTCGCAGCTCTACCCATATCGATTCCACATCCTCCAAGCTAATGTCCTTCCTTTCTATTGCATTAATCTCCTCTCTAACCAGCAACGCTACCCCACCTCCTTTTCCTTTCTGTCTATCCCTCCTGAATATTGAATATCCCTGGATGTTCAGCTCCCAGCCTTGGTCACCCTGGAGCCATGTCTCCGTAATCCCAACAATATCATATTCATTAATAACTATCTGCACATTCAACTCATCCACCTTATTCCGAATGCTCCTTGCATTGAGACACAAAGCCTTCAGGCTTGTTTTTACAACACTTACCCCTTATACAATTATGTTGAAAAATGGCCCTTTTTATTTTTGCCCTGGATTTGTCTGCCTGCCACTTTTACTTTTCTGGACCCCTCTGCTCCACAACACTCTTCACGGTCCCATCATTCACAGTGAAAATTCTGCCCTGATTCTGACTTGTCAAAATGCAACATCTCACAGTTATATGAATTAAACACCATTAGCATTCCTCCGCCTACTTGCTCAGTTGATTAGGATCCTCTTGTATTTCTTGATAACAAATAAACAATTACACTCCCCTTGTACTTCTTGACAACATTTTCCTCTGAGATTTGAAACTGGGACTTTAGTTTGCAATGGATTAATTTACCAAGAACCACATTTCTTAGCTCAAGTTTATGAAATTGTTTCTGACATTGTTTAGTTCTATAAACAATATTTCCACCGTTAAATGTCAAGGGGTTCCAACTAATTGTTGATTGTTTCCTCCTTCACACAGAGGGTTGTTGGTTAAACCGCCAACCCTGCTGAGGGCAAACTGACTGTTGCAAGCCTGGATAATGTGGCCCGTGTTTCCTCGCTGCTGAAGGAAATAGGAAACTGACCGAGAACGTGGTTTCACAGCAGACATACAGAGAACACATGCGCATCCTGTAATAAAAATTGCCTGTTAGCGAAAAGATAGCGAAACAATCAACTGTATTTAGAATCCATTAAGAGTGTGTGCTAACTTTCTGTTACAGACCTGTTTTTTTTCATACTACTGTATCGTTCCCAAACTGATAACTCCTGTCCATTTGACACCCCTCACACATTACAATACACATATTCTTTCTGATATTGTTCCCTGCAAAGCCCCATTGCAGCTGAATTCCATATGCCTCTCCCACGCAGGTACAAACCCAGACAAGAAGATACCACTGACCAGCTCCTTGCCAAAAACCCTGCTCCATCATCAACTACCCAATGCTGCCTTACTCTCCTTAGCGAGATTGTCAATTAAAAAAAACCAAAACCCTCGATTCCCCATTCATCCAGGTTCAGTACAGAAGAGTGTCGTACAACACACAAACAAGCCTTCGCACCTCCATGTCCATGTTTTTGTCCATCTACTCTAAACTCATTTGTCCGCATTAGCAGCATGCCTTCTATGTGTTGCCTTTTAACGACTCTAACTTATTGATGGAATTTTTTATTATCCTACCATCTACTATCCTTTAAAGTTATAGTTATGCAGGGCGTTGGTGAGGCCATATTTGGAGTATTGCATTCAGTTTTGACTACCCCACTATAAGAAGGATGTTGTTAAGGTGGGAAGGGTGCAGGGAATATTTACGAGGATGGGTGCAGGGAATATTTACGAGGATGTTGTCAGGACTTGAGGGTCTGACCTATATGGAGAGGGTATTATGAATGCACAGTCTTTTACCCAGGTTTGGGAATGAAAAAACAGGGGGAAAGGGGTTTCAGATGAGAGGGGCATGATTTAACATGTACCTCGAGGCAACTTTTTCCACACCGGGGGTGATGGGTATATGGAATGGACTGCCAGATAAGTTAGTGAGGCAGGTCCTATAACAACATTTAGAATGGCAATTGAAAGGTACATGTATTGGAATGGTTTAGAGGGATATGGGCCAAACGCAGGCAGCTGGGACCCGTGTCGGTGGGCCACCTTGGTCGGCATGGGCAAGTTTGTCCAAATGGCCAGCTTTGTGCTGTGTGACTCTATGACTGTATCTCCTTTGGCATGGGGGACAGGATTTTGACCGTCTACTCTATCTATACCTCTGACTATCTTTTATACCTCTCCCAGGTATATCCAACCAGAATTTGACTGCCCGAAGTATATCACCTCACACTCGCCTGCATTAAATTGCATTCGCCACTGCTCCACCCAATGTTCCAGCTGATTTCTGGAAACGAACAAACATAATGCCGAGTTGGTCGACGACAGGGGCACAATAGTTTTGCACCACACCTGTGACTTATTTATCTTTAAGCTGCAATAATCACCGAGTAATTGAAGCGTAAGGGCATGTCTGGAATATCACCAGTCCTATGTAAAAATTAGGTGAAATGGTGACAAAAGATGACAAGATGACACACAGCCTAACCTACTAATTCAACATGTGATAGAAATTACGTAAACCCGAAGTAAATGAACAACGTTGCCCTCTCCTGCCATATCTAGTCACAAATGGCTCATTAACAATCAAGATCCCTTGGCCTTGTCTTAGTGATGCACGTATCAGGCTTTTTCCCCACAGACTAGTTTTAAAGCAAATTCCACTGTCTCGCCTTCCGCTGGGAACCACGGGATATGTTAAACCGAACCCGATCTCCACACAGACCTTTGCTGATGATTTATCCAAGAACCATCAACGGGGTAGTTTCGCCCCAGTATCTTCTGTGTTGTTGTGTAATAACTAGACCAAGTGGATCCTTTGGGCCCAAACCATTCCCTCTGAAACTCCCTGATCAAATCGTCCCGTCCCACCCAAAGCACCCCTGCCCCAGGTAGTTTCCCACGCAACCGCAGGAGATGCAACATCGGTCCTTTTCCTCCCCCCTTGGCTCCATCCAAGGACCGAAACAGTCTTTCCAGGTGAGGCCGAGGTTCACCTGCATCTCCTCCAACCTCACCACCTCTATCCACTGTTCCAGGTGTCAACTTCTCTACATCGGCGAGACCAAGCGCAGGCTCGGCGTTCGTTTCGCTGAACACCTCCGCTCAGTCCGTCTTAACCTACTTGATCTCCCGGTGATTCAGCACTTCAACTCCTCCTTCCATTCCCAATCTGACCTTTCTGTCCTGGGCCTTCTCCATTGTCAGAGTGAGGTCCAGCACAAATTGGAGGAACAGCACCTCATATTTCGCTTGGGTAATATACACCCTAGCAGTATGAACATTGACTTCTCCAACTTCAGATAGCCTTTGCTTTCCCTCTCTTTCCCCTCCCCCTTCCCAGTTCTCCCACTTGTCTCACTGTCTCCTACTACATTCTATCTATGTCATAGAAACATAGAAAATAGGTGCAGGAGTAGGCCATTCGGCCCTTCGAGCCTGCACCGCCATTCAATATGATCATGGCTGATCATCCAACTCAGTATCCCGTACCTGCCTTCTCTCCATACCCCCTGTTCCCTTTAACCACAAGGGCCACATCTAACTCCCTCTTAAATATAGCCAATGAACTGGCCTCAACTACCTTCTGTGGCAGAGAATTCCACAGATTCCCCACTCTCTGTGTGAAAAAAAACTCATCTCGGTCCTAAAAGACTTCCCCCTTATCCTTAAACTGGACTTCCCCAACATCGGGAACAATCTTCCTGTATCTAGCCTGTACAACCCCTTAAGAATTTTGTAAGTTTCTATAAGATCCCCCCTCAATCTTCTAAATTCCAGCGAGTACAAGCCGAGTCTATCCAGTCTTTCTTCATATGAAAGTCCTGCCATCCGGTGAAGTCCTGAAGTCCGGCCATCCAATCTGGTGAACCTTCTCTGTACTCCCTCTACAACAAGTCAAGTCAGGTCAAATTTATTTGTCACATACACATACACGATGTGCAGTGAAATGAAAGTGGCAATGCCTGCGGGTTGTGCACAAAAAGAATTACAGTTACAGCATATAAATAAAGTTAATAAGTTACTATTAGTGTCGACAAAAATTTAGTCTCTGGGGTTATAAAAGTTGACAGTCCTAATGGCCTGTGGGAAGAAGCTCCGTCTCATCCTCTCCGTTTTCACAGCGTGACAGCGGAGGCGTTTGCCTGATCGTAGCATCTGGAACAGTCCGTTACTGGGGTGGCAGGGGTCCCTCATGATCTTGCTTGCTCTGGATCTGCACCTCCTGACGAGTGTAGTTCCCATGGTGCGTTCTGCCAAACGCACTACTCTCTGCAGGGCCATCCTGTCCTGGGCAGAGCTGTTCCCAAACCAGACTGTAATGTTGCCAGACAGGATGCTCTCTACAGCCCCAGAGTAGAAGCAATGAAGGATCCTCAGAGACACTCTGAATTTCCTCAGTTGTCTAAGGTGGTAAAGGCGCTGCTTAGCCTTACCCACCAGTGCGGCAATGTGCGTTGCCCATGTCAGATCCTCTGCGATGCGGACTCCCAAGTATTTAAAACTGCTCACCCTATCCACAATAGACCCATTTATCTCCAGTGGCGTGTACGTCCTTGGATGTTTAGCTCTTCTGAAGTCCACAATCAGCTCCTTTGTTTTAGTGACATTCAAGAGGAGGCTATTGTCCTGATACCAGAGTGCCAGATCAGCCACCTCCTCCCGGTAGGCCTTCTCATCGTTGTTGGAGATCCGGCCCACCACCACAGTGTCATCAGCAAACTTGATGATGGAGTTTGAGCTGAACCTGGCCCCACAGTCATGTGTGTACAGGGAGTACAGTAGGGGGCTAAGGACGCAGCCCTGGGGGGATCCTATGTTCAGGGTGAGGGAGCTAGATGTGTGTTCCCCCATCCTGACCACTTGGGGCCTGGCAGTGAGAAAGTCCAGGACCCAGGCACACAGAGGGGTGCTAAGCCCCAGTTCCAGCAGCTTCTCAACCAGTCTGCTGGGGACTATTGTGTTGAATGTCTTTCCTCAGATTAGGAGACCAAAACTGTATGCAATATTCCAGATGTGGTCTCACCAATGCCCTGTACAACTGCAGCAGAACCTCCCTGCTCCTATACTCAAATCCCCTCGCTATGAATGCCAACATACCATTCGCTTTCTTCACTGCCTGCTGCACCTGCGTGCCTACTTTCAATGACTGGTGTACCACGACACCCAGGTCTCGTTGCATCTCCTCTTCTCCTAATCGGCCACCATTCAGATAATAGTCTGCTTTCCTGTTCTTGCCACCAAAGTGGATAACCTCACATTTATCCACATTATACTGCATCTGCCATGCCTTTGCCCAATCACCTAACCTTTCCAAGTCACGTTACAGCCTCCTAGCATCCTCCTCACAGCTAGCACTGCCCCCCAGCTTCGTGTCATCCGCAAACTTGGAGATGTTGCATTCAGGCTGATGTCCCGCCCCCTCCCCTGACATCAGCCTGAAGAAGGGTCTGGACGCGAAACGTCACCCATTCCTTCTCTCCCGAGATGCTGCCTGACCCGCTGAGGTACTCCAGCATTTTGTGTCTACCTACAGGTCTCCAGTGTTCCACCGGAAAGTAGAAACCTTGAACAATTTGCATATTCCTCCTACATGACATCTGAACACTGTGGCATGAACTTGTACCGGCAAAATCTAACATTATTTGGTAGATGATGTATTGAACTGTGCAGGTACTAAGGGGTGCTTGCCTCACGATTTTAAGTTAATACCATCAGGAATATTAAGTGGGGCGTTTGTCACGACTGCTTGTCCCCCATTAAGTTAAATAAACGTTGAATCAAACGGAAATTCCAATAAACACTTCACTCTCTATTTTCCATTGCAAGCATCGACCGATTGGCGTGTCGCGCCATTGAGGTGGACCATAAAGTCGACCCTGCTGAGTCTTGTGCGTGATCTTCCGCGAGGTAACAGAGAGAAAGCGTGCCAATGAACTGAGCGGAATAATTTCAAATTGTGCGTCACCTATCGGAAAGTATGGAATGGCCATTGATCATTCACGACTGCCTGCACTCCAACACAGCAGGCTGACGGGAAGCGGTCGCGGCTGCACACCTTTCTCGCTTGAAATATCTTTGTTCATTTAAGAAAGGCAGCAAGGAAACGGATGCGAATGCAAAGAACATTATGCCAAGCACTTTACGGTCGAACACTGAAGGGGCACCGAACGATTCTAAAGAAGTGTCCCGGCCCGAATCGTTGCCTGTCCATTCCCTCCACTAATAGTGCCCAAGTCGCCGAGCTACTCGAGGGATAGTTACTCTGAGTCGCATACTTTGGATTAAAGTTCGGGGAAGGTTGGAAACTCCTGTGATGCATTTTGCCTTGTCATTTGACTGCAATTATGAAGAGCGTTGATGGGCAATGAAGAAAAATAAATCTTGTCTCTGCTTTAGCGGGATTCACAACGCCTCTTCGGGAAAAAGGTAAAAAAAATCTTGATTTACACAGGAGTGGAGTCAGAGTGGAGTAGTGTGTGTATGTGTGTGGGAAGTTTTAACATTTCTTGAGATCACTGGCGGATCATTTCGTGATTCCCGAGGATTTAATGAAGAGTCAGAATGAAAGTTGCGATCGAAGTACGAGAGGGGGCAGTAGAGGGTGGATGCAAAATCACCCTACAACAGAACAACGTTGGAAGAAATAAGCAAATTCAGTACATTTTATCTCAGTTTATTTCCACTGTATGCGGTAGATTGTACGCGGGTTGTCTGTCTGTCTGTCTGTCTGTCTGTCTGTCTGTCTGTCTGTCTGCCTGCCTGTCTGCCTGCCTGCCTGCCTGCCTGTCTGTCTGTCTGCCTGCCTGTCTGTCTGTCTGTCTGTCTGTCTGCCTGCCTATCTGTCGAAACTCAAAGCTGAAAATACTTTATAAATTATAGCAGCAACTAAAAACAATGTAGGCAGTTAGGGCTGCATCTCAAATTGGCGAACAATTGTTGCTGGTTGTGGAGGTTCTGTTTCATTCACGACGATGGAGGACCCCTGGGGGATTAATGGGCAGAATCGGTGGAATAATATCGGGATTGGAAACTGTACAATACGAGGAGATGTGTAGTAAGGAACTACAGATGCGGGTTTACACCGAAGATAAACACAACATGCTGGACCTTTCTGTCATGGGCTTCCTCCACTGCCAGAGTGAGGCCAAACGTAAATTGGAGGAACCGCACCTCATATTTCGCTTGGGCATCTTACAACCCAGCGGTGTGAATATTGATTTCTCGAAAACTAGAAGTAACCCTTGTTTTCCCTCTCTCCCCGTCCCTCCCCCACCCTAGTTCTCCTAATAATTTGACTTCCTGATTATCTTTACTTTTTGCATGGCTCGTTCACCTCAGCCAACAATGAACCGTTGTACATTTCCTTGATCAACGTCTGGCTTGATCTGTCCTTTTCACATATGACATGCTCTTTGTCCCCTTCCATATCTCTACTTTCCCTCTGCCCTGACTCTCAGTCTGAAGAAGTGTTTCGTTCCGAAATGTCAAACGTAGAATTCTCTCCAGAGTTGCTACCTGTAACGCTGAGAACTCCAGCATTTTGTGTCTATCTTCAATTAGTGTGTTGCCATAGAATGGACAGATACAGAGTACGGAAACGGGCCTTCGGCCACACCAGTCCATGGCGACCAAGATACCCCCTCTATTAGTCTCCCGTGCCTGCGTTTAGCCCGTATCCCTCTAAACGTTTCCTATCTCTGTATCTGTCCAAATGCCTTTTAGAGAGAGAAAACGGGTAATTATAGACCAGTTAGTCTGACATCAGTGGTGGGGAAGATGCTGGCGTCAATTATAAAAGACGAAATTGCTGAGCATTTGGATAGCAGTAACGGGATCATTCCGATTCAGCATGGATTTACGAAGGGGAAATCATGCTTGACAAATCTACTGGAATTTTTTGAGGATGTAACTAGGAAAATTGACAGGGGAGAGTCAATGGATGTGGTGTACCTCGACTTTCAGAACGCCTTCGACAAGGTCCCACATAGGAGAATAGTGGGCAAAATTAGGGCACATGGTATTGGGGGTAGGGTACTGACATGGATAGAAAATTGGTTGACAGACAGAAAGCAAAGAGTGGGGATAAATGGGGCCCTTTCGGAATGGCAGGCATTGACCAGTGGGGTACTGCAAGGTTCGGTGCTGGGACCCCAGATATTTACAATATACATTAATGACTTAGACGAAGGGATTAAAAGTACCATTAGCAAATTTGCAGATGATACTAAGCTGGGGGGTAGTGTGAATTGTGAGGAAGATGCAATAAGGCTGCAGGGTGACTTGGACAGGTTGTGTGAGTGGGCGGATACATGGCAGATGCAGTTTAATGTAGATAAGTGTGAGGTTATTCACTTTGGAAGTAAGAATAGAAAGGCAGATTATTATCTGAATGGTGTCAAGTTAGGAGGAGGGGGAGTTCAACGAGATCTGGGTGTCCTAGTGCATCAGTCAATGAAAGGAAGCATGCAGGTACAGCAGGCAGTGAAGAAAGCCAATGGAATGTTGGTCTTCGTAACAAGAGGAGTTGAGTATAGGAGCAAAGAGGTCCTTCTACAGTTGTACCGGGCCCTGGTGAGACCGCACCTGGAGTACTGTGTGCAGTTTTGGTCTCCAAATTTGAGGAAGGATATTCTTGCTATGGAGGGCATGCAGCGTAGGTTCACTAGGTTAATTCCCGGAATGGCGGGACTGTCGTATGTTGAAAGGCTGGAGCGATTGGGCTTGTAAACACTGGAATTTAGAAGGATGAGGGGGGATCTTATTGAAACATATAAGATAATTAGGGGATTGGACACATTAGAGGCAGGAAACATGTTCCCAGTGTTGGGGGAGTCCAGAACAAGGGGCCACAGTTTAAGAATAAGGGGTAGGCCATTTAGAACGGAGATGAGGAAGAACTTTTTCAGTCAGAGAGTGGTGAAGGTGTGGAATTCTGTGCCTCAGAAGGCAGTGGAGGCCAGTTCGTTGGATGCTTTCAAGAGAGAGCTGGATAGAGCTCTTAAGGATAGCGGAGTGAGGGGGTATGGGGAGAAGGCAGGAACGGGGTACTGATTGAGAGTGATCAGCCATGATCGCATTGAATGGCGGTGCTGGCTCGAAGGGCTGAATGGCTTACTCCTGCACCTATTGTGTATTGTCTATTGTCTAAATGTTTTTATAGTACCTGCCTCAAATACCCCCCCGGCAGGGCGTTCCATATACGCATCGTTATCTGTCCTTTCTGAGGTTTGTCAGAATGTGTACTAATTGCACATAGCTTTTTTAAAGATAAATTTATTGATGTAGATGAAATAAGGTTTATCCAGAAATTGTGATGAATGAACGCTGGTTTGCAATACCGGCGCATGAGCACTAGATGGCAGTAACATGACTTCACAAAGGGTCTGGACCCGTACGTCACCCATTCTTTCTCTCCTGAAATGCTGCTTGTCCCTCTGAGTTACTCCAGCTTTTGGTGCCTATCTTCACAAAATGAAATTTGTTCCCACCAGGAACTGGCGATTTTTGATAATAATCAATGGTATTAATTGTATTGTTGTTAAGGCCAAGAATTCCAATCGTAATAAAGTTATACAGTACGGAAACATGTCATTCATCCCAAATTGTCAATGTCGCCAATATGCCCCTTCTATGGCAGCCCCATTTGCCCGCATTTGGTACACATACTGCTATCCGCTTCCATTCCATGGATCTGTCCAAGTGTCTTTTAACTGCTGTTTTAGAACTTACCTTAACTATCTCCTCTGGCATATCCTTCCACATACCCGTCACCATCTGAGTACAAAAGATTGCCCTATCACCTTACACCCATGTACCATGGTTTTTGAGTGACCTATCGTTGGGAAATGACTCTTCATTAACCCTACATATTGTCATAATTATATTATAGACATGTATAAGATCGCCCCTCGGCCTCCTACGCTCCAAGGAAGAAAGATCTACCATGCCTAATCTCTCCATCTGCACTCTTCGCAGTTTAATGACATCCTTCCTATCGTAGGGTGAACAAAACTGAAAAAGTACTCCAAAGGAAGCCTCGCCATTATTTTGTATAACTGTAACATAACGTCCCACCCTCTTTACAAAATACTCTGTCTGATGAAGGCCAATGTACCAAAAGCGTTATTTATTATGCTGTCTGCATGTGACTTAATTTTCATGGAATTGCTTAATTGTGCACCTAGATCCCTCAGCTCTATGACTGGAGCATAAAAACGAGACAGAAGAAGTAGTACAAACATGCCTCCTGAAATGAACGACTGAACCAGGGCAGTTTTTTTTGCTTTTGTTTTTCTTCGTGCTTTACATTCCAGTAAAGTTGATTTAAAAAAACATCCGGCCGTATTTAGATGATAAATTCAAATTCTTTTGTTGTCATTGTGAGATTCCCAGTGTTAGACCGGAAACTAAACTTTCCTTAAATTAGTTCTGTCCATATTATTGAAGGTCAATCAGGTTTCTTTCGTAACTCCTCAACTCAGTCCTCATACACTGTTTCTCCACATTCCTTATGGGCCCCGCTGCAAATGTTCTCTCGGAATCGTTTTCCTCAATCTCTCCCAATCTCACCGATTTACAGCCCACGAAGGAACCATGTTGTTCTTATTCAATGTCTGCTAGAGGGTCATTCTTGCCACACCCTCGAGTAGAGAAAAAATCTTTAAAGTTACCCAATCACATTCCTACAAAACTCACGCTCACTCCAACCACTCGCTGTTTCCCGTCGTTTTTTTGTGGTCTTCTTCCATGACTCATCCCTATCAACCTCACCCAATAACATCACCCATGCTCGCTCAATCCCGGTGGTACCAAACTACTGAGTAGCAACAATATTTCACCTTGGCAAACAAGACTGATCCGAACAAATCGAAAACTTGGATTTCCTTTTAAAACGTGGATTACCGTGCAACATTCTATGAACACTAATAATATGGCAGTGGGGCTCAGGTAGATGTCTGAGTGTGGAGAGACAGTGACGTAGAGGAGAAAAAGTTAGTATGTTCAGTAGGCAGAACAGGTGGATGAGGGCAATGCAAAGCTAAATAGCGTCTCATAGGTAAGGTAGAACAAACGTGGGGCTCTGATATAGTTGCCATCACCGGGCAATCTCAATATCTGTGATATAGGAAATATCATGTGAGAGAGACGAAGATGCAAACGAGGAGGTGTGTCAGTGCATTGTTAATTGGGGAATGCATTAATTCAGTATTAAGGGAGTATATCCTAGAAGGCCCCACAAATCACTTCATTTAAGTAGAGATTAGGAAATAAACGATTATCATCGCTTGGCTACGGGTGCATTACTGATCACATGCAGTCGAAAAGAGATAGAAGAAAAGACATGGAGGCAAATTACAGCGAAATGTCAGAAAGGTGATCTTGTACTGTTGAGCGAGGAGATTTCAATTTTTCCAGTATTACGTAGGATTGAGTTAATGGGAAGGGTTCAATAGAATGAAGCGTTTGAGGGTTGCCGAGCAGAGCTATTTGGTACAGTTTGCAGATAGACCAACGAGAGAAATAACATTTTTGGACTTTAACATAGGGCATGCAGCCGGTTACGTAGAGGGCGTGACAATGGGGGGGGGGGGGGGGGGGGGGGGAGCATTTTGGAGAGAGTGATAATAAATATTTCAAAATGATTTTTGGATAATGTTAGGGAGGGACCAGGAACAAAGCTCTTAAATTGGGGAAAGACCAAATTAATTGGAATAAGACATGATCTGTTAAACGTTGGCTGGAGAAACCTAGAGTCATGGAGTATTATAGCAAGGAAACAGACCCTTCAGCCTAATTCTTTGATAGCGACAAAGATACCCCAATTAAGCTAGGGCTATTTGCCCGTACTTAGCCCACATCCTTCTGAACATATCCTATCCTGCATAAGTATTTTTTAAATGTTGTTATTGTACATGGTTCAATTACTTCCTCTGGCAGCTCGTTCCACATATCCTCCACTCTGTGTGGAAACGTAGCCTGCTGAGGTTCCTCCCCAGCCTCCGCCCCTTTCTACCTATGTCCCTTCCACTGGCTTTATGTTTCACTCCTTTTTACTCGTCTTCTCTCCTTTCTGTAACATTTTTGCCTTTGTCTCCTTTTTGTCTCCTTTCATCACTCTTTATCCCATTTTAATCTCCAGCATTTGTTCACCCAAATGTCAATCAGACCTCCTCCCGCCACCTCCCCTCCCCCCTCCCCCCCCTCCCGCCCCCCCCCCCCCCGCCACTTGCCTGGCTTTATGCCGACTCCACCTCTTTTCCAGCTTTCTTCCCTGAACTACAATCATCTGAAGAAGACTCCCGACCTGGCATTTTTAAAGGACGCAGAATTACAACTGTTTGGCTGAATTGAACCCCTACCTTCTTTCCATTTCGCAATATGCAGCTTTGATTTTTTGCTAATATTCATTGGAAGAAAGTACTTTAAACTGTGGTCAGAAAAAAAATGCATTACATTTACATCAGAATTTTCACTTAAAAAAAAGCCAATAGGCCATTTTATTGAATTATCTGATGACATTTTAACAGTAACTACAAGTAATAAAAAAAGTACAATTTTAAGCAGAGATGAGTATCTAATCTACTGTTGAGAGCATTTGATTTCCCCGAGAAAATATTTAGACACTAATTCCCTTGACTGTCAGGCCTCCAGAGTATCACCACACATTCTGTCTTGACGGTAAAACCTATGATGGTTTGTGGAAATAAGATGATGCCAATGAACTAAAGTAGAATTAGAAAATCACAACGTCCTGAAATAACTCGACGGGTCAGGCAGCATCTGTGGAAGGAATGCATAGGTGACTGCTTCAGATTGCGTCTCAAGAAGGGTCCCGACCCGAAACATCGCCAATCCATACTCCCCACAAATGCTACCCGACCCGCTCAGTTACTTCAGGTATTGGTACCTTTTGCTCAAGATTTCAAAATGGATTACCAGTGTAAACAAGGAGCAGGGAAAGGCATATCTTCACAGCTGAATTCTGTTAGCGACGTGGATTTTATTAGCCTAAGACAATGCACTAATGTAGAATTGGCGAAACATACCGTCCTGGAGCAACTCAGCGTCAGGCAGCATCCATTGATGGAATGGGCAGTTGACTGCATCAGACTGAGTCTAAAGAAGGGTCCCGGCACGAAACGTTGCTATCCATGTGCTCCACTGATGCTACCCGACCCGCTAAGTTACTTCAGGACTTAGTGTTTTGCTCAACTTAAATAATGCACTCCTTCTCCACAGTGAATGCCGCGATCATTGCACATCCTCCGATTCCTGTGACCGAAGGTCTTCGGAGAACATTGAAGCCTTTGACGCGACTTCTGCTGCCGACAAACATGGTAGGAATTTTCCAAATGCCATTTTCAGCGACATCGTCATCACATGCATAAACAAAAGGCTACACGGAGAATACATCGTGCATTGCAAGACCTGTAGAATTTGTCTGTGAATTCATCTTGAATTTCCATTAAACTAGGCTTTCCACCATTGAACGCCAAGAAGACACTTTGCCTTCATCAGTTTCTGCCCCACAAAAGCGCGTATTTGTTCAACGTTTATTTTCCCAGCATATAATTACAATGAGCACTAATTGATTCGAAAAAAAGGTCACACTCTTAATAATCAAGCGAAGCATTTAGTACTTATGTAAGCAAAAAAAAAAGAAAAAAAAGACAATTTCGTAATTGGAGCATATAAATTTCACTTGAGATGCATCACCGAAAGTCGTTTAGAGATCTTACATGATTTTGCAACAGATTATGTATCAGCGCGAAAAATGTTTTGCGAAATTTCAGTCACTTATCACAGTCACGGAACGGGGTAATACAGACTCTCGTGACATATTGTAAGAAAGCAGAAAGAGAAGTAACAGTCAATGTATTTCTTGCTAGAATTTATGGAGATCTATCCAACATCGGCGATTAACGAAGTAGAAATGGGAATAAACCGAAGGGAGAAGGGAACAAAAGTTAATTTAGTTTCGCGGATGTTATTGCAATGGAGTTGAAATTGTCCGGTAGATAACGGTGCGGAAGCGAACCACGATGTGTCTGTGGTCACCATCATGCCTTTGGATTCCGAGTCAACTAATTCACCTGAAACGACAGAACACTGGTTGTCAGGTTCCTGATTAACTCTGTTTCCACAGCCCCCTTGGACAGAGAGATCTAGGTCATACAATTCTCTGCATAAAATATGGCACTGTGACGCAGCGCTAGAGTTGCTGCCCCACAGCGAATGCAGCGCCGGCTACTGGTGCTGTCTGTACCGAGTTTGTATGTTCTCCCCGTGGCCCGCGTGGGGTTCCTCCCACACTTCAAAGGCGTACATGTATGTAGGCTAATTGGCTTGGTAAATGTAAAAAAGATTTGTCCCTAGTATGTGTTGGATAGTGTTAATGTGCGGGGATCGCTAGTCGGCGCGGACCCGGTGGGCCGAAGGCCGCGCTGTATCTCTAAACTAAACTAAACTAAACTCTCATAACTATAAGTGGTGGAAACGCCCTGTATTTACCCAGCCTAAACCAACCTTGATTTCCCACACCTTCATCTATCTCCTCTTCATCTTTGTGGCTCCAAGAAAAAGATACACAACTTCTACATTTTTACATTGCAGTCGAAATCCTTAATACATGGAAGTATTCAAGCAGTCCCGACTGAGCCGTCCCTAACTTTCCCATCCTTCCCAAAATTTGGAACCATAATTAGTTTTGCCTGTATCAGTCGTCCATCTATAATATTGGCTCTGACTTCCCAACTTTTTTTGAGTAAAGGACTTATCCAGCGCAAAATGCCGGGCAAATCCACCTTCTTTGAATTTCACTCACTTATTTTCTCAAACTATCACCTTCCTTATGTGTCAGATTCCAGCTCTTCTTAACTTTGTGTCCCATCTTAACAGCCTCCAGCCTCTGTCTCCTCATTGACCCTCCCCTCTTTCCACCTGGATCCATGTACCCATGTTTTCTCTCAATTCCCCTTGTTCTATTCCACCCTGTTGCCCATATGCTTCTCGCTCACAAAACCTGGATTATTTACTGTGGAGCGTCGGAGGCAGTGGGGAGATTTGATAGAAGTATATAAAATGACAGGAGGCATCGATAGGGTAGACAATCAGAACACTTTTCCCAGGGTCTAGCTTAATGGCGGGAGGGACAACTTTTAAAGATTAGCGGGGTATTATTTTTTTACACAGAACTAGATGCATACACGACCATAGCATTTCAGAGGCACGTTAATATACAGGCAATATCAACTACGCAGGGATATCAACCACGCATAGGAAAGGACATTTTGGGCCGAATGCCTGTTCTTGTGCTGCACTATTCTACGCACTACTTTATATGAAAATCAATATTACCTTAATCGTCGTTGTCAATGCGCCGTATATGGTGCTGATCATAAAGAGGATCACGAAGGCGATAACTGTTCCCGTTTCGTTATCTGCTGCAGAGTCATCGAGGTCTTCTTCTATATGAGGAATTTCTGGAATCGATAGATGATCATTATTAAGTTTTTTTTGTGCCAAAAGCAGAATAAACTCAAAAGCTGTTGCAACAATATAACGCGCCAGTTACGATGGGCATTGTAGTTCGGCAATTGAACTGAGGACAATTCAAAGATGCCCAATGCATTGAAGAAATGTGATGTTAATTAATTAAATTGCTAGTGCAATATAGAGACTCGTTGTACGTGCGTAATACCACATCGTTAACAGAACACGCAGGGCAGACGAAACACAAAGAACGACAGATGCTGCAATGTTGAGCAAAACCCAACTTGAGTCAGGGCACGTCTCCAGAGGGAATGGAGAGGCGACCTTTTGGATCGGAACCCTTCTTCAGACTGAAACGTCGCCTGTCAGTCTACTCCCTCAACAGATGCTGCCTGACCCCTTGGGTTTCTTCAGCATTTTGTGTTATGCAGGACAGATCATTGTTTTAACCGTCACATAAATCCATCGTTAACGCCACACATAGTTTTAAGACTCCGCCGTGTGATTAAAATAGATTTCTGTTGCGCCGCCGACAGCAACCACCCAGCGAGAGGATAAATCATCTTTGGAAAATTAAGAGGCGGCACTATTATGAGGAGAAGGATGGATTGGCATAATAGCCAAATCTCTGGCACATTACATCCCAATCTGGTATAAGAAATGACTAGTAAAACGGCCGCAGTTTGCAATCCCACATTTGTCTTACCAGTTACGCGGAACTACAGTACCTCACAGACATTTTGTAATCAACGGTACTCGCAGACCCAGACAAAATCTATAACTGAGTTTCGGTCGGCTATCACCGACGTGTTTATGATTATCAGCCGCGGGGTGACGCTGGAGGCATCTTGCTGATAAACCTTTGGGTTGTGATTCCGCAGTCACACGAGCGACATTTGGGGAAGACATGACTTGTTTAGCCATCGAAATTGTTCTATATTTAGTTGCCCGTTTTCCCAAGGCACATTATACACAGAAGATTCTGAAGTTCTGGTTTAGATTCAACCATAGGTCCATTCTGATTTCTTATGTACGCTAACCCCAAACATAAATTCCCTGCTACACCATTCGGTAACGAGAGGAAATAGTTCAATAAACTAAACTAAACTAAACTAAACCAGTTCAGCAGCGACCTTATCAGTTTTCCATACCCTTTTCAAATAATTGATCGCGTTGGCACTCCTGCTGAATTCCGAACAATACAACCCCAGATAGTAAATCTCTCCTCGCAGTTTAATCGTTGGCTGCAGGGGGGGGGGGGGGGGGGGGGTAACGGGGTGAGGGCGCAGATTGAGATGGTGAATAATTTATTGCATATCGGAAGCGGATTTGCATCCTTAGTTGCAGAGTGGGAACTGCATCCAAATCCAAATTCATAGATGTAAAGTCAAATGAGCGATGGTGGGTGAGAAGGGGTGGGTGGGTGAGTTGGGACTGCCACAGGCTCGGGACGAAATGTGATTTTCATCTTCCTCCTTTATAAATTCATAAATTCCAGGAAATGAATTAGATTATTCGGCCCATTAAGTCTCCTCCGCCATTCAGTCATGGACGATCGATCTTCTAACATACTCGCTCCCAACGCCGGCCCCTCTCCCCCTCCACATCCTCATTTAGTGAAAGCAAGTTATTCTAATACACTTGGCATTCCTCCCCCAAGGCTGGGAACCATTTTCTAAGATCTTGGGCGCAGAATTCATGGCGTATTGTAATATTTGTAGCTGTACTATGTCTTCTACGCCCGTGTCTTAATGTTCCATACACAAACAGTACTGGATTGGTTACTTATTAAAGTAACCTGCATTTACAGACTTCCTTTGTATTATTGGAATATCCACTGCCTTTCATACATTACAGCATTTCAAATGTAATTTAATTTACGCTCTAAACTGACCGTCTGACGCTTTAAAATAATTGCCAGAATTTGACCTATTCTTGGTGACATCAATATCCTAAAATCCTTTGTAGAAACAAGGAACTGCAGATGCTTGTTTGCAAGGAAAAATACAACCATGTGCTCGAGCAACTCCGCGGGTCAGGCAGCATCCTTGCAGAACACGGATCGGTGACGTTTCGGGTCGGGACCCTTCAGAACTTCTTCTAAAACCTTTACATTACTTGCAATATTACGGGTTTTCTGTTATCGATCATCATCTACAGCAGATTAAGGGAGAGTTTCTTCCCAGCCAGTTTCAGGCAACTGAACCATCCTATCAACAACCAGAGTGGTGTCCTGGCTTACCTCTACTTCTTTAGAGACCCTCGGACTATCTTTAATCGGGCTTCACAGGAATTTATCTTGCACTAAACGTTACTCCCTTTATCCTGTATCTGTGCACTGTGGCGTGATTGTAATCATGTGTAATCATTCCGCTGACTGAGTAGCACGCAACTAAAAGGCTTTTCACTGTATCTTGCTACACGTGACAATAAACTAAACTAAACTAAACGAAACTAAACTACATTTCTATCCTGCCAGATAAACCGTTAATGAAGCCGGTAGAGACTCCCAAACAGAATGCACCGGTTCTGTAACGAGATCCTAGAATCTTCTGATTCAAAACAGGCATCAATGAGCTGAGACAATACTCAACTGCGTTAAGGAGATCTCCTGTCCCGATTTATCTTAGATGGTATTTGGAATTTCACCAATGGACTAATACCAGAACTTTGCATTTATTTCTGCTGTACTGATTTAGCCAGTAGTTTCTTAAATAACAAGTGCCCCCTCCACCTAATTCCTGATCTGCACCTGCAAATTGCCACGCAGAATTCAGGAACCATGTGCAATTCAGTTGCCATTTGTACGATGGAGGTGGCTTGACTGAACTTAAAAATGGAAGCTGGGGTGGCCTTTTCAACCCCATATATCTTCTCCGCCTTTCATTACATTCCTGGCTGTTTTATTTTGTTAACTGAGCTGACATACTTGCACCAAACTCATCTCCTGTGACTCGACGATTTATATATCTGCGCCTTGAATGCACCACACATACCTCTCATGGAAATAATTTGAAAAATGCGCAACCTTGTAGCTGCAGATATTTTACTAGTTTCTGCCCTAAATGTCCAACCTTTTTAGTCTGGAATTGTGATATCAGATTTTTGAATCTACAGCCAACGGAAGCAACCTCCCCACTTCTCTCAAAGAGGTCTATAATAATAGCGTGGAGTTCTCTAACACTTTGAAAACATCAAGATAGTTTAGGTCCCTCTGCATAATGACTTCACAGGCGCAATCCATTCTCAAAATAAATTTAGTACAATATCCTTGCCAATCGTCAACACTTCCGCGGCTATCCGCAATATTCCAGATTACGACTCAGTGGGACTGTATAGATTTGTTCTCAAATCTCACAGTTAAATTATGTGAATCTTCACAAAATCTGAAAGTATTTTATTATTTTCTGACACAGTTGGTGTTTTTTGAAGTAAATTGGGTAAAATTACTTTCTGAACGTTTTCAACAATAACAGTTTAATTATTTTAATTATTTGATATTAGTTTTAATGCATATATCATCAGAAATACGTAAAAAGGGCTTCAAGGGTATTTGTGCTTTCAAGGTCAACTTGGATAGTCCCAGGCGATGCTCTGGAATCGGTCCCTCGTGTCCGAACTACCGTTTGCCCTTCAATCCAACACCCAGGCCTTGAGTTCAGCCGTGTACACGAGACCGCAACAAAAAATCAGTCACGGGAACACAAGGGCAACTATAGGGAGCTGACCAAAGTATCCCTTAATTTACATTTATTTAACCCGTTTAAGACCTCACGGGCCTTTCAAGTGAGCATTATCATGCAACAGGCAACCCCTTCGTTTATTAAAACAAGTGGTCCAAAATACAGGATTTAGGCAGAGTATTAATAGAGGGATCTGCGGAGAAGTACAAACATTTGTAGAATGATTTGTATTGTTTGGCATCGTGGCATGACCGCCAATAATTCCACCCAAGATCCCAGAAAGGTACTTACGAACCCAGACTTATAGATCCCAGAAAGGGATCTAGCAAGAGACGTATGGCACGGCATAAGAGGATGGTAAGACTAGGCTTAATATTGCAGGATTAAAAGAACTTAAGGTACTGTCCAATTCTCCTCAACCTCATTTCAGACTTTTTCCCCAGAACTGTTGCGTGATAATGTTGAGAAGTATATTTTGGATTCTGTACCTGTTCCTTCGCTCTACCTATTTTACGACTTTGGCTTGATTGGATTTATGTATAGCATTTGATTGGATAGCATGCAAAACAAAACTTTTCACTTCACATCAGCAATAAGAAAGCTAAGCCGAGTATGTTGGCAGAGGGACATTCTCATATTGGCGGACGAATAACTCGTATAACTTGTGAATTGAATTGAAAACGATAGGAGAGAACGGTCTCAGTATACTAGTGGCGAAAGATGAGAGGTCGTTCAGGAGACCGTCACGACAGTCATTAGTGGACATTACAAACGCACAAATATGCGTTTCAACATTGTAGTATAGTTTAGTTCAGTGTATTTTGACGTGTACCGAGGTACAGTGAAAAGCTTTTATTGCGTGCCAACCAGTCAGCGGAAAGACAATATACGGTGACAATCCAGCCATCCACAGTGTACAGATACATGGTAAAAGAAATAATGCGAATGAGGTTTAGTGCCAGATGATGCCAGTAACGTTTGATCAAAGATAGTCAGCGGGACTCTAATGAGGAAGATAGAAGTTCAGGACTGTTCTCCAGTTGTGGGAGGATAAGATGGAACCATAAGCAGAGGTTGACTGGGTGCATTGCACAAGATGAATCTTTCATCCGTTTCAGCCAGTCATCAACGATAGGGATGGTGTTGGTGAGATGGCAACGCTTACTCGGGGGCTGGGATCGATTTCGCTGGATCGTACTTACGAACGCGCATGAGCAAAGGATTTCGGAGAAGCAGCATAAAACAGGGAAGCGAGGGAAGAAAAGGAACTGCAGATAATAATAATAATAATAATAATAATAATAATAATAATAATAATGCATTACATTTATATAGCGCTTTTCATATACTCAAAGACGCTTTACAGAGATTTAGAGAACATAGGGAAATGAATAAATAGATAAATAAGTAAATAAGTAAACGAACAGAGAAAGGAGACAGAAGGTGAGGTGACCTTCAGTGGTTGAAGGCTGTACTGAACAGGTGAGACTTCAGCGATGTTTTGAATGTGGTGAGTGTGGAGGAGTCTCTAACGGTTTGGGGTAGTGAGTTCCAGCCGGTCAGGCAGCAATTTTGGAGGGAATGTTCAGGTAACGTTTCGGGTCCTGGCTCTTCGTCGGCCTGAAGGCCCCCGACTCGAAATGTCGCCTGTCCATTTCCTTCATAGATATTCGCTGGCCCCTGTGTTACTCCAGCACTCAGTGTTTAGTTTACTTTAGTGTAGTTTAGAGACACTGTATGGCAACAGGCTCATCCCTCTACTAGTTCTATCCCACACACTAAGAGCAATGAATCTACAAAGCTACGGGTCCTTCGACTGTGGCTGGAAACAGGGAGAACGTACAAACTCCGTGTAAAATGAAGTGTGCAGCTCCGCAAGGGAATTCAGTTTTAACTGGGGTCTGTTGGGGTTCGTTTTGTGATGACAGCAAAGGGGCGGTATGTATTCAGAAAGCAAATGAGGGAAAGAAAAATATTTACTTGGCAAAATGTATAGTAATAATCCGGGTGGGAAAACGGGTCATTTTAGGAAATATTCACACCACCGTTGTATAAGAATGAAACCACAAAAACACCAGGTTCGGTGAAAATTTAAATCATAATTTTAAACTAATATCTGTTCACCCTTATTCATTAATTCTGATACGAGATTGGCCTTGCACAAAATACGTCAAGTAAATCAAACAAACTCCAGATTCTGAGCTGCGATTGTGTGCGAGGATCTGAGTAAGCTGAGTAATTCTCATTACATCGACCCGGCCCGCCGTCCCAGTCTCCGAAAAAGTGAGAGCATAGAAGTTTTCCTTCATATGAGGGAAGTTGTCACTTTGGATTCAGTCATGCTTTCCTCTTAATCGCAGACAAAAGCACGCATTGGTAAACCAGAAGTTTTTTATTCTGCATTTATTGCAATATGAAGCCACAGACAAGATAAAGCGCAATCTCCCACCTATTTGACAACATTTCCGAAGCATTCTCAACATTACAGCACAACCAATACCGTTCTATTTTAAACTGATACTCGTCATAGTTTTCTGCGATTGATGAAATCAGTGAAATATTTTACTATTTGTCGGATAATCTGAAGGATGCCATGGTATTGGATACATAGGAGACCGGCGGGCTCAGAGGCCCACACAGCGAAGAACGTAAGAGGGCTAAGCTCCTAAGCATTAGACATTGAATCGCAGAGAGTTAGATGCACGATTTAAAACTGTCGGTCAGAACGAGCGACACATTAACTAAAGTAGGTTTACCGTGAGACTTATTTATACTTCTGACTAAATTCGTTGTGAGGGACGGGTGTCCAACCAAACAGCTGAAGGTGGTCCCCTTCTCCCAGTCCTCTGCAGTCACTTTCAACTTGCTGGCAACCGAGCTGGAGCCGTTTTCCTTGTCGGTGTCAAGTTGGATGGTGTAACCCGAATCTAAAAGGGTGTCGTTGGACATCCAGGCGACATATATGTCTGACGGGTAAAATCCGGTGGCGAGACAAACTAGTGTGGCAACTTTCTCGGCTTGAATCTCTTCCGATGATGGGTGCAGCAGGTAGACTTTAGGATGTTGCATTTCGGTAACTGGAAAGAGAACAAAACCGATTGAAAAAGACACAAGGATCTGCAGATGCTCGAATCTTAAGTAAAATACAAACTGTTGGTGTAACTAAGCGGATCAAGTAGCATCTGTGGAGAAGAATAGCCAAGTGACGATTCGGTCAGGATCTTTCCTCAGATATGCGGTTCTATCTATGACCTAAACTTCGTTCCCTATTCTATCTTTTCGCTAGATTCGGGGCGTTCAAATATCAATGAAAGCAACAAATGAGGAGATCACCCGCTGCTTATGCTCTCGCCAAATATATTATGTATTGCATTTCCCCCTGTGGGACAGAATGTCTAACATTTAGAACATTATTCTTTCACGTTTGCGGAAGCCTATATTTTTAGTTTCAGATACGTTCAGATAGTTTCACACGAAAGGGCCCTTAGGCCAATCGAGCTACGCCAACCATCGATCACCCATTAACCATGGTTTTATGTGATCCCAGCTTCACATCAATAATCAATCATCGATTCATATTGGCAGTTTACTGAGGGCAAATACCCTTCACACCAGCACGTCCTTTGGATGTGGTGACAAAGCAGAGCACTGGAGGGCACGTGGTCAGAGTGCGAACGTGCAAACGCCAGACACAGAGCATCAGAGGTCCGGATCGAAGCCGGATCTCTGGCATTGTGAGACAGAAGCTTCATCAATTGCGTCACACCCCCACCCATACTGGCGCGGGGGTCCTGAACGTCCTATTCTAATGGGTTGCCATTCGCTGCTAATTGCTTGAAGCATAAGCTTAATGCCAATTCTGTTATTTTCATCCTATCGTCTCAGACTTAATGGACTATAATGACTGAACGACTGTTATATGTGCTTACCCTTGGAGCTTGTCGTGGAGACTTTCACTGGTGTTGGCAGATGACTGTCTTCTACGAAGCACATGTATTCAAGCCCACTGTCCCACTCTTCGACGCTAACCTTCAGCTTGCTGATGATGACAGATTTACTTCCCCTCCACTCAGGATCCTGAGTCTGTACTCCTTCCATTCTCAGGTTCCCATTCACTCGCCACGAGACCTTGACGTTCTGCAAATCGGTGTAAACTACTTCACAAACAATAGTTGCTTTCCGAATCGTCCAGATTTCCTCAAAGGAAGGTGTTTGTATGGCAGCATTGATGTTAGCTACATTGCAGTCTTCTGGCAAAAAAAGAAATGGGAGTGGTTATTTTCCTTCCGAAATGTTGAAGCTGCGGATAATAACTGTAACTGGGTTAAGTGTAGCTATTAATTCTACTTACTGCATATTCTTTATTGATTTCTGTTTAGCTAAGAAGGCTCCTTCCTCTTTCGTACCTTGGTTCCTGTCTTCTTTGGCTGATGTCCTTAGTAATATTTCCATTCGCTTATACCGCAGTGCAAGAATTATATGACCTGACTTTACCTGGAACCGATTTCACGAGTTCCGGGGATGCAAACATTCACCCTCTCGTTTGGCTGAAGATTTTTAGCAAACACTTACCAATGGCCTGAACGTGGCCGGTCCTAAAATAGTTCACACAAAAGGGCAAATCGTTTCTCTCTTTCATTCCCCAATTTAATTCTAAAACCTTCTTCACCGAAGGGGCGAATAAATGGAAAGTTACGCTCAGTGCCCAATCGCCATGTTTGACAGTGATTTCCTCCATTAGGTGGGGGGGGGGGGGGGGTTGTCATCCAGTACATTCTCGTATTATGAAGTGACTTTAATCTGTTTAGTATAATGTTCGCGGTGAATTAATCAGAAATGGCAAATCGTGTCTATAAATCTCAAATTAAAGCCATCACTCTAGTTTCTTACATGATCACGTGACAATAGTGCGAATGTATTCCCCGGATGTTCTCACCAAATGAATTACGCCCGAAATTATTTAAACTACACCAATGCATTCATCGATAAAGTTAAATTTCCAACAGGTTGGATAAAGCACAGTCGTTTTTTTTAAAGGTTCGCCGTAAAATTCGCCCACTATGCCAGTAGGATAGAGGGCATTGTGGTCGATAATGTTGATGGCCTGAAGAGGGCAGAAGCTCTCAGATTTAGCTGACTTATTTGCCATCAATCCTTAAATATCATAGCGCTCCTTGCAAGATCTATCATATTTAAAGACGTTTGCGTATGTTTTGATTTCTAGTAACTGTTCTATACTGTCTAGCGCTGAATGAAGATGTTACGGGTAGTTAGGGGTAGAGAGAGGAGGTGGGGGGGGGGGGGGGTTGGGGTGGGGTGGGGTTAGGTTGGGGACTGGTAGCTGTATTGGTAAGATAGCTGACAAACGAAAATACATGCGAATCCTGTATTACAATAAAATACATTACGAAACGTGTTCAGAAAGTGGAAAGATATCCCAAATATCCTGCCGTGTTGTATTAAATCCTGGTATCTTTCACTTTGCACTACCTGATGTACTTGTATATGACGTGAGTATATTCAGTATAATACGATTTGCTGTACTATGCGCAGGCGACATTTTATACTGTATCTCGGTACATCTGACAAGATAAAAGCAATGCACTAGCGCTGAGATCCATTATAATTATAAAGAGCTAAAAGTAACTCAGCGATGATAGGAGATTGTAACGTTCCGTAATCACCACTGACATGTGATGCTTTGCTCAACTGTTGCAGTCCAACTTCTGTTCGGTAGAGTATGCGAGGTTGTCAGGGTATCAGGCTATGAACCTAGCGAAGATGAAGGAAAAACTAAAAGGAAAAGCAAGGCAGAATATGCGAGCGTGGAGAAGAACGTGCAAGTGAGTGCATTCTCAAAATTACAAAGCAGATGTGTATCTGATGTCTGAGGCTTGGGATGTGGTGTCAGTGTAGCATGGGTAAATAATAGCCGCGCATCTTATATATGATAGTCAGTGAAACCACCGGTCACCAGTGAGGCAGTAAATAATGGTTCATGGTCGAGTCAGCTAAGGCCAACATGGTATCACACAGATCAGCATTGAGTGCTCTCAACCCATTTCAATACTTTGATGGAGTGATTAGATTAAATGCAGCTACGCTTGCACTGAGTGCAGGTTCGATAGAAGTCTGGGGCATATGGAGGATTTACTGGGACGAAGACGTTTAACAAATGGATAGATGCTTCGCAGGTAACAAAATAATGTGAAAATATATGACGATATCGACTTTGCTTGAAGCAAATGGAAAGATAGAGTAAGCTGGCCAGAGATTGAAGGGTAAAAAGTGTTGGAAGAATCGGAAAGTCAGACAGCATTTGGGAAGGGAATGGACAATAAGACTGAAGAAGGATCCCGAACCGAAACCTTATCTGTCCATTTCCTGCACAGATGCTGCCTGAACCGCTGAGTTATTCCTGCTGCACTGAAGAATCCAGTATCTACAGTTTCTTGTGTCTCCAGAGACTGAGATATTGGTGTTCAGAGATGTCCCCGTGTCCTTAGGTATGAACTATTGCAAATCAAGTGTACGTTGTCAAAACTGTAGTTTTGAAAATGACAGCACAAATTGGAATATGGCATGGAGCTTCCATTACACAGGCATAGACAACGGCATTTGTTAAGGTGTTGTGAATGGAGTTGAACAACATGCCGACGTCTGACCTTAGAATGGAAAGATGTTCAAACATGGACGTTGATAGTGACACAGTTGCACAGCTTGGAGAGACGTTGCCTCATAGCACCAGACACTTGACGTGGTGAAGCTGTTGCCTTATTGTTTGATCCTAACCTCGGGTGCTTCCAAAATGCAGACAGGTTTAGGTAGGTATCACCAACTAGAGAGCGGTCCTGACCTACCATCTACCTCATTGGAGACCCTCGGACTATCTTTAATCAGACTTTATTTGACTTTATCTTGCACTAAACGTTATTTCATTTAAACTGCATCTATACACCGTGGATGGCTTGATGGTAATACATAGATACTGTACATCGAGCATAGGTGCAGGAGTAGGCCATTCGGCTCTTTGAGCCAACACCGCCATTCAGTGTGATCATGGCTGATCATCTACAATCAGTACCCCGTTTCTGCCTTCTCCCCTTACCCCTTGATTCCGCTTGCCCTAAGAGCTCCATCTTACTCTCTTTTGAATGCATCAAGCGAATCGGCCTCCACTGCCTTCAAAGGCAGAGAATTCCACAAATTCACAACTCTCTGGGTGAAAACATTTTTCCTCATCTCAGTTCTAAATGACCTACCCCTTATTTTTAAATCGTGGTCCCTTGTTCTGTTCTCCCCCAACATCGGAAACATGTTTCCTGCAACTAGTGTGTCCCATCGATTAATAATTTTACATGTTTCCATAAGATCCCCTCTCATCCTTCTAAATTACAGTGAATACAAGCCCAGTTGTTCCATTCTTTCATCATACGACAGCCTCGCCATCCCGGGAATAAACCTCGTGAACTTACGCTGCACTCCCTCAATAGCAAGAATGTCCTTCCTCAAATTAGGAGACCACAATTCCACACATTACTCCAGGTGTGGTCTCACCAGGGCCCTGTACAACTGCAGAAAGACCTCTTTACTCCTATACTCAAATCCTAATCATGTATAGTGCTTTCGCTAACTGGATAGCACGCAACTAAAATGCTTTACACTATATCTCGGAACACGTGACACGAATACACTAAAGTAGTTTAAACTAAAACTACTGAGCGCTCTTGGGATTCAATTATGATGGTTGGGTATCAATCGCCATCATTTGCGTTGGTGCAAGATATGCTCCGATTACGACGATACGATTATATCTCCCAGGAAACGGTTATACGATGCGATTAACAGGTGTTCATTATTCCAACAATTATTGCTCTTGTAAACTGTCTTCCCTGTGGATTGGAATCTAATGGCGTAAATAACTCCCGCATTGAAATGAACACATTTTCCTTCGTGAGCATCGCTTTTAAGTTTTATTGTTATTCCCCCCCCCCCCCCCCCCCCACACACACACAGACTGCGCGGAATGTGCATTCTCCTGATCCTGGATGGAGCCATGCCTTATTACCACTTCAAGGCAGAAGGTCACAGAAACCCTGGACGTCACCAAGCGAGATGAATTTATTCATCAGTAAGGGAATTCACTTTCAAAACTAACTAAGTCGAAAGTCCGAGGAATGATCATGATCACAATTAGGAACAAAATGAAATGATGCAACTAATTTACACTCGTCAAATCGTGGGTATTGCATCAAGACTCTGTTTATCTCATGCTGACCGACCTCCGTTGGTGATTGGAATGTTTCAATACTTGGCATGGTCATTACGTCACAATAATTAGCTGCGCCTACGTTTTGCCTCCAATCAATGAATCGAAGATAATCGAATATTGCCAGGTTGCCGAACAGTGAATTCCAGTGAAACATGACTGGATTCTCAAACAGCTTTCCGTGCCGTGCACATTGCGAGTTTGCAATTTAATCATCGTATTTATCACCTAATTATCTCATGAAACCACAAGGCATAGGAGTAGAATTAGGCCATTCACCGAATCGATCATCTAATAGAATGAACATTGATTATTCATCTAGTTCCTGGCAAATGTCGGTTCAATTTATACTCATTGATCACATTCTACCTCAACGGAGAGGAGTCTGATTACAAGTGTCATCCATTCATCCATGATCGCGGATTCTATCACATGGCGCCATTCCCGAATTACGACCCATATTTCCTGTTCATGCTACACCCTAAAGGAATCCTATCACTCGCGGGGCACTTTAAATTTTCTCATGCAATTGATCTCCCCGTGTGAAGCAGAGATCCGATAGTATTTTGCGGTATTTCGGTTGATATTATTATAACGGACATTCAGGGAGGCCCGAATACTCCTCCCGTGCTTTAAACAAACCAATCAACCTGCTCTCCCAGTACGCTGGATCTGATCATTGGAGACCTTTGGTGGAATTTACCTGTTGATTCCCGATGAAGTGCGCATATTGGCTGTGTATATTTTGATATGTTGTCCTTACCTTTCGGGATCTGGATGTTTCGCTTCAGGGTGGATTGTGAAGAGGGGTGCGAGGCCACACAGGAGTATGTTGCTCCTTTCTTCCAATCGGCTGCTGTCAAAAAGAGAAGGCTCTTTGCACTGAACGTCTTGTCCTGTTCCAGCGCCGCGTGGAAGCTGGTAGTATTAGAGTGGAATGCGGCTCCGTCCTTCTCCCAGGAAACGGTTATATCGTTTGGATAGAATTCTGTGATCAAACATGTCAGTGTCGCGTTGCTCGCACTTTGAATCTCCTCCGGAGATGGCGGCAAGAGACGGATCGTTGGTTGCACTGGTTTGGCTAGAAGGGAAAGTAAAGCAGCATTATTCTTCCAATAATTCATTGGTTCGCTCCGGGGCCTATGACAACAAACCACTCTTGACAGCAGTGATGAAATGACGCACTGAGTACAGCATATAGGGAGCCAGAAGGTTACCTATGGCTACACAGGAATATATCAGAGGGAAACTAGGCAGAGAATTAATAGATGGAGCTCAACCCCGACGAATGCGACTAGATGCATTTTGTGAAATAATATCGTGGGAGGACAAATACGGTAGGTGATCAGTCATTAAGGAATGTTGATGAAGTGAAAGACCTTAACGTTAAAGTTCATAGTTTCTCGGAAGTCGCGACTCGGATAAACAGGACAGTGGGGTGTGGCATAGCTATTTTCATCGGTTGGGGCAGAAAAGTTGGAAAGTTACAGAGCAACTTTCCAAAATACAGGTTAGGTAGGTACGCAATGCTTGGAATATAGAGTGCAGTTCTTGGCGCCACGCAGTAGGACGAATATCACAGCGCAGGAGAGAGCGCAGGTGAAATTCACCGGATACTGCCTTAGTTAGATGACTTTAGTTATTGGTGGAGGTTTGATAGGCCTGGTTTGTCTTCGGTGCAGTAAAAGAGACAGAGGGTGAGATGATAAAGGCATATAGCATTGAGAGAAACATATTATGGATATATATTCAAAAGGCTTTCCCCTCGCTGATGCATCAATACTAAAGGGTTTTTTATTTAAGCTGGGAGGAAAGTGTTTTGCGTGCTTTGGTTTACACATTGCAAAGGGGAGCACTGCTAGTTTGATCGGCCATTGAAAATTATCAGGAGTGTGAAGAGGAGTTCTTGAAGCTATGCCCGAAGGGCCCATTGCTATGCGGTAGGACTCAATTATTTGATCGAGCAGTTCAGTTCAACGAAACATTAGAAATATTAGGGCAGCAGCTGCTTCCTCGGAGCACCACAGCCCGAGTTAGATCCGGACCTCGGATGCTCTCTGTTGGAGTTTGTATGTTATCCTTATGACTGTGTGGGTTTCCTCCGTTGCTCTGTTTCCCGCAAAACGCGCGGGTTTGGAGGTTAATTGGCCTCTGACAAATTGTCCCACGTGTGTTGGGAATGTTTGCGAATATGGGATAACAGAGGGCAAATGTTACCGGGTGATCGATGGTCAACGTGCATTTGGTGGACCCAAGGCTCTGTTTCGATGCTGTGCATCGAAACGAACTAAATTATAGCTGAATCGATTTTGAGAATTTCCCACTTTCGCCCTGATCTCTGTACCAGTTTTTACCCCCCACTGATCTTCATGCATGTTTACCTCTGTTATCTGACTTCCATTAGTTTTCTTGCTAGTTCAGTCTGCACACCGTTTTGCATTTGCATTGTTGTTATTGCACGTACCTTTAGCATTTCGTGTCCGCTGTGATACCGGAGTAGCTGATTGATGGTCCCGCGCTGAGCATGAGTACTCCACTCCACTGTCCCATTCTGCGAGGTTGCTGGTCAAGCGACCGATCGTCAGGTACTGGTTCCCGGCCTTGGTAGCTTGATCGGTTTGAACACCAGCAACTCTTTCCTTTCCATCCACTGCCCAAGAGATCGCAACTTCAGTCGGAGCTGTGGAGATCACTTCACAGACCAGGGTGGCAGTTTTCTTGATCCAAATTTCCTCGACGGTGGGATCTCTGAGAAGTATTGCGAGGTCTGGCAATGACATTGAGACAGTGGTTTATTGCTGGCGAATGAGATATTAGGCACGAAGCACAATTTCAACCGTTTTTGATTAGTACAGATGTCAGAGATTATGGGGAGAGGGCAGGAGAATGGGGTTAGGAGGGAGAGAGCCATCTCTGGCGGAGTAGTCTTGAAGGGCCGATTGGCCTAATTGCGCTATCACTTATGAGATTAAGATTTATCAAGTAACGGGTTACATGCTAACAAGTTTACATAGCATTTCTTTATTAACTGTGCAACGTCGCCATTCTGTGTGTACTTGAGTTACGTCATAACTTTTCAAATATTGAGGATGAAACTAGAATTGTTTCCGCTATGAATTAACGACCACCGCTTACCTGACGTCGTTTGAATGTCTTTTTGGAGGATTGAGCCTGTTGCAGTGTGGGATACTAGACAGGAGTACAGGGAACCGCTGGCCCAGTCGTTAAGCGGCACTTTGAACACACTCGTCGAGGTAAACGTTCCGTCTGCAGTTTCAGCTGGGGACGCAGTGGTAAAACCGGACTGTACGGCTTGTCCGTTTTTCTGCCAGTTCACCCTGATGTCTTGAGGATGATATTCGCCGATGAGACAAATCAATTCGACAAAACCCTTTGCCTTTTGTTCGTCAGATGCAGAGTAGAAGAGGCTGATGATTGGTGGTGTCGGTTGTTTTGCTGAAATTAACGACAATAAACTTAATTCTACAGCTATGCTCAGATATTTTCTACCTTGCATTGCTCAATATTTACCTTCAGCCAATTCGCAATTCGTATGATTAAACCAGTCTCTATTTTTTTGTGACATTCTGCTGGACATTAAACATCGAAAACCTGTCCCACATGTAAACTATGGCGATATATCAATAACTCTGTTAAGGATGTAAGGCAGGTTGGCTGAGGGTGGGAAGAAATGTTGGCTTATCGTTTAGTATATCAAAATTATTGCCGTAGTTAATTGCAATTTATTTGTCTTATAATTTCTGTCAAAATTCACCTAAAGTACTATTTAGAAAATACGATTAACTCACAGAATAAAATGATTTATGTACACTTTCTTGAAAACTTAATGCGTCCGAGAAGCGGGCATTTTCCCACATTCCAAACACATAATATTTTTTATCGTCTGCACAATGGAAAACTCGGTTATTCCTCAGATGGGCCAAATGTATGTTGCGATCTCTGCATGTTTAATTTTTTTTGCCTTACTGCACTTGTAATTTGACGGTGGCTGTGATGTACTGAATCTGGGAGGAAACATGATGATGTCACAGTGTGCCTGCTTAGATAAATGTGCTTAGTCAATCAAGGACCTGACCTTGGCCATAGAGTTATAACAAGACACGACACGGAACTAGCCCTTGGGGTTATCCACACCATCCATTTTTATACGAAACCGTTTTACTTCTCCCTACATTCTCATCAACTCCCCATTCCCACCATCCCTGCATTCTGCCACGATGAACAATTCACAGTGTATAACGGGGAAAAAATTGAGTAGACTCAGGCAATCACAGAAAGAATATGTAAAATCCACGTAGAGAGCACCACGAGTTAACATCGAATCCGGGTCCCTGTAACTGCGGGGGCAGCAGCTCTTCCAGCTGCATTACCGTACCTCCCACCACCCGCTTCTGAGAAGGACGAACAATGAACTTTTCCAACACCCATTTTCTCTTTGTGAAATCTTTGCGAAGTGCAAACACTATACCTTCGAGTGTACTAAGGTGATTTCAGCATTTATTCAGCCTGTACACTTAACTATGGCCGATGTGACTTTGTGAGGCCGGAAGCAGATGAGATGTGCGAGTATGTTACCAGAATTCAAAATTATTATTTATAACAGACGAGGCTGCGTGGATTCCTTCGGGTTGAGGCGTATTTCCAGCTTGAATGGATAGTTTTGTGTATAGTGAGGGACGAATTAGAGTGGATATGGGTACGTTGAAGTTGGCGTTATTTGGCTGGACCAGCAGCTGAAGTCCAAGACCATTGAAATGGCCTCATTAATTCGATTCTCAGAATGCCAATTTAAATTCAACTACCTAAATAACATTCTTTAAAACTGCTAGTCCTCTCAGCGGAACTATAGATTTTTGCTAAAAAAACATATCCTGTTCAATAATATCCTTCAAGGAAAGATGTATTTCCACCATTCTTTCCTCCTCTGCATTTCATTTAGCAACAGAGTCGCCAATGAATTGTCTTTGAATTGTTTCCGCCTTTCACAAGCAAGTAGTGATGGCTGATTAATATCCAAATCATCACCAATGTCCACCTAACATGAACAAATACTAAAAAATGTAGAAAATATGTGTTGGTTTTAATTTTCCAAATTTCACTTGATTCTGAAGAAGTTCAATTAGATAGAAAATGACCAAGATTGGCTCATTTCCTAAAAAGGTGAGGTAGGCAATTATATGGAAGTTTGCTACGCAGTTACGCGTCTGTCACAGTGAAAATGTTAGGAGCTACAGTCAAATACGTTATTGCGGGGCTCAGAGAAGAAAATCAAGGCAATCAGCCAAAAGTCAGCATGATTTGGTGAAAGTGAATCACTTTGACTAATTTATTTGAGTTATACGAAGGCGTAGTGAACAAAGAATCAGTGAGCGCACTATCCTTGAAACCCTTTTTTTTAAAGATGCAGCGTGGAAACAGGCATATCGGCGCTCCGAGTCAGACCCCATCGACCACCCGGTCACACTAGTTCTATGTTATCTCATTTTTGTCATCCATTCTTTGCACATCATGGCCAATTTACTGATACCAATTAATCTACAAAGACACACGGGTTTGGAATGGAGTTTGTTCACGTTTCCTGAAGTGAAAATACAGTGGACAATCTTTAAACAGGTGCTGAAAATATATTCTATATGAGGAATATGCAACAGGGTTTTTAGAGTGGAGGAGTCGCTTTCGCGTAGTTATCTTCAGATGCCTGTATCGCGATGGCCATTGTTGCAGCTACGTAGCTATTAATTCTACAAATGAACAAATCGTCTCTGTAAAGCAGCACTCATAAGCTGTCTCACATGCATTTTCACCACCTGAACTTCCAGAAGGCATTTGAGACCATGGTGCAGTAAAGATTACTGCGGAAAGTAAAAGCTCATGCTACAACATATTGCAGGAAAAATGTTCCCCATGTTGGGGGGAGTCCAGAACCACGGGTCACAGTTTAAGAACAAGTGGTAGGCTATTTAGGACTGAGTTGAGCAAAAACGTTTACAGCCAGAAAGTTGTGAATCTGTGGAATTCTCTGCCACAGAAGGCAGTGAAGGCTAATTCACTGGATGTCTTCAAGAGAGAATTAGACATAGCTCATAGGTCTAACAGGATCAAGGGACATGGGGAGAAAGCAAGAACAGGGTACTGATTCTGGATGATTAACCATGATAATATTGAATGGCGGTGCTGGATCGAAGGGCCGAATAGCCTACTCTTGCACCTATTTTCTATGTTTCTATGTTTCTATATTAACGTAGATGAAAGATTGGCTTGCTAACGCGAAGTAGAAATTAGGCATAAATGCTTAATTTGTTTCTAGTTAGCTGGTGGCAAGGATGATCTGCGATAAGGATAGATGCTGAGGCTTCAGCTGGGCGAAGAAACCGAGGATATATATGGAGAGACACAGCTTAGAAACTGTGTTAACAATCAACCAGTCATTTACATTTATTCTATTCTAATCCATTTTCGTTTATTCTCCCTGCGTTCCCATTATCTCCGCCCAGATTCTACCACTCATGTAAGCACAAGGGTGAAATTACATTTACCAATGAACCTACGAGATATAGGAAGGAACTGGAGAACCCGGAGAAAACCTATTCGGTCACAGGGAGAACGTGCAATCTTTACACAGACAGCGTCCGAGGTGAGGTTCGAACCCGGTTCTGTAAAAGGCCAGAGAAAGCTAACAGACTGTTACCGTTTATTGTAAATGAACAGAAATGGGCAGGTCATACTTCAGTTATGTACAAATACATAAGCAAATACAACGAGCGCCACTAAATCACAGATGGGGAAGATGTCACATCAAAACGGCGCACCTTAAACAAGAAGAGTAAAACGCACTCTTACGAGTTACATCTGGCAGAGATTAATTCATTAGAAGCAGTACCGATAATATTTGATTAGTCTCATAGCTGGAATGGTGTGAAAGAAGCAGAGTCATATCGCACGGAAACAGGCTCTTCTGCCCAACTCGTTCATGCCGACCAAAATGGTCCATTTGCCCTCGTTTGGCCCATATTCCTTTAAACCTTTCCAATCTGTGTCCCTGTCAAAGTGGCTTTTGAATGCTGTTAGATTACCTGCCTGAACTACCTTCTCTGGAAGCTCGGTCCATTTACTCACCACCATCTTCTTGATTAACGTACCCCACGTAAAAGACTCTGTGCATTCACCCTATCTACTCTCCTCATGATTGATCACACATTTATAAGATCATCCTTTTGCCTCCTATGCTCCTAGGAATAAGGTCCAAGCCTGCCCAATATTTCCCTAAACCCCAGGCCCTCGTGTCCCGGTAACATCGTGGTGCGAACAGTTTTGGCAATCTAGACTTGTACCCGATGTCGTTCAGAAGGGTGAGAACCGACCTGATAAGAACTTTCAAGAACTTGAGAGGTGCTGGAGTGGTAGCTGTGGAGAGGGCACTCGACTCGTGGGAGAAATCTGTAACTTGAGAATAAATAACGGGCCGCCCATTTAAGACCGAGAGGAGGGAGGGAGCGAACATTTTGTTTCTCCTCTCCCTCAGGTTTGCACATCATTGTATCTCTCTTCCTCAAAGAGTAGAAGCAGACCCTTTGCATGTTGATAAAGCAGGCGCAGATGGATACTTGATAAGTAAAGTGCTAAACAATTATTGCAGGTAAATCAGATCGTCCAGTAGAGTTTAGAATTAGAATTAAATTAGACATATAGGCAAATGGTAGGGTAGATATAAGGGGGAAAACTACACATTCGTACTCCTCATTTGTAAAGATTACAGAGTGGTGGATTAACTCAGAGAGAAAGACAGCATCTCTGGAGGACATCGGTAGGTGAGGTTTCGGGCCGGGACCCTTCTTCAGACTGAGCAATTAAATTAGGCAGAGGTAGGGTCTCAACCCGAAACGTCGCCCATCTCTGTCCCAGAGATACCGCCTAACACGTTCACGGGAGGGGTTGGGAGCTGAGGGCGGTGGTATCAGGGAAGGAAACAATTTTAATGTATTCTTGGAGAGGAAACAGTGTCAGATTTTGGGCAATCATCGCCATGTTCCATGGATTAATAAATGCACTGAAGATCACGTGCTTCTAATTTCAATTTAGATTTTTGCTTTTGATTTTAATTAAATAAAATCACGTTTAAAAAAAAAAAGAGAGATTCAAAGGTACGAGCTGTCGGGGATGAGCTGTCTGTCCATGGGCGTGGGGAAGAGAGTGGAAGTTTTGTTGCCTCCATCACAGTGAGGGGGTGTTTGGAGTCACTGTGATGGACGTTTGTGTTGGGGTTATGTGTCTTGTGTTCTTTTTTTGTGTATGACTACTATGTAGTTTCGTTAAAAATAAAGCTCTGTTGAACTGTTGAACTGTTGTTGAGAGTGCTGAATTTCGAGAGTAACAATGCAGGAAAAGCTATTTTATAAGCGTTCAAACATAAAGAAGGGCGCATACAAATAGGAATGATGTCAAATTATTTGGAGACACCAGAACACTCAAGTGGAAACTTCGGCGAAACTCAAAGTGTTGGAGAAAGTCGCAGCATCTGTGAAAGGAATGGACTGAAGACATTTCGGATGGAGACCCTTCCGTGGAGTCTTCTTTGGGCTCAGTAAAAACGGCCCTACCCGAAACACTGTCTGTCCATTCACTCCACGGATGTTTCCTAACTCAATGAGTTCTGCCAGCACTTTGCGTTTGGATCAAATTATTTACATGGATGAAGACGCACGGTGGCGCAGCGGTAGAGTTACGGCCATACAGGGCTCGCAGCGCCAAAGACCCGGATTTGATCCCGACTTTCGGTGCTCTCTGTGCGGAGTTTGTACATTCTCCCCGTGACCACGTGGGGTTTATCCGAGATCTTCGGTTTCCTCCCACACTCAAGAGACGTACATGTTTGAAGGATAATTGGCTTGGGTTATGTGCAAATTGACCGTAATGTGTGTTGAATGTGCGGGCATCGCTGGTTGGGCCGAAGGGCCTGTTTCTGCGCTGTATCTCTAAACTAAAAACTAAATGCAATAATTACATTGCTTCACTCCGCATTCGTGGGTGTCATAATAGCATCAGAAAATTGCATAATTTTTCAGTGTTTTGGGGAGGAATGCTCTGGGTTTTTGATTGCACCTAATATACCAAGTAATATTGGTGTTATTGTGAAATATTTTTCTCATGACTATTTCTCTGGAATTGTTACGCTGCCATGCTGCGAACTATATTCTGCAGTTGCGCCATTCCCTTTGCTCTACCCATTGTATTTGAGTTACCTTGATTGTATTTATATATGGCATTATCTGATTGGATTGGATAGCATTCAAACAAAAGTATTTCACAGTACCTTGCAACTTGATAATAATAAAGCTAAAAGCTAAACGTATTCCATCTCGGTATTAAATCCCGCTGCTCAGTAATCTTTGTATTGCAAAATACAGTTCAACATTACCCTTCGATATCAAGAGTTATATATATACAGTATATGTCAGCGTTTCGGAGTAACTCAATGCATCGAATACAAGAAAGCACATCGTAAAAGGAAAATATTGCTTTATACATACACGCACACACACACACACGCACACACATATATATATTTCGGGCCGGAACCCTTCTTCAGACTGAGCAATTAAATTAGTCTGAGGAAGGGTCCAACCCGAAACGTCGCCCATCGTCCCAGAGATACCGCCTGACACGTTTCAAGGGAGGGGTGGGGAGCTGACGGCGGTGGTATCAGGGAAGGAATCTACTTTAATGTGTTCTTGGAGAGGAACCATTGTCAGATTATATATATATATATATATATATATATATATATATATATATATGATATGCTTTCTTGTATTCGATGCCTTGAGCTACTTCGAAACACTGACATGTCATCAAGTAAACTCTGTAATGCAGCTAATCTTATGATCGATTGTTGCACGCTGCGAATTGACCGAGAAACATTTGGTTGTAGAGGGTAGTCCCAGGATATTTTTATGTCCTGTTTTTGTGCATGCTGCATTGGGTATGTTATTAAATTCAGTGCATCTTTCTTCTTAATTTGTATGGAGAACTATCTTTCACACACCACGAAAAACCCTGAACACTCCGATCATCAACGCTGAAATATAACCGGTATGATCACTAGCATTAGCGACAGAAAACTTCAAAGTATATTATCTGCTGCTTATTGTGACCTAAAACGCGCTGACAGAAATTATATATCATGTTCTAAATTTCTGAAGAGCAGATGGTCTCTCCCATACGAGCAAGTAAACAAACTTTTCCCAACGAAGGTCTGCTTGTCAATTGCCCTGGCTATCAGTTGATGAAAATGCTGTTTAAATTTCTATTGACTTAATTCTTCTGGAGCTTAATGCCCATTCGAGGTTTTATGTCAGTCGCACAATAACAAACATAGAATCCTCCTGTCCTCCTTTGAGAGACCTGGTTTCTTGTATATAAGCCTATATTGGTCGTGCCTGTTGGTTAATCCGAACTCTCATATGTCCACATATAAATATCTATTTTGATAATAATACTGCAAGAGCTGTTATCGGATACGTTATCGGGGGTTGGGAGGAGAAGTGTTGGGCGAGGGGAATTTGTGGGTTTCGTTTTGCAAAATTACATTTTTGTTGAGTGACCCATTGGTCCAGCTGAGGAATGCAATATAATGTCTATATTTAAGCCAACTAAATTGACAAACCAATATTCCAAAAAGACATTCACAATTCACACCTATTCATCGATAATCTAAATTATTTTTTATCACTTGAGCGAAAAGAAACCAATAGAATATCAAAGTGAAAGTCTTAAAAGATAACAAAAAAAGGTCACTTACCAGGCTTCACAGGTTTCACAGTCAGCTCTGTGCCAGCTCCATACTTGTAGTTATACACGATGATTCACTTCCTCGTAAGCCCGGCACAAAAATGGTCATTAAAGATATGGTGTTGCAATAGGTTCTCCAAAATGATATGACTACAAAAAGTTAATTGGTGGGTTGCGGTAGGCAAAATCATTCGTTGTTCCCTTCAGTTTTCATCCTTATGGTCTTGTTTTCGCTGATCGTTAGTTGTTGCAATACCAGGTCGTATGATCCGGAAAACGGAATTTCGCTGATTGAACGGTGAGAATGTGGGTACATTGGAAGCAAAGAAGAAAAAAACTTAATTGACACCATATCCAGCAATATCTATGAGTGTAAAGACCCACATCACGGGTGGGGCACCAAAGCACTGCTGAAGATGTTTGTGTTATGACTTGAGCTTCTGTGATTCTGTGAGCTTCTGTAGTCCACACATCATTTCACATAAGCACAATAACTGCACCGTTGAAAATTGTGCTTAAATTCCTCCAGATATTCCAGATTTCGTATCGAATTTTGCAGTGGAAACGGTTTATTCGTTGTTTTGACCACTTAGTATCCAGTAGACAATTATAACTCTAAGCCACTCAAGATATTTTGGTAAATATCAACGTTCTGCTTTCAACACGACGGTAGGATTTATATAACAATCACGAAATATGCGGCGATAAAGCTCTGATATGTCGAGCAGTGTGTGCTTGGCAAAAGCAGTGGGTATTTAGCAATTAGAGTTTCAATCTCTGAGGAAATGTTTCGTATTCATTTTGCATTAAGAACTTCTGGGGCGCTTTATGTATTACGGGAGTTGAAGATTCATCAGCGTGGTTCCAGATACGACACACAGTGTAAAAGTCCAGTACAATAATAGACCCACCTGCCCAACTTGGTAAACAGAGAAGCTGCACATCCAACTCTCCCGACTTCGGCATGTGTCAGGTGTCACCACATCTCACCACTCATTGCCAATCTGTCCTCGTCCTACACGGGATTCAGCAGCTACTTAGGTAATTTTATGTTCAATTAAAGTGAAGCGATTCATGATTTCTTCAGAGAAAGAGAAATACAGTCTTTTTGTATTGCATGAGCTGCAGGTTAGTGACAGTGCTCTCCCCGGCAGACGTACGTGGCAGTGTCTTCAGCGACCAAGTTCCTGATCTGCAGGGAAAAGGACTTTTGTTGACAGTTGACTGTTTCAACGTGTCGTCCTCCAATCGTTAGTTGCTGTTGCGTTTGACCCGGTCTTTGCCGGTACCATGCTGTGCTATACAGCCCAAAGCTGGAATCACGTAAAGTGCACTGGATGGTCAGAGTTTCGCCGGGTTCATTTGTTGCCGCACTCGGTGTTTGTTCTACTCTTATACCGAAGGCATCTGAAGAGAGAAACCCCATGTTTAATACATTGCTTATTTGAAATAATGTAAGGTTTAACACACAATGACAGCCGCACAAGGTGGACGTAATATTTCAATTAATAATATTTAAAAATCAAACTGCACTCACTCGATAACCAGGCCAAAAGTATTGAAACACAGAAAACATTCATGGTTTTTTTCCACGATAAAACAACGGTTAAGCAGAGAGGATGCTCGACCTCAGCTTCCACTGTCTGTGTAACCATGCAGCTCTCAGCGAAGACCTTATAAGCCTCAAGAGTCAGAGCTCATTTGCATACAGGCGTTGTTAAACTGTACTGAGTGCAAATATATTTCGGGTGATAGCAAAAAATATGTCCGCCTTTTCTGCTATTAATTTGCAGTGTATTAACGTGAAGGGGCCGGTAGATATATAGAGAATGTTCTTGCACTGGTTTGGCTCCATCCGAATGAAAGTTCTTAAAATTCTCTCTTCGTTTAAGCTTCTGGTTATTTTTGTAATGCCAAAATAACAAAAGTAGCCAAGGCTAACAATCCGATTCAGTTTGAGTTGAACATCATTATGAAATAAAATAACATTTGATACAGAACAAAAAAACAATCGCACTAAAATTCAGTTCTTCGCTGTGAGACTACTGATTAATCCTTCCATCGAGAGCCCAATTTCGAAGGGCCCAGGTGATTTCTTGTTTGGGGGGCTTTGTTAGATTTATTGGAATACAGAATTATGGAAATTGGTTTACACAGTCCATAATGCGATGGTGTGGGAAATGCAGATACTTACACTACGGTGCAAAGAAAGCAATTGGGTGAATAGGTATGTGACTGGGGAATAATATCAGAGGTGGATAAAGTAATTAAGGTTGTCCAATCTGGCTGCTGAGAAAGTGTCCAATCGAATAATTGTGCCAGTTTCATTAATTGAAAATAGTTTCCAAAGAAATCTGAAAGCGCTGCTCTCACTGTCCTCGATTTTACTGCGAGAAAATATAAGAAAACGCTTCCCGGAGGTTCCCAATCTTCAATATAAACCAATGATTTGCCAAGAATGCTGTCGCGAAGGCTCATTTCTAGAAATTATAGGATGGCATTTTTTTTTTACTGTTCCCCGAAGTGTCTAAATGAAAAGATGCAAAGCTGAAGAGCTGTTGCAAGGGATTTCTTCCAGCCCAGCACAGGCAACATCAAGTAAATTTAAATCCCACTATGCCAATGCTAAACTTCATCAGGTATATTGATATCATCCATATTGGCCAGTTGAATGGGAATGTACAAGACCACGATGAAAGAAAGAGTTTGGAGGTTAAATTCAAGTAGGTGATATCGTAGGCAGTGAAAATGTTTATCATGGATTTCCGCAAGATTTTAATCAGTTGGGCATGTGTATAGTGGAATTATCCATAGAGTTTTGTTCAGATATTGTGACCTCTTGTATTTTGGCAAATAATGTCAGGGCATGATCTTCCCAGCCAACGGTAGGATCCTGGGCAGTGCCGTGGAGCAGAGCGATCCAGTCGTTCCCCTAAAGTAGCAACGTAGGTAGTTAGAGTGATGACGAAGGCTTTTGGCACGTTGACATCACCAGTGAGAGAACTGAGTACAGAAGTTGGGACGTTATGTTACAGTTGTACAAGATGTTGGAGATGGCACGCATGCATCATGGTGTTCGGCGTTGAACACCCAACCATAGGAAAGAATCCTTTAAATCGGAAGGAGTGCTGAGAGGATATACGGGGATGTTGGCAGGTCTCGAGGGCCTGAGATATATCGAGTGGTTGGACATGCTAGGTCTTTATTATTTGGAGTGCAGGAGGCTGATCTTATCGACGTGCAAAAAAGTCACGAGCGGTATAGATGGGTAAACCAACAGTCTTTTTCTCAGGATCGTGTAATCGAGAACTAGATAGCAAACAGTTGTAAGCGGAAAGATTTAATAGTTGAGGGCAACATTTTCACACGGACGGTAGTCGTTATGTGGAATAAACTGCTAAAGAGCATAATCGAGACAGGTACATTGCAACATTTAATATTATTTGCAGGTGTAAATGGGAAGGATAGGTAAAGAGAGATATGAGTCGAACGTGCGCAAATAGAACTTCTTTAAATGGCAGATCGCGGTCGGCATGGACATGATGAGTCGTAGGGCCTGTTTCAATGCTGTATAACAGACCCTGTGAGTCCATCAAGAAATATCATGTACCAGGTTTAATGTGAGGTTATACATGCCCAAACGCGAACGCTCAACAGAGAATAAAGCCAATAGGGATTGTTTGAGTATGAAGAAGTAATTGCTTGTCCAGAGTCCTCAAGAAGTGCACACAGCGGAGAATATAGTTCCCTGTTTCCCACGAATCCTTGGCCTTCACCAGAAACTCAACTGAATCGGACGCTTTAGTTCTCTGACTATGAAGTCAGATCAGATGTTGCGTCTCCTAACTCATCAAAGCCTTTCCATGATCTACAAGGTACAAGGCAGGAGTGTGACGGATCATTCTCCATTTGCCTGGATGAAACAGTTTGAGGCCCAAATCACCACGCTGAACTTTCACCACTGTCCACCCTTCCCGGAGAAAACAGTGCCTGTTACTTCCCACAGTGTGGATCTTCCCAACCCATGGCATTGTGGGATATAGATCAACACCATGCAAGTGTAATGGAGAATTTCCAACAGCCATGGAATTGCCTGTGATATCCAGAGTCTCCTGAAAACAGGGAATAGATGAATGGTGATATTTTGCAATTAAGAGCCAAACCTGTAATAACTCTTGTCAACGGAACGGCAGACTATTAACCATATAACCATATAACAACTACAGCACGGAAACAGGCAAGTTCGGCCTTACCAGTCCACGCCGACCACTCTCTCTGACCTAGTCTCATCTACCTGCTCTCAGACCATAACCCTCCAATCCCCTCTCATCCATATACCTATCCAATTTACTCTTAAATAATAAAATCGAGCCTGCCTCCACCACTTCCACCGGAAGCCCATTCCATACAGCCACCACCCTCTGAGTAAAGAAATTACCCCTCATGTTACCCCTAAACTTTTGTCCCTCAATTCTAAAGTTATGTCCCCTTGTTGGAATCTTCCCCACTCTCAACAAGGGGCCACAGTTTAAGAATAAGGGGTAGGCCATTTAGAACAGAGATGAGGAAGAACTTTTTCAGTCAGAGGGTGGTGAAGGTGTGGAATTCTCTGCCTCAAAAGGCAGTGGAGGCCAGTTCGTTGGATGCTTTCAAGAGAGAGCTGGATAGAGCTCTTAAGGATAGCGGAGTGAGGGGGTATGGGGAGAAGGCAGGAACGGGGTACTGATTGAGAGTGATCAGCCATGATCGCATTGAATGGCGGTGCTGGCTCGAAGGGCTGAATGGCCTACTCCTGCACCTATTGTCTATTGTCTATTGTCTCAAGGGGAAAAGCCTACCCACGTCAACTCTGTCCGTCCCTCTTAAAATTTTTAAAACCTCTATCAAGTCCCCCCTCAACCTTCTACGCTCCAAAGAATAAAGACCCAACCTGTTCAACCTCTCTCTGTAGCTTAAGTGCTGAAACCCAGGCAACATTCTAGTAAATCTCCTCTGTACCCTCTGGGGAGAAAGTGTGACAACCTTTGGAACCAGGCTCTGTGGTCACATGATCGGCATTATGCATATGTATCAACATGGATATTACTGGTGTACATCAGACTCGTCGAGGCTCATTTTCATTCAGCAGTGCATGATATGACAGACAATCTCCCACAAAACTGATATTTCGCAGCTATATCTTGTCATCCCCTTTCCATTCCACATTTGGAGTTGGGGGCGTGGCGTTCAAGAATCAATATGCTCACTAAAGAATAGGATAGCCCAGCCCTGCCTCTTTTCGTGTACTTTTTATCCCACCACCTCCAGGTCTTGGAATAGATCACCTGCCGTGATTGTGTTTCCCGGAGATAAGATGGGCAGGAAAAGCAGCATCAGAGCAAACATTGAGGATCCATTTCCATGCGTAGCACGCGAGGGCTCTGATGCAGTTGACCTGATGTATAAAAAAATATTATTCCTTAAGGTTACGAATCGCGTTATTCAGAATCAGAAGGAAACGGGAAGCAGAATGAAAGAAACATATGAAACGAATGGGCAGACCATCCACAGATCGACAGGAAATGCTGGAGTAACTCAGCGGACCAGGCAGCACCTCTTAAGAGAAAGAATGGGTGACGTTTCAGGTCAAGGCCCTTCTTTTCCAATGATATTTTCCAATCTAATGGGACTTCCCGGATTCAGGGAAGTTTTGTAAAATCAAAAGCCACGCACCAACCACCTCAGCAGCCATTCGTTTTGAAATCATTGGACGAAGCCATCAAACACGAAGAGTTGTGAACCCTGCTCCCATGCTGTACTCTGTATTATTTCTGATTATAATTTTCCTAAATCCCACCTCCTTTCCAATTTCTGACGTGCGCCCCTTTTTGGAATTTTAGCTACATCCTCTCTGGCGAAACCGATTTAGGACATCTTTTGAATCCACCTGACATCTTCTGTTTATTCCCCATTATTAATCCCTACACTCTCAGTTGAAGTAAGTTGTGATGTTTTGCTCAGTGTATGCTTTTCGTGCACACAGAGTGATAGGGTTATATAAAGAAGGTGTTTTCGAACATTTTGGCCGGTGAAGGTATCAACTGTGACCAGGGGATGGACGGTACGAGCAGCAGGTGACCTCTTTGCATTGATCAGTCGTAAAAATATCTACAAAGCTTTCTGCGGCGAACGTATAAGTTGAGTTTATTGAAGAGGCAAGGATTAAAAACCTCAATGAAGTCAGTGGTTATCTTTGGTCGAATATTACCAAGCTTGTGCCTAATGAATGTCATTATGGGTTTGAACTTTCATCGCGATGCAGATGGCAGCGGCTTTCACCAAGTCAGCATGACATCAGACCCCTCCGCGCACTCGTCAACCTGCGGTATAATTTTACTCAGTGACTCATCCCGTAGTTTTACTCCCTGAAAGATATCGAGAGCCTCCTTCTATATGAAGCAACGGGTAACCCCGACTTCATATGTTGCGGTCGGCAGTGTACTACAGGTGGGCAATTAAACAGGCGGGAAATGAAGAATGGAACACGACTGACAATTACTTGTAACCCCGCCCTTTTTATTTCTTTGCCGGGCGGCTATACCGTTCAACATTAATCAAAGACTGATGACCTTTCAATGCGGCGTCTGCTGAATGCTGACACCGACCTCATTAGATCCAATGGCAGCTGAATGCGGGAATCCGACTAGGCTGCTAACAGGAATAAACATATCCAAAATATACGAACTACACCCATCATAGGCGGCACAGTAGAGCAGCGGTGCAGTTGATGCCTCACAGCGCCAGAGCCCCGCGTCCCGGATTCGATCCTGACCAAGTAGTGCTTGCTTAGACGGGGTTTGTACTTCTCCCCGTGGCCTGCGAGGAATTTCTCCGAGATCTTAGGTTTACTCCCACACTCCAAGGACGTGCACGTGTAGCAATGTAAAATTATTCCTGGTGTACGTAGATAGTGTTAATGTGCGGGGATCGCTGGTCGGTGCGTACTAGGTGGGCCGAAGGGCCTATTTCCTGAACTCAACTCCCCTTTATTAATGGCCAGGGAATAACTTAATCGACGTGAGATCACTGTTTGTACTACAGGGTACGGACAAGTGTGAAGGACTGGTATTAGCTGTAAAACTGTTTTCCAACTCATTGTGTATTCTGGTAGACTGCAACACGTTGAAAGGTGCGCTAAATAAGCATGGCGTAATCACATATCATGATCTCCGAATCCTGATTCGAGAGTCCGTTCACAAGCGGCAGGTTGCCGAATGCCATTCACGTCAAATGTAACTCGAGAATGTCGTAAAGAGTGAGAATGTGAGTGAATAGCTTCAGATACAGATGGGGGATGGACAAACGAATTATACATTTTGCACAAAGAGTGAAGTGACACGATGCGGAGGAAACTGTGTAAACGGATTCATATATAGGAAAGGGTCCCGTTATATGGAGACCTGTTGTGCACAAACACAAGCACAAAGAGCATGAGAACATAAAGAGCAGATGCAATCCATTACGTCCCCCAAAAAAGTTATGCGAATGAACATGCTGGCTATTCTGAACATTGGCATCCATTAATCTTTCTTGCCTGATCTCCAGTCATTGATTGCCAGCTTTGCCAGCTGCCTGTTTCTTCACGCATGCGGCACGTTGTTACAAATTTCGGAACTACGACCTTTGGTCAAATTGTCCATGCTGACCGAGGTGCCCCATCTACCCTAGTTCCGCCTTCCAGCGTTTGGCCCATATTGCTTCAACCCTTTCCTATCCACGTACCTGCCTAATTGTCTTTTGAATGTTGTTATAGTACCTGCCCCAACTACCTTATCTGGCAGCCCGTTCCATTTATCCACCACCATCTGTCGGGAAAAAGTTACTCCTCAGATTCATATGGAATCGTTGCCCTCTCACATTAAACCTATGTCCTTTTATTGTTTATACACTGGGTAAAAGCCACCGTGCGTTTCCCGCTTCTGATGGTATACCGCTTCTGATTTTATACAACAATATAAGATCATAGATACATAGATATATAGAAAATAGGTGCAGGATTAGGCCATTAGGCCCTTCGAGACCGCACCGCCATTCAATGTGATCATGGCTGATCATCTACAATCTGTACCCCGTTCCTGCCTTCTCCCCATACTCCTTGATTCCGCTAGGTCTAAGTGCTCTGTCTAACTTTATTTTAAATGCATTCAGTGAATTGGCCTCCACTGCCTTCTGAGGCATAGAATTCCACAAATTCGCAACTCTCTTTGTGAATTTATTTCCTCATCTCAGTTCTATATGGTCTACCCCATATTCTTACGCTGTGGCCCCTGGTTCTGGACTCCCCCGATATCGGGAACATGTTTCCTGCATCCAGCGTGTCCAATCACTTAATAATTTTATATGTTTCTACAAGATCCCCTCTCATCCTTCTAAATTCCAGTGAATACAAACACAGTCGCTCCATTGTTTCATCATATGGCAGTCCCGCCATCCAGGGAATTAACCTCGTGAATCTACGCTGCCGTCCCTCAATTGTAAGAACGTCCTTCCTCATATTAGGAGACTAAAATTGCACACAATACTCCAGTTATGGTCTCATCAGGGTCATTTTCTACTGCAGAAGGAACTCTTTGCTCCTCTGCTCAACTCCTCCCGTTATGAAGGCCAACATGCCTGTTGTACCTGCATGCATACTTTCAGTGACTTATGTACTAGGGCACCCAGATCTCGTTGTCCTTCCCCTTTTCCTAACCTAACACCATCCAGATAAACTTCAAAGAAGAAAGGTCTCGACCCGAAACGTCACCCATTCCTTCCCTCCAGAGATGCTGGCTGACCCGCTGAGTTACTCCAGCATTTTGTGTCTACCACTCAGATAATAATCTGCCTTCCAGTTCTTGCCACCAAAGTGGATAACTTCACATTTATTCACATTATACTGCATCTGCCATGCATCCCTCAGCCTTCTGCGCTCCAATGAATAAACTCTGAGCCTGCTCAACCTCTCCCTCAGGTCCTCGAGTTCTAGCATTTCCAAATCGTCTATGCACTATTTCCAACTTAATGACGTCCTTCCTGTCGCAGGGTGACCAAAACTGAACGCACTATTCCGAATGCTGCCTGCCCAACTTATTGCACAACTGCAACATAACAACCTCTATACTCAATACTCTGACCAATGTAATTAAGCCTTCATCACCACCCTATCTACCAATGTCGAACTTTCACATAACTATGTCCCTGCACTTCTAGGTCCCTCTGCTCTACAACATCTCCCAGGGGTCTGTTATTCAATGTGTGGTTTCTGCTCTGGTTAGACTTACCAAAACATAACACGTGCTATTATCAGCATTAAACTCCGTTAGCCATTCTACAATTCACTTGATCAAGATCCTGCTGTAATTTTTGATAACCAAAATTTATCCCAGGAATTTGTTTAGGTCGTCATCTCTGAAAGGCAAGTGAATTCTGTGTTAAAAAAGAAAACTTAACCGTCCTGCAGCTATGATCACACCAAAATTCGGTGAGGTTTTCTTCATGCTCGTATATATTTTTACGTTGCTGGCCAACTTTCTTTTTGCCTTTCTTATTTGTTGCAAACGCGTAGTAAAAGTCTGCGTTTGCTCTACAAATGCACACAGATGAGCGCCATGGAATTGGAAGAATTCATAGATCATCCAGCAGCTATGAAGATGGCACCGGGTGGCGCCAACAATGGCTGCCTCGCCAACCGTCTGTCCCTTCCTTCTTTTGTTGTATGTTTGTATGTGTTAAATGTATGTTTTCGGTGTTCTTTGGCTTGTTTCATGTGGGGGGTGGGGGGAGGGGGTGGGGAGTTGGGGGCTGCGTACTTTTTCCAATCTGTTCCCTCGACCGAGATGCGATTTTTATCCGTATCGTATCTCGGTCCGTACTGCGGTTCAACATCGAGGAGTTGGCGGCCTTTGCTGGAGACACATTCCGGGGAGCTCCACCGTGGACTTAACATCGCGGTGCTCGCGAACACTGTTGGGATCGACTTTGGGTCTCCACTGCGGACCTTAACATCGTGAAGCTTGCAGTCTCTAGTCAGAGAGCGACTAAGGGAACTCCAAGCCGCGGGAGCTTCCACCCGGCTGGAGATAGTTCGACTCCCCCACCCGCGGGAGAAAAAAGAGAAAGTAGAATGGACTTTATTGCATTCCTTCCATCACAGTGAGGAACGTGGGGAATCCGCTGTGGTGGATGTTTAAATTTACGTTTATGTAGCTGTGTGTCTTGTTTTGTTTTTTTAGTATGGCCTGTATGATAACTAGAATTTCACTGTACCTTAATTGGTACACGTGACAATAAACTGACCTTGAAACTTTGAAACCATGAAACCTTTAAACTGAAATATTGTTCTTTTGAAAATCGGAATGGAAACTTAGCCTTCCACATCTATTGTTTCCACTTCCAATTTCCTGGATCGACAATATGTCTTTTATTCTGGTTCTTTTGAAATTTGGGACACTTTTCAAGTTGGCACGCTGCGACGGATGTTGGGAAGAATTCAGTACAGAAGATAACTGTCCCGAACTAGATATCAGGACTGAGCTATTAAAGTTTAAATAAACAAAGAAAGGTGAAGAAATAGGATGTGGGTACACAACAACGCTGCAAAAGGAGGTGGATATGTTGGAAGCATTCAGTGAATGGCAAAGAATGATCACAGATGTGTAATATTAAGAAGTGTAATTTCATGTGAAGAATAGGAAAGCAAATTTTTCTTCGAATTCCATGGCGCTCATCTGTGTGCATTTGTAGAACAAACGCAGACTTTTACCACGCGTTTGCAACAAATAAGAAAGGCAAAAAGAAAGTTGGCCAGCAACGTAAAAATATATACGAGCATGAAGAAAACCTCACCGAATTTTGGTGTGATCATAGCTGCAGGACGGTTAAGTTGTCTTTTTTAACACAGAATTCACATGCCTTTCAGAGATGACGACCTAAACAAATTCCTGGGATAAATTTTGGTTATCAAAAATTACAGCAGGATCTTGATCATATGAATTGTAGAATGGCTAACGGAGTTTAATGCTGATAATGCTGATAATGCGGAATCTTGGAATCATCTTTGATCAAACCCTCTCCTTCGACAAACACATCAAACACATCACCAAGACAGCCTTCTTCCACCTCAAAAACATCGCGCGTCTCCGTCCATCCCTCTCCTCCACAGCTGCAGAAACCCTCATCCACGCCTTCATCACCTCCCGTCTGGACTACTGCAACAGCCTCCTCTACGGCTCACCCTCAAAAATCATCAGTAAACTTCAATACATTCAAAACTCCGCTGCCCATCTACTCACCCACTCCCCGATCCGTGACCATATCACCCCCGTCCTTTACAAGCTCCACTGGCTCCCCATCCCCCAGAGAATCCAGTACAAAATCCTCCTCATGAACTACAAAGCCCTCCATAACCTGGCCCCATCCTACCTGACTGACCTCCTCCACAGACACACTCCCACCTGCACCCTCCGCTCTGCTGCTGCCAACCTCCTGCCCCCCCCCCCCCCCATCCGGACCAAACTCAGATCCTGGGGGGACAGGGCTTTCTCCATCGCTGCTCCCACCCTCTGGAACTCACTACCCCAAACCGTCAGAGACTCCTCCTCACTCACCACATTCAAAACATCACTGAAGTCTCACCTGTTCAGCACTGCCTTCAACCACTGACCGTCACCTCACCTTCTGTCTCCTTTTTCTGTTCGTTTACTTATTTATCTATTTACTTTCTACTCTATGTTCTAGTAATCCCTGTAAAGCATCTTTTAGTGTTTGAAAAGCACTATATAACAGTATAACAGTATAACAGAACTTTATTGTCATTCGGTATAAATACCGAACGAAATTTCAGCAGTCACAAGACACAGCAAAAAAGAAAAGAACACAGGACACACGACCCCAACAGAAACATCCATCACAGTGACTCCAAACACCCCCTCACTGTGATGGAAGGCAACAAAACTTCCACTCTCTTCCCCCCGCACCCACGGACAGGCAGCTCGACCCCTACCGAGGCAAACGACACGCACAGCCCCCGCAAGGGGATGGAAGGCCCCGCGGCCGAGCTGCCCCGGGCACCGAAACGTCCCGCGGCCGCACCGGGCGATGTTAAGTCCAGAGGCCAAGCCGCGCCGGGCGATGGAAGGCCCCGCGGCCGCTGCTAAGTCCCGCGGCCGAGCCGCACCGGGCACTGAAACGTCCCGCGGCCGAGCCGCGCCGGGCACTGTTAGGTCCCGCGGCCGAGCCGCGCCGGCGATGTAACGTCCAGCGGCCGGGCCGAGCCGCTCCGGGCGATGTAAGGCCCCGCGGCCGATGGAAGGTCCCGCGGCCGAGCTGCGCCCCGGGGAAGAGACCTAATAAAAGAAAGGTTTCACCCCCACCCTCACCCCCACACATACACAGCCAAAAACAGAATCAAAAACCATCCCAACACCGACACAAACAAAAAATGTAATGCATTATTATTATTATTATTATAATAGCACGTGTTATGTTTTGGTAAGTCTAACCAGAGCAGAAACCACACATTGAATAACAGACCCCTGGGAGATGTTTTAGAGCAGAGGGACCTAGAAGTGCAGGGACATAGTTATGTGAAAGTTCGACATTGGTAGATAGGGTGGTGATAAAGGCTTAATTACATTGGTCAGAGTATTGAGTATAGAGGTTGTTATGTTGCAGTTGTGCAATAAGTTGGGCAGGCAGCATTCGGAATAGTGCGTTCAATTTTGGTCATCCTGCGACAGGAAGGACGTCATTAAGTTGGAAATAGTGCATAGACGATTTGGAAATGCTAGAACTCGAGGACCTGAGGGAGAGGTTGAACAGGCTCAGAGTTTATTCATTGGAGCGCAGAAGGCGGAGGGATGCATGGCAGATGCAGTATAATGTGGATAAATGTGAAGTTATCCACTTTGGTGGCAAGAACTGGAAGGCAGATTATTATCTGAGTGGTAGACACAAAATGCTGGAGTAACTCAGCGGGTCAGCCAGCATCTCTGGAGGGAAGGAATGGGTGACGTTTCGGGTCGAGACCTTTCTTCTGGCTCTTTGAAGTTTATCTGGATGGTGTTAGGTTAGGAAAAGGGGAAGGTCAACGAGATCTGGGTGCCCTAGTACATAAGTCACTGAAAGTAAGCATGCAGGTACAACAGGCATGTTGGCCTTCATAACGAGAGGAGTTGAGCAGAGGAGCAGAGTTCCTTCTGCAGTAGAAAATGACCCTGATGAGACCATAACTGGAGTATTGTGTGCAATTTTAGTCTCCTAATATGAGGAAGGACGTTCTTACAATTGAGGGACGGCAGCGTAGATTCACGTGGTTAATTCCCGGGATGGCGGGACTGCCATATGATGAAACAATGGAGCGACTGTGTTTGTATTAACTGGAATTTAGAAGGATGAGAGGGGATCTTGTAGAAACATATAAAATTATTAAGTGATTGGACACGCTGCATGCAGGAAACATGTTCCCGATATCGGGGGAGTCCAGAACCAGGGGCCGCAGCTTAAGAATATGGGGTAGACCATATAGAACTGAGATGAGGAAATAAATTCACAAAGAGAGTTGCGAATTTGTGGAATTCTATGCCTCAGAAGGCAGTGGAGGCCGATTCACTGAATGCATTTAAAATAAAGTTAGACAGAGCACTTAGAACTAGCGGAATCAAGGAGTATGGGGAAAAGGCAGGAACGGGGTACAGATTGTAGATGATCAGCCATGATCCTTGAATGGCGGTGCGGTCTCGAAGGGCCTAATGGCCTACTCCTGCACCTATTGTCTATATATCTATGTATCTATGATCTTATATTGTTGTATAAAATCAGAAGCGGTATACCATCAGAAGCGGGAAACGCACGGTGGCTTTTACCCAGTGTATAAACAATAAAAGGACATAGGTTTAATGTGAGAGGGCAACGATTCCATAGGAATCTGAGGAGTAACTTTTTCCCGACAGATGGTGGTGGATAAATGGAACGGGCTGCCAGATAAGGTAGTTGGGGCAGGTACTATAACAACATTCAAAAGACATTTAGGCAGGTACGTGGATCGGAAAGGGTTGAAGCAATATGGGCCAAACGCTGGAAGGCGGAACTAGGGTAGATGGGGCACCTCGGTCCGCATGGACAATTTGACCAAAGGTCGTAGTTCCGAAATTTGTAACAACATGCCGCATGCGTGAAGAAACAGGCAGCTGGTAAAGCTGGCAATCAATGACTGTGGAGATCAGGCAAGAAAGATTAATGGATGCCAATGTTCAGAATAGCCAGCATGTTCATTCGCAGAACTTTTTGGGGGGACGTAATGGATTGCATCTGCTCTTTATGTTGTCATGCTCTCATGCTCTTTGTGCTTGTGTTTTTGTGCACAACAGGTCTCCATGTAACGGGACCCTTTCCTATATTATGAATCCGTTCACACAGTTTCCTCCGCATCGTGTCACTTCACTCTTTGTGCAAAATGTATAATTTGTTTGTCCATCCCCCATCTGTATCTGAAGCTATTCACTCACATTCTCACTCTTTACGACATTCTCGAGTTACATTTGACGTGAATGGCATTCGGCAACCTGCCGCTTGTGAATGGACCCTCGAATCAGGATTCGGAGATCATGATATGTGATTACGCCATGCTTATTTAGCGCACCTTTCAACGTGGTGTAGTCTACCAGAATACACAAAGAGTTGGAAAACAGTTTTACAGCTAATACCAGTCCTACACACTTGTCCGTACCCTGTAGTACAAACAGTGATCTCACGTCGATTAAGTTATTCCCTGGCCATTAATAAAGGGGAGTTGAGTTCAGGATATTCTCCTCCACACCTTTTCCATTTCGGTGTAATAAACAAGTGGCCAAAAGTTGAAATGGAATGAAAATCGCAATTCATAAACTTTACAGTCTAATCTTGAAATCTCAGTGCTTAATTAGCAAGACGTAGTTCAGTTTAGAGATACAGCCGGGAAATAGGCCCTTCGGCCCACCTAGTACGCACCGACCAGCGATCCCCGCACATTAACACTATCTACATACACCAGGACGTGCACGTCCTTGGAGTGTGGGAGTAAACCGAAGATCTCGGAGAAATTCCTCGCAGGCAACGGGGAGAACGTACAAACCCCGTCTAAGCAAGCACTACTTGGTCAGGATCGAATCCGGGACGCGGGGCTCTGGCGCTGTGAGGCATCAACTGCACCGCTGCTCTACCGTGCCGCCTATGATGGGTGTATTTCGTATATTTTGGATATGTTTATTCCTGTTACCAGCCTAGTCGGATTCCCGCATTCAGCTGCCATTAGAACTAATGAGGTCGGTGTCAGCATTCAGCAGACGCCGCATTGAAAGGTCATCAGTCTTTGATTAATGTTGAACGGTATAGCCGCCCAGCAAAGAAATAAAAAGGGCTGGGTTACAAGCAAGTGTCAGTCGCGTTCCATTCTTAATTTCCCACCTGTTTAATTGCCCACCTGTAGTACACTGCCGACCGCAACATATGAAGTCGGGTTTATCCCTTGCTTCATATAGAAGGAGGCTCTCGATATCTTTCAGGAAGTAAAACTACGGTATGAGTCACTGAGTAAAATTATACCGCAGGTTGACAGGTGGGCTGAGTGGGCGGAGGGGGTTAATGTCATGCTGACTTGGTGAAAGCCGCTGCCATCTGCATCGCGATGAAAGTTCAAACGCATAATGACATTCATTAGGCACAAGCTTGGCAATATTCGACCAAAGATAACCACTGACTTCATTGAGGTTTTTAATCCTTGCCTCTTCAATAAACTTAACTTACACGCTAGCCGTAGAAAGCTTTGTAGATATTTTTACGACTGATCAATGCAAAGACGAGGTCACCTGCTGCTCGTACCGTCCATCCCCTGGTCACAGTTTATACCTTCACCGGCCAAAATGTTCGAAAACACCTTCTTTATATAACTCTATCACTCTGTGTGCACGAAAAGCAAAACATCACAACTTACTTCTACTGAGAGTGTAGGAATTAATAATGGCGAAAAACAGAAGATGTTAGGTGAATTCAAAAGATGTCCTATATCGGTTTCGCCAGAGAGGATGTAGCTAAAATTCCAAAAACAGAAATTGGAAAGGAGGTGGGATTTAGGAAAATTATAATTAGAAATAATACAGAGTACAGTATAGGAGCAGGGTTCACAACTCTTCCTGTTTGATGGCTTCGTCCAAGGATTTCAAAACGAATGGCTGCTGAGGGAGTTGGTACGTGGCTTTTGATTTTACAAAACTTCCCTGAATGTGGGAAGTCCCATTAGATTGGAAAATGGGAAATATGACAGGATGCCCAGGTTTTCTCCAACAGTGGCAATGCCCAGCTGATGAGCCCAATTGATTTTCTGATCAAAGCAAATTCCATGGTTTTATGGTGCTGAACGCAGTGCCGTCAGATGGACTCTTTGGACTCGGTTCCGCGGTTGGACTCTTTTTTTAGAAGTGATCATTTGTGTGGCAATTTCCAGCGCACGAGTTAGATGGCATTTTTAGGTCCGTGCCTGAGTATCCATGAACTCTAACTGCAAGCTGCCCTGGACTGCTTCATTCTCTGAGGAGTGACGAATGGAATCACACATGTTGTCACATCAGCATTACTACAATGACAGTACTGTGAACGTACTGGAGATGGTATAGAATGTATCTGGACAACATAAGCTCGTCAATGTCGTCAGATAAATAGACGTCTTCTTTTCGACTTCATAACTTAATTTTCATGTACCTTGTGCTGTTACAACCACATGACCCTAGTTCGGATGCCCAATGTACATTTTTCATTTCACTGCACAACTGGTTCACCTGTTGGCTAAGCAACTGACAACACAGAATCGAATCTTTTGATTGTCACGAATATACACTTAAATTGGCAAGGCAGAGACGGATATGGTCCTAATGCCAGAAAATTGGATTAATATTTATATGTGCAAAACGTTGGCATGGACGCGTGGGGCTGACGAGGTTGGCCCTGTGTTGCACAACTCTGTGACTGCATTTAAAGGAATTGTGCTCACATAATGACATATAGTCCTCTTACTCCATTCCTTTAAACATTCAAACAGATGCCAGGAGCTCAACACTGGAAAATGAATTAAGGCAAAAATAAAAGGCTCTTTGCAGGAGCAAGGGGGCACGACAAAAGCAAATCCGCTAAAGTAAACGTCATATTCCTTTTCTCCAGAGATGCTGTCTGACCCGCTGAGTAACTGCAGCTTTTTTTTGTGTCTATCTAAAGTTTGTACTGTCTGCTGTGTTTGATTGCATCATCTGGACTGCTTTAATTTCGCTGTACTTTGTGTAGTGACAATAAAGGTTTTTTACATTTTACATTTTTACATTTACAAGTTAAGGAGACATCTTTGATGTGAAGGTAAGCAAAATGTTATTAAATTCCAAACCTCCAATCTCAAGGCAGAGGATATTTCTGAACATCTGCACAAATACATTTTAACTGTCCTCGGGGACGGGCACAATGACGTTGTATTTGTTATTCAGGACTAAGAATATGAAGTAAACATAGTTCAGGTATCTTGGATCATTGAAAGGGACTAAATCACAAGGCCGTAGTTACATTCATTCCAGGATTTTAAAAGAAAAAAGGTAGGTGATAGCATAGGCCCTGGTTTACTTTTCAATGCTTCTTTCGCAATTGCTGTTACCCCAGCTAACTGAAATCGTACTGACGTGGTTCCTTTGTTTAAATTGACAGAAAGAGTTTAGAAGCATGATTTTAGGGCAACTGCCCTTTCTCTATTGTCAGCAATACAAGGGAGGTAGTTATTGACTTCAGGAAACATGGCGGAGGTGGGGGGGTGGGGGGTACACGGCCCAGTCACAAACTGCGGAAGTAGATATTGTTAAGGGCTTCAAGCTCCTACCAGCCACAATTTGCTGCGGCTCAAACATATTGAGGCTACGGCCAACACATCACATCATTGCCTCGCTTCCTCCTAAGATTAAGGAAACTCAACATGTCTCCAACGATTCTCACCAACGTAGTTTTAAGTTTATAGTTATCATCGACCCGAGTACCGTGAAGTGAAAGAGTTGTTTTTCATGCTATCCCATCAGATCAAATAATACTTATAAGGTACTTAAATGCCATCAAGTCAAACACAAGTATATTAGATAGAGCAAAGTGGAAGGTATGGAGTACTGAATATTGATCTCAGCATTATACCGCATCAGTTCCATAGACAAAATTCAATGTCCGCTATGCGGTGTAAGTGAACGTGACAGTACACTGTCTTACGGAAGGACTGATCAGAAGCCTGGTAACGGAGACGAAGAAGTTGTTCTTGAGTTTGATGGTGGGCGCCTTCAAGTTTCTATCCACTCTATTCGCATCAGCTCTATCTAAGACCGTAAAAAATAAATCAGAGTTGTGGATGTAACCCATTTTATCACAGTCTTCCCCTTTCCCCTACTAATTCCATCGACATTACTCATTGCCTCGGGAATACAGCCAACATAATCAATGACCATGTATACCTCTGTCATTTCCTTTTTATTCCTCTCCCATTTGCAGGAAATACAAAAGTATAAAAGTACGTAGCACCAGATTCTGAGACAGCTTCTTCTACGTTGTTGTCAGAGTGCCCAATGAGCTAATGGTGTACTCCAGACCTCTCAACCTACCCCATTGTAGCCCTTACAATGTTTTCATCTGCGCTTTCTCTTCAGGTGTAACACTATAACACTAATATTACATGCAGCACTTTTGTATTTTCCCTTCATTCTGCCTGTTGAACTTAAGCATGACATGTTAGTGCACATAGAATCATAGAGTGAAAGAGTGATACATTGTGGAAACAGGCCCTTCTGCCCAACTTGCCCACACCGGCCAACATATCTCAACAATACAAGTCCAGGTTGCCTGCGTTTGGTCCATATCTCTCCAAACCTGTCCTATTTATGTACCTGTTTAACTGTTTCTTAAACGTTGTGGTAGTCCCAGGTTTAACTACCTCCTCTGGCAGCTTGTTCCTTATATCCACCACCCTTTGTGTACAAAAGTCACTCCTCAGCTTTCTATAAAATCTTTTCCCCTTCACCTTAAACCTATGTCTTTTCCCCTTCACCTTAAACCTAAACCTGGTCCTCGATTCACCTATGCTGGGCAAGAGACTGTGCATCGTCCCGATCTTTTCGTCGCAAGATTTTACACACCTCCATGAGACCACCCCTCATCCTCCTGCGCTCCAAGGAATAGAGTCCCAGCCTACTCAACCTCTCCCTTTCGCTCAGACCGTCTAGTCCTGGCAACATGGTCGTAAATCTTCACTGTCCCCTTTCCAGCTTGACAAAATCTTTCCGATAACACGGTTCCCAGAACTGAAAACAATACTCTAATTGCAGTCTTACCAACGTCTTATACAACTGCAGCATGACTTCCCAACTTCTCTACTCAATACTCTGACTGATGAAGGCAAATGTGCCAAAAGTGCTTTTGACCACCTTATCCACCTGTGACTCGACCTTCAAGGTACCATGCAACTGCACTCCTAGTTCCCTCTGCTCTACTTAATAATAATAATAATAATAATAATATTCATTTATTGTCATTGCAACGAGTACAACGAAATTAAAAAATAGCCAATCCTGACGGTGCGTACAAACATATATGCAATAAATGCAAAAACAAATAAATACATAAATACAATTAAATACAATTATGTTAAGTACAAAGATTTTTTAGTGTTGCCTAGTGCAAAGGTAGTGTTCAGTTCTCGTATGGCCCTGGGGTAAAAACTGTTCTTAAGTCTGTTTGTTCGGGATTTTATCGACCTGAAACGTCGACCAGAGGGCAGATGAACAAACAGACGGTGGCCGGGGTGGGCCACCCTCCAGAGCCCTACCATTCACTGTGTCGGTGCTACCCATGTTAGACTTTCCAAAATGCAACACCTCACATTTCTCTGTGTTAAATTCCATCAACCAATCTTCAACCCACCTGGCCAATCGATCAAGACCCTGCTGCAATTTTTCCACAACCATCTTCACTATGTGCAAAACTACCCATTTTTGTATTATCAGCAAATTGTTGATCTTGCCATGTATATTCTCATCCAAATCATTGATGCAGATGATAAACAGTGACGAGCCTAGCACCGAACTCTGAGGCACACCACTGGTTACAGTCTTGCAGTTTAATATGATCTCACTGGATAGCATGCAATCAAAGGTTTCACTGTTCCTCGCTGCAATTATAAACCAATACAATACGGATACAAAAAGGATGAACTGAGAAACTCACCCTAACGTTGATGGTAAGCAACTTGGTGGAAAGGAGTTAGAACAGCATTCAGCGAGATATTTATCAATGGCCCTCAAATGAATTTGTCAAGGAAAATTCATGTCCGAATATGTTAATTTTCTGATAGGCACCACACACTGACTAATGCAACTGGATGGATGCATTCATAGAAACATAGAAACATAGAAAATAGGTGCAGGAGTAGGCCATTCGGCCCTTCGAGCCTGCACCGCCATTCAATATGATCATGGCTGATCATCCAGCTCAGTAGCCTGTACCTGCCTTCTCTCCATACCCCCTGATCCCTTTAGCAAAAAGGGCCACATCTAACTCCCTTTTAAATATAGCCAATGAACTGGCCTCAACTACCTTCTGTGGCAGAGAATTCCACAGACTCACCACTCTCTGTGAGAAGAAATGTTTTCTCATCTCGGTCCTAAAAGACTTCCCCCTTATCCTTAAGCTGTGACCCCTGGTTCTGGACTCCCCCAACATCGGGAACAATCTTCCCGCATCTAGCCTCTCCAACCCCTTAAGAATTTTATATGTTTCTATAAGATCCCCCCTCAGTCTTCTAAATTCCAGCGAGTACAAGCCCAGTCTATCCAGTCTTTCCTCATATGAAAGTCCCGCCATCCCAGGGATCAATCTGGTGAACCTTCTCTGTACTCCCTCTAAGGCAAGAACGTCTTTCCTCAGGTTAGGAGACCAAAACTGCACACAATACTCCAGGTGCGGTCTCACCAAGGCCCTGTACAACTGCAGCAGAACCTCCTTGCTCCTAAACTGAAATCCTCTTGCTATGAATGCCAACATACCATTCGCTTTCTTCACTGCCTGCTGCACCTGCACGCTTGCTTTCAATGACTGGTGCACCATGACACCCAGGTCATGTTGCATCTCCCCTTCTCCCAATCGGTCACCATTCAGGTAATACTCTGCTTTCCTGTTCTTGCCGCCAAAGTGGATAACCTCACATTTATCCACATTATATTGCATCTGCCATGCATTTGCCCACTCGCCTAATCTATCCAAGTCACTCTGCAGCCTCCTAGCATCCTCCTCGCAGCTAACACTGCCACCCAGCTTCGTGTCATCCGCAAACTTAGAGATGTTGCATTCAAATCCCTCGTCCAAATCATTAATATACACTGTAAATACCTGGGGTCCCAGCACAGCCTTGCGGTACCCCACTAGTCACTGCCTGCCATTCCGAAAAGGACCCGTTTATTCCTACTCTTTGCTTCCTGTCCGCCAACCAATTTTCTATCCACCTCAACACTGAACCCCCAATACCGTGTGCTTTAAGTTTGTACACCAATCTCCTATGTGGGACCTTGTCGAAGGCCTTCTGAAAGTCCAGATATAACACATCGACTGGTTCTCCCTTATCCACTCTACTAGTTACATCCTCGAAAAATTCTATAAGATTCGTCAGACATGATTTGCCTTTGGTAAATCCATGCTGACTTTGTCCGATGATTTCACCACTTTCCAAATGTGATGCTATCACATCTTTAATAACTGACTCTAGCATTTTCCTCACTACCGATGTTAGGCTAACTGGTCTATAATTCCCCGTTTTCTCTCTCCCTCCCTTTTTAAAAAGTGGGGTTACATTAGCTACCCTCCAGTCCTCAGGAACTACTCCAGAATCTAAAGAGTTTTGAAAAATTATCGCTAATGCATCCACTATTTCTGAGGCTACTTCCTTAAGCACTCTGGGATGCAGCCTATCTGGCCCTGGGGATTTATCTGCCTTTCATCCATTTAATTTACCTAACACCACTTCCCGACTAACCTGGATTTCCCTCAGTTCCTCCATCTCATTAGACCCCCGGTCCCCCGCTATTTCCGGCAGACGGTTTATGTCTTCCTTAGTGAAGACAGAACCAAAGTATTTGTTCAATTGGTCTGCCATCTCCTTGTTCCCTATGATCAATTCACCTGTTTCCGACTGCAAGGGACCTACATTTGTCTTAACTAATCTTTTTCTCTTGACATATCTATAAAAGCTTTTGCAGTCAGTTTTTATGTTCCTTGCCAGTTTTCCCTCATAATCTATTTTCCCTTTCCTAATTAAGCCCTTTGTCCTCCTCTGCTGGACTCTGAATTTCTCCCAGTCCTCTGGTATGCTACTTTTTCTGGCTAATCTGTATGCTTCATCTTTTGTTTTAATACTATCCTTGATTTCCCTTGTTAGCCACGGATGCACTACCTTTCCTGGTTTGTTCTTTTGCCAAACTGGGATGAACACTTGTTGTAGTTCATCCATGCTACCTTTAAATGCCTTCCATTGCATGTCCACCGTCAACCCTTAGATCGACTGGGCTTGTACTCACTCATCATACCTCAGTCCCGCCATCCCGGCAATTCACTGGTGAACCTACGCTGTACTCCCTCAATAGCAATAATGTCCTTCCTCAAATTAGGAGACCAAAATTGTCCACAATACTCCAGCTGCGGAGTATTCAGCTGGGGACTCCAGCTGAAGACCCTGTACAAATGCAGTCGGACCTCCTTGCTCCTAAACTCAAATTCTCTCGCAATGAAAGCCAACATTAGCTTTCTTCGCTGCCTGCTGTAACTGCATGCTTACTTTTAGTGACTGATGTACAAGCACACACAGGTCTAGTTGCACCTCCCCGTCTCCTAATCTGACACCATTCAGATAATAATCTGCCTTCCTGTTTGAATCATATTGAATGTCGATGCAGGCTCGAAGGGCCAAATGGCCTACTCCTGCACCTATTGTCTCTGTTTCTATGTTTTTATGCTACATTCCATTTTACAATATTTCAGGTAGAATGGACTATCAAAACGATTTACCTAGCATTAAAATCAGATCAAGTTGGAGAGAAGATCATCATACGATCATGAGGTATAGGAGTAGAATTAGATCATTCAGCCCATCAAGTCTACTTCACCATTCAATCATGGCTGATCTATCTCTCTCTCTCTCAAAAACCGTTCTCCTGCCTTCTTCACATAACCTCTGACACGTACTAATCAAGAATCTATCGATCTCTGCCTTAAATATATCCGCTGACTTTGCCTCCACAGCCGCATGTGGCAAAGAATTCACAGATTCACCACTCTATGGCTAAAATATTTCCTCCTCATCTCCTTATCATATCATATCATATACATACAGCCGGAAACAGGCCTTTTCGGCCCTCCAAGTCCGTGCCGCCCAGTGCCGCCCAGTCATAAAGAACGTTCTTTAATTATGAGGCTTGGACCTCTCGTCCTAGGCTCTTCCAGTAGTGGAAACATCCTCTCCACACCCACTCGACATCCAAGCCTATCCTTATTCTGATGTTTCAATGAGGACCCCGCTAATTCTTCTGAACTCCAGCGAATATAGGCCCAGTGCCGTAAACGCTCATCAGATGTTAACCTACTAATTCCTGGGATCATTCTTGTAAACCTCCTGTGGACCGTCTTCAGAGCCAGCACATTCTTCTTCAGATATGGTGCCCAAAATTGCTCACATTATTCCAAATGTGGCCCGACTAGCGCCTTCTAGAGCTTCAGCATTACACCTCTGTTTTTGTATATCATTACTCTCGAAATAAATGCTAGCATTTGGTTTGCTTTCTTTACTACCGATTCGACTTGCAGATTAACTTTATGGGAATCCTGCACCGGCCCTCCCAAGTCGCTTTGCACCTCCGATTACTGGATTCTCTCTCCATTTCGAAAATAATCTACGCTTTTTTTCCTACTACCAAAATGTAGGACTCCACACTTTGCTACACTATATTTCATGTGCCACTTCTCTGCACACTCTCTCAAACTATCCAAGTCCTTCTGCAGAGTCCCTGCTTTTCTGTACACTACCTGACCCTCCACCTATTTTCATATCATCCGCAAAACTGGCCCTGAAACCTTCAATCCCCTCATCCAAATCATTAATATACAACGTGAAGAGCAGCTCTCCACCGAGTCCCGCGGAACTCCGCTAGTCGCTGGCAGCCAACCAGAAAAATCACCATTATTGCCACTCTTTGCCTTCTGCCATCCAGCTAGTATCTGCCCTTTCAATCCATGGGCTCTCATCTTCCACAGCAGCCTCCCAAGTGGCACCTTATCAAGGGCTTTCTGAAAATCTAGCTATTCAACATCTACCGACTCTCCTGTGCCTGTTATTCCTTTATTAAATAATGCCAATTTTGCTATTATTTTTCTTGGCAAACAGCGGCGCATAGAGCAATTTGGAGATTAATTTTGTGTCTACAGTTCTTGTGCCCGTCTCATAAGACATCTGATCAATCCAATAACAGTAAAAGGTCTTCGCAAATAAACAGTCCAAACAAAATGTGCAGCACAACCTTTCAAATAGCGACTTTTTTTGTTTTAACTATTATGTCCCAGATCACGATGAGGCAAGACGGCCAGGTGGCAGAATTGGGCCAGTGTTCAGTTACGGCTCAACAATCACCATTCATTCGTACAGCTGGGCGTTATTTTGCGAGAAACCAAAATAATATGATCTGTTAGGTACAGCATAATAGACCGTTATTTGTTTTAAATGATTTATATTAAACTACTTATTAACAACTCTTGCTGTCCATTTACCAACCCATCACACAGTATATGAATTATTGGATACATGCATATATTTTTCAGAAATAGTTTATTTTCTATTCTTAGTTCCTGCAGGCACAAAACTATGATTATGTAAATCTGGGGCGAACCCACCCCGCATCAAGCAGTTTCACATCACAAAAAAAATCAACCTAACATTGTTGAACCATGCAAGTCTGAAGTGGAGCAGGAAGCAACAAAATGTGCAAGATGTTGATAAGAAGGGCAAAATCTCCCACAAGTTCGTTGTTATTAATAATTGTACAATAAGTACAGAATTTCTGCACCATTTTATGAGGCTGAGAAGTGGTTCTAAAATGTTGTGGCACAAACCTGCAAACTCGGTGAATATATTCCAAAGTTGTTAACAGCAAGAGGTGCACAGGTTGCTCGCAAAATTTACGGGTTCTTAAGTTTTATTAACTCACGCGTTGAATAGAAACAATGGAGACTTTATCAAATTATAATGCTAATCACATCACGTATATCCCACACAGCTGAAATTCTGCCGTGAGAAACGAACACTGCGGACAACCTCTTGCACTACCATCTTCCTTCTTTCCTAATTGTGTTTGTACTAATGTCGTGTGTTTTTGCCGCCTCTTTCCCTTTTCTGCCTTAGAGATGTTTGTGTATTTCGTGTATAATGTACGGTTTCACGTGTTTGTCTGAGACCATTTGCCTGTGATACTGCTGCGAGCAACATTATGATTGTATACGTATCTTACCGTACTTAACGAGAGAGAAAAACACACGTAACTTGAAGGTGATGCTGCTGTGCGTCACAGTACTTATGACAATAAATGTGACTTGAATTGACATGAAGGGAATGCTTAGCATTGCCACGAAAACATAATCAATGCATGAAAAATAATTGGTGGAACTATGCTTTCCTTCAAGCCCGCTTAAGCATTCACGATATATTGGTTGATCTGAACTTGGCCTCAGTACTTCCTGTCTGATGACCAGAATCTTTGAAACTGAGTTGAGGAAGGACCAGGTGGAGTTTGGATTGTTCTTCAGTCGATAACAGAGACGAACGAGGCATTTATAGACAATAGACAATAGACAATAGGTGCAGGAGTAGGCCATTCAGCCCTTCGAGCCAGCACCGCCATTCAATGCGATCATGGCTGATCACTCTCAATCAGTACCCCGTTCCTGCCTTCTCCCCATACCCCCTCACTTCGCTATCCTTAAGAGCTCTATCCAGCTCTCTCTTGAAGGCCTCCACTGCCTTCTGAGGCAGAGAATTCCACACCTTCACCACTCTCTGACTGAAAAAGTTATTCCTCATCTCCGTGCTAAATGGCCTACCCCTGATTCTTAAACTGTGGCCCCTTGTTCTGGACTCCCCCAACATTGGGAACATGTTTCCTGCCTCTAATGTGTCCAATCCCCTAATTATCTTATATGTTTCAATAAGATCCATTTAAGAGTCATTTAATAAAAGTGTTCAGTTACATGATCTTTTGATTGAAAAGTTTAAAAAAAAACAGTTTTCATATGCAAAAGTGTTTGATGCCAAAGGACTCAGATTTAAATAAATGGCAAAAAAGCCAATTGTAATTTCATTTTACGATCTTCTGCGATTGGAATGTGGCTGAAAGCAATTCAACGATAATAGTTAATTGAGATACTTAAAAAGGAAATGTTTGCTAAACTGTGGGGAAGGACAATTAACGTTTAATGAAATCTTTTGACATCGGCCAGAAGCACAAAAGGCAGATTGCCCATTCAGTATGTCTATGATAAATCATGATCAATAAATTCAGTTTAGTTTAGTTTATTGTCCAGTATACCGAGGTACAGTGAAAAGCTTTTGTTGCGTCAACAGTCAATAGAAAATATGATCGGGATACCAGTGATTTGTCTCAAGACTATCTGTATTGGTATAAAGGCTATTCATTGCATGGAATTGCTTATGCTGTCGAAACACGAATTAAGAAATGAATGAATTAAGGCTCTTAGGTATGTGGCTAGTCCGTCTCGTATCTGAATGTGTCCCGAGTGGCAATGAAGATGGCTTTTTCTGGTTGATTGCCAGTGACTAGCGGTGTTCCGCAGGAGTCGGAGCTGGGGCTATAACTCTTAACGTTGTATATTAATGATTTGGACGAGGGGATTGAAGGCTTTGTCGCTAGGTTTTGCGCATGGTACAGAATAGTTGGAAGGGCAGGTAGTGTAGAAAAAGGAGGGACTCCGCAGAAGGGCTTGGACAGTTTGGGAGAGTGGGCAGAGAAGCGGCATTGGGAATTCTAATGCAGCAAAGTGTGGACTCGTGCATTTTGGTAGTAGGAATAAAGGTATAGACTAGGTTCTAAATGGGGAGAGAATTAGGCCAGTGTTGGCAAGTTGAGCCGAAGGGTCTGTTTCGAACCTGTATTACTCCATGATTCTATGACTCTAATCCAGAAATCGGAGGTGCAATTGTGCACGTGGGAGTGCGAAAAGTTAACCTGCAAGTTGAATCGGTAGTAAAGAAAGCAAACTCAATGTTAGCATTTATTTCACGAGGGCTAGAATATTTAACAAAAAAAAGGGATGTAATGCAGAGCCTCTATAAGGCGCTGTTCAGGCCATATTTGGAGCATTGTGAGCAATTTTGGGCACCATATCTGTGGGAGGACGTGCTGGCTCTAGGGAAGGTTCGGACGACCTTTACATGAATGATCCCAGGAATTACTGGGTTAACATGTGATGAGAATTTGACGGCAATGGGCCTGTACTTGCTGGAGTTTAGAAGAATGAGGAGACACCTCATTGAAACGTCCCTGATAGTGAAAGGCCTGGAGAGAGAACGTGGAGAGGATGGTTCCCCTGGTGGGAGAGTCTGGGAGTAGAGATCATGGACTCATAATTAAAGGACGTCCCTTTCGGAAGGGGATGAGAATGAATTTATTTAGGCAGAAGTTGTTGAATATGTGAAATACTTTGCCACAGAAGGCTGTGGAGTTCGTCAATTGATGTGTTTTAAGATATATAGATTCTTGATTAGTGCGGGTGTCAGGTGTTATGGGAGAAGGTAGAAGAATGGGGTAAGGAGGGAGAGATAGATCAGCCACGATTGAATGGCGGAATAGACGCGAAGGGACGAATGGCCTAATTCTATTCCTATCACTTAAGACCTTATGAGTATGTGACTCTGGAAAGCTGTTCCACAAATAAAAACTGCCTGCCCACATACACAGTTTTATTTGTTGACTTTTTAAATTTTCTAATTCTTTTTTTATGGAATTATGGTGATTTTAGCCGCGCAGCATCCAAGACACAACTCTATAGTCTGATTATTTGCTAACTGAAGGATTGTGCATAAACCATGCAGGTGGATTTTTTTCCTTCTTCTTTTAAGTAATGCAATGAAAGTACAGTATATCCCATACAACAGACATTCTAATCTGAATCAGTCAGATGAAGCGTCCCGAACCGATACGTCGCTTATCGATTTGTACCCCTATTGCTGCCTGAATTGCTCCAGCACATAGTCTTTGCTCAAGATTGCAGCATTTGTAGTTCATGGTAATCTTATTGTGGTAATCGTGTCAATGTTCTCATTCGGTGAGTGGTGTGAGGGGAGCACACACACTTGCATGTGACCACTTTATAACGTGTACGGCATAAAACGGCGTCCACGGTTCAGCCTGTCCATGCTGATCATGAATCACGAAGCACTAATTATTCTAACCAGATTGACCTGCACTTGGTCCGTAATCTTCCATATCTTGGTGATTTGATTGCTCCAGTATATACTTCCAAAATATGGTGTCAGTCTCTGCATCCGCTATTCTCTCAAGCAGTGCATTCCAAATTCCAGCTATCCCTCTGGGTAAACACTTTTATTTTCTGAAACTTTTATTTTTTATTATCTTCAACCAATTCCCTTTGTAGAGACCTTACGTAGATATGGGGCAATATTCAATAATCTCTAATCTATCTGTACCCCACATAATTTTGTACACCCCCATCAGTTCGTTCATTTGCCTTCTCTATTATCACCCTCGCAGTCCTACAGCTATTTCCATCATATTTGCCAATATGGATCTCATGGCCTCTATATGCTAATCTGCTGATTTATTGCTGTAGAGGAACATTAGTTATCCACCTCAGTGGACGGACCTGTTCACACTGGTAACATATTGCCAATATATATGGCTTGGTTGAGCATTTTATCACAAAGATCTTGGGCAATTTACCACTCACTCTGCACGGAGCCAAAACATCCATAAAAATAGACGTGCAGCCCAGGAGTTGCTCAATCAGCCACAATGCCCCACAGTCTGAAGAAGCGACTCGACCCGAAACGTCACCCATTCCTTCACTCCTGAGATGCTGCCTACCCCGCTGAGTTACTCCAGCATTTTGTGTCTACCTACAATACCCCACAGACTGGCTACCGCCAACTTCTCCATCGCGATTCCTCCTCCAAAATTAGTCAGAGGAGACCTGGTTTCAATACCCATTACAAAGATTTATAAACATAATCCTATTCTGGAACTCCATTACTGTGGCTACTGTATGGCCTGTCGTGGTGTATTTAGGGGGATGTTGTGAAGACAACAATCCTTAAAATAGGCGCAATATTCCGCGATTGGCCCATTGTTGTTTATGGAAGTTCACTTACCACAAATTACCTGCTACATTCCTTACATTGGACTAATAACCCAAATCAGATACTGAACACTAAGTTTTTCTGTGTACCACTCAGCCACACTATACAGGTAATTTATAGCGACGAACTAAACGACTTCAAGAAATTAGGAAACCGAACCGGGGAAAACCCACACGCTCACAGCACAAGCAGCAGCGAACATCAGGATCGAACTCTCTTGCGCTGCGAGGCAGCGGGTCTCCGAGCAGCGCCACCGTGTGGCCTGTAACGGTGCAGCAGACGTTTTCACCAAACCTGCCATGAACATTCCATGCATTACCTTAAATGAGAGCAACCCCCGCCTATTTCCGTATTTTTAACCATCCACAAATGAATAGTTTATTTTTATTTATCTTGTTGAAACGTATGAAATGTTATTTTTTACGAAATCTTTCCAACCTTCCTTGCTCTGGGCAGATAGAAATCTTAACACATGCCATCATGCCTATGTTGCCAATAAATGTTTCCCACACTCGCTCTGAATATTCGCATTCCCCTCATTTATACATGATAAGAAACAATTCATATATTATCACAACAGGTCGTACAAACGAAAAAGGAAACTGAATTCAGAAGATAGTGTTACAGCCGCAGATAAAGCGCAGACAAGTGAAATGCAAGGGCTACAGCGAGGTCGATTAGGGGATGGAAAATGTACCTTATTTATAGGGATAGACACAAAGTGCTGGAGTAACTCAGTTCTGGAGAAAAAGGATGGGTCAAGTTTCGGGTCGTAGAAACATAGAAAACAGGTGCAGGAGTAGGCCAATCGGCCCTTCGAGCCAGCACTGACATTCAATATGATCATGGCTGACCATCCTAAATCAGTACCCGTTCATGCTATCTCCCCATATCCCTTGGTTTCGTTAGCCCAAAGAGCTATATCTAACTCTCGAAAACATCCAGTGAATTGGCCTCCACTGTCTTCTCTGGCAGATAATTCCACAGATTAATAACTCTCTGGATGAAAAGGTTATTTTTCATCTCAGTCCTAAATGGCATACCCCTTATTCTTAAACTGTGACTTCTGGTTCTGGACTCCCCCAACATCGGGAACATTTTTCCTGCATCTAGCCTGTCCAATCCCTTAAGAATTTATATGTTTCTATAAGGTCCCCTCTCATCCTTCTTAACTCCAATAAATATAAGCCCAGTCGATCCATTCATTCATCATTTGTCAGTCCCGCCATCCCAGGAATTAACCTGGTGAATCTACGTTGCACTCCCTCAATAGCAAGAATGTCCTTCCTCAAATTAGGAGACCAAAACTGCACACAATACTCCAGGTGTGGTCTCACCAGGGCCCTGCACAACTGCAGTCGGACCTCCTTGCTCCTAAACCCAAATCCTCCTGCTATGAAGGCCAACATGCCCTTTGCTTTCTTCACTACCTGGTGTATTGTACAGATGTACAAGCACACCCATGTCTCGTTGCACCTCCCATTTTCCTAACCTGACACCATTCAGGTAATAATTTGCCTTCTTGTTCTTGCGACCAAGCTGGATAACCTCACATTTACCCACATTATACTGCATCTGTCATGCGTCTGCCCACTCACCCAACCTATCCAAATCACTTTTCAGCCTCATAGCATCCTCCTCACAGCTGACACTGCCGCCCAGCTGCGTGTCATCTGCAAACTTGGAGATGTTACTTTTAATTCCTCCATCTAAATCGTTAATATATATTGTAAATAACTGGGGTCCCAGCACTGAGTCTTGCGGCACCCTACTAGTCACTGCCTGCCATTCTGAAAAGGACCTGTTAATTCCTATTCTGTGCTTCTTGTCTGCCAACCAGTTCTCTATCCATGTCAATACCCGACCACCAATTCCATGTGTTCTAATTTTACACATTAATCTGTGTGGGACCTTGCCAAAGGCTTTCTGAAAGTCCAGATACAACACACCCACTAGCTCTCCCTTATCTATTCTACATGTTAGATCTAAAAAAATCCAGAAGATTGGTCAAGAATGATTTCCCCTTCATAAATCCATGCTGACTTTGACCTTTCCTGTCACTGCTTTCCAAATGTGCTGCTATCAAATCTTTAACAATTGACTCAAGCATCTTCCCCACTACCGATATCAGGCTAACTGGTCCATAATTTCATTTCTCTCACCCTCCTTTCTTAAAAAGTGGGGTTACATTAGCTATCCTCCAGTCCACAGGAACCGATTCAGAGTCTACAGAACTTTGGAAATTAATCACCAAAGATTCCACGATTTCAAAGGCTACCTCCTTGAGCACTCTGGGATGTAGACCATCAGGCCCTGGGGATTTATCTGCCTACAGTCCCATCAGTTTACCGAACATCATTTCCTGACTAATGTGGATTCCCTTCAGATCCCCCCTCCCACGAGATCCTCGGTCCCCTAGTAGTTCTGGGAGATTGTTCGGGTCTTCCTTAGTGAAGACGGAACAAAAGTACTTAAGGAACCTACATTTGTCTTCACTAATCTTATCTTCCTCACTTATCCATAGGAGCCTTTACAGTCAGTTATTATATTCCCTCAAGCTTTCTTTCATGCTTTATTACTCCCCTCTTAATTAACCTTTGTCCTCTGTTGAATTCTATATTTCTCCCAGTCCTCCGGTTTGCTGCTTCCTCTTGCCAATTTATATGCCTCTTCCTTGGATTTAACTCTATGCCTAAATTCCCCCGTTAGCTACGGTTGCGCTGGCTTCTGTTTATTTTTTTACGCCAGACAGGTTTGAATAATTGTTATAATTCACCCATACAATCATTAAATCTTCGCCATTGCATATCTGTGGCCAACCCTTTAAGTATCAGTTGCCAATCTATCCCAGCCAATTCCCATCTCATGCCGATCGTCTTCAGCCCACACCGATCAAGATATCCCATTTAAACTGGACAAATTCAAGTCAAGATTGCTTTACTGACATATATACCGAAACAGGACAATGAAATTCTTACTCGCCTCTCCCCCTCAAAACCTTTCCAATCCATGTGACTAGCCAAATGTGTATTAAATGCTGTTAACTACTCTCCCTGGCAGTTCATTTTATGTTATCCACTTTCGCATCTACTCCCTCTACACAAGGGACAATTTACAGAAGCCAATGAACCTACAAACTCACATGTCTTTGGCTGTGGGAGGAAACCCACGCGTTCACCGGGCCAAAATAGGAACTCCACACAGACTGCACCTGATGTCAGGATTGACCTTAGGTCTCCAGCTGGGTGAGGCAACAGCTCTACCAGGTCTACTATTGTGCAAGACAGTAGGAAGTGGATGATAAAATGGGAGAACATTGAACTAGTGTGAATAGGTGATTGATGATTGGGATGGGCCGAAGGGCCTCTTTCCATGCTGTATCTCTGAATTAAACTGTTTGTCCATTCTCCTCATGCCCTGCATGGGTTGGCTTCCTCAAATGGGATCATCTTGAATTAGGAGTCATTGTTACCGAGTTAGGGGGTTAACCACTTAAATGGAAGAAAGCAGGAATCTCCTGTCATGGAGGACTGCAAATCATTGTCATTCTCTACCCCTGACAAATGTGACAGCAGGTGCACTGAACATATCCCAGGGAATTGTGTGCAGTGCTGGTTGCCCCATTACAAGAAGGATGTGGAGGATTTGGAGAGGATGCAGAATATAGACACAAAATGCTGGAGTAACTCAGCGGGACATGCAGCATCTCTGGAGAGAAGGAATGGGCGATGTTCAGGGTTGAGACCCTTCTTCAGAATGATATCAGGGGAGTGGGCGGGACAGAGATAAAATGTAGTCGGAGACAGTAAGACTGGTAAGAGAACTGGGAAGGGGGATGGGGGTGGAGAGTGAGGGAAAGCAAGGGCTGTGTAAGTTAGAGAAGTAAATGTTCGTACCGCTGAGGTGCAAGCAACCCAAGCGAAATATGAGATGGTGTTCCTCCAATTTGCTCTGGGCCTCACTCGGACAATGGAGGAGGCCCAGGACAGAAAGGTCAGTTTGGGAATGGGAGGGGGAGTTAAAATGTTGAATAACTGGGAGATCAGGTAGGTTTAGGCACACTGTGCGGAGGTGCTCAGCGAAACAATCGCCGAGTCTGCACTTGGTCTCGCTTATATACAGCAGTCCACATCTGGAACAGCAGATACAGTAGATGAGGTTGGAGGAGGTGCAAGTGAACCCCTGCCTCACCTGAAAAGACTGTCAGGTCCTTGGACAGAGTCGAGGGGGGAGGTATAGGGACATGTGTTACATCTCCTGCGGTTGCAGTGGAAAGTACCTGGGAAGGGGGTAGTTTGGGTGGGAGGGGATGAGTTGACCAGTGAGTTGTTAAGGGAACGGTCTCTGTGGAAGGCGAAAGGGGTGGTGATGGGAAGATGTGTCTGGTAGTGGGATCCCATTGGAGGTGGCAAAATACTTGGAGGATTATGTGCTGTATGTGACGGATGATGGGATGGAAGGTGAGGACAAAGGGGACTCTGTCCTTGTTATGAATGGGGGGAGGGTGAGCAAGATCGGAGTTGCGGGATATTGAGGAGACCGTAGTGAGAGCCTCATCCATAACGGAAGAGGGGAACCCCCGTTTGTGAAAGAATGAGGACATCTCCGATGACCTGGTATGGAACACCTCATCTTGGACGCAGATGCGGCGTAGACGGAGGAATTGGGAGTAGGGGTTAGAGCCTTTACAGGAAGCAGGGTGGGAAGAAGTCATAGAGTGATACAGTGTGCAAACAGGCCCTTGGGCCAACTCGCCCACACCGACCAACAATTTCCCAGCTACACTAGTCCCACTAGCCTGTGCTTGGTCCATATCCCTCCAAACCTGTCCTATCCATGTACTTGTCTAACTGTTTCTTAAACAATGGGATAGTCCCAGCCCCAACTACCTCCTCCGGCAGCTTGTGCCATATACCCACCACCCATTGTGTGAAAAAGTTACCCCTCGGATTCCTATTAAATCTTTTCCCTTTCACCTTGTAACCATGTCCTCTGGTCCTCCATTCCCCTCTGGGCAAAAGACTATGTGCATCTATCCGATCTATTCCTCTCATGATGTTGTATACATCTATAAGATCTCCGCTCATCCTCCTGTGCTCTATGGAATAGAGACCCAGCCCATTCAACCTCTCCCCATAGTTCACACCCTCTAGTCCTGGCAACATCCTAGTAAATCTTTTCTGAACCCTTTCAAGCTTGAGAATATCTTTCCTATAACATGGTGCCCAGAATTGAACACAATATTCTAAATGCGGGATTATACAACTGAAACATGACCTTCAACTTCTATGCTCAATACTCTGACTGACGAAGGCCAAAGTGCTAAAAGCCTTTTTGACCACCTTATCTACCTGCGACTCGACCTTCAAGGAAGCATGCACATGTACTCCTAGATCCTTCTGCTCTACAACACTACCCAGAGGCCTACAATTTACTGTGTAGGTCCTGCCCTTGTTCGACGTCCCAAAATGCAACACTTCACACTTCTCTGTATTAAATTCCATCAACCATTCCTCCGCCCACCCGGCCAATCGATCCAGATCCTGCTGCAATTGTTCACAACCAGCTTCACTATCTGCAAAACCACTAAGTTTTGTATCATCAGCAAACTTGCTCATTTTGTCCTGGATGTTCTCATCCAAATCATTGATGGAGATGACAAATAATAACGAGCCCAGCACCGAACTCTGAGGCACACCACTAGTCACAGGCATCCAGTCTGAGAAGCAACCTTTCACCAACACCCGCTGCTTCCTTCCCTGAAGCCGATTTGCTATTCATTCAGCTATCTTTCCTTGGATCCCATGCGATCTAACCTTCCAGAGCAGCCAACCATGCGGAAACTTGTCGAACGCCTTACTGAAGTCCTTGTACACAATATCCACAGCTCTGCCCTCATCAACCTTTTTGGTCACGCCTTCAAAAAAAATCAATCAGTTTGTGAGACTCGACCTCCCACATACAAAAACAAGCTGACTATCCCTAATCAGCCCTTGGGCATCAAAATGCCTGTTTTTCCTATCCCTTAGAATACTGTCCAGTAACTTACCAACTACAGATGTTAAGCTCACTGGCCTATAGCTCCCAGCATTTTCCCTGCAGCCCTTCTTGAAAAGAGGCACAACATTTGCCACCCTCCAGTCTTCCGGCACCTCTCCTGTATTTAAGGATGACTTGTGTAGTCTGAATAGCTATGGGAGCCAGTGGGTTTATAAAAGATGTCACTCAAAAGTCTGCTTCCTGTGATGGAGACGGTGAGTTCTAGAAACGGTAGGAAGATGTCGGAAATGGTCCAAGTGAATTTCAGTGCAGGATGGAAATTAGTCGTGAAGTTGAAGTCGTGAGTGAGTTTTGCATGGGTGCAGGAGGTAGCACTGATGCAGTCGTCAATGCAGCGGAGGTAGAGTTCGGGTGTAGGGCCAGTGTACACCTGGAACAGTGATTGTTTGACGTACCCTACAAAGAGGAAGGCATAGCTGCGGCCCATGCAAGTGCCCATAGCTACGCCTTGGATTTGGAGGAAGTGGGTGTAGTCGAAGGAGAAGTCATTACGTGTTAGGACCAGCGCTGCTTGGGGAGGAGAGTTTGTAAAATGTCAGAATAAATTATCAGAATGTTGCCTCAATTATAAGCAGAGGTTGGGCAAACTTGGATTATTTTCCCTGGAGTGTCAGAGGTTGAGTAAATGCGATTATAAGAGGCATCCGGTAGACACTTACAACATTTCTCAGAGGAAAGAAATGTTAAAGACTAGTGGGCGTAGATTAAAAGTGAGCGGGCAAAGTTTAAAGGAGATATAGGGAGCAAGATTTTTTTCTCTCATGAGCATGCACACATACAGAGTGGTGGGTGCCTGGAATGTGCTGCCAGGGGTGATGGTGGACATGGATACAATAGTTGTGTTTCTGAGCATTTTGGATAGGCACATGGATATGCAGGGAGATGTGGGATATGGATCATGTGCAGGCAGAATTTGATTATTTTAACTAGGAATCATGTTTGGCAGCAACATTACGGGCAGAAGGGTCTGTTCCTGTGCTGTTTGTTCTTTTTAAGCATTTCATCTTAAAGACATTCAATAAACTGTGGCAGAAAGCAGGAATGCTCTGTTGAGGTCAGGTCAGCCAAAATATACTAGAACCGTCGCATGTGCTGAGAAGCTTACACTTGCTTCTTATATGTTTGACCTATTGCCTCAAGATATTTACCAACACAACTTCACATCATTGATTATCAAGGTGCAGCAGTGCAATATCACTAAAGCTGCTGCTCATAGCAGCAGCAACTCTCACCTTGGATCACCAGATGTGTGGAGTTTGCATGTTCTCCCTGTGATGGTCAGCATTTCTCTTGGTGCTCTGGTTTCCTCCCACATTACAAAAACGTACAGGCTGCCAGCTGAATAGGGTGCTGTAAATCGCTTCAGATATGTACAGATGAGTGGCAGAATTTTTGAGGAATTGATGTGAATATGAGACAATAAAATGGAAGAGGGCAGGATTACAGACCAGCAGAAGAAATCAAATGAGATATGCTAATATTTATAGATGCAACCAACAGATCCAATATAGGGAGCAAACCCTTCAAGGACACCGCAATATCGCATTAGCAGGGTTGCTGCCTTACAACGCCAGAGACCTGTGTTTGATCCTGACTATGGGTGCTATCTGTATGGAGTTTGCACATTCTCCCTGTGACTGCATGGGTTTTCTCCATGTGCTCTGGTTTCCTCCCAACATATTTTATTTTTATTTTCATATTTCAGATACAACGCGGAAACAGGCCTTTTCGGCCCACCAAGTCCGGCGATCCCCGCACATTAACACTATCCTACACACACTAGGGACAATTTTTACATTTACCCAGTCAATTAACCTACATACCTGTACGTCTTTGGAGTGTGGGAGGAAACCGAAGATCTCGGAGAAAACCCACGCAGGTCACGGGGAGAACGGACAAACTCCTTACAGTACAGCACCCGTAGTCAGGATTGAACCTGAGTCTCCGGCGCTGCATTCGCTGTAAAGCAGCAACTCCACCGTTGCGCCACCGTGCCGCCCCACATGCCTAGGATGTACAGGTTTGCAGGTTCATTGGCTTAGAAAAGAATTCTAAATTATCCCTTGTGTGCAGGATAGTACTAGTTTACAGGTTGATCGCTGGTTGGCACCGAGTCGGTGGGCTCAGGGGCCGACTTCCATGCTGTATCTCTAAAGCCTGAGAAGTGCTTCAGTACCAGATAATAAAACATACACATTCCAAGAGCAAATTAAATGAACTAGTGTCATAATGTATTGGAAGCATGAGTCTTGGCCCACCGAGTCAGTGCTGACCATCAAATAACCATCCCTAACAAGAACCCATTTTAAATTCACCCAACTGCCATCAATTTCCCACAGATTGTTCCAACTAACAGTGGTCAATCGCACGCCTTTAGTTTGTGGGAGGAAGCCAGACTTCTGGAGAAAACTCACAAAGCCGGAAGAATGTTCAGTTTAGTTTAGAAATATAGCATAGAAACAGTCCCTTCACCGCACAAAGTCTGCGCCGTCCATCAATTAACCGTTCACACCAGTTCTATGTTATCCCATGTTCTCACCCATTCCCTACACACCTGGGTCAATTTTACAGAGGCCAATTAACCGACAAACCTGCACGTCTTTGCAATGTGGGAGAAATCCAGAGCAACACGATGAAACCCATGCGTTCACACGGAGAATTTACAAACTTCACATAGACAGCTTCCGAGGCTAGAATGGAACCTGGGCCTGTGAGGCAGACACTCTGCCAGCTTTGCCATTGGACCGCCCCACACACAGCAAATTCCACACGCCAACTCCGAAAAGGCAGCATACAATGCCAAAATTAACCCGGGTCACTGGAGCGGTGATACTTGCTACACCACAATTATTTGGTGGAAATTAGCTACCCGATGTCGACATTCGCTCACAGTTGAGAGTCTTTCAGTCCTTGGAGAGAATTTCTCCATAACAAATGGCAGGTGACGTCATCCAGAATGCTCCATAATGTGGAATATGGTCTATCTGCATCAGCTAATATATAACGTGCACGTGCAAAATGGCCTTCAGACCAGAAGGCATCAGCCTTCATGAGGCAGCCCTTCGATACATCGAATGCGTGTATCAAGTGCTGGATCACAATCACATGCAGCGAGGCCCAAGATAATTAAATTAACATTGCATCACCTGCCCATCCCACCTGGCGTTTCCCAGCACCTCGTCCAACTCTCCGCAATGGAAGCGAGTGCTCCTGTGAATGAGTGGTAGTGCAGCCGACCTCCCACACCATACACCTCCTTCGTCATCATACACCATTCGTACCTGTATTGACACTTTCTGGAAACCATTTACTGAAATGTTTAGCACACTCTGTTCAACAACATTCACCGGGTCCCTACCATTTCCCATAAATATCCTGCCTTTAGTTTCCTTCCCAAAATGTATAGACTTTCAATAGACAATAGGTGCAGGAGGAGGCCATTCGGCCCTTCGAGCCAGCACCGCCATTCAATGTGATCATGGCTGATCATTCTAAATCAGTACCCCGTTCCTGCCTTCTCCCCATACCCCCTGACTCCGCTATCCTTAAGAGCTCTATCTAGCTCTCTCTTGAATGCATTGAGAATTGGCCTCCACTTTCAAACGTGGGGATTAAATGCTACACCCAATTTACCACCTCATTCATATCCTGCTCTAACCTCTGACGAACTTCATCACTGTCCACAACACCATCAATTATTTAAAGAGAAAGTAGATAAATATTGCAGGTGCACCTCGTGTTTTACGTGGGGTTGATTTACACGTTTTAGAATAATGCGCTTGTCTAATTACTACCAAAGTTTAATTTACATGTTCCTAGTTTGGCAATAGAGGTAAATTCATTCTTGGTACGGTTCACCACATGGTATGCGGTGCTTGGCATATGTTTGATTTAGTGTTGTTTTTCAAGTGCGTACGTTTCGCGTAAAACACGAAGTGACTATCAGGAAATTGAGGGCTATGGCAAAGTGATTTAAAGGTACAACACGGAAACAGGCCTTTCGGCCCACCAGGACTATGCTGACCAGCAATCACCCCGCACAATAGCACTACCCTACACACTGGGGACAATTTACAATTTTACCGAAGGTAGTGGACCTACAAACCTGCACGTCTTTGAAATGTACTTAGTTTAGACAGCATGGAAATAGACCACCACCACGCCGAATATCGATCACATGTTCACACTAATTCTATGTTATCCTAGTTTCTCATCCACTCCGTTATCTTGCTTTCACATCCACTGGGAAATCGGAGCAGCCAAAGGAAATCAGGCACAGGGAGAACGTGCAAACTCCACACAGAGAGCACCCAAGGTCAAGACAGAACCTACCAGCTGTGCCACTGTTCCTCCGAGTTTGATTTGATTCTATTTAAAATGTATAATATTATCTGATCTGGTTGGATATCATGCAGAACAAAGTGGTTTTTTTTTCTTGGTCTCTTCTTTTGCAGCCTGTGTCACCCAACACAGAAACAGTTGCCTTTGCCAATGCGAACCATCATGTCCATTAATCCCATTTACCACCAATTGGTTCAATGATTTTATGTTTTTGTGATCCAACTGCTCATCTGGAAGTTAAGAAATACCTTTCCTTTGAAGATCCTCTCATTCTCCAGTTCCATTTCAATAAAACTAAAAGTACTGCCTTGACAAAGGACATTCTTCTTTTACATGGAACAATACAACACAGAAACAGGCCCTTCACCCAACAATGTCTGTACTGAACCTGATGGCGTATTCAATAATTAACTCTGCCTACATGTGATTCACATCCCACCATTCACTGCATATCCATGTGCCTAAGCAAGAACCTCTTTATTGCCACTGCTGCCATCACCACACCTGGAAACAAGTTCCAAGTATCCACCATGCTGTGTACAAAACTTGCCCAACACATCTCCTTTAAACTTTCTGCCTCTAACTTAGAAGCTATGGCCTCAAGTCTTTAACATTTGTACTCTGGGAAAAAGATTCAGACACTCTACCATATCTGAGTCTCTCACAATTTTATCAACCCCTGTCATGTTTTTCCTCAACTTCTGAAGAAGTCAATCCAAGTTTGTTCAACTTTTCCTTATTGTTAACAACCTCTAATCCATGCACCTGGTCCCTCTCCAAAGCCTCCAAATTTTTCCTGCAATAAGGTTTAGAAATATCAAATACAGCAGATTTTGTACCTCACATTTTCAGCAACCACAGTTGATACTCAACATTCTCTGAAAACTGTTCAGCTATCTCTGTTTTGCGTTTCCTCCAGAACCACTTGAACAAATGACCACATTTCTGTTTCATTTTGCATGATTTTCGGTGCACCATTTTGGCCACCGTACCTCTTACGTGCATCGTAAAACCTGCTTTTATGCCAAGCCTTTCGACTTGCGATAAAAGGTGAGAGACCTCTCAGACTCACCTTGTTTCTTCCTCCACGAAAACCGCCTTGGAATGGTGACGTGACACTCCAACCACGCACGCGCAGAAATGCCCTGCGCTCTGAGCGAGTGCACTGTTAAGGGGACGGGCTCAGCTCTCCAACCACCCATCTCCCTACCCTTTCCAAACATTACTGGGATTCGGAAGGACGCAACGGGAACTGAAAGATAAGTGGCCACACGTTGAGGTTGGAATCTCTCAGCGACCCGCTTTCCTCGATGCGAATTTCGAACGAGCGCCATTTCCTGGAAGTCAGGGGTGGTCCATCGCGCATGCGTGGCTAACTCCATGACGGACACAAAGATTATGTGAGGTTTCAGGGTGTGTGGGCGGTGGAGCGAAAGTGAGAAACAATGAAATGTTACAAATCCAAAGTAGGTCAGGTCTCACCTGAGGAAAGGAAAAACGTTTCAAGGGAAAGTGACAACAAGATGTCATTAAGTTGGAAAGGGTGCAGAAAATATTCGCCAATTTTAAAAAAAAACAAGGTTCCGTACTGGAAGAACTCAGCACTAAGAGTCAGTAAAGATTCAAGAATGTTTAATTGTCATATGTTCCAACAAACAGAACAATTGTATTCTTACTTGCAGCAGCATAACAAGTCTGTAAACACATTAAACATATATAATATATAATAAACAAATGCTCAATAGATTGATAAACCCAATACTGGAGTAAAAACCTCTCCTGAAGTCCTTAGTGCAACCAAAGATATTATACTGTCCACTGTATGTTAGTGCTCTAGTGTTCAAGGTTGGTCCTGGTGGTCGCGGTTCTCAGACTCCTATTAATTCTTTCCAATGGTAGAAGTAAAGTGAGAGTGTGAATTGGGTGAGTTGGGGCTTTGATAACACCAGCTACCTTTTCGAGGCAGTGCCTCCTACAGTTTAGTTTAGAGATATTTCCATGGAGCCTTTCCATGTGGGGATGTCAGTACTTGTGAAGGACTGGGCAGTAAGCACCACTCTTCGTAATCTCCTTCATTCCTCAGGCATTCAGGTTGCTGAACTAGGCTGTGATACAACCAGTGAATACACTTTCCACCATATTCCTGTAGAAGTTCAGCAGAGTATTCAATCTCCTCGGTCTTCCAAATAAGTAAACACATTGATGGGCTTTCTTTATATATATATATATATATATATATATCAGTGAACAGCGCCAAGGACAGATCTTTAGAGATATGCACACACAGGAAGTTGATGTTCATTGCCTCCTCTGCCAACGAATAAAGATTTGTGGATCTTTGACTTTCCCCTTCTGAAGTCAACAATCAGTTCCTTGGTCTTACTGATACTGAGAGCAAGATTGTTGTACTTGCACCATTCAATCAGATTTTCAATCTCCCTCCTATATTCTGACTCATCGTTACCTGTTATTTGTCTAACAAGGTTCATCTCGTCAGTGAATTTAAGAATGGCATTGCAACTGTGTCTCATCATGGGTATAGAGTGAGCAGAGCAGAGCAGGGGGTTGAGCACATTGGCCTTGGGGTACCCATGTGCTGATTGATATCGAGGTGGAAGTGCTGTTGCCAATTTATACTTATTGTGGTCTGCCAATTAGTAAATCAAGTAGGCATACGGTTGAGCAGAAACCCAGTTCCCCGAGATGTCAGTGTGGAGTTTGCACTTTCTCCCTGTGACCATGTCCTCCAGATGCTCCGGTTTCCCCCCACACCCCAAAGACATATGTGTTGGTAATTTAATTAAAACTCTAATTAAACTCCAAACTGCGAAATGTCTTGGTTTCACCAAGGACTTTGGGCTTTGAAACGTAGAAACTTAGTAAATAGGTGCAGGAGGAGGCCATTTGGCCCTTCGAACCTGCACTGCCATTCATTGTGATCATGGCTTATCACCTACAATCAGTAACCTATGCCTACCTTCTCCCCATATCCCCTGACTCCACTAGCTCCTAGAGCTCTATGTAACTCTTTTCATTTCATCCAGTGAACTGGCCTCCACTGCCTTCTGTGGCAGAGAATTCCACCAATTCACAACTCTCTGGACGAAAAGGTTTCTTCCCACCTCAGTTTTAAATGGCGTCTCTTTTATGCTTACACTGTGTCCCCTGGTTCTGGACTCCCCCAACATTGGGGAAAAAAATCCTGCATCTAGCTTGTTTAGTCCTTTTATAATTTAATACATCTCTATAAGATCCCCTCTTATCCTTCTAAACTCCAGGGAATGCAAGCCCAGTCTTTCCAGTCTTTCCTCGTATAACAGTAGCTGCATCCCAGGGATTAACCTCGTGAACCTACGCTGCACTGCCTCAATTGCAAGGACGTCCTTCCTCAAATTAGGGGACCAAAACTGCACACAATATTCCAGACGTGGTCTCACCAGGGCCCTATACAACTGCAGAAGGACTTCTTTGCTCCTGTACTCAAGTCCTCTCATTATGAAGGCCAACATGCCAATTTAGCTTTCTTCACTGCCTGCTGTACCTGCAGGCATATTTTCAGTGACTGGTGTACAAGGACACTAAGGTCTCATTGCACTTCCGCTTGACGTAATCTGACACCATTGAGGTAATAATCTGCCTCCTTATTTTTGCCATCAAAGTGGATAACCTCATATTTATCAACATTATACTGCATCTGCCATGTGTCTGCCCACTCACTCAATCTGTCCAAGTCACCCTGCAACCTCCTGACATCCTCCACAGTTGCTTTGTTTTTCCTCAATATTATTTAATTAAAAATGATTGAACTTATTTTGTTTTTCATAATTGTATCCACTGATTACTACGTTTACAGACCTGTTGAGTGGCTGGAAGTAAGAATTTCATTGTACCATTTTGGGACATAATGACAATAAAACACTTTTGACTGCACACTGTTACTTGCACCTGTTGTGCATGTGAAAGGTGGCAATAAACAGGAAACAATATATAAATGTTTTATGAGGATTTTGCAGGATCTGAAAAATTGGAGTATTAGGGAATGGCTGGATAGGCTGCGTTTTTTCTCCCTGGAGCATAGTAGCTATGGGGTGACCTTATATGGGTATATACAATCATGATGGGCATAGATAAGATGAACAGCCACAGTCTTTAACCCAGGGTGAGCTAGTCTAAAGTTAGAAGGCATTTCAAACGGAGAGGGAAAAGATTATAAAGGCCCCCCTTGGGGCAACATTTTAACACAAAAGAGTGGTGAATATGTGCAATGAGCTGCCAGATGAAATGGAAGGAATAGTTACAAATATGTTTGAAAAGATACTTTGTTCCTGACATGGATCGGAATTGTTTGCAGGCAAATGGGCCCTTTGCAGGCAATTGGATTTAGCTTGATTGGGCAAATTTGGCAGCATGGATGATTTGGGCCAAAAGCCCTATTGCGGTGCAGTATGGTTTTATAACTCTAGAGAACTTAGTGACAATTGGTGGCATTGAAGTCATCCAGATCTCGTCAAAACCTTGCTCCAGACAGCGTAGACCATCTCAGCTACTGAGAGGGTTGCATGGGAATCAAGGAGAGACTCTGACTGGATAGATAATTGGCTTCATGGGTGGAAGCCGTGATGGGGATGATGAAAGGATGCTTTCCGGTCTGGAGGCCCGTGACTTAGTGGTGTGCCTCAGGGTTCGGTGCTGGAACCATGGCTATTTGTCAGCTGTATCAATGATTTGGGAGAGAACATCTGATTCCTAAGAAGAGCCTAAGTGTGACAAGGTCACGTGGGGACCATTGTGGGCCTAAGGAGCCATTATTGGATCGAACCCGAGGATGTGGAGAAGAAATGAACATAACAGGAAGGGGTGGAGGAACTCAGCGAGTCAGGCAATATCTGTGGCGGAACGAACAAGCAATGTTTTGGGTCAGAAACCTTCAGACCATGCCAGAAGAGGGGCCCCAACCTAAAACATTGCCTGTTTACCTACTCCAAAGATGTTGCCTGACTCGCTGAGTTCCTCCAGCACTTTGTGTATTACTCAAGATTCAAGCATCGGTGATCATTTTCCAATGTTCTATAGATTCCGGATCAGTTCCTGTGAATTGGAGGGTAGCTAATGTTATCCCACTTTTTAAGAAAGGAGGGAGAGAGAAAGCTGGGAATTATAGACCAGTTAGCTTGACATCGGTGGTGGGGAAGATGCTGGACTCAATTATTAAGCATGTAATTGCGATGCATTTGGATAGCAGTAATAGGATCGGTCCAAGTCAGCATGGATTTACGAAGGGGAAATCTTGCTTTACTAATCTTCTTGAATTTTTTAAGGATATAACAAGTAAAATTGATAAGAGAGAGCCAGTGGATGCATCTGGACTTTCAGAAAGCCTTTGATAAGGTCCCACACAGGAGATTATTGGGCAAAATTAGAGCACATGGTATTGGGGGTAGGGTATTGACATGGCTGGAGAATTGGTTGGCAGACAGGAAACAAAGAGTAGGAATTAACGGTTCCCTTTCAGAATGGCAGTTGTGACTTGTGGGGTGCAGCAAGGCTCGGTGCTGGGACCGGAGCTATTTACAATATATGTTAATGATTTAGATGAAGGAATTAAAAGTGACATTAGCAAATTTGCAGATGACACAAAGCTGGGTGGCAGTGTGAACTGTGAAGAGGAAGGTATGAGGTTGCAGGGTAACTTGGATAGGTTGGGCGAGTGGGCAGATTCATGGCAGATGCAGTAAAATGTGGATAAATGTGAAGTTAACCACTTTGGTGGCTAGAAGGCAGATTATTATCTGAATGGTGTCAGATTAGGAAAAGGGGAGGTGGAAAGAGACCTGTGTGTCATTGTACATCAGTCACTGAAAGTAAGCATGCAGGTACAGCAGGCAGTGAAGAAAGCTAATGGTATGTTGCTCTTCCTAATGAGGGGATTTGAGTCTCGGAGCAAAGAGGTCCTTCTGCAATTATACAGCGCCCTGGTGAGAGCACTCCTGGAGTATTGTGTGCAGTGTTGGTCTCCTAATTTGAGGAACGACATTCTTGCTATTGAGGAAGTGCAGCATAGGTTCACAAAGATCATTCCCGGGATGTCATATGATGAAAGAATGGAACGACTAGGCTTGTATGCACTGGAATTTAGAAGGCTGGGAGTGGATCTTATTGAAACATGTAAAATTCTGAAAGGATTGTACACGCTACATGCAGGAAACATGTTCCCGATGTTGGGGGAGTCCAGAACCAGGGGCCACAGTTTAAGAATAAGGGGAGGCCATTTATAACTGAGGTGAGGAAAAACTTTTTCACCCAGAGAGTTGTGAATTTGTGTAATTCTCTGCCTCGGAAGGCAGTGGAGGCCAACTCACTGGATGCATTCAAAAGAGAGTTAGATAGAGCTCTCAGGGCTCGATCAATCAAGGAGTATGTTTAGAAGGCAGGAAGGGGGTACTGATTGTGGATGATCAGCCATGATCACGTTGAATGGCGGTGCTGTCACCTATTGTCTGTATATATGTAACATCTTCACGTTCCTGTGTATTCGAACATGTTAAACGAATATTTTTTCATCAGTATTCGAAAATTTCACGTGTTTCTATACAAATATAGAGTCGATCCGTGAAGTTGAAGGTAAGTTGGGCATCATCCAGATATTTGTCTTCAATTTATCTCAAGTTTGAATGTGTTAGGCTCAGTTTAGATGGCCTTGTGGTGTCTCGCATATTTTGCGTGCACCTACCACCTACAATACTTCGTAGCATTCGATCTGGGCACTTCTGTGAAGCACATTCTAGCCCGGTACATCGCCTGAACTAAATCGATGTTATTTACAGAGGAGTATGAAGGGCGGGAAACTGACATCGAAGTTGTAGACAGAAATTGATCTTGAGAAATGGCCGGAGTGGAGGAATCGGTTCTAAGTGCGAGTATTATGCGAAATATGCTTCTAATTATTTATTCTGCCTGAAATTGAATTGTAGTCAGCGCCAGGCGCGCTCCCCTCGCCGATGATCATGCTTTAACTTTCCAGTCGATTGCCTTGTTAGTGGCCGATTTCGACGCCGAAATACCTGAAAACCTTGGGTGCAAAACGTACATTGTACATTTTGAGTTTTGTCATCATTTGCACCAAATTATGATACAGCGCAAAAGATTCCGAGCGCCCCCCCCCCCCCCCCCACACCCCACACACCGCCCACCGTAAGGATCCCCATATCCATCTTCCACCAGGACTACCCCTTCACTGCTACTATTCCCCAGCACCCTAGCCATCCTTCACATCCCGAATATTGCTGACCAAAAAATGTCCCACCGTGAACCAAGTAATTGCAGTTCTCATCAAGCACCCAAATCCTGTGATGGGTGAAGTTTGAGAAATCCTGCGCGTTTCCAATGAAGATTATTTCCTGATACGTGCCGTTGCTAGCTGGGCCTAATTTTAATAGCACGCTCAGTTTTTGTTTAGAAACAAGGAACAGCAGATGTTGGTTTCCAAATCAAAGACGCAGAATGCTGGGTCGGGTCGGGCTGCATTTCTGCAGGACGTGGATAAGTGACGCTCCGTGTCGGGTCTTTTCTTCAAATGTCTGTGTTTGTTTTTTAATCTTAATTTACCATTGAAGACCAAAGACTAGGCCAGAATACTTCATAATGTAATATGTATTTCCATCATAATAGGTCTGCCACGAGTCCCAGTGATCCTCGACCATTGTAACTAGTTAAAATCTGAATAAACATTTTCACCATTTTCACGGAAGGATTTAAGAACTCTGATATAATTGCCATCGGCCGTGTTAAAAAAAACCCAGTTTGGATTAGCAGATGCCACGGGTACTGTCTGAATGCAGTATACCTGTGCCCTGAACAAAGACGATCAACAATTTGGATCTCACGATGAAAGTCGGGACAGGATGCGCAAGAGAAAAGGTGGAGAATGAAACGACCGGTGCAGAAAACAAGAAATCATCTACTTCCTTGGATTTCCTTTTCCAATGATCAGTTTCAAAGGGTATTTCAACCCATTTTTGAATTCCTCTCTGAACCTCCTCTGAGTGCCTGCATAAATACACGTGTTTGTGCAGCAACTGAGAAGTTGCAACATGACTCCGCTTTCCTGGAAAATGAACCGGGTTATTGGAATTGGTTCCAGTCGAATAATTACTTTTTGTAAATCGCACATATAAAAAGTTTACAACGTAGGCTGCTCACAGCACAAGGAAACTTCCTGAAATAGTGAAGAGCAAAACAATGGACTTTCTTCGGCTCTCCACCTCGGGATCACTCTGCTTATCTCCGTTGCTCTGGACGCGGAGTCTCCTGCGAGCTCTGTTCGTTGCCAGAATGTATCTGACGGCAAGTGCGTTGAACTGTAACATCAGGAGGAAGGGGGCGCATGGATTTAAGATATGGTCGGTATAATTATACGTAGTCCATAAAATATTAGAATGAAAGCTTGATCGTAAATTGCAGTACCATGGCACATTGTCAACTATATATAAAGGTTCAAGTGCAAAGTACATGGGGATGTTTTTCACGCAACTCACGGCACATATCACTCCAACAACGACAGCCGCCGTTTCCTTCCTGCAGTACTTTGATTTCAGTTTCTGGCAACAAATGGAGACAAACCGATCGAAGGTGAAAGCCACCGTTAACCAAACCGAACTGTTCCTGGTTGCGAATATGAGAACCACTCTGAGGCTGCACACTGGTGTGGTCTGGAAGGAAACAACCGGGAAATATAACATGCTAATTCTCTGGAATATTACCGCCGTGATGAGCACCAGAAGATCTGTCACCGCCATGCCAACCAAGTATCGAGTGATGCAACTGGAAAGACCGCACCTTCCGCGGGACAGGATCACAATAGTCACCTAGAGCATTTTTTAAAAAGAGATACAATTAATCGGTTACGTAATTCTGCACCATCCGCTCTCCCCTGCCGCCGCCACCTCTTTCGCAGCGGGCATGTTTATAGAAAGAGCAGGTCAGAAGCCAAGCGGTGAGGTTACTCTATGAGGAACCGGACCAACGCAATCGAGACGCTAAGTTTAAATTGGTATCTCTTCTAAAGAAGAGCGGCTTTTACTGCGGCACTTTCCCTAAAATATACTCGGGGAAAGGTGAGGACGGAGAGACCCAGGAAAGAATGTCCTTCACTCTGTGTTTCCAGATCATAAAATATCATCGTAGTCACTCCAACCTCGGCAAGTCAGCCCAGATTGGCATTCAAATGTCTGATGATTGTGAGTCTGAGAAGGGTCTCGACCCGAAACGTCACCCATTCCCTCTCTCCTAAATGCTGCCTGGGCTGCTGAGTTACTCCAGCATTTTGTGATACAATACTGATACTGGTAACTTCTGTGGCTGTTCAGTTAAATGGCAATAAATGTGAAACAGAGACATAAGGAACTGCAGATTCTGGAATTTTCAGCAAAGCACAACGCGTTGGAATGATTGAGCGCGTTTTGCAGCATCAGTTGAGGACATGGATAGACGACCTTTCTGGTCAGGACCCTGCTTCAGACGAAGAAAGATGAAACGTCCTGAAACGTCGCCTACCTATGTCCTCCAGAGATGCCATCTGACTGACAGTGACTGTAACACGTTGTTTATATAAAACGAGATATATATGACAACTTTCGTAGTTCATTATAACCCGGTATCAGGAAAACACGTGTTTGAATCACAAGCGAATGAGAGGAATCCCACGATTCTGTTGAAGTATAATGTCCAATAAATATTTTAGAGACTATTGCATGGAGACACCAGCATCATTAGCACAAACGGAATCATACGCTTTGAATAGACATCAGTGTGGAGACGAAGCAAACGAATACATTGCGCGGTAAAACGAATGAATAGAGCAATGACTCAGCTGTCGCTTATCTGAACGATGCAGGAAATAACACATGACCCAACCTGGAACGCCAAGAGGAGCCAGAACGGGGTAATAGATTGCGTACACCAAGCCTGACACACGCCCGTGCATTTTCAGTCGGAACCTCCGAAGCTGCAGCTAATCTTCTGACACCGTGTGCAATGCAAGGACCCTCTTGATATAATCACTGGAGTGTTCCCGATAGGCATTGGGACACTCTGACATTGTGATTGCATGATCACTAGATGTTAGATGCGGTCATTAAACAAACAAATTCAATCGCTTCAGTGTTTCCCCGTGGTGCAAATTGCACAATTACATTGCTTAAAAACTGAAAGCCATGACCAGAATACTGATTTAATATACAGATTTAGAAAAATAAAATGCTAACTAAAACTGCCCCGAGTTGATCCGAACTGCATCGACGTATTTTCTATTTGAGTCAATGGAGACTGCGCAGTGATTTCTGTTGCATGATTTTTTCTTTAATAATTTGATTTTTAGTGATTATTTGGTGACTCACCACGACTTCTAGCTTCAAAAGATTGTTCAAATGTAACCCCATTCGAATATTTTCAGTGGGTGGAAGTGCTCATGTTAAACCCACTCTCCAAAACAATGGCGAGGCAATGGTACATTTCAAACGAAATGCAGTTTCTTCATTGTGCTTTATCGCTTGAGAAAATTCCATTCGTTTTTCAGTTTCTAATTGTTTAAATTTGCTTTAACAGTTTCTAAATGTCTTTGGCAATCATGCACAATTAAATGCATTTCAACAGGTCTCTTGACAGCATGGGCTGACGAGATTGTTGCAGAGCACAGGACTCGTGAACTTTGGCAATCACATCGTTGCAAAGCGCTTGGCTCGAGCATCGGACAGCGTGGGCGGGATGGTGGAGCGTGTGTGTGTTTGTGTGTGTGTTCGTGCATGCATACGTGCGTGAGTGTTGGCGGAGGGGGAATGTCGAATCAAAGATCTGCCTCGTCCCGGTTATTTTTTCTTCTCCTTGCTCCCTTCCGGTAGAAGGTATAGAAGCTTGAAAGAGTTACCACTATACTGTGGAACAGCTTCTTCCTCTCCGCTTTCAGGCTTCAGAATGGTTCTTCCATAAGCTGGAGTACTGTATTTTAGGAACGGATGGCTACAATGCGGAGAAATCTATTCTACACTTTGTATCCTCCCCTTTGTGTAATCGTTAGACTTTAGTTCGAACTGACTGTATGGTATATCTGATCTGTTTTGATAGATGCGAAACAACGTTTTTTTTCCTGTACCACAGGACACTTGTCAATATTAAGACAAAAGCTAAACCTGACGACGTCAAAGTCAGTTGCATTTCTCGTCATACTTGCCACTTTCTTCCAATTCGACGACACTGAAAAAATCATTCACGCTTTCATTTCCTCCCTCCTAGACTACTGCAACTCCCTATACACTGGGATCAGCCAATCATCCCTGTCCCGCCTGCAACTGGTCCAAAACGCCGCAGCGAGACTCCTGACGGGTACCCGTAAAAGGGACCACATCACGCCGATTCAGGCCTCTCTCCACTGGCTCCCTGTACGGTACAGAATCAACTTCAAGCTACTCCTATTCACATATAAAGCCCTAAATGGACCCCCCCCCCCCCCCCCTACATCAAAAATCTTCTAACCCACCTCTCTAACTCCAGGTCCCTCAGATCGGCCGACTTGGGGCTACTCACTATCCCGCGGTCTAGGCTTAAGCTCAGGGGTGACCGCGCTTTTGCGGTTGCAGCTCCGAGACTGTGGAACACCATCCCTCTCCCCATCAGAACTGCCCCCTCCATCGACTCCTTTAAGTCCAGGCTCGAAACCTATTTCTACTCCCTAGCGTTTGAGGCCCATTGAGGAGGCGCTGTGAACTGTTTTGTATGTGCTGTTATGTTTGTGTGCTACTGTATGTTTCATTTTTTCCTTAGTACCTAATCAGATCTACAGCACTTTGGTCAACGTGGGTTGTTTTTAAATGTGCTATACAAATAAAATTGACTTGACTTGACTTGACTTGACTTGACTACATTGATCATTTCCTTGAGGAGCAATGCCAAGTTACTTTTCGTTACCGAATATGTTAGAAACTTGAGTACAGTACTCTCGAATATTGAATTTCCAGTCCCGGTTACCCAGCAAATATATTTCGGTATACCAGTTGTATCATGCTCCCACGTTGCTAGTTGTACTGTCGGGTAAAGTACCCCAGGCTTTTATGTTTTGCACTTTTTACTTGCTCTGGTTTACTTTCAGACTTGAAGATAACAATATTTTTCGCTGAGTTAGATCTGGTTTTCGTTTTATTAAAGCAGTCATTTCACATAGAATCCGGAATACCGCTTACTAATATAGCTGATGGTAAACACTGGATTTTGTTTGTAGAACTGATGCGCTGCAATGCTAAGAATTGTTTTCTGCAACCTGTATCCTCAGTTTTGCTCTATCTATTGTACTTGAGTCTGACTTACTTGTATTTATGTATAGTATTACCTGATATGTTTGGATAGTATGCAAAAATAAAGCTTTTCTTTATACATTGATACACATGACGATAATAAATCTAAATCTAAACACTCGTTAATTGAGAAGAAGTTGGATCTTGACCAATTGGGCTTGGAACCAGAGGCCGTGGGAAAGGTTATTAATCAAATGTGTCAACTGGATTGAAGATTTCGCGTGTTTTTGAAATATATAGATGGTGTCAGTCTAAGAGTGTTGAAGAAAACTTTTGAAAGATCCAGATATTTATCTCAATGTTTGGGCTGGTTTCATTCTGTTTCGATGCCCACGTGGAGCCTCGCCTCCGTTCTGTGTAACTGTAATGTTTTGGACTTCAAGGTGAACGATCTTGCCACTTCTGTGAAGGTGATGTTTATTTATATGGAGTGTTAAGTGCGGGAACATGACTTCGATGTTACAAACGGGAATTTGTCTGAATGAATCGCGGACCTGGATGGGGATCGGTGGGTTTGGGGCAGAGGAACGGAGTTTGAAGGGCGAACAGACTGCTTATTCTTTTCCTTTTTCATGTTATCAACGCCAAGCGTTCACTTCCACAGTGACTGTGCTTTCAATTTTGATTCAACCATATGGTAACTCAAATTTCACTGTACTTTAATTGGTACATGTGACAATAAATTGATCTTGAAATCTTGAAATCATGGCTCTAGTCAACTAAATAATCCAGAGACCACTGTGAGTAAAATTCACGTTGCTCGCACCGAATTTTGTCATGTTTTGCACCTGTTTAAAAGTTATCCTACTAGACTCAATTTCTCTCACCATCCACGACCCACCGCCAGCACCACATTAGAGATCCTCCAGAACGACCAAGTCTTTACTGTTATTTCCCACAGTATCACAATAGTCATTCGGTCTGCTTTCTTTGTGTCTGATAGTTATAACTATTTTTGCTCCTCTGCGAACATTTTAGAGTTCGAATATTTTTCTGTGCTTTATAGTGCCAAAGAAGCCAATTTCGTTGCATTTATTTGGTTCATTCATGTCGGATGGTTAAGAAGCTGTGAATTGAATTTTATATTTTGATGATTACGTTTCTCTTGTCCTTTATTGAGTTTCATAAAGAAAGCTGGATGAAGGTAGGGGCAGGACAAAGCGTGGGCGAGGGGCTTTCTGGATAGGCAGATGGTTGGACAAAGGCCAGTCATGAGAAGATGAAAAGGTATTCATTCGGGTTGATCTATTACGATCGATTGGTATAATCACTTTGAACTTTGAAAAACACGTCAACTCTTCTACATTTGAGGCGTCTTCGGTACGACCAGTCGGGAGCAGTGGCATCCATCCAGTTTCCTCCGTAACTGAGATAACATGTTCAATTAAGATGGATGGAAAATTAATTCCAAAGAAAAGGAATTTGGAGACCATAATAAACAATAGAATTTGGAGCACGCTACGCTTCCCCATTTTGGAGATCACGAGTCGTTTCCCGCTGACTCGACTGCGCCGCTTCCTTCGTCCGCTGCACTAAAGTACATCCTGTCTGAAAATTGATGCGTGAAATGAGGGATCGATAAAATGGGAGTGTCGACGGAAAGGGAGTACCGATTTAATACACGTGTTCAGAAAAATAAAATGCATACCGAGAATATCACCGCCACATGAATTACTGGCGCAGAGTTAACCGGAGGACATCAACAGTTTTTCTCCTTAGATCCTACTGTATGTTTCATTTTTTTTCCTTAGTACCTAATCAGATGTACAGCACTTTGGTCAACGTGGGTTGTTTTTAAATGTGCTATACAAATAAAATTGACTTGACTTGACTTGACCTGAAATGCCGGAAGCATCGCTATGATTTGTCTGAAATCTTTACTCGCTTATTTTTTTCTTTTGTAGTTCATTTGGCTGCCTTCAATAGCTACGACATATTTTATGATCGAATATTCGCGGTGTGGATGGAAAAGCTCCTGTTGTATCCACTCGCCTGTTTTTTCAATGGGGTTTCCGATATTAAATATAAGTGTGCGAAGGTAAACAGCGAATCGATTGACATGAGATACTTTGTACTGCCCCACTGTGCCAGTTCCCTTGAATCATGGCAAACTTCAGTAAAGTGCAAACCTGTGCCAACTGGATATTTAGTGGGAACGAAGGCTAAATATCTACTCGCTGTTTTAAACATTTATTTCATGTGTGTGGCTTTCGTCCTTTGGATAAATTGAACGCTTTCAATGTTTAAAAACAACAAACACACTTAGTTTGTTCTAGATATTTTCCGCGTATTCCAGTTTCCACATCAATCATCTATCAAATTCGGTAAGCTGTTAAACAAGCAATGCAAATCATGCTGCCCTTAACAACGTATGTGAAAATCGAAAGGAGAATGTGAAGGAGGGATCCGATAGAAAATAATGGGGACGCAGAAGGAACTTGGAAGATGTTAGATTGGATTGGTTAATGGTGCCCGAAGTTTCATCGAAATACATGTTTACAACGTGTTGAACATCTCTTAGACGAAGCAATGAGGATAGCAGGGATTGGAAACGTGGAAAAGTTACACCGCCAGTGCAGCTCCTGAATTACATCATAATAAGACTTAAATAAGATTTTGTCCACGTATTCTCACTTCCGGAGCCAATGAAGAGCCCAGTTCCAACATAAATCCCCGAAGGTAGTCATTCATTTCGTTTGGGAATTACCGACTCCATGTTAACTGGTTGCAGGGTGACTTGGACAGGTTGTGTGAATGGGCGGATGCATGGCAGATGCAGTTTAATGTGGATAAGTGTGAGGTTATCCACTTTGGTGGTAAGAATAGGAAGGCAGAGTATTATCTAAATGGTGTCAAGTTAGGAAAAGGGGACGTACAATGAGATCTGGGTGTCTTAGTGAATCAGTCACTGTAAGGAAGCATGCAGGTACAGCAGGCAGTGAAGAAAGCCAATGGAATGCTGGCCTTCATAACAAGGGGAGTTGAGTATAGGAGCAAAGAGGTCCTTCTGCAGTTGTACAGGGCCCTAGTAAGACCGCACCTGGAGTACTGTGTGCAGTTTTGGTCTCCAAATTTGAGGAAGGATATTCTTGCTATTGAGGGCGTGCAGCGTAGGTTTACTAGGTTAATTCCGGAATGGCGAGACTGTCATATGTTGAAAGACTGGAGCGACTAGGTTTGTCTACACTGGAATTTAGAAGGGTGAGAGGGGATCTTATCGAAACATATAAGATTATTAAGGGGTTGGACACGTTAGAGGCAGGAAACATGTTCCCAAAGTTGGGGGAATCCAGAACAAGGGGCCACAGTTTAAGAATAAGTGGTAGGCCATTTAGAACTGAGATGCGGAAAAACGTTTTCAGTCAGAGAGTTGTGAATCTGTGGAATTGTCTGCCTCAGATGGCAGTGGAGGCCAATTCTCTCAAGTCAAGTCAAGTCAATTTTATTTGTATGGCACATTTAAAAACAACCCACGTTGACCAAAGTGCTGCGCATCTGATTAGGAAAAAAAAAAGAAACAACATACAGTGGCAGGCGGCCAAACACAACGGCGCGGCCATCTTGAACAAAATGTTTAACTAAAGCAGCTCTGAATGTATTCAAGAGAGAGCTAGATAGAGCTCTTAAGGATAGCGGAGGCAGGGGGTATGGGGAGAAGGTGGGAACCGGGAACTGATTGAGAATGATCAGCCATGATCACATTGAATGGCGGTGCTGGCTAGAAGGGCCGAATGGCATCCTCCCGCACCTATTGTCTTTAGTCTATTGTCTATTGGTGATTTTAGAACTTACTTTTGTCCATATTTTCAGAGGTAAGAAATATCCAGTGAATGCCACCCATGCCAGCGCCTTTAGGAGCTTGAGAAATGGGAACCAGACATGACAGGACCGGGCTTTGTTTGCGTCGGCATTTGTGCGGGATTGGGAAGTGTCGACACAGAGCGTGTCTTCCACGAGCGCAGAATGGGACGAGGGAAGATAGTGCTTGACAAGAATTTACAACTTAACAGAAACCAAGCAGCAAAGAAATTTCAACAAATTCACCAAACTAAACAATGCATTGAACTTCTCTCCCCCCCCCCCCGGCCCACTTCCCGCATTCAGAAGAGATAGTTTTGTCTTCTTCCCTGCTCATTCTTCAATCATCATTATTACCCACTAGCATCCTAAACGCACCCGATTTAACTACTGGCATAAATACAATATCCGTCTTCTTCATCTTCTTTCATTGCCATAATCAGAGCAGTCTTTAAGCGAAGCTTTTCTTCTTCGCACATCCATTGCGACATGAGGCAAATGCCTACTGGGTGGCCGTTGAGTATCCTCACTAAGGTAGCAAGTGTAGTTCTGAAATTTCAAACGTCGGAAATGTTATCCGTCCAGCCTTCTCCCATTGTGACCTCTCTGCTTTCATCTTGTTACATTATTATATGAAACTCCGTTGTTAGTTCAAGGAACATTGCTTTTGATTAGAGTTATGGAGCCACGGAGTACTACCGAAATAAAACCCTTCGGTCCCACTCGTTCATGTCGACCAAGGTAAGCTGGTACTATTTGTCTATGTTTGGGCTATATCCTTCTAGACATTTTTCATGTCACTGTATACACGTGTTTTACATGCGTTATTGTACATGTCTCAAACACTCTCTTTGGTTTCTCTTGCCATGTATGCACCACCCTTTGTTTGAAGGGTTTGCCCCTCTGATTATTTTTGAATATTTCCCCTCTCTCCTTGAACATGCCATCTAGTTTTCGATTCCCATTACCTGGAAATAAAGACTGTGTAATGTCCCGTCATATCTGTTAGTCTTGTGTCATGTTCTGTGTTTAGATTCCCATGTCACGTCATGTCCACGTCTTGTCCTTAGTGCGGTTCGTCAAGTTAAAATCACTCATGTCAAGTCTCGTGCTCACTTCCTGTTTTAAGGTGAAACTTACCTCTTATCTCATTTCAGGTCCCTTGACTTCCTGCCATTGTAATTGTCAGCCCCGCCTTGATTGTTTCCACCTGTGTGCCCTTACCTCATGTATATATAGTCCACGCCTCCCTTTGTCCTGTGCCAGTTCGTCTTGTGATTCATGTGCTCTCGGTCATTGATTCTCGACTTACCCGCATTGTTTCCAAGTTCTTGTCAAGCGTAGTATAGTTAGTGAGTATCCTAGTAAGTATTTTTGTAACTAATGTTTTTGTAGCTAAGTAAGTTTAGGGTTTTGGTTTGTATCGCACTGTTCTTTAATTTGGAAATTAAAGAACGCCTTTTTTTCTCCAAATTGACTCTTGTGTGTGAGTCGTGCGTTTGAGTCCAGTTCCTGTGTGCCTCAGAACCTAACAGACTGTGCATTCATCCTATGTATTCCATTCATGATATTTGTACACCTCCTTAACATCGCCCCACAAGTTCCTACGCTGAAAGAATAAAGTCCTAGCTTGCCCAACATCTCCCTTCCATTTAGGCCTTCGACATATGGCAGCATCCTCGTAAATCTTCTTTGCACCCTTTCCATCTTAGTAACATTCTTCATACAGCAGAGCGACCAAAGCTGCGCGCAATGCTCCCCATGTGGTCCCCTGAACGCCCTGCATAGTTGTAGCGTGACATCTCAACTTCTGCGCTCAATACCATACTGATGGGAACAACCGTAGTAAACACGTCTAACTGTGTCGTCTCTTTCAGGGAATTGCATTTCTAAGTCAATCTGCTCTGAAACACTAACAGGGCGTTAGGATTTACTGCTGTGAATCTGTAGGTTAGAGCTATAGGGACAGTTTAGATGAGGAGCCATTCCAGATCGGATCAGAAGTGGACAGATGTACTGTGGTACTGAATATTTCCAGTACATTTATATTTCAAATTTACGGCAGCTGCGATGTTTCTATTCAATGGCGACCCTATTGCTTTGATTTCTATGCCTTGTTTTCATTCATATCATTCTATTCACTTTACGTACACGCAGATCAGCTATGTTAATAACTAGTCTTTTGTTCAATTGACATCGTGGCGTGTTGGACCCGATCTGATGACTGCATCTTTCTTTTTGCATCATCAGCAAACAATAACTTTTTTGAAGTGGACGATACATTCTTTCCTTTTACCGTGATTCTAGAATGTTTTAAACTTATTTAACATCTAACCTTGCTGAGGAACATTCCTTTTGTTGCGGCCCCAAAATCACGCTTGAATTGGCGTGGAAAGAAGGTTTGGAGTGAGGTCACGACAATGCTTGTTTCTCCAGCGTGAAGGCGAGGTGCTTTGAGGATATACTCTTGTATTAAATCGTACATTGCAACTTACATGGAAAGTTTGGATACGCTGAGACGCCTTTGATGATAGTTGGAGAAAAACCGATTAACTATGGTGAATAAATATAGATCTCTTGAAGCCAAATTGCATTTAATCAATTTAGTAGATTTGTTTCTAGATGAAGTAATAAGGGAAGTGTGGATAATGTAGTCAGTGTACTGCAAACAGGCAACCCCAAAAACGTAAAAACCTACTGAACAACAAGTTTATAAGTTTTTGAAGGTGAAGGGGAAAAGATTGAATAGGAATCTGAGGGGACACAAATGGTGGTGGATGTATGGGACAAACTGCCAGATGAGGTAGTCGATGCAGTCCCGACATTTAAGGAACAGTTAGACAGGTGCATGGACAGGAGAGGTTTAGAGGGATATGGACCAAATGCTGGAAGGTGGGACTAATGTAGCTGGGACATGTTGGCCGGTGTGGGTAAGTAGGGCCGAAGAGCCAGTTTCCACACGGTATCACTCTATGGCTCTATGGAACTTGAGCACGTGACATAAAATGATATTAATAGAATGGATTCAAAACTAGCTTATAGGCAAGAGGGTAGTGTTGGATGTTTGTTCTTGGGACTGGAGGAAGGTGAATAGGAGTGGGTCCCAGAGATTGATATTCGGACATTGTTTTTTCAATTACTTATAGATCACAATTGCGACCTGGTGGTAGCACAAAATATGGCAGTATACTGGGACAGTGAAGTTACAGTGGTGAACTGGAGGAGGGTATTGTGGGCAGACTGTCAGAACGGGTGGTGGAAGCAGGTACTTTCACAACAGTTCGGAGGGTTCGAGATGAGGAAATGAATCCCAAATACAGAAGATGTTGCGAACCAAGCGCTGGTAAATGAGATAATGGACATATTGGTTGGTATGAACCGCTTAGGCGATTCTGTTTCCGTGCATGTGACGGTGACTCTATGGCATGTTACCGACGAAATTTTAAAGCGGAGTAACATCAGAGTGTCTCTGAGGATCCTTCATTGCTTCTACTCTCAAGTCAAGTCAAGTCAATTTTATTTGTATAGCACATTTAAAAACAACCCACGTTGACCAAAGTGCTGTACATCTGATTAGGTACTCTGGGGCTGTAGAGAGCATCCTGTCCGGCAACATTACAGTCTGGTTTGGGAACACCTCTCCCAGCTATATCCAACCAGAATTTGACCGCCCGAAGTATATCACCTCACACTCGCCTGCATTAAATTGCATTAAATCACTGCTCCACCCAATGTTCCGGCTGATATCTGGAAACGAACAAACATAATGCCGTATAAGAAAATAACTGCAGATGCTGGTACAAATCGATTTATTCACAAAATGCTGGAGTAACTCAGCAGGTCGGGCAGCATCTCGGGAGAGAAGGAATGGGTGACGTTTCGGGTCGAGACCCTTCTTCAGACTGATGAACATAATGCCGTGTTGGTTGACGACAGGGGCACAATAGTTTTGCACCACACCTGTGACTTATTTATCTTTAGCTTATTTATCGGCACGGTAGCGCAGCGGTTGAGTTGCTGCTTTACAGCGAATGCAGCGCCTGAGACTCAGGTTCGATCCTGACTACGGGTGCTGCACTGTAAGGAGTTTGTACGTTCTCCCCGTGACCTGCGTGGGTTTTCTCCGAGATCTTCGGTTTCCTCCCACACTCCAAAGACGTACAGGTATGTAGGTTAATTGGCTGGGTAAATGTAAAAATTGTCCCTAGTGGGTGTAGGATAGTGTTAATGTACGGGGATCACTGGGCGGCATGGACATGGAGGGCCGAAAAGGCCTGTTTCCGGCTGTATATATATGATACGATGATATGATATGATAAGTTGCAAAACATCACCCAGTAATTGAAGCGTAAGGGCATGTCTGGAATATCACCAGTCCAATGTAAAAATGAGGTGAAATGGTGACAAAAGATGATAAGATGACACACAGCCTAACCTACTAATTCAACATGTGATAGAAATTACGTAAACCCGAAGTAAATGAACAACGTTATCCTCTCCTGCCATATCAAGTCACAAATGGCTCATTAACAATCAAGATCCCTTGGCCTTGTCTTAGTGATGCACTTATCAGGCTTTTTCCCCACAGACTAGTTTTAAAGCAAATTCCACTGTCTCGTCTTCCGCTGGGAACCACGGGATATGTTAAACCGAACCAGATCTCCTCACAGACCATTGCTGATGATTTATCCAAGAACCATCAACTGGATGTAGTTTCGCCCCAGTATCTTCTGTATTGTTGTGTAATAACTAGACCAAGTGGACCCTTTGGGCCCAAACCTCTCCTGCATTGGTGCAGCACCCTCCCCATCCCCTCCCCCTCCCTCCCCTCCCCTCCCCTCCTCCCCCGGCCTCCCTTCCCTCCCCCTCCCCTCCCCTTCCCCTCGTTCCCTTCACCCCCACTCCATCCCCCTCAACCCCGCGTATCCTCCCTCCCTCCCCCTCCCTCCCTAGGAAATAGATTTAAACTTTAAAATGTGAATAACTTTAAGAATATAACACCGATTTCAATGAAACTTCTTCCATTAGCACCAAAGGGACGACGGTGCATAAAGTGGGCCTAAAATTGTCGCACTATCATGTACCATTTTGGCTGTAATTCAGGAACAAAAAAATGAACAAACAAATAAGAGTTTTAGTATATAGATATGGCTTTAAGGCTGGGTGTAGATATTCATGTTCGGCCTAACATGATCCTCAAAACATCTACAGATCTCCAGTTTTTAGGAAACGGGGTTTCCCTTCTACCATTATAGATGAGGCTCTCACTGGGGTTTCTTTGATATCCCATAGCTCCGCTCTTGCTTCCCCTCCCCCCATTCGTAACAAGGACAGAGTGCCCCTTGTTCTCACCTTCCACCCCTTCAGCCATCGCATCCAACATATAATCCTCCAACATTTTCTCCACCCACAATGGGATCCAACAACAGGCCACGTCTTCCCATCTCCACCCCTCTCTGTTTTCCGCAGAGACCATTCCCTCTGAAACTCCCTGATCAAATCGTCCCGTCCCACCCAAACAACCCCTGCCGCAGGTAGTTTCCCACGCAACCGCAGGAGATGCAACGTGGGTCCCTTTACCCCCCCCCCCCTCGGCTCCATCCAAGGACCGAAACAGTCTTTCCAGGTGAGGCCGAGGTTCACCTGCACCTACTCCAACCTCCCCTTCCCTATCCGCTGTTCCAGGTGCCAACTTCTCTACATCGGCGAGGCCAAGCGCAGGCTCGGCGTTCGTTTCGCTGAACACCTCCGCTCAGTCCGTCTTAACCTACTTAATCTCCCGGTGATTCAGCACTTCAACTCCTCCTTCCATTCCCAATCTGACCTTTCTGTCCTGGGCCTTCTCCATTGTCAGAGTGAGGTCCAGCACAAATTGGAGGAACAGCACCTCATATTTCGCTTGGGTAATATACACCCTAGCAGTATGAACATTGACTTCTCCAACTTCAGATAGCCCTTGCTTTCCCTCTCTCCCCCCCTTCCCAGTTCTCCCACTTGTCTTACTGTCTCCTACTACATTCTATCTATCATAGAAACATAGAAAATAGGTGCAGGATTAGGCCATTCGGCCCTTCGAGCCTGCACCGCCATTCACTATGATCATGGCTGATCATCCAACTCAGTATCCCGTACCTGCCTTCTCTCCATACCCCCTGATCCCTTTAGCCACAAGGGCCACATCTAACTCCCTCTTAAATATAGCCAATGAACTGGCCTCAACTACCTTCTGTGGCAGAGAATTCCACAGATACACCACTCTGCGTGAAAAAAAACGTTCTCATCTCGGTCCCAAAAGACTTCCCCCTTATCCTTAAACTGTGACCCCTTGTTCTGGACTTCCCCAACATCGGGAACAATCTTGTTTGAACAGTCTGAAGAAGGGTCTCGACCCGAAACGTCACCCATTCCTTCTCTCCCGAGATGCTGCCTGACCTGCTGAGTTACTCCAGCATTTTGTGAATAAATCGGGAACAATCTTCCTGCATCTAGCCTGTCCAACCCCTTAAGAATTTTGTAAGTTTCTATAAGATCCCCCCTCAATCTTCTAAATTCCAGCGAGTACAAGCCGAGTCTATCCAGACTTTCTTCATATGAAAGTCCTACCATCCCAGGAATCAATCTGGTGAACCTTCTCTGTACTCCCTCTACGGCAAGAATGTATTTCCTCAGATTAGGAGACCAAAACTGTACGCAATACTCCAGGTGTGGTCTCACCAATGCCCTGTACAACTGCTGCAGAACCTCCCTGCTCCTATACTCAAATCCCCTCGCTATGAATGCCAACATACCATTCGCTTTCTTCACTGCCTGTTGCACCTGCATGCCTACTTTCAATGACTGGTGTACCACGACACCCAGGTCTCGTTGCATCTCCTCTTCTCCTAATCGGCACCATTCAGATAATAGTTTGCTTTCCTGTTCTTGCCACCAAAGTGGATAACCTCACACTGATGTCCCGCCCCCTCCCCTGACATCAGCCTAAAGAAGGGTCTGGACGCGAAACGCCACCCATTCCTTCTCTCCCGAGATGCTGCTTGACCTGCTGAGGTACTCCAGCATTTTGTGTCTACCTACAGATTTCCAGTGTTCCACTGGAAAGTAGAAACCTTGAACAATTTGCATATTCCTCCTACATGACATCTGAACACTATCGCATGATCATGAACTTGTACCGGCAAAATCTAACATTATTTGGTAGATGATGTATTGAACTGTGCAGGTACTAAGGGGTGCTTGCCTCACGATTTTAAGTTAATACCATCAGGAATATTAAGTGGGGCGTTTGTCACGACTGCTTGTCACCCATTAAGTTAAATAAACGTTGAATCAAACGGAAATTCCAATAAACACTTCACTCTCTATTTCCTATTGCAAGCATCGACCGATTGGCGTGTCGCGCCGTTGGGGTGGACCATAAAGTCGACCCTGCTGAGTCTTGTGCGTGATCTTCCGCGAGGTAACAGAGAGAAAGCGTGTCCATGAACTGAGCGGAATAATTTCAAATTGAGCGTCACCTATCGCAAAGTATGGAATGGCCATTGATCATTTATGACTGCCTGCACTCCAACACAGCAGGCATACGGGAAGCGGTCGCGGCTGCACACCTTTCTCGCTTGAAATATCTTTGTTCATTTAAGAAAGGCAGCAAGGAAGCGGATGCGAATGCAAAGAATATTATGCCAAGCACTTTACGGTGGAACACTGAAGGGGCACCGAAAGACTCTAAAGAAGTGTCCCGGCCCGAATCGTTGCCTGTCCATTCCCTCCACTAATAGTGCCCAAGTCGCCCAGCTACTCGAGGGATAGTTACTCTGAGTCGCATACTTTGGATTAAAGTTCGGGGAAGGTTGGAAACTCCTGTGATGCATTTTGCCTTGTCATTTGACTGCAATTATGAAGTGCTTTGATGGGCAATGAAGAAAAACAAATCTTGCCTCTCTGCTTTAGCGGGATTCACAACGCCTCTTCGGGAAAAAGGTTAAAAAAATCTTGATTTACACAGGAGTGGAGTCAGAGTGGAGTAGTGTGTGTATGTGTGTGGGAAGTTTTAACATTTCTTGAGATCACTGGCGGATCATTTCGTGATTCCCGAGGATTTAATAAAGAGTCAGAATGAAAGTTGCGATCGAAGTACGAGAGGGGGCAGTAGAGGGTGGATGCAAAATCACCCTACAACAGAACAACGTTGGAAGAAATAAGGAAATTCAGTACATTTTATCTCAGTTTATTTCCACTGCATGCGGTAGATTGTACGCGGCTAGTCTGTCTGTCTGTCTGCATTTCTGTCTGTCTGTCTACCTATCTGTCGAAACTCAAAGTTGAAAATACTTTATAAATTATAGCAGCAACTAAAAACAATGTAGGCAGTTTGGGCTGCATCTCAAATTTCCGAACAATTGTTGCTGGTTGTCGAGATTCTGTTTCATTCACGACGATGGAGGATCCCTGGGGGATTAATGGGCAGAATCGGTGGAATAATATCGGGGTTGGAAACTGTACAATACGAGGAGATGTGTAGTAAGGAACTACAGATGCGGGTTTAACCGAAGATAGACACAACATGCTGGACCTTTCTGTCATGGACTTCCTCCACTGCCAGAGTGAGGCCAAACGTAAATTGGAGGAACAGCACCTCATATTTCGCTTGGGCATCTTACAACCCAGTGGTGTGAATATTGATTTCTCGAAAACTAGAAGTAACCCTTGTTTTCCCTCTCTCTCCGTCCCTCCCCCGCCCTAGTTCTCCTAATAATTTGACTGTCGTGATTATCTTTACTGTTTGCATGACTCGTTCCCCTCAGCCAACAATGAACCGTTGTACATGTCCTTGATCAACGTCTGGCTTGATCTGTCCTTTTCACATCTGACATGCTCTTTGTCCCCTTCCATATCTCTACTTTGCCTCTGCCCTGACTCTCAGTCTGAAGAAGTGTTTCGTTCCGAAATGTCAAACGAAGAATTCTCTCCAGAGTTACTACCTGTAACGCTGAGTACTCCAGCATTTTATGTCTATCTTCAATTAGTGTGTTGCCATAGAATCATAGAGTACGGAAACGGGCCTTCGAACTTTTCCAGCCAATGGCGACCAAGATACCCCATCTATTAGTCTCCCTTGCCTGCGTTTAGCCCGTATCCCTCTAAACGTTTCATTTCTCTGTATCTGTCCAAATGCCTTTTAAATGTTTTTATAGTACTTGCCTCAAATACCCCCGGCAGGTCGTTCCATATACGCATCATCATCTGTCCTTTCTGAGGGTTGTCAGAATGTGTACTAATTGCACATTGCTTTTTAAAAGCTAAATTTATTGATGTAGATGAAATAAGGTTTATCCAGAAATTGTGACGAATGAACGCTGGTTTGCTATATCGGCGCATGAGCACTAGATGGCAGTAACATAACTTCACAAAGGGTCTGGACCCGAACGTCACCCATTCATTCTCTCCAGAAATGCTGCTTGTCCCTCTGAGTTACTCCAGCTTTTGGTGCCTATCTTCACAAAATGAAATTTGTTCCCACCAGGAACTGGCGATTTTTGATAATAATCAATGGTATTAATTGTATTGTTGTTAAGGCCAAGAATTCCAATCGTAATAAAGTTATACAGTACGGAAACATGTCGTTCATCCCAAATTGTCCATGTCGCCAAGATGCCCCTTCTATGGCAGCCCCATTTGCCCGCATTTTGTACACATACTGCTATCCGCTTCCATTCCATGGATCTGTGCAAGTGTCTTTTAACTGCTGTTTTAGAACTTGCCTCAACTATCTCCTCTGGCATCTCTTTCCACATACCCGCCACCATCCGAGTACAAAAGATTGCCCTATCACCTTACACCCATGTACCATGGTTTTTGAGTGACCTATCGTTGGGAAAGGACTCTTCATTAACCCTACATATTGCCATCATTATATTATAGACATGTATAAGATCGCCCCTCGGCCTCCTACGCTCCAAGGAAGAAAGACGCAAAGAGGTCCTTCTGCAGTTAGGAGCACAGAGGTCCTTCTGTAGTTAGGAGCAAGGAGGTCCTTCTGCAGTTGTACAGGGCCCTAGTGAGACCGCACCTGGAGTACTGTGTGCAGTTTTGGTCTCCAAATTTGAGGAAGGATATTCTTGCTATTGAGGGCGTGCAGCGTAGGTTTACTAGGTTAATTCCCGGAATGGCGGGACTGTCATATGTTGAAAGACTGGAGCGACTCGGCTTGTAAACACTGGAATTTAGAAGGATGAGAGGGGATCTTATTGAAACGTATAAGATTATTAAGGGGTTGGACACGTTAGAGGCAGGAAACATGTTCCCAATGTTGGGGGAGTCCAGAACCAGGGGCCACAGTTTAAGAATAAGGGGTAAGCCATTTAGAACAGAGATGAGGAAAAACTTTTTCAGTCAGAGAGTTGTGAATCTGTGGAATTCTCTGCCTCAGAGGGCAGTGGAGGCCAATTCTCTGAATACATTCAAGAGAGAGCTAGATAGAGCTCTTAAGGATAGCGGAGTCAGGGGGTATGGGGAGAAAGCAGGAACGGGGTACTGATTGAGATTGATCAGCCATGATCACATTGAATTGCGGTGCCGGCTCGAAGGGCGGAATGGCCTACTCCTGCACCTATTGTCTAAGACCTACCCTGTCTAACCTCTCCATCTGCACTCTTCGCAGTTTAATGACATCCTTCCTATCGTAGGGTGAACAAAACTGACCACAGTACTCCAAAAGAAGCCTCGCCATCATTTTGTATAACTGTAACATAACGTCCCACCTTCTTTACAAAATACTCTGTCTGATGAAGGCCAATGTACCAAAAGCGTTCTTTATTATGCTGTCTGCATGTGACATAGTTTTCAGTGAATTGCTTAATTGTGCACCTAGATCCCTCTGCTCTATGACTGGAGCATAAAAACGAGACAGAAGAAGTAGTACAAACATGCCTCCTGAAATGAATGACTGAACCACGGCAGTTTTTTTTGTTCTTGTTTTTTTTCGTGCTTTACATTCTAGTAAAGTTGACTTTAAAACAACATCCGGCCGTATTTAGATGATAAATTCAAATTCTTTTGTTGTCATTGTGAGATTCCCAGTGTTAGACCGGAAACTAAACTTTCCTTAAATTAGTTCTGCCCATATTATTGAAGGTCTATCAGGTTTCTTTCATACCTCCTCAACTCAGTCCTCATACACTGTTTCTCCATATTCTTTATGGGCCCCGCTGCAAATGTTCTCTCAGAATCGTTTTTCTCAATCTATCCCAATCTCACCGATTTAAAGCCCACGAAGGTACCATGTTGTTCTTATTCAATGTCTGCTAGAGGGTCATTCTTGCCACACCCCCTACTAGAGAAAAAATCTTTAAAGTTACCCAATCATATCCCTACAAAACTCGCGCTCACTCCAACCACTTGCTGTTTCCCCTCGTTTTTTTGTGGTCTTCTTCCATGACTTATCCCTGTCAATCTCACCCAATAACATCAACCCTGCTCGCTCAATCCCGGTGGTACCAAACTGCTGAGTAGCAACAATATTTCACCTTGGCAAACAAGACTGATCCGAACAAATCGAAAACTTGGATTTCCTTTTAAAACGTGGATTACCGTGCAACATTCTATGAACACCAATAATATGGCAGTGGGGCTCAGGTAGATGTCTGAATGTGGAGGGACAGTGACGTAGAGGAGAAAAAGGTAGTATGTTCAGTAGGCAGAACAGGTGGATGAGGGCAATGCAAAGCTAAATAGCGTCTCACAGGTAAGGTAGAACAAACGTGGGGCTCTGATATAGTTGCCATCACCGGGCAATCTCAATATCTGTGATATATCATATCATATCATATATATACAGCCGGAAACAGGCCTTTTCGGCCCTCCAAGTCCGTGCCGCCCAGTGATCCCTGCACATTAACACTATCCTACACCCACTAGGGACAATTTTTACATTTACATTTTACATTTACCCAGCCAATTAACCTACATACCTGTACGTCTTTGGAGTGTGGGAGGAAACCGAAGATCTCGGAGAAAACCCACGCAGGTCCCTCAATATAGGAAATATCATGTGAGAGAGACGAAGATGCAAACGAGGAGGTGTGTCAGTGCATTGTTAATTGGGGAATGCATTAATTCAGTATTGAGGGAGTATATCATAGAAAATAGGTGCAGGAGTAGGCCATTCGGCCCTATCCTAGAAGGCCCCACAAATCACTTCATTTAAGTAGAGATTAGGAAATAAACGATTATCATCGCTTGGCTACGGGTGCATTACTGATCACCTGCAGTCGAAAAAAGATAGAAGAAATGAAATGGAGGCAAATTACAGCGAAATGTCAGAAAGGTGATCTTATACTGTTGAGCGAGGAGATTTCAATTTTTCCAGTATTACGTAGGATTGAGTTAATGGGAAGGGCTCAATAGAATGAAGCGTTTGAGGGTTGCCGAGCAGAGCTATTTGGTACAGTTTGCAGATAGACCAACGTGAGAAATAACATTTTTGGACTTTAACATAGGGCATGCAGCCGGTTACGTAGAGGGCGTGGCAATGGGGGGGGGGGGGGGGGTGGAGCATTTTGGAGAGAGTGATAATAAATATTTCAAAATGATTTTTGGATAATGTTGGGGAGGGACCAGGAACAAAGCTCTTAAATTGGGGAAAGACCAAATTAATTGGAATAAGACATGATCTGTTAAACGTTGGCTGGAGAAACCTAGAGTCATGGAGTATTATAGCAAGGAAACAGACCCTTCAGCCTAATTCTTTGATAGCGACAAAGATACCCCAGTTAAGCTAGGGCTATTTGCCCGTACTTAGCCCACATCCCTCTGAACATATCCTATCCTGCATAAGTATTTTTAAAATGTTGTTATTGTACATGGTTCAACTACTTCCTCTGGCAGCTCGTTCCACATATCCTCCACTCTGTGTGAAAACGTAGCCAGCTGAGGTTCCTCTCCACCCTCCGCCCCTTTCTACCTATGTCCCTTCCTCTGGCTTTATGTTTCACTCCTTTTTACTCGTCTTCTCTCCTTTCTGTAACATTTTTGCCTTTGTCTCCTTTTTGTCTCCTTTCATCACTCTTTATCCCATTTTAATCTCCAACATTTGTTCACGCAAATGTCAATCAGACCTCCTCCCGCCACCTCCCCTCCCCCCCACCCCGCCACTTGCCTGGCTTTATGCCGACTCCACCTCTTTTCCAGCTTTCTTCCCTGAACTACAATCATCTGAAGAAGGCTCCCGACCTGACACGTCGCCTATCCACGTTTTTTTAGATTTAGAGATACAGCGCGGAAACAGGCCCTTCGGCCCACCGAGTCCACGCCGCCCAGCGATCCCCGCACATTAACACTATCCTACACACACTAGGGACAATTTTTACATTTACCCAGTCAATTAACCTAGAAACCTGTACGTCTTTGGAGTGTGGGAGGGAACCGAAGATCTCGGAGAAAACCCACGCAGGTCACGGGGAGAACGTACAAACTCCGTACAGACGGCTGACCCGCTGAATGATTCCAGACTCTGTGTCCTACGAGGCCGGGGAGTAATATGCTTTAACAGAGGGTGGTCGGTATGTAGAAGGGGCGACCAGTTGAAGGAGGGGCGTTGGAAACAATTACAACGTTTAAAAGACATTTGAACAAATGGACGTGTAGGATGGGATTTGGGAGATATGGGCCATATTAAACTTACATAGGTAAGGAATTTGGCTAATGTGAATGAGCTGAGCGGAAGGGCATGTTTTAAATGTTGTATAATTCTATGGCGCTTTATACACTACATCCACATTCAAATCAGCCACGCAGATTAAGAACAAAGGATCCCAGCGCCGAATCCTATCCAACACCATTAATCACCGCCATCCAATCACGTTGCCACCTCCCCACTTTATCACTATAATTTGGACCACCAAACCTCCTCTGGGCATCACCCTTGGATTCATTTGCCCTAGTCTTGAAAATTCGCTCTTTCGTTGGCTCCTATTTGAACAATCCTCCAATTCTCGCCAGTTATGAAATGCTCGCCCCCTATTCTCAGCTTTCCCCACCATCTTACCAGTCTTTGTCTGCAATATACTGCAAGTGATTAGGTTTCTGGGTTGCAGAATATTTCGCACTTTAAACTCTGCCACCTCTTGTTATGAGCAAAGGTATGAATCATTTGTAGATATGCAACTTTACTCTCTATGCCAGTTCCTTTGCTCATTTCAAAGTTTACGGCCAGAGATTTTCTGACTGTGATCTTGGCGTGCATACTTTAATAATCAGACCAGTCATATTGATGGAATTCCTCAAATATCAAATCATGTAACAAAGGAGGAATTCTGAAAGAAGTTAAACTACGGACAGTGTCGCCATTAGCAATTTATTTAGTTTAACATCCAGCGGCTGTTCATTAACTTTAACTTTAATAAAGTATAATCTTCCTTTGTGCACTTGAATTGATTTAAAGCATTGGTTAGGAAAGTTACCAATAGCATTTCTTCGATAGTAATGGATAAATAATTGAATTGGAACGATTAATGTTTTTGTTAAGGCTGAACACTTAAAATATTTTCAGATAATTATCATGACAATTAATTTAATCGGTTTAATATTCTGGATCATTTCAATAACACCCCAATCTTCCAGAAGATATCTGCATTGAACGTCTGTGGCATTTTTAAAGGACGCAGAATTACAACTGTTTGGCTGAATTGAACCCCTACCTTCTTTCCATTTCGCAATATGCAGCTTTGATTTTTTGCTAATATCCATTGGAAGAAAGTACTTTAAACTGTGGTCAGAGAAAAAATGCATTACATTTACATCAGAATTTTCACTTTAAAAAAAGCCAATAGGCCATTTTATTGAATTATCTGATGACATTATAACAGTAACTACAAGTAATAAAAAAAAGTACAATTTTAAGCGGAGATGAGTATCTAATCTACTGTTGAGAGCATTTGATTTCCCCCGAGAAAATATTTAGACACTAATTCCCTTGACTGTCAGGCCTCCAGAGTATCACCACACATTCTGTCTTGACGGTAAAACCTATGATGGTTTGTGGAAATAAGATGATGCCAATGAACTAAAGTAGAATTAGAAAATCACAACGTCCTGAAATAACTCGACGGGTCAGGCAGCATCTGTGGAAGGAATGCATAGGTGACTGCTTCAGATTGCGTCTCGAGAAGGGTCCCGACCCGAAACGTCGCCAATCCATACTCGCCACAGATGCTACCCGACCCGCTCAGTTACATCAGGTATTGGTACCTTTTGCTCAAGATTCCAAAATGGATTACCAGTGTAAACAAGGAGCAAGGAAAGGCATATCTTCACAGCTGAATTCTATTAGCGACGTGGATTTTATTAGCCTAAGACAATGCACTAATGTAGAATTGGCGAAACACACCGTCCTGGAGCAACAGCGTCAGGCAGCATCCATTGATGGAATGGGCAGTTGACTGCATCAGACTGAGTCTAAAGAAGGGTCCCGACACGAAACGTTGCTATCCATGTCCTCCACTGATGCTAAGTTACTTCAGGACTTAGTGTTTTGCTCAGGAACTTCGACTTAAATAATGCACTCCTTCTCCACAGTGAATGCCGCGATCATTGCACATCCTCCGATTCCTGTGACCGAAGGTCTTCGGAGAACATTGAAGCCTTTGACGCGACTTCTGCTGCCGACAAACATGGTAGGAATTTTCCCAATGCCATTTTCAGCGACATCGTCATCACATGCATAACAAAAGGCTACACGGAGAATACATCGTGCATTGCAAGACCTGTAGAATTTGTCTGTGAATTCATCTTGAATTTCCAGTAAACTAGGATTTCCACCATTGAACGCCAAGAAGACACTTTGCCTTCATCAGTTTCTGCCCCACAAAAGCGCGTATTTGTTCAACGTTTATTTTCCCAGCATATAACCGCCATTATAATTACAATGAGCACTAATTGATTCGAAAAAAAGGTCACACTCTTAATAATCAAGCGAAGCACTTAGTACTTATGTAAGCAAAACAAAAAAAAGAAGAAAAAAAGACAATTTCGTCATTGGAGCATATAAAGTTCACTTGAGACGCATCACCGAAAGTCGTTTAGAGAGCTTACGTGATTTTGCAACAGATTATGTATCAGCGCGAACAATGTTTTGCGAAATTTCAGTCACTTATCACAGTCACGGAACGGGGTAATACAGACTCTCGTGACATATTGTAAGAAAGCAGAAAGAGAAGTAACGGTCAATGTATTTCTTGCTAGAATTTATGGAAATCTATCCAACATCGGCGATTAACGAAGTAGAAATGGGAATAAACCGAAGGGAGAAGGGAACCAAAGTTAATTTAGTTTCGCGGATGTTATTGCAACGGAGTTGAAATTGTCCGGTAGATAACGGTGCGGAAGCGAACCACGATGTGTCTGTGGTCACCATCATGCCTTTGGATTCCGAGTCAACTAATTCACCTGAAACGACAGAACACTGGTTGTCAGGTTCCTGATTAACTCTGTTTCCACAGCCCCCTTGGACAGAGAGTTCTAGGTCATACAATTCTCTGCATAAAATATGGCACTGTGACGCAACGCTAGAGTTGCTGCCCCACAGCGAATGCAGCGCCGGCTACTGGTGCTGTCTGTACCGAGTTTGTATGTTCTCCCCGTGGCCCGCGTGGGGTTCCTCCCACACTTCAAAGGCGTACAGGTATGTAGGCTAATTGGCTTGGTAAATGTAAAAAAGATTTGTCCCTAGTGTGTGTAGGATAGTGTTAATGTGCGGGGATCGCTAGTCGGCGCGGACCCGGTGGGCCGAAGGCCGCGCTGTATCTCTAAACTAAACTAAACTAAACTCTCATAATTGTAAGTGGTGGAAACGCCCTGTATTTACCCAGCCTAAACCAACCTTGATTTCCCACACCTTCATCAATCTCCTCTTCATCTTTGTGGCTCCAAGAAAAAGATACACAACTTCTACATTTTTACATTGCAGTCGAAATCCTTAATACATGGACGTATTCAAGCAGTCCCGACTGAGCCGTCCCTAACTTTCCCATCCTTCCCAAAATCTGGAACCATAATTAATTTTGCCTGTATCAGTCGTCCATCTAAAATATTGGCTCTGACTTCCCAAATTTTTGAGTAAAGGACTTATCCAGCGCAAAATGCCGGGCAAATCCACCTTCTTTGAATTTCACTCACTTATTTTCTCAAACTATTACCTTCCTTATATGTCAGATTCCAGCTCTTCTTAACTTTGTGTCCCAGCTTAACAGCCTCCAGCCTCTGTCTCCTCATTGACCCTTCCCTCTTTCCACCTAGATCCATGTACCCATGTTTTCTCTCAATTCCCCTTGTTCTATTCCACCCTGTTACCCATATGCTTCTCGCTCACAAAACCTGGATTATTTACTGTGGAGCGTCGGAGGCAGTGGGGAGACTTGATAGAAGTATATAAAATGACAGGAGGCATCGATAGGGTAGACAATCAGAACACTTTTCCCAGAGTCTAGCTTAATGGCGGGAGGGACAACTTTTAAAGATTAGCGGGGTATTATTTTTTTACACAGAACTAGATGCATACACGACCACAGCATTTCAGAGGCACGTGAATATGCAGGCAATATCAACTACGCAGGGATATCAACCACGCATAGGAAAGGACATTTTGGGCCGAATGCCTGTTCTTGTGCTGCACTATTCTACGCACTACTTTATATGAAAATCAATATTACCTTAATCGTCGTTGTCAATGCGCCGTATATGGTGCTGATCATAAAGAGGATCACGAAGGCGATAACTGTTCCCGGAGAACTGACCTCCTCTTCTTTGTATTCTATCGTTTCGTTATCTGCTGCAGAGTCATCGAGGTCTTCTTCTATATGAGGAATTTCTGGAATCGATAGATGATCATTATTAAGTTTTTTTTGTGCCAAAAGCAGAATAAATTCAAAAGCTGTTGCAACAATATAACGCGCCAGTTATGATGGGCATTGTAGTTCGGCAATTGTACTGAGGACAATTCAAAGATGCCCAATGCATTGAAGAAATGTGATGTTAATTAATTAAATTGCTAGTGCAATATAGAGACTCGTTGTACGTGCGTAATACCACATCGTTAACAGAACACGCAGGGCAGACGAAACACAAAGAACGACAGATGCTGCAATGTTGAGCAAAACCCAACTTGAGTCAGGGCACGTCTCCAGAGGGAATGGAGAGGCGACCTTTTGGATCGGAACCCTTCTTCAGACTGAAACATCGCCTGTCAGTCTACTCCCTCAACAGATGCTGCCTGACCCCTTGGGTTTCTTCAGCATTTTGTGTTATGCAGAACAGATCATTGTTTTAACCGTCACATAAATCCATCGTTAACGCCACACATAGTTTTAAGACTCCGCCGTGTGATTAAAATAGATTTCTGTTGAGCCGCCGACAGCAACCACCCAGCGAGAGGATAAGTCATCTTTGGAAAATTAAGAGGCGGCACTATTATGAGGAGAAGGATGGATTGGCATAATAGCCAAACCTCTGGCACATTACATCCCAATCTGGTACAAGAAATGACTAGTAAAACGGCCGCAGTTTGCAATCCCACATTTGGCTTACCAGTTACGCGGACCTACAGTACCTCACAGACATTTTGTAATCAACGGCACTCGCAGACCCAGACAAAATCTATAACTGAGTTTCGGTCGGTTATCACCGACGTGTTTATGATTATCAGCCGCGGGGTGACGCTGGAGGCATCTTGCTGATAAACCTTTGGGTTGTGATTCCGCAGTCACACGAGCGACATTTGGGGAAGACATGACTTGTTTAGCCATCGAAATTGTTCTATATTTAGTTGCCCGTTTTCCCAAGGCACATTATACACAGAAGATTCTGAAGTTCTGGTTTAGATTCAACCATAGGTCCATTCTGATTTCTTATGTACGCTAGTCCCAAACATAAATTCCCTGCTACACCATTCGGTAACGAGTGGAAATAGTTCAATAAACTAAACTAAACTAAACCAGTTCAGCAGCGACCTTATCAGTTTCCCATACCCTTTTCAAATAATTGATCGCGTTGGCACTCCTGCTGAATTCCGAACAATACAACCCCAGATAGTAAATCTCTCCTCGCAGTTTAATCGTTGGCTGCAGGGGGTGGGGGTAACGGGGTGAGGGCGCAGATTGAGATGGTGAATAATTTATTGCATATCAGCGATGGTGGGTGAGAAGGGGTGGGTGGTTGAGTTGGGACTGCCATAGGCTCGGGACGAAATATGATTTTCATCTTCCTCCTTTATAAATTCATAAATTCATAAATTCATAAATTCCAGGTAAGGAATTAGATTATTCGGACCATTAAGTCTCCTCCGCCATTCACTCATGGACGATCGATCTTCTAACATACTCGCTCCCAACGCCGGCCCCTCTCCCCCTCCACATCCTCATTTAGTGAAAGCAAGTTATTCTAATACACTTGGCATTCCTCCCCCAAGGCTGGGAACCATTTTCTAAGATCTTGGGCGCAGAATTCATGGCGTATTGTAATATTTGTAGCTGTACTATGTCTTCTACGCCCGTGTCTTAATGTTCCATACACAAACAGTACTGGATTGGTTACTTATTAAAGTAACCTGCATTTACAGACTTCCTTTGTATTATTGGAATATCCACTGCCTTTCATACATTACAGCATTTCAAATGTAATTTAATTTACGCTCTAAACTGACCGTCTGACGCTTTAAAATAATTGCCAGAATTTGATCTATTCTTGGTGACATCAATATCCTAAAATCCTTTGTAGAAACAAGGAACTGCAGATGCTTGTTTGCAAAGAAAAATACAACCATGTGCTCGAGCAACTCTAGCGGGTCAGGCAGCATCCTTGCAGAACACGGATCGGTGACGTTTCGGGTCGGGACCCTTCAGAACTTCTTCTAAAACCTTTACATTACTTGCAATATTACGGGTTTTCTGTTATCGATCATCATCTATAGCAGATTAAGGGAGAGTTTCTTCCCAGCCAGTTTCAGGCAACTGAACCATCCTATCAACAACCAGAGTGGTGTCCTGGCTTACCTCTACTTCTTTAGAGACCCTCAGACTATCTTTAATCGGGCTTCACTGGAATTTATCTTGCACTAAACGTTACTCCCTTTATCCTGTATCTGTGCACTGTGGCGTGATTGTAATCATGTGTAATCATTCCGCTGACTGAGTAGCACGCAACTTAAAGGCTCTTCACTGTATCTTGCTACACGTGACAATAAACTAAACTAAACTAAACTACATTTCTATCCTGCCAGATAAACCGTTAATGAAGCCGGTAGAGACTCCCAAACAGAATGCACCGTTCTGTAACGAGATCCTAGAATCTTCTGATTCAAAACAGGCATCAATGAGCTGGGACAATACTCAACTGCGTTAAGGAGATCTCCTGTCCAGATTTATCTTAGATGGTATTTGGAATTTCACCAATGGACCAATACCAGAACTTTGCATTTATTTCTGCTGTACTGATTTAGCCAGTAGTTTCTTAAATAGCAAGTGCCCCCTCCACCTAATTCCTGATCTGCACCTGCAAATTGCCACGCAGAATTCAGGAACCATGTGCAATTCAGTTGCCATTTGTACGATGGAGGTGGCTTGACTGAACTTAAAAATGGAAGCTGGGGTGGCCTTTTCAACCCCGTATATCTTCTCCGCCTTTCATTACATTCCTGGCTGTTTTCTTTTGTTAACTGAGCTGACATACTTGCACCAAACTCATCTCCTGTGACTCGACGATTTATATATCTGCGCCTTGAATGCACCACACATACCTCTCATGGAAATAATTTAAAAAATGCGCAACCTTGTAGCTGCAGATATTTTACTAGTTTCTGCCCTAAATGTCCAACCTTTTTAGTCTGGAATTGTGATATCAGATTTTTGAATCTACAGCCAACGGAAGCAACCTCCCCACTTCTCTCAAAGAGGTCTATAATAATAGCGTGGAGTTCTCTAACACTTTGAAAACATCAAGATAGTTTAGGCCCCTCTGCATAATGATTTCACAAGCGCAATCCATTCTCAAAATAAATTTAGTACAATATCCTTGCCAATTGTCAACACTTCCGCGGCTATCCGCAATATTCCAGATTACGACTCAGTGGGACTGTATAGATTAGTTCTCAAATCTCACAGTTAAATTATGTGAATCCTCACAAAATCTGAAAGTATTTTATTATTTTCTGACACAGTTGGTGTTTTTTGAAGTAAATTGGGTAAAATTACTTTCTGAACGTTTTCAACAATAACAGTTCAATTATTTTAATTATTTGATATTAGTTTTAATGCATAAATCATCAGAAATACGTAAAAAGGGCTTCAAGGGTATTTGTGCTTTCAAGGTCAACTTGGATAGTCCCAGGCGATGCTCTGGAATCGGTCCCTCGTGTCCGAACTACCCTTTGCCCTTCAATCCAACACCCAGGCCTTGAGTTCAGTCGTGTACACGAGACCGCAAAAAAAAATCAGTCACGGGAACACGAGGGCAACTATAGGGAGCTGACCAAAGGATCCCTTAATTTATATTTATTTAACCCGTTTAAGACCTCACGGGCCTTTCAAGTGAGCATTGTCATGCAACAGGCAAACCCTTCGTTTGTTAAAACAAGTGGTCCAAAATACAGGATTTAGGCAAGAGTATTAATAGAGGGATCTACGGAGAAGTACAAACATTTGTAGAATGATTTGTATTGTTTGGCATCGTGGCATGACCGCCAATAATTCCACCCAAGATCCCAGAAAGGGATCTAGCAAGAGACGTATGGCACGGCATAAGGGGATGGTAAGACTAGGCTTAATATTGCAGGATTAAAAGAACGTAAGGTACTGTCCAATTCTCCTCAACCTCATTTCAGACTTTTTCCTCAGAACTGTTGCATGATAATGTTGAGAAGTATATTTTGGATTCTGTAACTGTTCCTTCGCTCTACCTACTTTACGAGTTTGGCTTGATTGGATTTATGTATAGCACTTGATTGGATAGCATGCAAAACAAAACTTTTCACTTCACATCAGCAATAAGAAAGCTAAGCCGAGTATGTTGGCAGAGGGACATTCTCATATTGGCGGACGAATAACTCGTATAACTTGTGAATTAAATTGAAAACGATAGGAGAGAACGGTCTCAGTATACTAGTGGCGAAAGATGAGAGGTCGTTCAGGAGACAGTCATGAGTGGACATTACAAACGCACAAATATGCATTTCAACATTGTAGTATAGTTTAGTTCAGTGTATCTTGCTACACGTGACAATAAACTGCGGCTCGGCCGCTGGACTTAACATCGCCCGGTGTGGCTGCGGGACGTTTCAGTGCCCGGTGCGGCTCGGGTGCGGGACGTTTCAGTGCCCGGTGTGGCTTGGCCGCTGGACTTAACATCGCCCGGTGTGGCTGCGGGACGTTTCAGTGCCCGGTGTGGCTGCGGGACGTTTCAGTGCCCGGTGTGGCTGCGGGACGTTTCAGTGCCCGGTGTGGCTGCGGGACGTTTCAGTGCCCGGTGTGGCTGCGGGACGTTTCAGTGCCCGGTGCGGCTCGGCAGCGGGACGTTTCAGTGCCCGGTGTGGCTGCGGGACGTTTCAGTGCCCGGTGCGGCTCGGCTGCGGGACGTTTCAGTGCCCGGTGTGGCTTGGCCGCTGGACTTAACATCGCCCGGTGCGGCCGCGGGACGTATCAGTGCCCGGTGTGGCTCGGCCGTTGGACTTAACATCGCCCGGTGTGGCTGCGGGACGTTTCGGTGCCCGGGGCGGCTCGGCCGGGGGGCCTTCCATCCCCTTGCGGGGGCTGTGCGTGTCGTTTGCCTCGGTAGGGGTCGAGCTGCCTGTCCGTGGGTGCGGGGGGAAGAGAGGGGAAGTTTTGTTGCCTCCATCACAGTGAGGGGAGTTTGGAGTCACTGTGATGGATGTTTGTGTTGGGGTCGGGTGTCCTGTGTTCTTTTCTTTTTTGCTGTGTTTTGTGTGACTGCTGAAATTTCGCTCGGTGTTGTGCCGAGTGACAATAAAGTGTTGTTATGTTATGTTATGTTATGTTTGACGTGTACCGAGGTACAGTGAAAAGCTTTTATTGCGTGCCAACCAGTCAGCGGAAAGACAATATATGGTGACAATCCAGCCAACCACAGTGTACAGATACATGGTAAAAGAAATAATGCGAATATTGTTTAGTGCCAGATGATGCCAGTAACGTTTGATCAAAGATAGTCAGCGGGACTCTAATGAGGAAGATAGAAGTTCAGGACTGCTCTCCAGTTGTGGGAGGATAAGATGGAACCATAAGCAGAGGTTGACTGGGTGCATTGCACAAGATGAATCTTTCATCCGTTTCAGCCAGTCATCAACGATAGGGATGGTGTTGGTGAGATGGCAACGCTTACTCGGGGGCTGGGGTCGATTTCGCTGGATCATATATAACATATAACAACTACAGGACGGAAACAGGCCCGTTCGGCCCTTCCAGTCCACGCCAACTACTCTCCCTGACCTAGTCTCATCTACCTGCACTCAGACCATAACCCTCTAATCCCCTCTTATCCATATACCTATCCAATTTACTCTTAAATAATAAAATCGAGCCAGCCTCCACCACTTCCACCGGAAGCCCATTCCATACAGCCACCACCCTCTGAGTAAAGAAGTTACCCCTCATGTTACCCCTAAACTTTTGTCCCTCAATTCTGAAGCTATGTCCCCTTGTTGGAATCTTTCCCACTCTCAAAGGGAAAAGCCTACCCACGTCAACTCTGTCCGTCCCTCTCAAAATTTTAAAAACCTCTATCAAGTCCCCCCTCAACCTTCTACGCTCCAAAGAATAAAGACCCAACCTGTTCAACCTCTCTCTGTAGCTTAAGTGCTGAAACCCAGGCAACATTCTAGTAAATCTCCTCTGTACCCTCTCCATTTTGTCGACATGTTTCCTATAATTTGGCGACCAGAACTGCACACCATACTCCAGATTCGGCCTCACCAATGCCCTGTACAGTTTTAACATTACATTCCAACTTCTATACTCGATGCTCTGATTTATAAAGGCAAGCATACCAAATGCCTTCTTCACCACCCTATCCACATGAGATTCCACCTTCAGGGAACAATGCACAGTTATTCCCAGATCCCTCTGTTCCACTGCATTCCTCAATTCCCTACCATTTACCCTGTACATCCTATTTTGATTTGTCCTACCAAAATGCAGCACCTCACACTTATCAGCATTAAACTCCATCTGCCATCTTTCAGCCCACCCTTCCAAAAGGCCCAAGTCTCTCTGTAGACTTTGAAACTCTACTTCATTACTAACTACACCACCTATCTTAGTATCATCTGCATATTTACTAATCCAATTTGCCACACCATCATCCAGATCATTAATGTAAATGACAAACAACAGTGGACCCAACACAGATCCCTGGGGCACTCCACTAGACACTGGCCTCCAACCTGACATACAATTGTCAACCATTACCCTCTGGTATCTCCCATTCAGCCATTGTTGAATCCATCTTGCAACCTCACTATTAATACCCAACGATTTAACCTTCTTAATCAACCTTCCATGTGGAACCTTGTCAAATGCCTTACTGAAGTCCATATAGACAACATCCACAGCCTTGCCCCTATCAATTTCCCTAGTAACCTCTTCAAAAAATTCAAGAAGATTAGTCAAACATGACCTTCCAGGCACAAATCCATGTTGACTGTTTCTAATCAGGCCTTGTTTGTCCAAATAATTATATATATTGTCCCCAAGTATCTTTTCCATTAATTTTCCCACCACAGACGTCAAACTAATAGGTCTATAATTGCTAGGTTTACTTTTAGAACCTTTTTTAAACAAAGGCACAACATGCGCAATGCGCCAATCTTCCGGCACCATCCCCGTTTCTAATGACGTTTGAAATATTTCCGTCATAGCCCCTGCTATTTCTGCACTAACTTCCCTCAATGTCCTAGGGAATATCCTATCAGGACCTGGAGACTTATCTACTTTTATATTTTTCAAAAGTGTCCGTACCTCCTCTTCTTTAATCCTCATAATTTCCATCACTACTCTACTTGTTTCGCTTACCTCACATAATTCAATATCCTTCTCCTCGGTGAATACCGAAGAAAATAAATTGTTTAATATCTCCCCCATTTCTTCCGGCTCAGCACATAGCTGTCCACTCTGACTCTCTAATGGACCAATTTTATCCCTCACTATCCTTTTGCTATTGACATATCTATAGAACCCCTTGGAGTTTACTTTTACATTACTTGCCAAAGCAGCCTCATATCTTTTTTTCGCTTTTCTAATTTCCTTCTTAAGATTCCTTTTACATTCTTTATATTCCTCAAGAACCTTATTTACTCCCTGCCGCTTATATTTATTGTATATCTCCCTCTTTTTCCGAACCAAGTGTCCAATTTCCCTGGAAAACCACGGCTCTTTCAAATTATTATTCTTTCCTTTCCACCGAACAGGGACATAAAGACTCTGTACTCTCAAAATTTCACCTTTAAATATCCTCCATTTCTCTATTATATCCTTTTCATAAAACAAAAAGTTCCATTTCACTCCTTTTAAATCCTTTCTCATCTCCTCAAAATTAGCCTTTCTCCAATCCAAAATCTCAACCCTTGGTCCAGATTTGACCTTCTGCATAACGATATTGAAACTAATGGCATTGTGATCACTAGACCCAAAGTGCTCCTCAACACATAACTCCGTCACCTGACCCGTCTCATTTCCTAACAGGAGGTCCAACACTGCCCCTTCTCTGGTAGGCACCTCTACGTATTGCTGCACTTACGAACGCGCATGAGCAAAGGATTTCGGAGAAGCAGCATAAAACAGGGAAGCGAGGGAAGAAAAGGAACTGCAGATGTTGGAATCTTGAACAAAACACTACGCACTGAAGTACCTCAGCCGGTCAGGCAGCAATTTTGGAGGGAATGTTCAGGTAACGTTTCGGGTCCTGGCTCTTCGTCGGCCTGAAGGCCCCCGACTCGAAACGTCGCCTGTCCATTTCCTTCATAGATATTCGCTGGCCCCTGTGCTACTCCAGCACTCAGTGTTTAGTTTAGTTTAGTGTAGTTTAGAGATACTGTATGGCAACAGGCTCATCCCTCTACTAGTTCTATCCCACACACTAAGAGCAATGAATCTACAAAACTACGGGTCCTTCGACTATGGCTGGAAACAGGGAGAACGTACAAACTCCGTGTAAAATGAAGTGTGCAGCTCCGCGAGGGAATTCAGTTTTAACTGGGGTCTGTTAGGGTTCGTTTTGTGATGCCAGCAAAGGGGCGGTATGTATTCATAAAGCAAATGAGGGAAAGAAAAATATTTACTTGGCAAAATGTATACTAATAATCCGGGTGGGAAAACGGGTCATTTTAGGAAATATTCACACCACCGTTGTATAAGAATGAAACCACAAAAACACCAGATTAGGTGAAAATTTAAATCATAATTTTAAACTAATATCTGTTCACCCTTATTCATTAATTCTGATACGAGATTGTCCTTGCACAAAATACGTCAAGTAAATCAAACAAACTCCAGATTCTGAGCTGCGATCGTGTGCGAGGACCTGAGTAAGCTGAGTAATTCTCATTACATCGACCCGGCCCGCCGTCCCAGTCTCCGAAAAAGCGAGAGCATAGAAGTTTTCCTTCATATGAGGGAAGTTGTCACTTTGGATTCAGTCATGCTTTCCTCTTAATCGCAGACAAAAGCACGCATTGGGAAACCAGAAGTTTTTTATTCTGCATTTATTGCAATATGAAGCCACAGACAAGATAAAGCGCAATCTCCCACCTATTTGACAACATTTCCGAAGCATTCTCAACATTACAGCACAATCAATACCGTTCTATTTTAAACTGATACTCGTCATAGTTTTCTGCGATTGATGAAATCAGTGAAATATTTTACTATTTGTCGGATAATCTGAAGGGTGACATGGTATTGGATACGTAGGAGACCGGCGGGCTCAGAGGCCCACACAGCGACGAACGTAACAGGGCTAAGCTCCTAAGCATTAGACATTGAATCGCAGAGAGTTAGATGCACGATTTAAAACTGTCGGTCAGAACGAGCGACACATTAACTAAAGTAGGTTTACCGTGAGACTTATTTATACTTCTGACTAAATTCGTTGTGAGGGACGGGTGTCCAACCAAACAGCTGAAGGTGGTCCCCTTCTCCCAGTCCTCTGCAGTCACTTTTAACTTGCTGGCAACCGAGCTGGAGCCGTTTTCCTTGTCGGTGTCAAGTTGGATGGTGTAACCCGAATCTAAAAGGGTGTCGTTGGACATCCAGGCGACATATATGTCTGACGGGTAAAATCCGGTGGCGAGACAAACTAGTGTGGCAACTTTCTCGGCTTGAATCTCTTCCGATGATGGGTGCAGCAGGTAGACTTTAGGATGTTGCATTTCGGTAACTGGAAAGAGAACAAAACCGGTTGAAAAAGACACAAGGATCTGCAGATGCTCGAATCTTAAGTAAAATACAAACTGTTGGTGTAACTAAGCGGATCAAGTAGCATCTGTGGAGAAGAATAGCCAAGTGACGATTCGGTCAGGGTCTTTCCTCAGATATGCGGTTCTATCTATGACCTAAACTTCGTTCCCTATTCTATCTTTTCGCTAGATTCGGGGCGTTCAAATATCAATGAAAGCAACAAATGAGGAGATCACCCGGTGCTTATGCTCTCGCCAAATATATTATGTATTGCATTTCCCCCTGTGGGACAGAATGTCTAACATTTAGAGCATTATTCTTTCATGTTTGCGGAAGCCTATATTTTTAGTTTCAGATACGTTCAGATAGTTTCACAGGAAAGGGCCCTTAAGCCAATCGAGCTACGCCAACCCGTTAACCATGGTTTTATGTGATCTCAGCTTCACATCAATAATCAATCATCGATTCATATTGGCAGTTTACTGAGGGCAAATACCCTTCACACCAGCACGTCCTTTGGATGTGGTGACAAAGCAGAGCACTGGAGGGCACGTGGTCAGAGTGCGAACGTGCAAACGCCAGACACAGAGCATCAGAGGTCCGGATCGAAGCCGGATCTCTGGCATTGTGAGACAGAAGGTTCATCAACTGCGTCACCCCCCCCCACCCCACCCATACTGGCGCGGGGGTCCTGAACGTCCTATTCTAATGGGTTGCCATTCGCTGCTAATTGCTTGAAGCATAAGCTTAATGCCAATTCTGTTATTTTCATCCTGTCGTCTCAGACTTAAGGGACTGTAATGACTGAACGACTGTTAAATGTGCTTACCCTTGGAGCTTGTCGTGGAGACTTTCACTGGTGTTGGCAGATCACTGTCTTCTACGAAGCACATGTATTCAAGCCCACTGTCCCACTCTTCGACGCTAACCTTCAGCTTGCTGATGATGACAGATTTACTTCCCTTCCACTCAGGATCCTGAGTCTGTACTCCTTCCATTCTCAGGCTCCCATTCACTCGCCAAGAGACCTTGACGTTCTGCAAATCGGTGTAAACTACTTCACAAACAATAGTTGCTTTCCGAATCGTCCAGATCTCCTCAAATGAAGGTGTTTGTATGGCAGCATTGATGTCAACTACATTGCAGTCTTCTGGCAAAAAAAGAAATGGGAGTGGTTATTTTCCTTCCGAAATGTTGAAGCTGCGGATAATAACTGTAACTGGGTTAAGTGTAGCTATTAATTCTACTTACTGCATATTCTTTATTGATTTCTGTTTAGTTAAGAAGGCTCCTTCCTCTTTCGTACCTTGGTTCCTGTCTTCTTTGGCTGATGTCCTTAGTAATATTTCCATTCGCTTATACCGCAGTGCAAGAATTACATGACCTGACTTTACCTGGAACCGATTTCACGAGTTCCGGGGATGCAAACATTCACCCTCTCGTTTCGCTGAAGATTTTTAGCAAACACTTACCAATGGCCTGAACGTGGCCGGTCCTAAAATAGTTCACACAAAAGGGCGAATCGTTTCTCTCTTTCATTCCCCAATTTAATTCTAAAACCTTCTTCACCGAAGGGGCGAATAAATGGAAAGCTCAGTGCCCAATCGCCATGTTTGACAGTGATTTCCTCCATTAGGTGGGGGGGTTGTCATCCAGTACATTCTCGTATTATGAAGTGACTTTAATCTGTTTAGTATAATGTTCGCGATGAATTAATCAGAAATGGCAAACCGTGTCTATAAATCTCAAATTAAAGCCATCACTCTAGTTTCTTACATGATCACGTGACAATAGTGCGAATGTATTCCCCGGATGTTCTCACCAAATGAATTACGCCGGAAATGATTTAAACTACACCAATGCATTCATCGATAAAGTTGAATTTCCAACAGGTTGGATAAAGCACAGTCATTTTTTTTAAAGGTTCGCCGTAAAATTCGCCCACTATGCCAGTAGGATAGAGGGCATTTGGGTCGATAATGTTGATGGCCTGAAGAGGGCAGAAGCTCTCAGATTTAGCTGACTTATTTGCCATCAATCCTTAAATATCATAGCGCTCCTTGCAAGATCTATCATATTTAAAGACGTTTGCGCATGTTTTGATTTCTAGTAACTGTTCTATACTGCCTAGCGCTGAATGAAGATGTTACGGGTAGTTAGGGGTAGAGAGAGGAGGTGGGGGGGTTGGGGTGGGGTGGGGTTAGGTTGGGGACTGGTAGCTGTATTGGTAAGATAGCTGACAAACGAAAATACATGCGAATCCTGTATTACAATAAAATACATTACGAAACGTGTTCAGAAAGTGGAAAGATATCCCAAATATCCTGCCGTGTTGTATTAAATCCTGGTATCTTTCACTTTGCACTACCTGATGTACTTGTATATGACGTGAGTATATTCAGTAAAATACGATTTGCTGTACTATGCGCAGGCGACATTTTATACTGTATCTCGGTACATCTGACAAGATAAAAGCAATGCACTAGCGCTGAGATCCATTATAATCGTAAAGAGCTAAAAGTAACTCAGCGATGATAGGAGATTGTAACGTTCCGTAATCACCACTGACATGTGATGCTTTGCTCAACTGTTGCAGTCCAACTTCTGTTCGGTAGGGTGTGCGAGGTTGTCAGGGTATCAGGCTATGAACCTAGCGAAGATGAAGGAAAAGCGAAAAGGAAAAGCATGGCAGAATATGCGAGCGTGGAGAAGAACGTGCAAGTGAGTGCCTTCTCAAAATTACAAAGCAGATGTCTATCTGATGTCTGAGGCTTGGGATGTGGTGTCAGTGTAGCATGGGTAAATAATAGCCGCGCATCTTATATATGATATTCAGTGAAACCACCGGTCACCAGTGAGGCAGTAAATAATGGTTCATGGTCGAGTCAGCTCAGGCCAACATGGTATCACACAGATCAGCATTGAGTGCTCTCAACCCATTTCAATACTTTGATGGAGTGATTAGATTAAATGCAGCTACGCTTGCACTGAGTGCAGGTTCGATAGAAGTCTGGGGCATATGGAGGATTTACTGGGACGAAGACGTTTAACAAATGGATAGATGCTTCGCAGGTAACAAAATGATGTGAAAATATATGACGATATCGACTTTGCTTGAAGCAAATGGAAAGATAGAGTAAGCTGGCCAGAGATTGAAGGGTAAAAAGTGTTGGAAGAATCGGAAAGTCAGACAGCATTTGGGAAGGGAATGGACAATAAGACTGAAGAAGGATCCCGAACCGAAACCTTATCTGTCCATTTCCTGCACAGATGCTGCCTGAACCGCTGAGTTATTCCTGCAGCACTGAAGAATCCAGTATCTACAGTTTCTTGTGTCTCCAGAGACTGAGATATTGGTGTTCAGAGATGTTCCCGTGTCCTTGGGTATGAACTATTGCAAATCAAGTGTACGTTGTCAAAACTGTAGTTTTGAAAATGACAGCACAAATTGGAATATGGCATGGAGCTTCCTTTACACAGGCATAGACAACGGCATTTGTTAAGGTGTTGTGAATGGAGTTGAACAACATGCCGACGTCTGACCTTAGAATGGAAAGATGTTCAAACATGGACGTTGATAGAGTGACACAGTGGCACCGCTTGGAGAGACGTTGCCTCATACCACCAGACACTTGACGTGGTGAAGCTGTTGCCTTATTGTTTGATCCTAACCTCGGGTGCTTCCAAAATGCAGACAGGTTTAGGTAGGTATCACCAACTAGAGAGCGGTCCTGACCTACCATCTACCTCATTGGAGACCCTCGGACTATCTTTAATCAGACTTTATTTGACTTTATCTTGCACTAAATGTTATTCCATTTAAACTGCATCTATACACCGTGGACTGCTTGATGGTAATACATAGATACTGTACATCGAGCATAGGTGCAGGAGTAGGCCATTCGGCCCTTTGATCCAACACCGCCATTCAGTGTGATCATGGCTGATCATCTACAATCAGTACCCCGTTTCTGCCTTCTCCCCTTACCCCTTGATTCCGCTGGCCCTAAGAGCTCCATGTTACTCTCTTTTGAATGCATCAAGCGAATCGGCCTCCACTGCCTTCAAAGGCAGAGAATTCCACAAATTCACAACTCTCTGGGTGAAAACGTTTTTCCTCATCTCAGTTCCAAATGACCTACCCCTTATTTTTAAACCGTGGTCCCTTGTTCTGTTCTCCCCAACATTGGAAACATGTTTCCTGCAACTAGCGTGTCCCATCGATTAATAATTTTACATGTTTCCATAAGATCCCCTCTCATCCTTCTAAATTACAGTGAACACAAGCCCAGTTGTTCCATTCTTTCATCATACGACAGCCTCGCCATCCCGGGAATAAACCTCGTGAACTTACGCTGCACTCCCTCAATAGCAACAATGTCCTTCCTCAAATTAGGAGACCACAATTCCACACATTACTCCAGGTGTGGTCTCACCAGGGCCCTGTACAACTGCAGAAAGACCTCTTTACTCCTATACTCAAATCCTAATCATGTATAGTGCTTTCGCTAACTGGATAGCACGCAACTAAAATGCTTTTCACTATATCACGGAACACGTGACACGAATACACTAAAGTAGTTTAAACTAAAACTACTGAGCGCTCTTGGGATTCAATTATGATGGTTGGGTATCAATCGCCATCATTTGCGTTGGTGCAAGATATGCTCCGATTACGACGATACGATTATATCTCCCAGGAAACGGTTATACGATGCGATTAACAGGTGTTCATTATTCCAACAATTATTGCTCTTGTAAACTGTCTTCCCTGTGGATTGGAATCTAATGGCGTAAATAACTCCCGCATTGAAATGAACACATTTTCCTTCGTGAGCATCGCTTTTAAGTTTTATTGTTATTCCCCCCCCCCCCCCCCCCCCCACACACACACAGACTGCGCGGAATGTGCATTCTCCTGATCCTGGATGGAGCCATGCCTTATTACCACTTCAAGGCAGAAGGTCACAGAAACCCTGGACGTCACCAAGCGAGATGAATTTATTCATCAGTAAGGGAATTCACTTTCAAAACTAACTAAGTCTAAAGTCCGAGGAATGATCATGATCACAATTAGGAACAAAATGAAATGATGCAACTAATTTACACTCGTCAAATCGTGGGTATTGCATCAAGACTCTGTTTATCTCATGCTGACCGACCTCCGTTGGTGATTGGAATGTTTCAATACTTGGCATGGTCATTACGTCACAATAATTAGCTGCGCCTACGTTTTGCCTCCAATCAATGAATCGAAGATAATCGAATATTGCCAGGCTGCTGAACAGTGAATTCCAGTGAAACATGACTGGATTCTCAAACAGCTTTCCGTGCCGTGCACATTGCGAGTTTGCAATTTAATCATCGTATTTATCACCTAATTATCTCATGAAGCCACAAGGCATAGGAGTAGAATTAGGCCATTCACCCAATCGATCATCTAATAGAATGAACATTGATTATTCATCTAGTTCCTGGCAAATGTCGGTTCAATTTATACTCATCGATCACATTCTACCTCAACGGAGAGGAGTCTGATTACAAGTGTCATCCATTCATCCATGATCGCGGATTCTATCACATGGCGCCATTCCCGAATTACGACCCATATTTCCTGTTCATGCTACACCCTAAAGGAATCCTATCACTCGCGGGGCACTTTAAATTTTCTCATGCAATTGATCTCCCCGTGTGAAGCAGAGATCCGATAGTATTTTGCGGTATTTCGGTTGATATTATTATAACGGACATTCAGGGAGGCCCGAATACTCCTCCCGTGCTTTAAACAAACCAATCGACCTGCTCTCCCAGTACGCTGGATCTGATCATTGGAGACCTTTGGTGGAATTTACCTGTTGATTCCCGATGAAGTGCGCATATTGGCTGTGTATATTTTGATATGTTGTCCTTACCTTTCGGGATCCGGATGTTTCGCTTCAGGGTGGATTGTGAAGAGGGGTGCGAGGCCAAACAGGAGTATGTTGCTCCTTTCTTCCAATCGGCTGCTGTCAAAAAGAGAAGGCTCTTTGCGCTGAACGTCTTGTCCTGTTCCAGCGCCGCGGGGAAGCTGGTAGCGTTAGAGTGGAATGCGGCTCCGTCCTTCTCCCAGGAAACGGTTATATCGTTTGGATAGAATTCTGTGATCAAACATGTCAGTGTCGCGGTGCTCGCACTTTGAATCTCCTCCGGAGATGGCGGCAAGAGACGGATCGTTGGTTGCACTGGTTTGGCTAGAAGGGAAAGTAAAGCAGCATTATTCTTCCAATAATTCATTGGTTCGCTCCGGGGCCTATGACAACAAACCACTCTTGACTCTTGACAGCAGTGATGAAATGACGCACTATATACAGCATATAGGGAGCCAGAAGGTTACCTATGGCTACACAGGAATATATCAGAGGGAAAGTAGGCAGAGAATTAATAGATGGAGCTCAACCCCGACGAATGCGACTAGATGCATTTTGGGAAATAATATCGTGGGAGGACAAATACGGTAGGTGATCAGTCATTAAGGAATGTTGATGAAGTGAAAGACCTTAACGTTAAAGTTCATAGTTTCTCGGAAGTCGCGACTAGGATAAACAGGACAGTGGGGTGTGGCATAGCTATTTTCATCGGTTGGGGCAGAAAAGTTGGAAAGTTACAGAGCAACTTTCCAAAATACAGGTTAGGTAGGTACGCAATGCTGGGAATATAGAGTGCAGTTCTTGGCGCCACGCAGTAGGACGAATATCACAGCGCAGGAGAGAGCGCAGGTGAAATTCACCGGATACTGCCTTAGTTAGATGACTTTAGTTATTGGTGGAGGTTTGATAGGCCTGGTTTGTCTTCGGTGCAGTAAAAGAGACAGAGGGTGAGATGATAAAGGCATATAGCATTGAGAGAAACATATTATGGATATATATTCAAAAGGCTTTCCCCTCGCTGATGCATCAATACTAAAGGGGGTTTTATTTAAGCTGGGAGGAAAGTGTTTTGCGTGCTTTGGTTTACACATTGCAAAGACGGAGCACTGCTAGTTTGATCGGCCATTGAAAATTATCAGGAGTGTGAAGATGGGCGGTGGAGGAGTTCTTGAAGCTATGCCCGAAGGGCCCATTGCTATGCGGTAGGACTCAATTATTTGATCGAGCAGTTCAGCTCAACGAAACATTAGAAATATTAGGGCGGCAGCTGCTTCCTCGGAGCGCCACAGCCCGAGTTAGATCCGGACCTCGGATACTCTCCGTTGGAGTTTGTATGTTATCCTTATGACTGTGTGGGTTTCCTTCCGTTGCTCTGTTTCCCGCAAAACGCGTGGGTTTGGAGGTTAATTGGCCTCTGACAAATTGTCCCACGTGTGTTGGGAATGTTTACGAATATGGGATAACAGAGGACATATGTTGCTGTGCATCGAAACAAACTAAATTATAGCTGAATCGATTTTGAGAATTTCCCACTTTCGCCCTGATCTCTGTACCAGTTTTTACCCCCCACTGATCTTCATGCATGTTTACATCTGTTATCTGACTTCCGTTAGTTTTCTTGCTAGTTCAGTATGCACACCGTTTTGCATTTGCATTGTTGTTATTGCATGTACCTTTAGCATTTCGTGTCCGCTGTGATACCGGAGTAGCTGATTGATGGTCCCGCGCTGAACACGAGTACTCCACTCCACTGTCCCATTCTGTGAGGTTGCTGGTCAAGCGACCGATCGTCAGGTACTGGTTCCCGGCCTTGGTAGCTTGATCGGTTTGAACACCAGCAACTCTTTCCTTTCCATCCACTGCCCAAGAGATCGCAACTTCAGTCGGAGCTGTGGAGATCACTTCACAGACCAGGGTGGCAGTTTTATTGATCCAAATTTCCTCGACGGTGGGATCTCTGAGAAGTATTGCGAGGTCTGGCAATGACATTGAGACAGTGGTTTATTGCTGGCGAATGAGATATTAGGCACGAAGCTCAATTTCAACCGTTTTTGATTAGTACAGATGTCAGAGATTATGGGGAGAGGGCAGGAGAATGGGGTTAGGAGGGAGAGAGCCATCTCTGGCGGAGTAGTCTTGAAGGGCCGATTGGCCTAATTGCGCTATCACTTATGAGATTAAGATTTATCAAGTAACGGGTTACATGCTAACAAGTTTACATAGCATTTCTTTATTAACCGTGCAACGTCGCCATTCTGTGTGTACTTGAGTTACATCATAACTATTCAAATATTGAGGATGAAAGTAGAATTGTTTCATCTATGAATTAACGGCCACCCCTTACCTGACGTCGTTTGAATGTCTTTTTGGAGGATTGAGCCTGTTGCAGTGTGGGATACTAGACAGGAGTACAGGGAACCGCTGGCCCAGTCGTTAAGCGGCACTTTGAACACACTCGTCGAGGTAAACGTTCCGTCTGCAGTTTCAGCTGGGGACGCAGTGGTAAAACCGGACTGTACGGCTTGTCCGTTTTTCTGCCAGTTCACCCTGATGTCTTGAGGGTGATATTCGCCGATGAGACAAATCAGTTCGACAAAACCCTTTGCCTTTTGTTCGTCAGATGCAGAGTAGAAGAGGCTGATGATTGGTGGTGTCGGTTGTTTTGCTGAAATTAACGACAATAAACTTAATTCTACAGCTATGCTCAGATATTTTCTACCTTGCATTGCTCAATATTTACCTTCAGCCAATTCGCAATTCGTATGATTAAACCAGTCTCTATTTTTTTTGTTACATTCTGCTGGACATTAAACATCGAAAACGTGTCCCACATGAAAAACTATGGCGATATATGAATAACTCTGTTAAGGATGTAAGGCAGGTTGGCTGAGGGTGGGACGAAATTTTGGAGTATCGTTTAGTACATCGAAATTATTGCCGTAGTTAATTGCCATTTATTTGTCTTATGATTTCTGTGAAAATTCACCTAAAGTACTATTTAGAAAATACGATTGACTCACAGAACAAAACGATTTATGTACACTTTCTTGAAAACTTAATGTGTCCGAGAAGCGGGCATTTTCCCACATTCCAAACACATAATATTTTTATCGTCTGCACAATGGAAAACTCGGTTATTCCTCAGATGGGCCAAATGTATGTTGTGATCTCTGCATGTTTAATTTTTTTTGTCTTACTGCACTTGTAATTTGACCGTGGCTGTGATGTACTGAATCTGGGAGGAAACATGCTGATGTCACAGTGTGCCTGCTTAGATAAATGTGCTTAGTCAATCAAGGACCTGACCTTGGCCATAGAGTTATAACAAGACACAACGCGGAACTAGCCCTTGGGGTTATCCACACCATCCATTTTTATACGAAACCGTATTACTTCTCCCTACATTCTCATCAACTCCCCATTCCCACCATCCCTGTATTCTGCCACGATGGACAATTCACAGTGTATAACGGGGAAATAATTGAGTAAACTCAGGCAATCACAGAAAGAATATGTAAAATCCTCGTAGAGAGCACCACGAGTTAACATCGAATCCGGGTCCCTGTAACTGCGGGGGCAGCAGCTCTTCCAGCTGCATTACCGTACCTCCCACCACCCGCTTCTGAGAAGGACGAACAATGAACTTTTCCAACACCATTTTCTCTTTGTGAAATCTTTGCGAAGTGCAAACACTATACCTTCAAGTGCACTAAGATGATTTCAGCATTTATTCAGCCTGTACACTTAACTATGGCCGATGTGACTTTGTGAGGCCGGAAGCAGATGAGATATGCGAGTATGTTACCAGAATTCAAAATTATTATTTATAAGACGATATTTGTGCTGGTATGCTGAGAATTGAATTAATAAGGCCACATTTATAAGATCATCCTTTCGCCTCCTATGCTCCAAGGAATAAGGTCCAAGCCTGCCCAATATTTCCCTATACCCCAGGCCCTCGTGTCCCGATAACATCGTGGTGCGAACAGTTTTGGCAATCTAGACTTGTACCCGATGTCATTTAGAAGGGTGAGAACCGACTTGATAAGAACTTTCAAGAACTTGAGAGGTGCTGGTGCGGTAGCTGTGGAGAGGGCACTCGACTCGTGGGAGAAATCTGTAACTTGAGAGAACTGCTTATAAATAACGGGGCCGCCCATTTAAGACCGAGAGGAGGGAGGGAGCGAACATTTTGTTTCTCCTCTCCCTCAGGTTTGCACATCATTGTATCTCTCTTCATCAAAGAGTAGAAGACCCTTTGCATGTTGATAAAGCAGGCGCAGATGGATACTTGATAAGTAAAGTGCTAAACGATTATTGCAGGTAAATCAGATCGTCCAGTAGAGTTTAGAATTAGAATTAGATTAGACATATAGGCAAATGGTAGGGTAGATATAAAGGGGAAAATTACACATTCGTACTCCTCATTTATAAAGATTACAGAGTGGTGGATTAACTCAGAGAGAAAGACAGCATCTCTGGAGGACATCGGTAGGTGAGGTTTCGGGCCGGGACCCTTCTTCCGACTGAGCAATTAAATTAGGCGGAGGAAGGGTCTCAACCCGAAACGTCGCCCATCTCTGTCCCAGAGATACCGCCTAACACGTTCACAGGAGAGGTGGGGAGCTATGGGCGGTGGTATCAGGGAAGGAAACTACTTTAATGTATTCTTGGAGAGGAAACAGTGTCAGATTTTGGGCAATCATCGCCAAGTTCCATGGATTAAATGCACTCAAGATCACGTGCTTTTAATTTCAATTTAGATTTTTGCTTTTGATTTTAATTAAATAAAATCAAGTTTTTATAAAAAAAGAGAGATTCAAAGGTGAGTGTTGAATTACGAGAGTAACAATGCAGGAAAAGCTACTTCGAAACACTGACATGTCATCAAGTAAACTCTGTAATGCAGCTTATCTTATGATCGATGGTTGCACGCTGCGAATTGACCGAAAAACATTTGGTTGGAGAGGGTAGTCCCAGGATATTTTTATGTCCTGTTTTTGTGCATGCTGCATTGGGTAAGTTACTAAATTCAGTGCATCTTTCTTCTTAATTTGTATGGAGAACTATCTTTCACACACCACGAAAAACCCTGAACACTCCGATCATCAACGCTGAAATATAACCGGTATGATCACTAGCATTAGCGACAGAAAACTTCAAAGTATATTGTCTGCTGCTTATTGTGACCTAAAATGCGCTGACAGAAATTATAAATCATGTTTTAAATTTCTGAAGAGCAGATGGTTTCTCCCATACGAGCAAGTAAACAAACTTTGCCCAACGAAGGTCTGCTTGGCAATTCCCCTGACTCAGTTGATGAAATGCTATTTAAATTTCTATTGACTTAATTCTTCTGGAGCTTAATGCCCATTCGAGGTTTTATGTCAGTCGCACAATAACAAACATAGAATCCTCCTGTCCTCCTTTGAGACCTGGTTTCTTGTATATAAGCCTATATTGGTCGTGCCTGTTGGTTAATCCGAACTCTCATATGTCCACATATAAATATCTATTTTGATAATAATACTGCAAGAGCTGTTATCGGATACGTTATCGGGGGTTGGGAGGAGAAGTGCTGGGCGAGGGGAATTTGTGGGTTTCGTTTTGCAAAATTACATTTTTGTTGAGTGACCCATTGGTCCAGCTGAGGAATGCAATATAATGTCTATATTTAAGCCAACTAAATTGACAAACCAATATTCCAAAAAGACATTCACAATTCACACCTATTCATCGATAATCTAAATTACTTTTATCACTTGAGTGAAAAGAAACCAATAGAATATCACAGTGAAAGTCTTAAAAGATAACAAAAAAGGTCACTTACCAGGCTTCACAGGTTTCACAGTCAGCTTTGTGCCAGCTCCATCATAATAGTCATACACGATGATTCACTTCCTCGTAAGCCCGGCACAAAAATGGTCATTAAAGATATGGTGTTGCAATAGATTCTCCAAAATGATATGACTACAAAAAGTTAATTGGTGGGTTGCGGTAGGCAAAATCATTCGTTGTTCCTTTCAGTTTTCATCCTTATGATCTTAAGTTTTCCCTGATCGTTAGTTGTTGCAATACCAGGTCGTATGATCCGGAAAATGGAATTCTGCTGACTGAATGGTGGGAATGTAGGTACATTGGAAGCAAAGAAGAAGAAAACTTAATTTGTCACCATATCCAGCAATATCTATGAGCCTAAAGACCCACTTCACGGGTGGGGTACCAAAACACTGCTGAAGATGTTTGTGTTATGACTTGAGCTTCTGTGATACGTACCCCACACATCATTTCACATAAGCACAATAACTGCACCGTTTAAAATTGTGCTTAAATTCCTCCAGATATTTCACATTTCGTATCGAATTTTGCAGTGGAAACGGTTTATTCGTTGTTTTGACCACTTAGTATCCAGTGGACAATTATAACTCTAAGCCACTCAAGATATTTTGGTAAATATCAACGTTCTGCTTTCAACACGACGGTAGGATTTATATAACAATCACGAAGTATGCGGCGATAAAGCTCTGATATGTCGAGCAGTGTGTGCTTGGCAAAAGCAGTGGGTATTTAGCAATTAGAGTTTCAATCGCTGAGGAAATGTTTCGTATTCATTTTGCATTAAGAACTTCTGGGGCGCTTTATGTATTACGGGAGTTGAAGATTCATCAGCGTGGTGCCGTATACGATACACAGTGTAAAAGCCCAGTACAATAATAGACCCACCTGCCCAACTTGGTAAACAGAGAAGCTGCACATCCAACTCTCCCGACTTCGGCATGTGTCGGGTGTCACCACATCTCACCACTCATTGCCAATCTGTCCTTGTCCTACACAGGATTCAGCAGCTACTTTGGTAATTTTATGTTCAATTAAAGTGAAGCGATTCATGATTTCTTCAGAGAAAGAGAAATACAGTCTTTTTGTATTGCCTGAGCTGCAGGTTAGTGACAGTGCTGTCCCGAACAGACGTACGTGGCCGTGTCTTCAGCGACCAGGTTCCTGATCTGCAGGGAAAAGGACTTTTGTGCACTGTTGATTGTTTCAACATGTCGTCCTCCAATCGTTAGTTGCTGTTTCGTTTGACCCGGTCTTTGCCTGTACCACTTTGTGTCATACAGCCCATAGCTGGAATCACGTAAAGTGCACTGGATGGTCAGAGTTTCGCCGGGTTCTTTTGTTGCCGAACTCGGTGTTTGTTCTACTCTTACACCGAAGGCATCTGAAGAGAGAAACCCCATGTTTAATACATTGCTTATTTGAAATAATGTAAGGTTTAACACACAATGACAGCCGCACAAGGTGGACGTAATATTTCAATTAATAATATTTAAAAATCAAACTGCACTCACTCGATAACCAGGCCAAAAGTATTGAAACACAGAAAACATTCATGTTTTTTTTCCACGATAAAACAACGGTTAAGCAGAGAGGGTGCTTGACTTCAGCTTCCACTGTCTGTGTAACCATGCGGCTCTCAGCGAAGACCTTATAAGCCTCAAGAGTCAGAGCTCATTTGCATACAGGCGTTGTTAAACTGCACTGAGTGCAAATATATTTCGGGTGATAGCAAAAAATATGTCCGCCTTTTCTGCTATTAATTTGCAGTGTATTAACGTGAAGGGGCCGGTAGATATATAGAGAATGTTCTTGCACTGGTTTGGCTCCATTCGAATGAAAGTTCTTAAAATTCTCTCTTCGTTTAAGCTTCTGGTTATTTTTATAATGCCAAAATAACAAAAGTAGCCAAGGCTAACAATCCAATTCAGTTTGAGTTGAACATCATTACGAAATAAAATAACATTTGATAACAGAACAAAAAAACAATCGCACTAAAATTCAGTTCTTCGCTGTGAGACTACTGATTAATCCTTCCATCGAGAGCCCAATTTCGAAGGGCCCAGGTGATTTCTTGTTTGGGGGGCTTTGTTAGATTTATTGGAATACAGAATTACGGAAATTGGTTTACACAGTCCATAATGCGATGGTGTGGGAAATGCAGATACTTACACTACGGTGCAAAGAAAGCAATTGGGTGAATATGTATGTGACTGGGGAATGATATCAGAGGTGGATAAAGTAATTAAGGTTGTCCAATCTGGCTGCTGAGAAAGTGTCCAATCGAATAATTGTGCCAGTTTCATTAATTGAAAATAGTTTCCAAAGAAATCTGAAAGCGCTGCCCTCACTGTCCTCGATTTTACTGCGAGAAAATATAAGAAAACGCTTCCCGGAGGTTCCCAATCTTCAATATAAACCAATGATTTGCCAAGAATGCTGTCGCGAAGGCTCATTTCTAGAAATTATAGGATGGCATTTTTTTTTTACTGTTCCTCGAAGTGTCAAAATGAAAAGATGCAAAGCTGAAGAGCTGTTGCAAGGGATTTCTTCCAGCCCAGCACAGGCAACATCAAGTAAATTTAAATCCCACTATGCCAATGCTAAACTTCATCATGTATATTGATATCATCCATATTGACCAGTTGAATGGGAATGTACAAGACCACGATGAAAGAAAGAGTTTGGAGGTTAAATTCAAGTAGGTGATATCGTAGGCAGTGAAAATGTTTATCATGGATTTCCGCAAGATTTTAATCAGTTGGGCATGTGTATAGTGGAATGGTCGATAGAGTTTTGTTCAGATATTGTGACGTCTTGTATTTTGGCAAATAATGTCAGGGCACAACCTTCCCAGCCAACGGTAAGATCCTGGGCAGTGCCGTGGAGCAGAGCGATCCAGTCGTTCTCCAAAAGTAGCAACGTAGGTAGTCAGAGTGATGACGAAGGCTTTTGGCACGTTGACCATCACCAGTGAGAGAACTGAGTACAGAAGTTGGGACGTTATGTTACAGTTGTACAAGATGTTGGAGATGGCACGCATGCATCATGGTGTTCGGCTTTGAACACCCAACTATAGGAAAGAATCCTTTAAATTGGAAAGAGTGCTGAGAGGATATACGGGGATGTTGCCAGGTCTCGAGGGCCTGAGATATATCGAGTGGTTGGACATGCTAGGTCTTTATTATTTGGAGTGCAGGAGGCTGATCTTATCGACGTGCAAAAAAGTCACGAGCGGTATAGATGGGTAAAACCACAGTCTTTTTCTCAGGATCGTGTAATCGAGAACTAGATAGCAAACAGTTGTAAGCGGAAAGATTTAATAGTTGAGGGCAACATTTTCACACGGACGGTAGTCGTAATGTGGAATAAACTGCTAAAGAGCATAATCGAGACAGGTACATTGCAACATTTAATATTATTTGCAGGTGTAAATGGGTAGGATAGGTAAAGAGAGATATGAGTCGAACGTGCGCAAATAGGTCTTCTTTAAATGGCAGATCGCGGTCGGCATGGACATGATGAGTCGTAGGGCCTGTTTCAATGCTGTATAACAGACCCTATGAGTCCATCAAGAAATATCACGTACCAGGTTTAATGTGAGGTAAAACATGCCCAAACGCGAATGCTCAACAGAGAATAAAGCCAATAGGGATTGTTTGAGTATGAAGAAGTAATTGTTTGTCCAGAGTCCTCAAGAAGTGCATACAGCGGAGAATATAGTTCCCCGTTTCCCACGAATCCTTGGCCTTCACCAGAAACTCAACTAAATCGGACACTTTAGTTCTCTGACTATGAAGTCAGATCAGATGTTGCGTCTCCTAACTCATCAAAGCCTTTCCATGATCTACAAGGTACAAGGCAGGAGTGTGACGGATCATACTCCATTTGCCTGGATGAAACAATTTGAGGCCCAAATCACCACGCTGAACTTTCACCACTGTCCACCCTTCCTGGAGAAAACAGTGCATGTTACTTCCCACAGTGTGGATCTTCCCAACCCACGGCATTGTGGGATATAGATCAACACCATGCAAGTGTAATGGAGAATATCCAACAGCCATGGAATTGCCTGTGATATTCAGAGTCTCCTGAAAACAGGGAATAGATGAATGGTGATATTTTGCAATTAAGAGCCAAACCTGTAATAACTCTTGTCAACAGAACGGCAGACTATTCCTGGGGAGAAAGTGTGACAACCTTTGGAACCAGGCTCTGTGGTCACATGATCGGCATTATGCATATGTATCAACATGGATATTACTGGTGTACATCAGACTCGTCGAGGCTCATTTTCATTCAGCAGTGCATGATATTACAGACAATCTCCCACAAAACCGATATTTCGCAGCTATATCTTGTCATCCCCTTTCCATTCCACATTTGGAGTTGGGGGCGTGGGGTTCAAGAATCAATATGCTCACTAAAGAATAGGATAGCCCAGACCTGCCTCTTTTCGTGTACTTTATATCCCTCCACCTCCAGGTCTTGGAATAGATCACTTGCCGTGATTGCATTTCCCGGAGATAAGATGGGCAGGAAAAGCAGCATCAGAGCAATCGTTGAGGATCCATTTCCATGCGTAGCACGCGAGGGCTCTGATGCAGTTGACCTGATGTAAAAAAAAAGATTATTCCTTAAGGTTACGAATCGCGTTATTCAGAATCAGAAGGAAACGGGAAGCAGAATGAAAGAAACATATGAAACGAATGGGCAGATCATCCACAGATCGACAGGAAATGCTGGAGTAACTCAGCGGGCCAGGCAGCACCTCTTAAGGGAAAGAATGGGTGACGTTTCAGGTCAAGGCCCTTCTTTTCCAATGATCTTTTCCAATCTAATGGGACTTCCCGGATTCAGGGAAGTTTTGTAAAATCAAAAGCCACGCACCAACTACCTCAGCAGCCATTCGTTTTGAAATCCTTGGACGAAGCCATCAAACACGAAGAGTTGTGAACCCTGCTCCCATGCTGTACTCTGTATTATTTCTGATTATAATTTTCCTAAATCCCACCTCCTTTCCAATTTCTGACGTGCGCCCCTTTTTGGGATTTTAGCTACATCCTCTCTGGCGATACCGATATAGGACATCTTTTGAATCCACCTGACATCTTCTGTTTTTTCCCCATTATTAATCCCTACACTCTCAGTAGAAGTAAGTTCTGATGTTTTGCTCAGTGTATGCTTTTCGTGCACACAGAGTGATAGGGTTATATAAAGAAGGTGTTTTCGAACATTTTGGCCGGTGAAGGTATCAACTGTGACCAGGGGATGGACGGTACGAGCAGCAGGTGACCTCGTCTTTGCATTGATCAGTCGTAAAAATATCTACAAAGCTTTCTGCAGCGAACGTATAAGTTGAGTTTATTGAAGAGGCAAGGATTAAAAACCTCAATGAAGTCAGTGGTTATCTTTGGTCGAATATTACCAAGCTTGTGCCTAATGAAATGTCATTATGGGTTTGAACTTTCATCGCGATGCAGATGGCAGCGGCTTTCACCAAGTCAGCATGACATCAGCCCCCTCCGCCCACTCAGCCCACCTGTCAACCTGCGGTATAATTTTACTCAGTGACTCATCCCGTAGTTTTACTCCCTGAAAGATGTCGAGAGCCTCCTTCTATATGAAGCAAGGGGTAAACCCGACTTCATATGTTGCGGTCGGCAGTGTACAGGCAATTAAACAGGCGGGAAATGAAGAATGGAACACGACTGACAATTGCTTGCAATCCCGCCCTTTTTATTTCTTTGCCGGGCGGCTATACCGTTCAACATTAATTAAAGACTGATGACCTTTCAATGCGGCGTCTGCTGAATGCTGACACCGACCTCATTAGATCCAATGGCAGCTGAATGCGGGAATCCGACTAGGCTGGTAACAGGAATAAACATATCCAAAATATACGAAATACACCCATCATAGGCGGCACGGTAGAGCAGCAGTGCAGTTGATGCCTCACAGCGCCAGAGCCCCGCGTCCCGGATTCGATCCTGACCAAGTAGTGCTTGCTTAGACGGGGTTTGTACGTTCTCCCCGTGGCCTGCGAGGAATTTCTCCGAGATCTTCGGTTTACTCCCACACTCCAAGGACGTGCACGTGTAGCAATGTAAAATTGTTCCTGGTGTACGTAGATAGTGTTAATGTGCGGGGATCGCTGGTCGGTGCGTACTAGGTGGGCCGAAGGGCCTATTTCCTGGCTGTATCTCTAAACTGAATTACGTCTTGCTAATTAAGCACTGAGATTTCGAGATTAGACTGTAAAGTTTATGAATTGTGATTTTCATTCCATTTCAACTCTTGGCCACTTGTTTATTACACCGAAATGGAAAAGGTGTGGAGGAGAATATCCTGAACTCAACTCCCCTTTATTAATGGTCGGGGAATAACTTAATCGACGTGAGATCACTGTTTGTACTATAGGGTACGGACAAGTGTGAAGGACTGGTATTAGCTGTAAAACTGTTTTCCAACTCATTGTGTATTCTGGTAGACTGCACCACGTTGAAAGGTGCGCTAAATAAGCATGGCGTAATCACATATCATGATCTCCGAATCCTGATTCGAGGGTCCATGCACAAGCGGCAGGTTGCCGAATGCCATTCACGTCAAATGTAACTCGAGAATGTCGTAAAGAGTGAGAATGTGAGTGAATAGCTTCAGATACAGATGGGGGATGGACAAACAAATTATACATTTTGCACAAAGAGTGAAGTGACACGATGCGGAGGAAACTGTGTAAACGGATTCATAATATAGGAAAGGGTCCCGTTACATGGAGACCTGTTGTGCACAAACACAAGCACAAAGAGCATGAGAGCATGAGAACATAAAGAGCAGATGCAATCCATTACGTCCCCCAAAAAAGTTATGCGAATGAACATGCTGGCTATTCTGAACATTGGCATCCATTAATCTTTCTTGCCTGATCTCCACAGTCATTGATTGCCAGCTTTACCAGCTGCCTGTTTCTTCACGCATGCGGCACGTTGTTACAAATTTCGGAACTACGACCTTTGGTCAAATTGTCCATGCTGACCGAAGTGCCCCATCTGCCCTAGTTCCGCCTTCCAGCGTTTGGCCCATATTGCTTCAACCCTTTCCGATCCACGTACCTGCCTAAATGTCTATTGAATATTGTTATAGTACCTGCCCCAACTACCTTATCTGGCAGCCCGTTCCATTTATCCACCACCATCTGTCGGGAAAAAGTTACTCCTCAGATTCATATGGAATCGTTGCCCTCTCACATTAAACCTATGTCCTTTTATTGTTTATACACTGGGTAAAAGCCACCGTGCGTTTCCCGCTTCTGATGGTATACCGCTTCTGATTTTATACAACAATATAAGATCATAGATACATAGATATATAGACAATAGGTGCAGGATTAGGCCATTAGGCCCTTCGAGACAGCACCGCCATTCAAGGATCATGGCTGATCATCTACAATCTGTACCCCGTTCCTGCCTTCTCCCCATACTCCTTGATTCCGCTAGGTCTAAGTGCTCTGTCTAACTTTATTTTAAATGCATTCAGTGAATTGGCCTCCACTGCCTTCTAAGGCATAGAATTCCACAAATTCGCAACTCTCTTTGTGAATTTATTTCCTCATCTCAGTTCTATATGGTCCACCCCATATTCTTACGCTGTGGCCCCTGGTTCTGAACTCCCCCGATATCGGGAACATGTTTCCTGCATCCAGCGTGTCCAATCACTTAATAATTTTATATGTTTCTACAAGATCCCCTCTCCAGTGAATTCCAGTGTATTCCAGTGAATACAAACACAGTCGCTCCATTGTTTCATCATATGGCAGTCCCGCCATCCTGGGAATTAACCACGTGAATCTACGCTGCCGTCCCTCAATTGTAAGAACGTCCTTCCTCATATTAGGAGACTAAAATTGCACACAATACTCCAGTTATGGTCTCATCGGGGTCATTTTCTACTGCAGAAGGAACTCTTTGCTCCTCTGCTCAACTCCTCCCGTTATGAAGGCCAACATGCCTGTTGTACCTGCATGCATACTTTCAGTGACTTATGTACTAGGGCACCCAGATCTCGTTGTCCTTCCCCTTTTCCTAACCTAACACCATCCAGATAAACTTCAAAGAGCCAGAAGAAAGGTCTCGACCCGAAACGTCACCCATTCCTTCCCTCCAGAGATGCTGGCTGACCCGCTGAGTTACTCCAGCATTTTGTGTCTACCACTCAGATAATAATCTGCCTTCCAGTTCTTGCCACCAAAGTGGATAACTTCACATTTATTCACATTATACTGCATCTGCCATGCATCCCTCAGCCTTCTGCGCTCCAATGAATAAACTCTGAGCCTGCTCAACCTCTCCCTCAGGTCCTCGAGTTCTAGCATTTCCAAATCGTCTATGCATTATTTCCAACTTAATGACGTCCTTCCTGTCGCAGGATGACCAAAACTGAACGCACTATTCCGAATGCTGGCTGCCCAACCTATTGCACAACGGATAAAAATCGCATCTCGGTCGAGGGAACAGATTGGAAAAAGTAGCCCCCAACTCCCCTCCCCCTCCCCCCACCCCCCACATAAAACAAGCCAAAGAACACCGAAAACATACATTTAACACATACAAACATACAACAAAAGAAGGAAGGGACAGACGGTTGGCGAGGCAGCCATTGCTGGCGCCACCCGGTGCCATCTTCATAGCTGCTAGATGATCTATGAATTCTTCCAATTCCATGGCGCTCATCTGTGTGCATTTGTAGAGCAAACGCAGACTTTTACCACGCGTTTGCAACAAATAAGAAAGGCAAAAAGAAAGTTGGCCAGCAACGTAAAAATATATACGAGCATGAAGAAAACCTCACCGAATTTTGGTGTGATCATAGCTGCAGGACGGTTAAGTTTTCTTTTTTAACACAGAATTCACTTGCCTTTCAGAGATGACGACCTAAGCAAATTCCTGGGATAAATTTTGGTTATCAAAAATTACAGCAGGATCTTGATCAAGTGAATTGTAGAATGGCTAACGGAGTTTAATGCTGATAATAGCACGTGTTATGTTTTGGTAAGTTTAACCAGAGCAGAAACCACACATTGAATAACAGACCCCTGGGAGATGTTGTAGAGCAGAGGGACCTAGAAGTGCAGGGACATAGTTATGTGAAAGTTCGACATTGGTAGATAGGGTGGTGATGAAGGCTTAATTACATTGGTCAGAGTATTGAGTATAGAGGTTGTTATGTTGCAGTTGTGCAATAAGTTGGGCAGGCAGCATTCGGAATAGTGCGTTCAGTTTTGGTCATCCTGCCGGACCCTGACGTGAGAGGACGCTGGCGTTGAGTATTCGCCGCTTTTCCGTCAGGATAGTTTGTCTGTTTGTTTCTATGTTAATTGTTTTTGTAAAGCGCTTTGAGCATGTGATAAGGCGCTATATAAAATAAATGGATTATTATTATTATTATTATAGACGATTTGGAAATGCTAGAACTCGAGGACGTGAGGGAGAGGTTGAGCAGGCTCAGAGTTTATTCATTGGAATGCAGAAGGCTGAGGGATGCATGGCAGATGCAGTACAATGTGGATAAATGTGAAGTTATCCACTTTGGTGGCAAGAACTGGAAGGCAGATTATTATCTGAGTGGTAGACACAAAATGCTGGAGTAACTCAGCGGGTCAGCCAGCATCTCTGGAGGGAAGGAATGGGTGACGTTTCGGGTCGAGACCTTTCTTCTGGCTCTTTGAAGTTTATCTGGATGGTGTTAGGTTAGGAAAAGGGGAAGGACAACGAGATCTGGGTGCCCTAGTACATAAGTCACTGAAAGTAAGCATGCAGGTACAACAGGCATGTTGGCCTTAATAACGAGAGGAGTTGAGCAGAGGAGCAAAGAGTTCCTTCTGCAGTAGAAAATGACCCTGATGAGACCATAACTGGAGTATTGTGTGCAATTTTAGTCTCCTAATATGAGGAAGGACGTTCTTACAATTGAGGGACGGCAGCGTAGATTCACGTGGTTAATTCCTGGGATGGCGGGACTGCCATATGATGAAACAATGGAGCGACTGTGTTTGTATTCACTGGAATTTAGAAGGATGAGAGGAGATCTTGTAGAAACATATAAAAGTATTAAGTGATTGGACACGCTACATGCAGGAAACATGTTCCCGATATCGGGGGAGTCCAGAACCAGGGGCCACAGCTTAAGAATATGGGGTAGACCATATAGAACTGAGATGAGGAAATAAATTCACAAAGAGAGTTGCGAATTTGTGGAATTCTATGCCTCAGAAGGCAGTGGAGGCCGATTCACTGAATGCATTTAAAATAAAGTTAGACAGAGCGGAATCAAGGAGTATGGGGAGAGGGCAGGAACGGGGTACAGATTGTAGATGATCAGCCATGATCCTTGAATGGCGGTGCGGTCTCGAAGGGCCTAATGGCCTACTCCTGCACGGTGGCTTTTACCCAGTGTATAAACAATAAAAGGACATAGGTTTAATGTGAGAGGGCAACGATTCCATAGGAATCTGAGGAGTAACTTTTTCCCGACAGATGGTGGTAGATAAATGGAACGGGCTGCCAGATAAGGTAGTTGGGGCAGGTACTATAACAACATTCAAAAGACATTTAGGCAGGTACGTGGATCGGAAAGGGTTGAAGCAATATGGGCCAAACGCTGGAAGGGGGAACTAGGGTAGATGGGGCACCTCGGTCCGCATGGACAATTTGACCAAAGGTCGTAATTCCAAAATTTGTAACAACATGCCGCATGCGTGAAGAAACAGGCAGCTGGTAAAGCTGGCAATCAATGACTGTGGAGATCAGGCAAGAAAGATTAATGGATGCCAATGTTCAGAATAGCCAGCATGTTCATTCGCAAACTTTTTGGGGGGACGTAATGGATTGCATCTGCTCTTTATGTTCTCATGCTCTTTGTGCTTGTGTTTTTGTGCACAACAGGTCTCCATGTAACGGGACCCTTTCCTATATTATGAATCCGTTCACACAGTTTCCTCCGCATCGTGTCACTTCACTCTTTGTGCAAAATGTATAATTTGTTTGTCCATCCCCCATCTGTATCTGAAGCTATTCACTCACATTCTCACTCTTTACGACATTCTCGAGTTACATTTGACGTGAATGGCATTCGGCAACCTGCCGCTTGTGAATGGACCTTCGAATCAGGATTCGGAGATCATGATATGTGATTACGCCATGCTTATTAGCGCACCTTTCAACGTGGTGTAGTCTACCAGAATACACAAAGAGTTGGAAAACAGTTTTACAGCTAAAACCAGTCCTTCACACTTGTCCGTACCCTGTAGTACAAACAGTGATCTCACGTCGATTAAGTTATTCCCTGACCATTAATAAAGGGGAGTTGAGTTCAGGATATTCTCCTCCGCACCTTTTCCATTTCGGTGTAATAAACAAGTGGCCAAGAGTTGAAATGGAATGAAAATCGCAATTCATAAACTTTACAGTCTAATCTCGAAATCTCAGTGCTTAATTAGCAAGACGTAGTTCAGTTTAGAGATACAGCCGGGAAATAGGCCCTTCGGCCCACCGAGTACGCACCGACCAGCGATCCCCACACATTAACACTATCTACATACACCAGGACGTGCACGTCCTTGGAATGTGGGAGTAAACCGAAGATCTCGGAGAAATTCCTCGCAGGCCACGGGGAGAACGTACAAACCCCGTCTAAGCAAGCACTACTTGGTCAGGATCGAATCCGGGACGCGGGGCTCTGGCGCTGTGAGGCATCAACTGCACCGCTGCTCTACCGTGCCGCCTATGATGGGTGTATTTCGTATATTTTGGATATGTTTATTCCTGTTACCAGCCTAGTCGGATTCCCGCATTCAGCTGCCATTAGAACTAATGAGGTCGGTGTCAGCATTCAGCAGACGCCGCATTGAAAGGTCATCAGTCTTTGATTAATGTGGAACGGTATAGCCGCCCAGCAAAGAAATAAAAAGGGCTGGGTTACAAGCAAGTGTCAGTCGCGTTCCATTCTTCATTTCCCGCCTGTTTAATTGCCCACCTGTAGTACACTGCCGACCGCAACATATGAAGTCGGGTTTATCCCTTGCTTCATATAGAAGGAGGCTCTCGATATCTTTCAGGAAGTAAAACTACGGTATGAGTCACTGAGTAAAATTATACCGCAGGTTGACAGGTGGGCTGAGTGGGCGGAGGGGGTTGATGTCATGCTGACTTGGTGAAAGCCGCTGCCATCTGCATCGCGATGAAAGTTCAAACCCATAATGACATTCATTAGGCACAAGCTTGGTAATATTCGACCAAAGATAACCACTGACTTCATTGAGGTTTTTAATCCTTGCCTCTTCAATAAACTTAACTTACACGCTAGCCGTAGAAAGCTTTGTAGATATTTTTATGACTGATCAATGCAAAGACGAGGTCACCTGCTGCTCGTACCGTCCATCCCCTGGTCACAGTTTATACCTTCACCGGCCAAAATGTTCGAAAACACCTTCTTTATATAACTCTATCACTCTGTGTGCACGAAAAGCAAAACATCACAACTTACTTCTACTGAGAGTGTAGGAATTAATAATGGCGAAAAACAGAAGATGTTAGGTGAATTCAAAAGATGTCCTATATCGGTTTCGCCAGAGAGGATGTAGCTAAAATCCCAAAAACAGAAATTGGAAAGGAGGTGGGATTTAGGAAAATTATAATTAGAAATAATACAGAGTACAGTATAGGAGCAGGGTTCACAACTCTTCCTGTTTGATGGCTTCGTGCAAGGATTTCAAAACGAATGGCTGCTGAGGTAGTTGGTACGTGGCTTTTGATTTTACAAATCTTCCCTGAATGCGGGAAGTCCCATTAGATTGGAAAATGGGAAATATGACAGGATGCCCAGGTTTTCTCCAACAGTGGCAATGCCCAGCTGACGATCCCAATTGATTTTCTGATCAAAGCAAACTCCATGGTTTTATGGTGCTGAACGCAGTAAGGCAGTGCCGTCAGATGGACTCTTTGGACGGTTCCGCGGTTGGACTCTTTTTTTAGAAGTGATCGTTTGTGTGGCAATTTCCAGCGCACGAGTTAGATGGCATTTTTAGGTCCGTGCCTGAGTATCCATGAACTCTAACTGCAAGCTGCCCTGGACTGCTTCATTCTCCGAGGAGTGACGAATGGAATCACACATGTTGTCACATCGGCATTACTACAATGACAGTACTGTGAACGTACTGGAGATGGTATAGAATGTATCTGGACAACATAAGCTCGTCAATGTCGTCAGATAAATAGCGTCTTCTTTTCGACTTCATAACTTAATTTTCATTTACCTTGTGCTGTTACAACCACATGACCCTCGTTCGGATGCCCAATGTACATTTTTCATTTCACTGCACAACTGGTTCACCTGTTGGCTAAGCAACTGACAACACAGAATCGAATCTTTTGATTGTCACGAATATACACTTAAATTGGCAAGGCAGAGACGGATATGGTCCTAATGCCAGAAAATTGGATTAATATTTATATGTGCAAAACGTTGGCATGGACGCGTGGGGCTGACGAGGTTGGCCCTGTGTTGTACAACTCTGTGACTGCATTTAAAGGAATTGTGCGCACACAATGACATATAGTCCTCTTACTCCATTCCTTTAAACATTCAAACAGATGCCAGGAGCTCAACACTGGAAAATGAATTAAGGCAAAAATAAAAGGCTCTTTGCAGGAGCAAGGGGGCACGACAAAAGCAAATCCGCTAAAGTAAACGTCATATTCCTTTTCTCCAGAGATGCTGTCTGACCCGCTGAGTAACTGCAGCTTTTTATTGTGTCTATCTAAAGTTTGTACTGTCTGCTGTGTTTGATTGCATCATCTGGACTGCTTTAATTTCGCTGTACTTTGTGTAGTGACAATAAAGGTTTTTTACATTTTACATTTTTACATTTACAAGTTAAGGAGACATCTTTAATGTGAAGGTAAGCAAAATGTTATTAAATTCCAAACCTCCAATATCAAGGCAGAGGATATTTCTGAACATCTGCACAAATACATTTTAACTGTCCTCGGGGACGGGCACAATGACGTTGTATTTGTTATTCAGGACTAAGAATATGTAGTAAACATAGTTCAGGTATCTTGGATCATTGAAAGGGACTAAATCACAAGGCCGTAGTTACATTCATTCCAGGATTTTAAAAGAAAAAAGGTAGGTGATAGCATAGGCCCTGGTTTACTTTTCAATGCTTCTTTCGCAATTGCTGTTATCCCAGTTAACTGAAATCGTACTGACGTGGTGCCTTTGTTTAAATTGACAGAAATAGTTTAGAAGCATGATTTTAGGGCAACTGCCCCTTCTCTATTGTCAGCAATACGAGGGAGGTAGTTATTGACTTCAGGAAACATGGCGGAGGTGGGGGGGGGGGGGGGGGGAGGGGGAGGTACACGGCCCAGTCAGAAACTGCGGAAGTAGATATTGTTAAGAGCTTCAAGCTCCTACCAGCCACAATTTGCTGCGGCCCAAACATATTGAGGCTACGGCCAAGAAATCACATCATCGCCTCGCTTCCTCCGAAGATTAAGGAAACTCAACATGTCTCCAACGATTCTCACCAACGTAGTTTTAAGTTTATATTTATCATCGACCCGAGTACCGTGAATTGAAAGAGTTGTTTTTCATGCTATCCCATCAGATCAAATAATACTTATACGGTACTTAAATGCCATCAAGTCAAACACAAGTATATTAGATAGAGCAACTTGGAAGGTACGGAGTACTGAATATTGATCTCAGCATTATACCCCATCAGTTCCATAGACAAAATTCAATGTCCGCTATGCGTTGTAGGTGAACGTGACAGTCCACTGTCTTACGGAAGGACTGATCAGAAGCCTGGTAACGGAGACGAAGAAGTTGTTCTTGTGTTTGATGGTGGGCGCATTCAAGTTTCTATCCACTCTATTCGCATCAGCTCTATCTAAGACCGTTAAAAAAAAATCAGAGTTGTGGATGTAACCCATTTTATCACAGTCTTCCCCTTTCCCCTACTAATTCCATCTACATTACTCATTGCCTCGGGAATACAGCCAACATAATCAATGACCATGTATACCTCTGTCATTTCCTTTTTATTCCTCTCCCATTTGCAGGAAATACAAAAGTATAAAAGTACGTAGCGCCAGATTCTGAGACAGCTTCTTCTACGTTGTTGTCAGAATGCCCAATGAGCTAATGGTGTACTCCAGACCTCTCAACCTACCCCATTGTAGCCCTTACAATGTTTTCATCTGCGCTTTCTCTTCAGGTGTAAGACTATAACACTAATATTACATGCAGCACTTTTGTATTTTCCCTTCATTCTGCCTGTTGAACATAAGCATGACATGCTAGTGCACATAGAATCATAGAGTGAAAGAGTGATACATTGTGGAAACAGGCCCTTCTGCCCAACTTGCCCACACCGGCCAACATATCTCAACAATACAAGTCCAGGTTGCCTGCGTTTGGTCCATATCTCTCCAAACCTGCCCTACTTATGTACCTGTTTAACTGTTTCTTAAACGTTGTGGTAGTCCCAGGTTTAACTACCTCCTCTGGCAGCTTGTTCCTTATATCCACCACCCTTTGTGTACAAAAGTCACCCCTCAGCTTTCTATAAAATCTTTTCCCCTTCACCTTAAACCTATGTCTTTTCCCCTTCACCTTAAACCTAAACCTGGTCCTCGAATCGCCTACGCTGGGCAAGAGACTGTGCATCGTCCCCATCTTTTCGTCACAAGATTTTACACACCTCCATGAGACCACCCCTCATCCTCCTGCGCTCCAAGGAATAGAGTCCCAGCCTACTCAACCTCTCCCTTTCGCTCAGACCGTCTAGTCCTGGCAACATTGTCGTAAATCTTCGCTGTTCCCTTTCCAGCTTGACAAAATCTTTCCGATAACACGGTTCCCAGAACTGAAAACAATACTCTAATTGCGGTCTGACCAACGTCTTATACAACAGCAGCATGACTTCCCAACTTCTCTACTCAATACTCTGACTGATGAAGGCAAATGTGCCAAAAGTGCTTTTGACCACCTTATCTACCTGTGACTCGACCTTCAAGGTACCATGCAACTGCACTCCTAGTTCCCTCTGCTCTACTACACTCTCCAGAGCCCTACCATTCACTGTGTCGGTGCTACCCATGTTAGACTTTCTAAAATGCAACACCTCACATTTCTCTGTGTTAAATTCCATCAACCACTCTTCAACCCACCTGGCCAATCGATCAAGATCCTGCTGCAATTTTTCCACAACCATCTTCACTATGTGCAAAACTACCCATTTTTGTATTATCAGCAAATTGTTGATCTTGCCATGCATATTCTCATCCAAATCATTGATGCAGATGACAAACAGTGACGAGCCTAGCACCGAACTCTGAGGCACACCACTGGTTACAGTCCTGCAGTTTAATATGATCTCACTGGATAGCATGCAATCAAAGGTTTCACTGTTCCTCGCTGCAATTATAAACCAATACAATACGAATACCAAAAGGATGAACTGAGAAACTCACCCTAACGTTGATGGTAAGCAACGTGGTGGAAATGAGTTAGAACAGCATTCAGCGAGCTATATATCAATGGCCCTCAAATGGATTTGTCAAGGAAAATTCATGTCCGAATATGTTAAGTTTCTGATAGGCACCACACACTGACTAATGCAACTGGATGGATGCATTCATAGAAATATAGAAACATAGAAAATAGGTGCCATTCGGCCCGTCGAGCCTGCACCGCCATTCAATATGATCATGGCTGATCATCCAGCTCAGTAGCCTGTACCTGCCTTCTCTCCATACCCCCTGATCCCTTTAGCAAAAAGGGCCACATCTAACTCCCTCTTAAATATAGCCAATGAACTGGCCTCAACTACCTTCTGTGGCAGAGAATTCCACAGACTCACCACTCTCTGTGTGAAGAAATGTTTTCTCATCTCGGTCCTAAAAGACTTCCCCCTTATCCTTAAGCTGTGACCCCTGGTTCTGGACTCCCCCAACATCGGGAACAATCTTCCCGCATCTAGCCTCTCCAACCCCTTAAGAATTTTATATGTTTCTATAAGATCCCCCCTCAGTCTTCTAAATTCCAGCGAGTACAAGCCCAGTCTATCCAGTCTTTCCTCATATGAAAGTCCCGCCATCCCAGGGATCAATCTGGTGCACCTTCTCTGTACTCCCTCTAAGGCAAGAACGTATTTCCTCAGGTTAGGAGACCAAAACTGCACACAATACTCCAGGTGCGGTCTCACCAAGGCCCTGTACAACTGCAGCAGAACCTCCCTGCTCCTAAACTCAAATCCTCTTGCTATGAATGCCAACATACCATTCGCTTTCTTCACTGCCTGCTGCACCTGCATGCTTGCTTTCAATGACTGGTGCACCATGACACCCAGGTCACGTTGCATCTCCCCTTCTCCCAATCGGACACCATTCAGGTAATACTCTGCTTTCCTGTTCATGCCGCCAAAGTGGATAACCTCACATTTATCCACATTATATTGCATCTGCCATGCATTTGCCCACTCGCCTAATCTATCCAAGTCACTCTGCAGCCTCCTAGCATTCTCCTCGCAGCTAACACTGCCACCCAGCTTCGTGTCATCCGCAAACTTAGAGATGTTGCATTCAAATCCCTCGTCCAAATCATTAATATACACTGTAAATAACTGGGGTCCCAGCACTGAGCCTTGTGGTACCCCACTAGTCACTGCCTGCCATTCCGAAAAGGACCCGTTTATTCCTACTCTTTGCTTCCTGTCCGCCAACCAGTTTTCTATCCACCTCAACACTGAACCCTCAATACCATGTGCTTTAAGTTTGTACACCAATCTCCTATGTGGGACCTTGTCGAAGGCCTTCTGAAAATCCAGATATAACACATCGACTGGTTCTCCCTTATCCACTCTACTAGTTACATCCTCGAAAAATTCTATAAGATTCGTCAGACATGATTTGCCTTTGGTAAATCCATGCTGACTTTGTCCGATGATTTCACCACTTTCCAAATGTGATGCTATCACATCTTTAATAACTGACTCTAGCATTTTCCTCACTACCGATGTTAGGCTAACTGGTCTATAATTCCCCGTTTTCTCTCTCCCTCCCTTTTTAAAAAGTGGGGTTACATTAGCTACCCTCCAATCCGCAGGAACTACTCCAGAATCTAAAGAGTTTTGAAAAATTATCACTAATGCATCCACTATTTCTGAGGCTACTTCCTTAAGCACTCTGGGATGCAGCCTATCTGGCCCTGGGGATTTATCTGCCTTTAATCCATTTAATTTACCTAACACCACTTCCCGACTAACCTGGATTTCCCTCAGTTCCTCCATCTCTTTAGACCCCCGGTCCCCCGCTATTTCCGGCAGACGGTTTATGTCTTCCTTAGTGAAGACAGAACCAAAGTATTTGTTCAATTGGTCTGCCATCTCCTTGTTCCCTATGATCAATTCACCTGTTTCCGACTGCAAGGGACCTACATTTGTCTTAACTAATCTTTTTCTCTTGACATATCTATAAAAGCTTTTGCAGTCCGTTTTTATGTTCCTTGCCAGTTTTCCCTCAATCTATTTTCCCTTTCCTAATTAAGCCATTTGTCCTCCTCTGCTGGACTCTGAATTTCTCCCAGTCCTCTGGTATGCTACTTTTTCTGGCTAATCTGTATGCTTCATCTTTTGTTTTAATACTATCCTTGATTTCCCTTGTTAGCCACGGATGCACTACCTTTCCTGGTTTGTTCTTTTGCCAAACTAGGATGAACACTTGTTGTAGTTCATCCATGCGACCTTTAAATGCCTTCCATTGCATGTCCACCGTCAACCCTTTCAGCATCAATCGCCAGTCTATCTTGGACAATTCACGCCTCATACCCTCAAAGTTACCTTTCTTTAAGTTCAGAACACTTGTTTCTGTATTGACTTTGTCACTCTCCATCCTAATGAAGAACTCTACCATACTATGATCACTCTTGCCCAAGGGGCCTCGCACAACAAGACTGCTAACTAACCCTTCATTACTCAATACCCAGTCTAGAATGGCGTGTTCTCTCGTTGGTTCCTCCACATGTTGGTTTAGAAAACCATCTCTCAAACATTCCAAGAAATCCTCTTCCTCAGCACCCCTGCCAGTTTGGTTCACCCAATCTATATGTAGATTGAAGTCACCCATTATAACTGCTGCCCCTTTAGTGCACGCATTTCTAATTTCCTGCTTGATGCCATCCCCAACCTCACTACTGCTGTTAGGTGGCCTGTACACAACTCCCACTAGCGTTTTCTGCCCCTTAGTGTTTCGTAGCTCTACCCATATCGATTCCACTTCCTCCAAACTAATGTCCTGCTTTAATCTCCTCTCTAACCAGTAACGCTACCCCACCTCCTTTTCCTTTCTGTCTATCCCGCCTGAATATAGAATATCCCTGGATGTTGAGCTCCCAGCCTTGGTCACCCTGGAGCCATGTCTCCGTAATCCCAACTATATCATAATCATTAATAACTATCTCCACATTTAATTCATCCACCTTATTACGTATACTCCTTGCATTGAGACACAAAGCCTTCAGGCTTGTTTTTACAACTCTCTTACCCCTTATACAATTATGTTGAAAAGTGGCCCTTTTTGATTTTTGCCCTGGATTTGTCTGCCTGCCACTTTTACTTTTCACCTTGCTACCTGTTGCTTCTACCCTCATTTTACACCCTGGATCTTGTATGAACATGGATCTTGTATGAACATTTGGAAAATTCCTTTGTGGCAGATCGATCAAGAAAATTGTCGATATTCGAAAAAGCAGAAAGTTAAATTAAAAACCGGCTCACCGGCAGAACGGAATAGTGAACTGGAAAGTCTCTGACCGGAAAGTGAATGGAACTGAGTCGCTGGTCTCTTGGAGCTGGTCTATTGGAATGTGTGATAAACATGTTTTAGTTTTTAGTTTTAGAGAAACAGCGCGAAAATAGGCCCTTCGGCCCACCGAGCTGCGATCCCAGCATATTAACACTTTCCTACACGCACCCCAGGGACAATTTACATTTATATCAAGACAATTAACCTATAAACCTGTGCGTCTTTGGAGTGTGGGAGGAAGCCGAAGATTTCGGAAAAGTCCACGCGGTCACTGACAACACCCGTAGTCGGGATCGAACGCGGATCTCTGGCGCTGAAAGCGCAGTAAGGCACCAAGTAATTTGGATTTGGATGCAATCGTTACATTGAAGAAGATTACAAGTTATGTTAAGTGTGATTTGGTCGATGATGTGTAAAAACGTATTTGCAGACGATCGGAGGGTGATTGGGAATAAAATGCAACCCAGGGAAACAAAAGGTTTATTCTTTTCAACGGCTGGTCTCATGGTCAAGCAGGATTTGTTTCCACTCCATTTTGTGTATGCGTGCGTGTGAATGTCTCTGTGTGTGCGTGTGTGCGTGAGTGTGGTGACAGATCAAGTCTGTACATGAACCCGATCTGTAATGCAGATGGGAAAGAGGTCCCGGGGGATGCGGGATATTTTGTGACGGGATGCATTTGAACTGCTTTTATTTTGGACTTCAGTGGGCTTCCGTGAAGAGTAAACTTAGTTAACATCCCCAGCCATATAGGAGTCAATGACTTAGCTATAAATGAGATACACCATGGATCCTCAAGCCTATAAACACAATTTTAAGGCTCTTCTAAAATATTAACCACACTTATGGTTAATTTTAAACAAAATTGCCTCAGAACAATTAATTTTTAAATCATTGTTTTAACCTTTTCTGAAAACATTGTAACCAGCAATGTGAAGCTTCTAAGCCTGCCCTTTATAAATTATGTTTTAGTAATATCTAAATCGTGTCCCAGTACCCCTGCGCATCTGCATTCTTCACTAATCTCTGTAATAAGGTATACGACCCAGTTTCATAGCGCAACAAATAGTGATTATGATTTATGTCACCAATGCAAAGCAATTCAGTATATACTGGATTTATAGTATACTACAGAAAGAAAATTGAGTTAGAGACATTCGGGCAATTTCAAAGAACTAGATATTGATTAGAAACAGCCAATCGATGTTGTTGTTTCGCATTGCAAAAAAAAATCTTGGGGTCCGCCCCATGCCATTTTTGGGGAAGGTTTCGTCTTACAACGGAACTAAAACAAGGAAATGGCTCATTCACGAAAAGTAATTGGGGGAACCTTTTCAGAAATTGACAATGCTCAGCTCCTCATCTCACTCATTACCCAGTGGAGGCTCCACAATTCATGACCTCGCCGCCAAACGAGAACAAAGTGCTGAAACAGATATTTCCAAAGTTATTCAACCTTCACCCAGAGAGTTGTGAATTTGTGGAATTCTCTGCCACAGAAGGCAGTGGAGGCCAATTCACTGGAAGAATTTAAAAGAGAGTTAGATATAGCTCTTGGTCCTAGCAGAATCAGAGGGGTATGGGGAGAAGGCAGGCACGGGGTAATGATTGTGGATGATCAGCCATGATCACAATGAATGGCGGTGATGGCTCGAAGGGAGGAATCGCGTCCTCCTGCATTTATTTTCTTTGTTTCCATGTTTCTATGTTTCACATATCGCTTCGTTTGAAGTCATTGAACTTTAATCTCTTTGGGAAGTATGCATTCCAAATTATATTTGAGATAGCAGGGACAGACTCCAAAACTTACGGTTACTGGAATTTAGAAGTTTGAGAGGGGATCTTATAGAAACGTATAATTGTTTAAGGGATTGGACAGGCTAAATTCAGGAAAATTGTTCCCGATGTTGGGGGAGTCCAGAACCAGCGTTCACAGTTTAAGAATAAGGCGTAGGCTATTTAGGACTGAGATGAGGAAAAACCTTTTCACCCAGAGAGTTGTGAATCAATGGAATTCTCTGCCAGAGAATGCAGTGGAGGTCAATTCACTGGATGTTTTCAAGAGAGAGTTACATAGAGCTCTTGGGCTTAAGGAATCAAGGGGTCTAGGGAGAAAGCTGGAACGGGGTACTGATTTTGAATGATTAGTCATGATCATAGAAACATCGAATATATGTGCAGGAGCAGGCCATTCGATCCTTCGAGCAAGCACCGCCATTCAATATCTTCATGGCTGATCATCCAAAATCAGTACCCGTTACGGCTTTTTCGACATATCCCACGATCCCTTGAGCTAATCTAACTCTCCCCTGAAATTTTTTTTCCTCCTCACAATCCTAAATGGCCTACCCCTTTTTGTTAAACTGTGACCCATCGTTCTGGACTCCACCAACATCGGGAACATATTTCCTGCATCTTCCCTGTCCAATCATCTAAGATTTAAAAAACAATGTTTCTATAAAATCCCCTCGCGTCCTTCTAAATTCAGGCGAGTACAAGCCCAGTCGATCCATTCTTTCATCATACGTCAGTCCGGCCACCCCGGCAATTAACTGGTGAACCTACGCTGCACTCCCTCAATAGCAATAATGTCCTTCCTCAAATTTGGAGACCAAAATTGCCCACAATACTCCAGCTGCGGAGTATTCAGCTGGGGACTCCAGCTGAAGACCCTGTACAAATGCAGTAGGACCTCCTTGCTCCTAAACTTAAATTCTCTCGCAATGAAAGCCAACATTAGCTTTCTTCGCTGCCTGCTGTAACTGCATGCTTACTTTCAGTGACAGATGTACAAGCACACACAGGTCTAGTTGCACCTCCCCGTCTCCTAATCTGACACAATTCAGATAATAATCTGTCTTCCTGTTTGATTCATATTGAATAACGATGCAGGCTCGAAGGGCCAAATGGCCTACTCCTGCACCTATTGTTTGTGTTTCTATGTTTTTATGCTACATTCCATCATACAATATTTCAGGAAGAATGGACTATCAAAACGATTTACCTAGCATTACAATCAGATTAATTTGGAGAGAAGATCATCATAAGATCATGAGGTATAGGAGTAGAATTAGGTCATTCAGCCCATCAAGTCTACTTCACCATTCAATCATGGCTGATCTATCTCTCTCTCCTAAACCCGTTCTCCTGCCTTCTTCACATAACCTCTGACACGTACTAATCAAGAATCTATCGATCTCCGCCTTAAATATATCCGCTGACTTTGCCTCCACAGCCGCATGTGGCAAAGAATTCACAGATTCACCACTCTATGGCTAAAATATTTCCTCCTCATCTCCTTCTTCAAAGAACGTCCTTTAATTATGAGGCTTGGACCTCTCGTCCTGGGCTCTTCCAGTAGTGGAAACATCCTCTCCACACCCACTCGACATCCAAGCCTATCCTTATTCTGATGTTTCAATGAGGACCCCGCTAATTCTTCTGAACTCCAGCGAATCTAGGCCCAGTGCCGTAAACGCTCATCAGATGTTAACCTACTAATTCCTGGGATCATTCTTGTAAACCTCCTGTGGACCGTCTTCAGAGCCAGCACATCCTTCTTCAGATATGGTGCCCAAAATTGCTCACATTATTCCAAATGTGGCCCGACTAGCGCCTTCTAGAGCTTCAGCATTACACCTCTGTTTTTGTACATCATTACTCTCGAAATAAATGCTAGCATTTGGTTTGCTTTGCACCTCCGATTACTGGATTCTCTCTCCATTTCCTACTACCAAAATGCAGGACTCCACACTTTGCTACACTATATTTCATTTGCCACTTCTCTGCACACTCTCTCAAACTATCCCAGTCCTTCTGCAGAGTCCCTGCTTTTCTGTACACTACCTGACCCTCCACCTATTTTCATATCATCCGCAAAACAGGCCCTGAAACCTTCAATCCCCTCATCCAAATCATTAATATACAACGTGAAGAGCAGCTCTCCACCGAGTCCCGCGGAACTCCGCTAGTCGCTGGCAGCCAACCAGAAAAATCACCCTTTATTGCCACTCTTTGCCTTCTGCCATCCAGCTAACCTGATATCCATGCTAGTATCTGCCCTTTCAATCCATGGGCTCTCATCTTCCACAGCAGCCTCCCAAGTGGCACCTTATCAAGGGCTTTCTGAAAATCTAGCTATTCAACATCTACCGACTCTCCTGTGTCTGTTATTCCTTTATTAAATAATGCCAATTTTGCTATTATTTTTCTTGGCAAACAGCGGCGCATAGAGCAATTTGGAAGATTAATTTTGTGTCTACAGTTCTTGTGCCCATCTCATAAGACATCTGATCAATCCAATAACAGTAAAAGGTCTTCGCACATAAACAGTCCAAACAAAATGTGCAGCACAACCTTTCAAATAGCGACTTTTTTTGTTTTAACTATTATGTCCCAGATCACGATGAGGCAAGACGGCCAGGTGGTAGAATTGGGCCAGTGTTCAGTTACGGCTCAACAATCACCATTCATTCGTACAGCTGGGCGTTATTTTGCGAGAAACCAAAATAATATGATCTGTTAGGTACAGCATAATAGACCGTTATTTGTTTTAAATGATTTATATTAAACTACTTATTAACAACGCTTGCTGTCCATTTACCAACCCATCACACAGTATTTGAATTATTGGATACATGCTAATTATATATTTTTCAGAAATAGTTTATTTTCTATCCTTAGTTCCTGCAGGCACAAAACTATGATTATGTAAATCTGGGGTGAACCCACCCCCTATCAAACAGTTTCACATCACAAAAAAAATCAACCTAACATTGTTGAACCATGCAAGCCTGAAGTGGAGCAGGAAACAACAAAATGTGCAAGATATTGATAAGAAGGGCAAAATCTCCCACAAGCTCGTTGTGATTAATAATTGTACAATAAGTACAGAATTTCTGCACCATTTTATGAGGCTGAGAAGTGGTTCTAAAATGTTGTGGCACAAACCTGCAAACTCGGTGAATATATTCCAAAGTTGTTAACAGCAAGAGGTGCACAGGTTGTTCGCGAAATTTACGGGTTGTTACGTTTTATTAACTCACGCGTTGAATAGAAATAATGGAGACTTTATCAAATTATAATGCTAATCACATCACGTATATCCCACACAACTGAAATTCTGCCGTGAGAAACGAACATTGCGGACCACCTCTTGCACTACCATCCTCATTCTTTCCTATTTGTGTTTATATACAAGAAGGCAGGTACAGGTTACTGAGCTGGATGATCAGCCATGATCATATTGAATGGCGGTGCAGGCTCGAAGGGCCGAATGGCCTACCCCTGCACCTATTTTCTATGTTTCTATGTACTAATGTCGTGTGCTTTTGCCGCCTCTTTCCTTTTTCTGCCTTAGAGATGTTTGTGTATTTCGTGTATAATGTACGGTTTCACGTGTTTGTCTGAGACCATTTGCCCGTGATACTGCTGCGAGCAACATTATGATTGTATACGTATCCTGTACTGATTGAGAATGATCAGCCATGATCACATTGAATGGCGGTGCTGGCTCGAAGGGCCGAATGGCCTACTCCTGCACCTATTGTCTATTGTCTACCGTACTTAACAAGAGAGAAAAACACACGTAACTTGAAGGTGATGCTGCTGTGCGTCACAGTACTTATGACAATAAATGTGACTTGAATTGACATGAAGGGAATGCTTAGCATTGCCACGAAAACATAATCAATGCATGAAAAATAATTGGTGGAACTATGTTTTCCTTCAAGCCCGCTTAAGCATTCACGAGATATTGGTTGATCTGAACTTGGCCTCAGTACTTTCCTGTCTGATGACCAGAATCTTAGAAACTGAGTTGAGGAAGGACCAGGTGGAGTTTGGATTGTTCTTCAGTCGATAACAGAGACGAACGAGGCATTTAATAAAAGTGTTCAGTTACATGATCTTTTGATTGAAAAGCTAAAAAAAACACAGTTTTCATTGGCAAAAGTGTTTGATGCCAAAGGACTCAGATTTAAATAAATGGCAAAAAAGCCAATTGTAATTTCATTTTACGATCTTCTGCGATTGGAATGTGGCTGAAAGCAATTCAACGATAATAGTTAATTGAGATACTTAAAAAGGAAATGTTTGCTAAACTGTGGGGAAGGACAATTAACATTTAATGAAATCTTTTGACATCGGCCAGAAGCACAAAAGGCAGATTGCCCATTCAGTCTGTCTATGATAAATCATGATCAATAAATTCAGTTTAGTTTAGTTTATTGTCCAGTGTACTGAGCGAGGTACAGTGAAAAGCTTTTGTTGCGTCAACAGTCAATAGAAAATATGATCGGGATACCAGTGATTTGTCTCAAGACTATCTGTATTGGTATAAAGGCTATTCATTGCATGGAAGTGCTTATGCTGTCGAAACATGAATTAAGAAATGAATGAATTAAGGCTCTTAGGTATGTGGCTAGTCCGTCTCGTATCTGAATGTGTCCCGAGTGGCAATGAAGATGGCTTTTTCTGGTTGATTGCCAGTGACTAGCGGTGTTCCGCAGGAGTCGGAGCTGGGGCTATAACTCTTCACGTTGTATATTAATGATTTGGACGAGGGGATTGAAGGCTTTGTCACTAGGTTTTGCGCATGGTACAGAATAGTTGGAAGGGCAGGTAGTGTAGAAAAAGGAGGGACTCCGCAGAAGGGCTTGGACAGTTTGGGAGAGTGGGCAGAGAAGCGGCATTGGGAATTCTAATGCAGCAAAGTGTGGACTCGTGCATTTTGGTAGTAGGAATAAAGGTATAGACTAGGTTCTAAATGGGGAGAGAATTAGGCCAGTGTTGGCAAGTTGAGCCGAAGGGTCTGTTTCGAACCTGTATTACTCCATGATTCTATGACTCTAATCCAGAAATCGGAGGTGCAATTGTGCACGTGGGAGTGCGAAAAAGTTAACCTGCAAGTTGAATCGGTAGTAAAGAAAGCAAACTCAATGTTAGCATTTATTTCACGAGGGCTAGAATATTTAACAAAAAAAGGGATGTAATGCAGAGCCTCTATAAGGCGCTGTTCAGGCCATATTTGGAGCATTGTGAGCAATTTTGGGCACCATATCTGTGGGAGGACGTGCTGGCTCTAGGGAAGGTTCGGAGGACCTTTACATGAATGATCCCAGGAATTACTGGGTTAACATGTGATGAGAATTTGACGGCAATGGGCCTGTACTTGCTGGAGTTTAGAAGAATGAGGAGACACCTCATTGAAACGTCCCTGATAGTGAAAGGCCTGGAGAGAGAATGTGGAGTGGATGTTTCCCCTGGTGGGAGAGTCTGGGAGTAGAGATCATGGACTCATAATTAAAGGACGTCCCTTTCGGAAGGGGATGAGAATGAATTTATTTAGGCAGAAGCTGTTGAATATGTGAAATACTTTGCCACAGAAGGCTGTGGAGTTCGTCAATTGATGTGTTTTAAGATATATAGATTCTTGATTAGTGCGGGTGTCAGGTGTTATGGGAGAAGGTAGAAGAATGGGGTAAGGAGGGAGAGATAGATCAGCCACGATTGAATGGCGGAATAGACGCGAAGGGCCGAATGGCCTAATTCTATTCCTATCACTTAAGACCTTATGAGTATGTGACTCTGGAAAGCTGTTCCACAAAAAAAAACTGCCTGCCCACATACACAGTTTTATTTGTTGACTTTTTAAAATTTCTAATTATTTTTTTATGGAATTATGGTGATTTTAGCCGCGCAGCATCCAAGACACAACTCTATAGTCTGATTATTTGCTAACTGAAGGATTGTGCATAAACCATGCAGGTGGATTTTTTTTTCTTCTTCTTTTAAGTAATGCAATGAAAGTACAGTATATCCCATACACCAGACATTCTAATCTGAATCAGTCAGATGAAGCGTCCCGAACCGATACGTCGCTTATCGATTCGTACCCCAATTGCTGCCTGAATTGCTCTAGCACATAGTCTTTGCTCAAGATTGCAGCATTTGTAGTTCATGGTAATCGTGTCAATGTTCTCATTCGGTGAGTGGTGTGAGGGGAGCACACACGCTTGCATGCGACCACTTTATAACGTATACGGCATAAAACGACGTCCACGGTTCAGCCTGTCCATGCTGATCATGAATCATGAAGCACTAATCTGTCTAACCAGATTGACCTGCACTTGGTCCGTAATCTTCCATATCTTGGTGATTCGATTGCTCCAGTATATACTTCCAAAATATGGTGTCAGTCTCTGCATCCGCTATTCTCTCAAGCAGTGCATTCCAAATTCCAGCTATCCTCTGGGTAAACACTTTCTCTGAAACTTTTATTTTTTATTATCTTCAACCAATTCCCTTTGTAGAGACCTTACGTAGATATGGGGCAATATTCAATAATCTCTAATCTATCTGTACCCCACAAAATTATGTACACCCCCATCAGTTCGTTCATTTGCCTTCTCTATTATCACCCTCGCAGTCCTACAGCTATTTCCATCATATTTGCCAATTACCATGGATCTCATGGCCTCTATATGCTAATCTGCTGATTTATTGCTGTAGAGGAACATTAGTTATCTACCTCAGTGGACGGACCTGTTCACACTGGTAACATATTGCCAATATATATGGCTTGGTTGAGCATTTTATCACAAAGATCTTGGGCAATTTACCACTCACTCTGCACGGAGCCAAAACATCAATAAAAATAGACGTGCAGCCCAGGAGTTGCTCAATCAGCCACAATGCCCCACAGTCTGAAGAAGCGACTCGACCCGAAACGTCACCCATTCCTTCACTCCTGAGATGCTGCCTACCCCGCTGAGTTACTCCAGCATTTTGTGTCTACCTACAATACCCCACAGACTAGCTACCGCCAACTTCTCCATCGCGATTCCTCCTCCAAAATGAGTCAGAGGAGACCTGGTTTCAATACCCATTACAAAGATTTATAAACATAATCCTATTCTGGAACTCCATTACTGTGGCTACTGTATGGCCTGTCGTGGTGTATGTAGGGGAATGTTGTGAAGACAACAATCCTTAAAATAGGCGCAATATTCCGCGATTGGCCCATTGTTGTTTATGGAAGTTCACTTACCACAAATTACCTGCTACATTCCTTACATTGGACTAATAACCCAAATCAGATACTGAACACTAAGTTTTTCTGTGTACCACTCAGCCACACTATACAGGTAATTTATAGCGACGAACTAAACGACTTCAAGAAATGAGGAAACCGAACCGGGGAAAACCCACACGCTCACAGCACAAGCAGCAGTGAACATCAGGATCGAACTCTCTTGCGCTGCGAGGCAGCGGGTCTCCGAGCAGCGCCACCGTGTGGCCTGTAACGGTGCAGCAGACGTTTTCACCAAACCTGCCATGAACATTCCATGCATTACCTTAAATGAGAGCAACCCCCGCCTATTTCCGTATTTTTAACCATCCACAAATGAATAGTTTATTTTTGTTTATCTTGTTGAAACATATGAAATGTTATTTTTTACGAAATCTTTCCAACCTTCCTTGCTCTGGGCAGAAAGAAATCTTAACACATGCCTATGTTGCCAATAAATGTTTCCCACACTCGCTCTGAATATTCGCATTCCCCTCATTTATACATGATAAGAAACAATTCATATATTATCACAACAGGTCGTGCAAACGAAAAAGGAAACAGAATTCAGAAGATAGTGTTACAGCCGCAGATAAAGCGCAGACAAGTGAAATGCAAGGGCTACAGCGAGGTCGATTAGGGGGATGGAAAATGTACCTTATTTATAGGGATAGACACAAAGTGCTGGAGTAACTCAGTTCTGGAGGAAAAGGATGGGTCAAGTTTTGGGTCGTAGAAACATAGAAAACAGGTACAGGAGTAGGCCAGTAGGCCAATCGGCCCTTCGAGCCAGCACCGACATTCAATATGATCATGGCTGACCATCCTAAATCAGTACCCGTTCATGCTATCTCCCCATATCCCTTGGTTTCGTTAGCCCAAAGAGCTATATCTAACTCTCGAAAAAATCCAGTGAATTGGCCTCCACTGTCTTCTCTGGCAGATAATTCCACAGATTAATAACTCTGTGGATGAAAAGGTTATTTTTCATCTCAGTCCTAAATGGCATATCCCTTATTCTTAAACTGTGACTTCTGGTTCTGGACTCCCCCAACATCGGGAACATTTTTCCTGCATCTAGCCTGTCCAATCCCTTAAGAATTTATATGTTTCTATAAGGTCCCCTCTCATCCTTCTTAACTCCAATAAATATAAGCCCAGTCGATCCATTCATTCATCATTTGTCAGTCCTGCCATCCCAGGAATTAACCTGGTGAATCTACGTTGCACTCCCTCAATAGCAAGAATGTCCTTCCTCAAATTAGGAGACCAAAACTGCACACAATACTCCAGGTGTGGTCTCACCAGGGCCCTGCACAACTGCAGTCGGACCTCCTTGCTCCTAAACCCAAATCCTCCTGCTATGAAGGCCAACATGCCCTTTGCTTTCTTCACTACCTGGTATGCCTGCATGCTTACTTTCAGTGACAGATGTACAAGCACACCCATGTCTCGTTGTACATGTACTTGTCTAACTGTTTCTTAAACAATGGGATAGTCCCAGCCCCAACTACCTCCTCCGGCAGCTTGTGCCATATACCCACCACCCTTTGTGTGAAAAAGTTACCCCTCGGATTCCTATTAAATCTTTTCCCTTTCACCTTGTACCCATGTCCTCTGGTCCTCCATTCCCCTCTGGGCAAAAGACTATGTGCATCTATCCGATCTATTCCTCTCATGATGTTGTATACATCTATAAGATCTCCGCTCATCCTCCTGTGCTCTATGGAATAGAGACCCAGCCCATTCAACCTCTCCCCATAGTTCACACCCTCTAGTCCTGGCAACATCCTAGTAAATCTTTTCTGAACCCTTTCAAGCTTGAGAATATCTTTCCTATAACATGGTGACCAGAATTGAACACAATATTCTAAATGCGGGATTATACAACTGAAACATGACCTTCAACTTCTATGCTCAATACTCTGACTGACGAAGGCCAAAGTGCTAAAAGCCTTTTTGACCACCTTATCTACCTGCGACTCGACCTTCAAGGAAGCATGCACATGTACTCCTAGATCCTTCTGCTCTACAACACTACCCAGAGGCCTACAATTTACTGTGTAGGTCCTGCCCTTGTTCGACGTCCCAAAATGCAACACTTCACACTTCTCTGTATTAAATTCCATCAACCATTCCTCCGCCCACCCGGCCAATCGATCCAGATCCTGCTGCAATTGTTCACAACCAGCTTCACTATCTGCAAAACCACTAAGTTTTGTATCATCAGCAAACTTGCTCATTTTGTCCTGGATGTTCTCATCCAAATCATTGATGGAGATGACAAATAATAACGAGCCCAGCACCGAACTCTGAGGCACACCACTAGTCACAGGCATCCAGTCTGAGAAGCAACCTTTCACCAACACCCGCTGCTTCCTTCCCTGAAGCCGATTTGTTATTCATTCAGCTATCTTTCCTTGGATCCCATGCGATCTAACCTTCCAGAGCAGCCAACCATGCGGAAACTTGTCGAACGCCTTACTGAAGTCCTTGTACACAATATCCACAGCTCTGCCCTCATCAACCTTTTTGGTCACGCCTTCAAAAAAAATCAATCAGTTTGTGAGACTCGACCTCCCACATACAAAAACAAGCTGACTATCCCTAATCAGCCCTTGGGCATCAAAATGCCTGTTTTCCCTATCCCTTAGAATACTGTCCAGTAACTTACCAACTACAGATGTTAAGCTCACTGGCCTATAGCTCCCAGCATTTTCCCTGCAGCCCTTCTTGAAAAGAGGCACAACATTTGCCACCCTCCAGTCTTCCGGCACCTCTCCTGTATTTAAGGATGACTTGTGTAGTCTGAATAGCTATGGGAGCCAGTGGGTTTATAAAAGATGTCACTCAAAAGTCTGCTTCCTGTGATGGAGACGGTGAGTTCTAGAAACGGTAGGAAGATGTCGGAAATGGTCCAAGTGAATTTCAGTGCAGGATGGAAATTAGTCGTGAAGTTGAAGTCGTGAGTGAGTTTTGCATGGGTGCAGGAGGTAGCACTGATGCAGTCGTCAATGCAGCGGAGGTAGAGTTCGGGTGTAGGGCCAGTGTACGCCTGGAACAGTGATTGTTTGACGTACCCTACAAAGAGGAAGGCATAGCTGCGGCCCATGCAAGTGCCCATAGCTACGCCTTGGATTTGGAGGAAGTGGTTGTAGTCGAAGGAGAAGTCATTACGTGTTAGGACCAGCGCTGCTTGGGGAGGAGAGTTCGTAAAATGTCAGAATAAATTATCAGAATGTTGCCTCAATTATAAGCAGAGGTTGGGCAAACTTGGATTATTTTCCCTGGAGTGTCAGAGGTTGAGTAAATGCGATTATAAGAGGCATCCGGTAGACACTTACAACATTTCTCAGAGGAAAGAAATGTTAAAGACTAGTGGGCGTAGATTAAAAGTGAGCGGGCAAAGTTTAAAGGAGATATAGGGAGCAAGATTTTTTTCTCTCATGAGCATGCACACATACAGAGTGGTGGGTGCCTGGAATGTGCTGCCAGGGGTGATGGTGGACATGGATACAATAGTTGTGTTTCAGAGCATTTTGGATAGGCACATGGATATGCAGGGAGATGTGGGATATGGATCATGTGCAGGCAGAATTTGATTATTTTAACTAGGAATCATGTTTGGCAGCAACATTACGGGCAGAAGGGTCTGTTCCTGTGCTGTTTGTTCTTTTTAAGTATTTCATCTTAAAGACATTCAATAAACTGTGGCAGAAAGCAGGAATGCTCTGTTGAGGTCAGGTCAGCCAAAATATACTAGAACCGTCGCATGTGCTGAGAAGCTTACACTTGCTTCTTATATGTTTGACCTATTGCCTCAAGATATTTACCAACACAACTTCACATCATTGATTATCAAGGTGCAGCAGTGCAATATCACTAAAGCTGCTGCTCACAGCAGCAGCAACTCTCACCTTGGATCACCAGATGTGTGGAGTTTGCATGTTCTCCCTGTGATGGTCAGCATTTCCTCTTGGTGCTCTGGTTTCCTCCCACATTACAAAAACGTACAGGCTGCCAGCTGAATAGGGTGCTGTAAATCGCTTCAGATATGTACAGATGAGTGGCAGAATTTTTGAGGAATTGATGTGAATATGAGACAATAAAATGGAAGAGGGCAGGATTACAGACCAGCAGAAGAAATCAAATGAGATATGCTAATATTTATAGGTGCAACCAACAGATCCAATATAGGGAGCAAACCCTTCAAGGACACCGCAATATCGCATTAGCAGGGTTGCTGCCTTACAACGCCAGAGACCTGTGTTTGATCCTGACTATGGGTGCTATCTGTATGGAGTTTGCACATTCTCCCTGTGACTGCATGGGTTTTCTCCATGTGCTCTGGTTTCCTCCCAACATATTTTATTTTTATTTTCATATTTCAGATACAGCGCGGAAACAGGCCTTTTCGGCCCACCAAGTCCAGCGATCCCCGCACATTAACACTATCCTACACACACTAGGGACAATTTTTACATTTACCCAGTCAATTAACCTACATACCTGTACGTCTTTGGAGTGTGGGAGGAAACCGAAGATCTCGGAGAAAACCCACGCAGGTCACGGGGAGAACGTACAAACTCCTTACAGTACAGCACCCGTAGTCAGGATCGAACCTGAGTCTCCGGCGCTGCATTCGCTGTAAAGCAGCAACTCTACCGTTGCGCCACCGTGCCGCCCCACATGCCTAGGATGTACAGGTTTGCAGGTTCATTGGCTTAGAAAAAAATTCTAAATTATCTCTTGTGTGCAGGATAGTACTAGTTTACAGGTTGATCGCTGGTTGGCACCGAGTCGGTGGGCTCAGGGGCCTACTTCCATGCTGTATCTCTAAAGCCTGAGAAGTGCTTCAGTACCAGATAATAAAACATACACATTCCAAGAGCAAATTAAATGAACTAGTGTCATAATGTATTGGAAGCATGAGTCTTGGCCCACCGAGTCAGTGCTGACCATCAAATAACCATCCCAAACAAGAATCCCATTTTAAATTCACCCAACTGCCATCAATTTCCCACAGATTGTTCCAACTAACAGTGGTCAATCGCACGCCTTTAGTTTGTGGGAGGAAACCAGACTTCTGGAGAAAACTCACAAAGCCGGAAGAATGTTCAGTTTAGTTTAGAAATATAGCATAGAAACAGTCCCTTCACCGCACAAAGTCTGCGCCGTCCATCAATTAACCGTTCACACCAGTTCTATGTTATCCCATGTTCTCACCCATTCCCTACACACCTGGGTCAATTTTACAGAGGCCAATTAACCGACAAACCTGCACGTCTTTGCAATGTGGGAGAAATCCAGAGCAACACGATGAAACCCATGCGTTCACACGGAGAATTTACAAACTTCACATAGACAGCTTCCGAGGTTAGAATGGAACCTGGGCCTGTGAGGCAGACACTCTGCCAGCTTTGCCATTGGACCGCCCCACACACAGCAAATTCCACACGCCAACTCCGAAAAGGCAGCATACAATGCCAAAATTAACCCGGGTTACTGGAGCGGTGATACTTGCTACACCACAATTATTTGGTGGAAATTAGCTACCCGATGTCGACATTCGCTCACAGTTGAGAGTCTTTCAGTCCTTGGAGAGAATTTCTCCATAACAAATGGCGGGTGACGTCATCCAGAATGCTCCATAATGTGGAATATGGTCTATCTGCATCAGCTAATATATAACGTGCACGTGCAAAATGGCCTTCAGACCAGAAGGCATCAGCCTTCATGAGGCAGCCCTTCGATACATCAAATGCGTGTATCAAGTGCTGGATCACAATCACATGCAGCGAGGCCCAAGATAATTAAATTAACATTGCATCACCTGCCCATCCCACCTGGCGTTTCCCAGCACCTCGTCCAACTCTCCGCAATGGAAGCGAGTGCTCCTGTGAGTGAGTGGTAGTGCAGCCGACCTCCCACACCATACACCTCCTTCGTCATCATACACCATTCGTACCTGTATTGACACTTTCTGGAAACCATTTACTGAAATGTTTAGCACACTCTGTTCAACAACATTCACCGGGTCCCTACCATTTCCCATAAATAATCCTGCCTTTAGTTTCCTTCCCAAAATGTATAGACTTTCAATAGACAATAGGTGCAGGAGGAGGCCATTCAGCCCTTCGAGCCAGCACCGCCATTCAATGTGATCATGGCTGATCATTCTAAATCAGTACCCCGTTCCTGCCTTCTCCCCATACCCCTGACTCCGCTATCCTTAAGAGCTCTATCTAGCTCTCTCTTGAATGCATTGAGAATTGGCCTCCACTTTCAAACGTGGGGATTAAATGCTACACCCAATTTACCACCTCATTCATATCCTGCTCTAACCTCTGACGAACTTCATCACTGTCCACAACACCATCAATTATTTAAAGAGAAAGTAGATAAATATTGCAGGTGCACCTCGTGTTTTACGTGGGGTTGATTTACACGTTTTAGAATAATGCGCTTGTCTAATTACTACCGAAGTTTAATTTACATGTTCCTAGTTTGGCAATAGAGGTAAATTCATTCTTGGTACGGTTCACCACATGGTATGCGGTGCTTGGCATATGTTTGATTTAGTGTTGTTTTTCAAGTGCGTACGTTTCGCGTAAAACACGAAGTGACTATCAGGAAATTGAGGGCTATGGCAAAGTGATTTAAAGGTACAACACGGAAACAGGCCTTTCGGCCCACCAGGACTATGCTGACCAGCAATCACCCCGCACAATAGCACTACCCTACACACTGGGGACAATTTACAATTTTACCGAAGGTAGTGGACCTACAAACCTGCACGTCTTTGAAATGTACTTAGTTTAGACAGCATGGAAATAGACCACCACCACGCCGAATATCGATCACATGTTCACACTAATTCTATGTTATCCTAGTTTCTCATCCACTCCGTTATCTTGCTTTCACATCCACTGGGAAATCGGAGCAGCCAAAGGAAATCAGGCACAGGGAGAACGTGCAAACTCCACACAGAGAGCACCCAAGGTCAAGACAGAACCTACCAGCTGTGCCACTGTTCCTCCGAGTTTGATTTGATTCTATTTAAAATGTATAATATTATCTGATCTGGTTGGATATCATGCAGAACAAAGTGGTTTTTTTTTCTTGGTCTCTTCTTTTGCAGCCTGTGTCACCCAACACAGAAACAGTTGCCTTTGCCAATGCGAACCATCATGTCCATTAATCCCATTTACCACCAATTGGTTCAATGATTTTATGTTTTTGTGATCCAACTGCTCATCTGGAAGTTAAGAAATACCTTTCCTTTGAAGATCCTCTCATTCTCCAGTTCCATTTCAATAAAACTAAAAGTACTGCCTTGACAAAGGACATTCTTCTTTTATATGGAACAATACAACACAGAAACAGGCCCTTCACCCAACAATGTCTGTACTGAACCTGATGGCGTATTCAATAATTAACTCTGCCTACATGTGATTCACATCCCACCATTCACTGCATATCCATGTGCCCAAGCAAGAACCTCTTTATTGCCACTGCTGCCATCACCACACCTGGAAACAAGTTCCAAGTATCCACCATGCTGTGTACAAAACTTGCCCAACACATCTCCTTTAAACTTTCTGCCTCTAACTTAGAAGCTATGGCCTCAAGTCTTTAACATTTGTACTCTGGGAAAAAGATTCAGACACTCTACCATATCTGAGTCTCTCACAATTTTATCAACCCCTGTCATGTTTTTCCTCAACTTCTGAAGAAGTCAATCCAAGTTTGTTCAACTTTTCCTTATTGTTAACAACCTCTAATCCATGCACCTGGCCCCTCTCCAAAGCCTCCAAATTTTTCCTGCAATAAGGTTTAGAAATATCAAATACAGCAGATTTTGTACCTCACATTTTCAGCAACCAGAGTTGATACTCAACATTCTCTGAAAACTGTTCAGCTCTCTCTGTTTGCGTTTCCTCCAGAACCACTTGAACAAATGACCACATTTCTGTTTCATTTTGCATGATTTTCGGTGCACCATTTTGGCCACCGTACCTCTTACGTGCATCGTAAAACCTGCTTTTATGCCAAGCCTTTCGACTTGCGATAAAAGGTGAGAGACCTCTCAGACTCACCTTGTTTCTTCCTCCACGAAAACCGCCTTGGAATGGTGACGTGACACTCCAACCACGCACGCGCAGAAATGCCCTGCGCTCTGAGCGAGTGCACTGTTAAGGGGACGGGCTCAGCTCTCCAACCACCCATCTCCCTACCCTTTCCAAACATTACTGGGATTCGGAAGGACGCAACGGGAACTGAAAGATAAGTGGCCACACGTTGAGGTTGGAATCTCTCAGCGACCCGCTTTCCTCGATGCGAATTTCGAACGAGCGCCATTTCCTGGAGGTCAGGGGTGGTCCATCGCGCATGCGTGGCTAACTCCATGACGGACACAAAGATTATGTGAGGCTTCAGGGTGTGTGGGCGGTGGAGCGAAAGTGAGAAACAATGAAATGTTACAAATCCAAAGTAGGTCAGGTCTCACCTGAGGAAAGGAAAAACGTTTCAAGGGAAAGTGACAACAAGATGTCATTAAGTTGGAAAGGGTGCAGAAAATATTCGCCAATTTAAAAAAAAAACAAGGTTCCGTACTGGAAGAACTCAGCACTAAGAGTCAGTAAAGATTCAAGAATGTTTAATTGTCATATGTTCCAACAAACAGAACAATTGTATTCTTACTTGCAGCAGCATAACAAGTCTGTAAACACATTAAACATATATAATATATAATAAACAAATGCTCAATAGATTGATAAACCCAATACTGGAGTAAAAACCTCTCCTGAAGTCCTTAGTGCAACCAAAGATATTCTACTGTCCACTGTATGTTAGTGTTCTGTAGTATTCAAGGTTGGTCCTGGTGGTCACGGTTCTCAGACTCCTATTAATTCTTTCCAATGGTAGAAGTAAAGTGAGAGTGTGAATTGGGTGAGTTGGGGCTTTGATAACACCAGCTACCTTTTCGAGGCATTTTAGAGATATTTCCATGGAGCCTTTCCATGTGGGGATGTCAGTACTTGTGAAGGACTGGACAGTAAGTACCACTCTTCGTAATCTCCTTCATTCCTCAGGCATTCAGGTTGCTGAACTAGGCTGTGATACAACCAGTGAATACACTTTCCACCATATTCCTGTAGAAGTTCAGCAGAGTATTCAATCTCCTCGGTCTTCCAAATAAGTAAACACATTGATGGGCTTACTTTATATATATATATATCAGTGAACAGGGCCAAGGACAGATCTTTAGAGATATGCACACACAGGAAGTTGATGTTCATTGCCTCCTCTGCCAACGAATAAAGATTTGTGGATCTTTGACTTTTCCCTTCTGAAGTCAACAATCAGTTCCTTGATCTTACTGATACTGAGAGCAAGATTGTTGTACTTGCACCATTCAATCAGATTTTCAATCTCCCTCCTATATTCTGACTCATCGTTACCTGTTATTTGTCTAACAAGGTTCATCTCGTCAGTGAATTTAAGAATGGCGTTGCAACTGTGTCTCATCATGGGTATAGAGTGAGCAGAGCAGGGGGCTGAGCACATTGGCCTTGGGGTACCCATGTGCTGATTGATATTGAGGTGGAAGTGCTGTTGCCAATTTATACTTATTGTGGTCTGCCAATGAGTAAATCGAGTAGGCATACGGATGAGCAGAAACCCAGTTCCCCGAGATGTCAGTGTGGAGTTTGCACTTTCTCCCTGTGACCATGTCCTCCAGATGCTCCGGTTTCCCCCCACACCCCAAAGACATATGTGTTGGTAATTTAATTAAAACTCTAATTAAACTCCAAACTGCGAAATGTCTTGGTTTCACCAGGGACTTTGGGCTTTGAAACGTAGAAACTTAGTAAATAGGTGCAGGAGGAGGCCATTTGGCCCTTCGAACCTGCACTGCCATTCATTGTGATCATGGCTTATCACCTACAATCAGTAACCTGTGCCTACCTTCTCCCCATATCCGCTGACTCCACTAGCTCCTAGAGCTCTATGTAACACTTTTCATTTCATCCAGTGAACTGGCCTCCACTGCCTTCTGTGGCAGAGAATTCCACCAATTCACAACTCTCTGGACGAAAAGGTTTCTTGCCACCTCAGTTTTAAATGGCCTCCCTTTTATGCTTACACTGTGTCCCCTGGTTCTGGACTCCCCGAACATTGGGAACATTTTTCCTGCATCTAGCTTGTTTAGTCCTTTTATAATTTAATACGTCTCTATAAGATCCCCTCTTATCCTTCTAAACTCCAGGGAATGCAAGCCCAGTCTTTCCAGTCTTTCCTCGTATAACAGTAGCTGCATCCCAGGGATTAACCTCGTGAACCTACGCTGCACTGCCTCAATAGTAAGGACGTCCTTCCTCAAATTAGGGGACCAAAACGGCACACAATATTCCAGATGTGGTCTCACCTGCAGAAGGACTTCTTTGCTCCTGTACTCAAGCCCTCTCATTATGAAGGCCAACATGCCATTAGCTTTGTTCACTGCCTGCTGTACCTGCAGGCTTATTTTCAGTGACTGGTGTACAAGGACACTAAGGTCTCATTGCACTTCTGCTTGACGTAATCTGACACCATTGAGATAATAATCTGCCTCCTTATTTTTGCCATCAAAGTGGATAACCTCATATTTATCAACATTATACTACATCTGCCATGTGTCTGCCCACTCACTCAATCTGCCCAAGTCACTCTGCAACCTCCGGACATCCTCCACAGTTGCTTTGTTTTTCCTCAATATTATTTAATTAAAAATGATTGAACTTATTTTGCTTTTCATAATTGTATCCACTGATTACTATGTTTACAGACCTGTTGAGTGGCTGGAAGTAAGAATTTCATTGTACCATTTTGGGACATAATGACAATAAAACACTTTTGACTGCACACTGTTACTTGCACCTGTTGTGCATGTGAAAGGTGGCAATAAACAGGAAACAATATATAAATGTTTTATGAGGATTTTGCAGGATCTGAAAAATTGGAGTATTAGGGAATGGCTGGATAGGCTGCGTCTTTTCTCCTTGGAGCATAGTAGCTATGGGGTGACCTTATATGGGTATATAAAATCATGATGGGCATAGATAAGATGGACAGCCACAGTCTTTAACCCAGGGTGAGCTAGTCTAAAGTTAGAAGGCATTTCAAATGGAGAGGGGAAAGATTATAAAGGCCCCCCTTGGGGCATCATTTTCACACAAAAGAGTGGTGAATATGTGCAATGAGCTGCCAGATGAAATGGGAGGAATAGTTACAAATATGTTTGAAAAGATACTTTGTTCCTGACATGGATCGGAATTGTTTGCAGGCAAATGGGCCCTTTGCAGGCAATTGGATCTAGCTTGTTTGGGCAAATTTGGCAGCATGGATGATTTGGGCCAAAAGGCCTATTGCGGTGCAGTATGGTTTTATAACTCTAGAGAACTTAGTGACAATTGGTGGCATTGAAGTCATCCAGATCTCGTCAAAACCTTGCTCCAGACAGCGTGGATCATCTCAGCTACTGAGAGGATTGCATGGGAATCAAGGAGAGACTCTGACTGGATAGATAATTGGCTTCATGGGTGGAAGCCGTGATGGGGATGATGAAAGGATGCTTTCCGGTCTGGAGGCCCGTGACTTAGTGGTGTGCCTCAGGGTTCGGTGCTGGAACCATGGCTATTTGTCAGCTGTATCAATGATTTGGGCGAGAACATCTGATTCCTAAGAAGAGCCTAAGTGTGACAAGGTCACGTGGGGTCCATTGTGGGCCTAAGGAGCAATTATTGGATCGAACCCGAGGATGTGGAGAAGAAATGAACATAACAGGAAGAGGTGGGGGAACTCAGCGAGTCAGGCAATATCTGTGGCAGAACGAACAAGCAATGTTTTGGGTCAGAAACCTTCAGACCATGCCAGAAGAGGGGCCCCAACCTAAAACATTGCCTGTTCACCTACTCCAAAGATGTTGCCTGACTCGCTGAGTTCCTCCAGCACTTTGTGTATTACTCAAGATTCAAGCATTGGTGATCATTTTCCAATGTTCTATAGATTCTGGATCTATAGAACATTGGATTACAGCGAATGCAGCGCCGGAGACTCAGGTTCGATCCTGACTACGGGTGCTGCACTGTAAGGAGTTTGTACGTTCTCCCCGTGACCTGCGTGGGTTTTCTCCGAGATCTTCGGTTTCCTCCCACACTCCAAAGACGTACAGATATGTAGGTTAATTGGCTGGGTAAATGTAAAAATTGTCCCTAGTGGGTGTAGGATAGTGTTAATGTACGGGGATCGTTGGGCGGCACGGACTTGGAGGGCCGGAAAGGCCTGTTTCCGGCTGTATATATATGATATGATATGAGTTCCTGTGAATTGGAGGGTAGCTAATGTTATCCCACTTTTTAAGAAAGGAGGGAGAGAGAAAGCAGGGAATTGTAGACCAGTTAGCTTGACATCGGTGGTGGGGAAGATGCTGGACTCAATTATTAAGCATGTAATTGCGATGCATTTGGATAGCAGTAATAGGATCGGTCCAAGTCAGCATGGATTTACGAAGGGGAAATCTTGCTTTACTAATCTTCTTGAATTTTTTAAGGATATAACAAGTAAAATTGATAAGAGAGAGCCAGTGGATGCATCTTGACTGTCAGAAAGCCTTTGATAAGGTCCCACACAGGAGATTAGTGGGCAAAATTAGAGCACATGGTATTGGGGGTAGGGTATTGACATGGCTGGAGAATTGGTTGGCAGACAGGAAACAAAGAGTGGGAATTAACGGTTCCCTTTCAGAATGGCAGTTGTGACTTGTGGGGTGCAGCAAGGCTCGGTGCTGGGACCGGAGCTATTTACAATATATGTTAATGATTTAGATGAATGAATTAAAAGTGACATTAGCAAATTTGCAGATGACACAAAGCTGGGTGGCAGTGTGAACTGTGAAGAGGATGCTATGAGGTTGCAGGGTAACTTGGATAGGTTGGGCGAGTGGGCAGATGCATGGCAGATGCAGTAAAATGTGGATAAATGTGAAGTTAACCACTTTGGTGGCTAGAAGGCAGATTATTATCTGAATGGTGTCAGATTAGGAAAAGGGGAGGTGGAACGAGACCTGTGTGTCATTGCACATCAGTCACTGAAAGTAAGCATGCAGGTACAGCAGGCAGTGAAGAAAGCTAATGGCATGTTGCTCTTCCTAATGAGGGGATTTGAGTCTCGGAGCAAAGAGGTCCTTCTGCAATTATACAGCGCCCTGGTGAGAGCACTCCTGGAGTATTGTGTGCAGTGTTGGTCTCCTAATTTGAGGAACGACATTCTTGCTATTGAGGAAGTGCAGCATAGGTTCACAAAGATAATTCCCGGGATGTCATATGATGAAAGAATGGAACGACTGGGCTTGTATGCACTGGAATTTAGAAGGCTGGGAGTGGATCTTATTGAAACATGTAAAATTCTGAAAGGATTGTACACGCTACATGCAGGAAACATGTTCCCGATGTTGGGGGAGTCCAGAACCAGGGGCCACAGTTTAAGAATAAGGGGAGGCCATTTATAACTGAGGCGAGGAAAAACTTTTTCACCCAGAGAGTTGTGAATTTGTGTAATTCTCTGCCTCGGAAGGCAGTGGAGGCCGACTCACTGGATGCATTCAAAAGAGAGTTAGATAGAGCTCTCAGGGTTCGATGAATCAAGGGGTATGGTTAGAAGGCAGGAAGGGGGTACTGATTGTGGATGATCAGCCATGATCACATTGAATGGCGGTGCTGTCTCGAAGGGCTGAATGGCCTACTCCTGACCTATTGTCTGTATATATGTAACATCTGCGCGTTCCTGTGTATTCGAACATGTTAAACGATTGTTTTTTCATCAGTATTCGAAAATTTCACGTGTTTCTATACAAATATAGAGTCGATCCGTGAAGTTGAAGGTAAGTTGGGCATCATCCAGATATTTGTCTTCAATTTATCTCAAGTTTGAATGTGTTAGGCTCAGTTTAGATGGCCTTGTGGTGTCTCGCATAATTTGCGTGCACCTACCACCTATAATACTTCGTAGCATTCGATCTGGGCACTTCTGTGAAGCACATTCTAGCCCGGTACATCGCCTGAACTAAATCGATGTTATTTACAGAGGAGTATGAAGGGCGGGAAACTGACATCGAAGTTGTAGACAGAAATTGATCTTGAGAAATGGCCGGAGTGGGGGAAGCGGTTCTAAGTGCGAGTATTATGCGAAATATGCTTCTAATTATTTATTCTGCCTGAAATTAAATTGTAGTCAGCGCCAGGCGCGCTCCCCTCGCCGATGATCATGCTTTAACTTTCCAGTCGATTGCCTTGTTAGTGGCCGATTTCGACGCCGAAATACCTGAAAACCTTGGGTGCAAAACGTACATTGTACATTTTGAGTTTTGTCATCATTTGCACCAAATTATGATACAGCGCAAAAGATTCGAGCGCCCCCTCCCTCCCCCCCACACCCCACACACCGCCCACCGTAAGGATCCCCATATCCATCTTCCACCAGGACTACCGCTTCACTGCTACTATTCCCCAGCACCCTAGCCATCCTTCACATCCCGAATATTGCTGACCAAAAAATGTCCCACCGTGAACCAATTAATTGCAGTTCTCATCAAGCACCCAAATCCTGTGATGGGTGAAGTTTGAGAAATCCTGCGCGTTTCCAATGAAGATTATTTCCTGATACGTGCCGTTGCTAGCTTGGCCTAATTTTAATAGCACGCTCAGTTTTTGTTTAGAAACAAGGAACAGCAGATGCTGGTTTCCAAATCAAAGACGCAGAATGCTGCAGTAACTCAGCGGGTCGGGCTGCATTTCTGCAGGACGTGGATAAGTGACGTTCCGTGTCGGGTCTTTTCTTCAAATGTCTGTGTTTGTTTTTTTTATCTTAATTTACCATTGAAGACCAAAGACTAGGCCAGAATACTTCATAATGTAATATTTATTTCCATCATAATAGGTCTGCCACGAGTCCCATTGATCCTCGACTATTGTAACTAGTTAAAATCTGAATAAACATTTTCACCATTTTCACGGAAGGATTTAAGAACTCTGATATAATTGCCATCGGCCGTGTTAAAAAAAAATAACAGTTTGGATTAGCAGATGCCACGGGTACTGTCTGAATGCAGTATACCTGTGCCCTGAACAAAGACGATCAACAATTTGGATCTCACGATGAAAGTCGGGACAGGATGCGCAAGAGAAAAGGTGGATAATGAAACGACCCGTGCAGAAAACATGAAATCATCTATTTCCTTGGATTTCCTTTTCCAATGATCAGTTTCAAAGGGTATTTCAACCCATTTTTGAATTCCTCTCTGAACCTCCTCTGAGTGCCTGCATAAATACACGTGTTTGTGCAGCAACTGAGAAGTTGCAACATGACTCCGCTTTCCTGGAAAATGAACTTCGGGTTATTGGAATTGGTTCCAGTCGAATAATTACTTTTTGTAAATCGCACATATAAAAAGTTTACAACGTAGGCAGCCCACAGCACAAGGAAACTGCCTGAAATAGTGAAGAGCAAAACAATGGACTTTCTTCGGCTCTCCACCTCGGGATCACTCTGCTTATCTCCGTTGCTCTGGACGCGGAGTCTCCTGCGAGCTCTGTTCGCTGCCAGAATGTGTCTGACGGTAAGTGCGTTGAACAGTAACATCAGGAGGAAGGGGGCGCATGGATTTAAGATATGGTCGGTATAATTATACGTAGTCCATAAAATATTAGAATAAAAGCTTGATCGTAAATTGCAGTACCATGGCACATTGTCAACTATATATAAAGGTTCAAGTGCAAAGTACATGGGGATGTTTTTCACGCAACTCACGGCACATATCACTCCAACAACGACAGCCGCCGTTTCCTTCCTGCAGTACTTTGATTTCAGTTTCTGGCAACAAATGGAGACAAACCGATCGAAGGTGAAAGCCACCGTTAACCAAACCGAACTGTCCCTGGTTGCGAATATGAGAACCACTCTGAGGCTGCACACTGGTGTGGTCTGGAAGGAAACAACCGGGAAATATAACATGCTAATTCTTTGGAATATTACCGCCGTGATGAGCACCAGAAGATCTGTCACCGCCATGCCAACCAAGTATCGAGTGATGCAACTGGAAAGACCGCACCTTCCGCGGGACAGGATCACAATAGTCACCAAGTTACCTAGAGCATTTTTTAAAAAGAGATACAATTAATCGGTTACGTAATTCTGCACCATCCGCTCTCCCCTGCCGCCGCCACCTCTTTCCGCAGCGGGCATGTTTATGGAAAGAGCAGGTCAGAAGCGAAGCGGTGAGCTTACTCTATGAGGAACCGGACCAACGCAATCGGGACGCTAGGTTTAAATTGGTATCTCTTCTAAAGAAGAGCGGCTTTTACTGCGGCACTTTCCCTAAAAAATACTCGGGGAAAGGTGAGGACGGAGCGACCCAGGAAAGAATGTCCTTCACTCTGTGTTTCCAGATCATAAAATATCATCGTAGTCACTCCAACCTCGGCAAGTCAGCCCAGATTGGCATTCAAATGTCTGATGATTGTGAGTCTGAGAAGGGTCTCGACCCGAAACGTCACCCATTCCCTCTCTCCTAAATGCTGCCTGAGCTGCTGAGTTACTCCAGCATTTTGTGATACAATACTGATACTGGTAACTTCTGTGGCTGTTCAGTTAAATGGCAATAAATGTGAAACAGAGACATCAGGAACTGCAGATTCTGGAATTTTCAGCGAAGCACAACGCGTTGGAATGATTGAGCGCGTTTTGCAGCATCAGTTGAGGACATGGATAGACGACCTTTCTGGTCAGGACCCTTCTTCAGACGAAGAAAGATGAAACGTCCTGAAACGTCGCCTACCTATGTCCTCCAGAGATGCCATCTGACTGACAGTGACTGTAACACGTTGTTTATATAAAACGAGATATATATGACAACTTTCGTAGTTCATTATAACCCGGTATCAGGAAAACACGTGTTTGAATCACAAGCGAATGAGAGGAATCCCACGATTCTGTTGAAGTATAATGTCCAATAAATATTTTAGAGACTATTGCATGGAGACACCAACATCATTAGCACAAACGGAATCATACGCTTTGAATAGACATCAGTGTGGAGACGAAGCAAACGAATACATTGCGCGGTAAAACGAATGAATAGAGCAATGACTCAGCTGTCGCTTATCTGAACGATGCAGGAAATAACACATGACCCAACCTGGAACGCCAAGAGCAGCCAGAACGGGGTAATAGATTGCGTACACCAGGCCTGACACACGCCCGTGCATTTTCAGTCGGAACCTCCGAAGCTGCAGCTAATCTTCTGACACCGTGTGCAATGCAAGGACCCTCTTGATATAATCACTGGAGTGTTCCCGAGAGGCATTGGGACACTCTGACATTGTGATTGCATGATCACTAGATGTTAGATGCGGTCATTAAACAAACAAATTCAATCGCTTCAGTGTTTCCCCGTGGTGCAAATTGCACAATTACATTGCTTAAAAACTGAAAGTCATGACTAGAATACTGATTTAATATACAGATTTAGAAAAATAAACTGCTAACTAAAACTGCCCGGAGTTGATCCGAACTGCATCGACGTATTTTCTATTTGAGTCAATGGAGACTGCGCAGTGATTTCTGTTGCATGATTTTTTCTTTAATAATTTGATTTTTAGTGATTATTTGGTGACTCACCACGACTTCTAGCTTCAAAAGATTGTTCAAATGTAACCCCATTCGAATATTTTCAGTGGGTGGAAGTGCTCATGTTAAACCCACTCTCCAAAACAATGGCGAGGCAATGGTACATTTCAAGCGAAATGCAGTTTCTTCATTGTGCTTTATCGCTTGAGAAAATTCCATTCGTTTTTCAGTTTCTAATTGTTTAAATTTGCTTTAACAGTTTCTAAATGTCTTTGGCAATCATGCACAATTAAATGCATTTCAACAGGTCTCTTGACAGCATGGGCTGATGAGATTGTTGCAGAGCACAGGACTCGTGAACTTTGGCAATCACATCGTTGCAAAGCGCTTGGCTCGAGCATCGGACAGCGTGGGCGGGATGGTGGAGCGTGTGTGTGTTTGTGTTCGTGAATGCATACGTGCGTGAGTGTTGGCGGAGGGGGAATGTCGAATCAAATATCTGCCTCGTCCCGGTTAGTTTTTCTTCTCCTTGCTCCCTTCCGGTAGAAGGTATAGAAGCTTGAAAGAGTTACCACTATACTGTGGAACAGCTTTTTCCTCTCCGCTTTCAGGCTTCAGAATGGTTCTTCCATAAGCTGGAGTACTGTATTTTAGGAACGGATGGCTACAATGCGGAGAAATCTATTCTACACTTTGTATCCTCCCCTTTGTGTAATCGTTAGACTTTAGTTCGAACTGACTGTATGTTATATCTGATCTGTTTTGATAGATGCGAAACAAAGTTTTTTTTTCTGTACCACAGGACACTTGTCAATATTAAGACAAAAGCTAAACCTGACGACGTCAAAGTCAGTTGCATTTCTAGTCATACTTGCCACTTTCCTCCAATTCGACGACACTGAAAAAATCATTCACGCTTTCATTTCCTCCCGCCTAGACTACTGCAACTCCCTATACACTGGGATCAGCCAATCATCCCTGTCCCGCCTGCAACTGGTCCAAAACGCCGCAGCGGGACTCCTGACGGGTACCCGTAAAAGGGACCACATCACGCCGATTCAGGCCTCTCTTCACTGGCTCCCTGTACGGTTCAAAATCAACTTCAAGCTACTCATATTCACATATAAAGCCCTAAATGGACACCCCTCCCCCTACATCAAAAATCTTCTAACCCACAGGTCGGCCGACTTGGGGCTACTCACTATCCCGCGGTCTAGGCTTAAGCTCAAGGGGACCGCGCTTTTGCGGTTGCAGCTCCTAGACGGTGGAACAGCATCCCTCTCCCCATCAGAACTGCCCCCTCCATCGACTCCTTTAAGTCCAAGCTCAAAACCTATTTCTACTCCCTAGCGTTTGAGGCCCACTGAGGAGGCGCTGTGAACTGTTTTGTATGTGCTGTTATGTTTGTGTGCTACTGTATGTTTCATTTTTTCCTTAATACCTAATCAGATGTACAGCACTTTGGTCAACGTGGGTTGTTTTTAAATGTGCTATACAAATAAAATTGACTTGACTTGACTACATTGATCATTTCCTTGAGGAGCAATGCCAAGTTACTTTTTGTTACCGAATATGTTAGAAACTTGAGTACAGTACTCTCGAATATTGAATTTCCAGTCCCGGTTATCCAGCAAATATATTTCGGTATACCAGTTGTATCATGCTCCCACGTTGCTAGTTGTACTGTCGGGTAAAGTACCTCAGGCTTTTATGTTTTGCACTTTTTACTTGCTCTGGTTTACTTTCAGACTTGAAGATAACAATATTTTTCGCTGAGTTAGATCTGGTTTTCGTTTTATTAAAGCAGTCATCTCACATAGAATCCGGAATACCGCTTACTAATATAGCTGATGGAAAACACTCGATTTTGTCTGTAGAACTGATGCGCTGCAATGCTAAGAATTGTATTCTGCAACCTGTATCCTCCGTTTTGCTCTATCTATTGTACTTGAGTCTGACGTACTTGTATTTGTGTATAGTATTACCTGATATGTTTGGATAGTATGCAAAAACAAAGCTTTTCTTTATACATTGATACACATGACGATAATAAATCTAAATCTAAACACTCGTTAATTGAGAAGAAGTTGGATCTTGACCAATTGGGCTTGGAACCAGAGGCTGTGGGAAAGGTTATTAATCAAATGTATCAACTGGATTGAAGATTTCGCGTGTTTTTGAAATATATAGATGGTGTCAGTCTAAGAGTGTTGAAGAAAACTTTTGAAAGATGCAGATATTTATCTCAATGTTTGGGCTGGATTCATTCTGTTTCGATGCCCACGTGGAGCCTCGCCTCCGTTCTGTGTAACTGTAATGTTTTGGACTTCAAGGTGAACGATCTTGCCACTTCTGTGGAGCATGATCGCTCATTGAAGGTGATGTTTATTTATATGGAGTGTAAAGTGCGGGAACATGACTTCGATGTTACAAACGGGAATTTGTCTGAATGAATCGCGGACCTGGATGGGGATCGGTGGGTTTGGGGTAGGGGAACGGAGTTTGAAGGGCGAACAGACTGCTTATTCTTTTCCTTTTTCATGTTATCAACGCCAAGCGTTCACTTCCACAGTGACTGTGCTTTCAATTTTGATTCAACCATATGGTAACTCAAATTTCACTGTACTTTAATTGGTACATGTGACAATAAATTGATCTTGAAATCTTGAAATCATGGCTCTAGTCAACTAAATAATCCAGAGACCACTGTGTAAAATTCACGTTGCGCGCATCGAGTTTTTCATGTTTTGCACCTGTTTAAAAGTTATCCTACTAGACTCAATTTCTCTCACCATCCACGACCCACCGCCAGCTCCACATTAGAGATCCTCCAGAACGACCAAGTCTTAACTGTTATTTCCCACAGTATCACAATAGTCCTTCGGTCTGCTTTCTTTGTGTCTGATAGTTATAACTATTTTTGCTCCTCTGCGAACATTTTAGAGTTCGAATATTTTTCTGTGCTTTATAGTGCCAAAGAAGCCAATTTCGTTGCATTAATTTGGTTCATTCATGTCGGATGGTTAAGAAGCTGTGAATTGAATTTTATATTTTGATGATTACGTTTCTCTTGTCCTTTATTGAGTTTCATAAAGAAAGCTGGATGAAGGTAGGGGCAGGACAAAGCGTGGGCGAGGGGCTTTCTGGATTGGCAGATGGTTGGACAAAGGCCAGTCATGAGAAGATGAAAAGGTATTCATTCGATCGATTGGTATAATCACTTTGAACTTTGAAAAACACGTCAACTCTTCTACATTTGAGGCGTCTTCGGTACGACCAGTCGGGAGCAGTGGCATCCATCCAGTTTCCTCCGTAACTGAGATATGTTCAATTAAGATGGATGGAAAATTAATTCCAAAGAAAAGGAATTTGGAGACCATAATAAACAATAGAATTTGGAGCACTCTACGCTTCCGCGTTTTGGAGATCACGAGTCGTTTCCCGCTGACTCGACTGCGCCTCTTCCTTCGTCCGCTGCACTAAAGTACATCCTGTCTGAAAATTCATGCGTGAAATGAGGGATCGATAAAATGGGAGAGTCGACGGAAAGGGAGTCAAGTCAAGTCAAGTCAATTTTATTGGTATAGCACATTTAAAAACAACCCACGTTGACCAAAGTGCTGTACATCTGATTAGGTACTAAGGAAAAAATGAAACATACAGTAGCACGCAAACATAACAGCACATACAAAACAGTTCACAGCGCCTCCTCAACGAGCCTCAAACGCTAGGGAGTAGAAATAGGTTTCGAGCCTGGACTTAAAGGAGTCGATGGAGGGGGCAGTTCTGATGGGGAGAGGGATGCTGTTCCACAGTCTAGGAGCTGCAACCGCAAAAGCGCGGTCACCCCTGAGCTTAAGCCTAGACCGCGGGATAGTGAGTAGCCCCAAGTCGGCCGATCTGAGGGACCTGGAGTTAGAGAGGTGGGTTAGAAGATTTTTGATGTAGGGGGGGGGGGGGGGGGGGGGGGTGTCCATTTAGGGCTTTATACGTGAATAGGAGGAGCTTGAAGTTGATTCTGTACCGTACAGGGAGCCAGTGGAGAGAGGCCAGAATCGGCGTGATGTGGTCCCTTTTACGGGTACCCGTCAGGATTCTCGCTGCGATTTAAATATTAGTGACAGGTATGAATAAACGACTGTACAATGAAATAAAAAATCAGGGAATGTTTGAAATCTGCTCTTCGCTTGCGTCATTGGAATATCTGGCGATTTTATTCACAGCGCCTGTTTTCCCAGAACAAGTTTCACGTTCTATTTCCGGCAACGGGCTGATAAGGACCGCAAAGAGGGTTTGAATCCAGAACATGCCCATTGCAGGCAGTTGGATAATGTCCCCGAAGTATTTCAGATGGCATTGATTGGCGAATGTTCACAAATACTGTGCATTGTCGATGGAAACTATCTACTGATTTGAGCCCAAGTCACCTTGGAATAATTTTAACAGAATGCCCGATCTTTGTTTGCGGCATCTCAATCTACCTTTGAAGACCAAACACCAGCCATGTATGCTTCACAATAATGAAGAATTTAATTCCACAGTTATAGCTCTTTATTTTGACAATTCACAGTCGGTTCCCTAATGGTTTTCGGCCACTACAACTGAATAAGCATTTCAACGAAGGGCTTAACAAATCCTATATGATTGCAAGCGGCATTGTTGAAAGCTGAATTTCGAATAGCAGGGGATGCATGATTTGGTAAGCAAACTCGGAGCGGGAAATATGAAAATCATCTAGTTCCTTGATGTTATTTTTTTACTAATCAGTTTCAATGGGTATTTCAACCCTTCTTTGAATTCCTCTCTAAACCTCCTCTGAGTGCCTGCATAGATACACGTGTTTGTGCAGCAGCTAAAGAGTTGCAACATGACTCCTGTTTCCTGGAGAATGAACCTTGGGTTACTGGGCTTGGTGCCCGCCAAATAATTTTTCTTCGCAATTCGCACATATAAAAAATTTACAATATAAGTTGTCCATAATAGCATGAAGCTACCCGATATAGTGAAGAGTAAAATTATGGATTTTCTCCGGCTCTCCACCTCGGGGTCACTCTGTTTCTCCCCGTTGCTCTGGACCCGCAGTCTCCGCCGAGCTCTGTTAGCTGCGAGAATGTGCCTGACGGTAAGAGCATTGAGTAGTAACATCAGCAGAAAGGGAGAGCACGGATTTAAGATATGATCAGTCCAATTGTAGGCAGTCCAAAAAATCTGAGTATAAAAGCTTGGTCGTAAATTGCAGTACCATGGTACATTATTAATTATATATAAAGGTTCAAGTGCAAAGTACATAGGAATGTTTTTTACGAAACTCACGGTACAGATCACGCCTATAACAACAGCCGCCGTTTCGTTCCTGCAGTACTTTGATTTCAGTTTCTGGCAACAAATGGACACAAATCGATCGAAGGTGAAGGCGACCGTTAACCAAACCGAACTGTCCCTGGTTGCAAATACCAGAGCCAGTCTGAAGCTGCACACTGGAGTAGTCCAGAAATAGACGATCGGAAAGAACAACATGCTAATTCTGTCTAATATCACTGCCGTTGTTAGAACCAGAAGATCCGTCACCGCCATGCCCACCAAGTACCGAGTGATGCAACTGGAAAGACCGCATCTTCCGCGGGATAGGATCACAATCGTCACCAAGTTACCTTAAGCATTTGTTGAAAAAATATATACAATCAATCAATTAAATTATTCCGCAGAGTGCCCCCCCCCCCCCCCCCACAGTAATGCCATCCATACCCTCATCCAGCAGTGTGTGATTGATACATGTGGTCAGAGAGAAAATTAAAGAGGCACCTGAGATTTAGAATTGGATCTCATCGACAGTCGAGCGGAATCGACAGCGCCTATTTTCCCAGAACCAGATGGAAATTGCTTACTGGGGAATCCAGCAGGTCGTGAATAAAATGTCTTTCATTTGGAGTATCTTGATTATAAAATACTATCATCTTCACTCAAATATGTCGGAGAGCCAGATTGACAACCGAAATCGCCGAGAAGCACAATATTAATCTTAGAAATTTGCCGTGATCAGTGTTAAATTGTTTCAACTGTGATACACCTGGCAAGCTTTCTTTACTTTTACTATTGTTAACAGGAAACCACGTGCTAAAATCACAATTGAATGACAGGAACCCCATTGCACTAATTCTGTTGAACGAAATGTTCCGATTAATATTTTAGAAATCATTGCATTTAACAACCGGCCTGATTAGTACAAACGGATATATATAATCTCTGCGGGAGACGGGCACAGTAGAATATATCTGTGGTCAAGCACCTATACCGAGCACCAACTCGCATCTCGCTTATCTGAACTATATATTAAATACCACATGTCCCGACCTGGAACGCCAATAAGAGCCAGAACAGGATAACAAATAGAATAGGCCAGGCCCGTCACTCGTCCGTGCATTTTCTGTCCGAGCCTCTGTATCTGCAACCAATCTTCGGATGCTGTGTGATACGTCAGGATTCTCTTGATATAATCGCTGGAGCATCCCCAAGAGTTCACGGCACGGTAATGATATTACATTGACGTTAATTGCGGTCATTAGGCAAGCGAATGAAATCACTTCAGCTTTTTGCTGTGGTGCAAATCAGACTTACGTCACTTTAGTTACATTTTGCAAGTCATGACCAGAATACCGATTTAATACACGTGTTCAGAAAAATAAAATGCATACCGAGAATATCACCGCCACATGAATTACTGGCGCAGATTTAACCGGAGGACATCAACAGTTTTTCTCCTTGAAATGCCGGAAGCATCGCTATGATTTGTCTGAAATCTTTACTCGCTTATTTTTTTTTCTTTTGTAGTTCATTTGGCTGCCTTCAATAGCTACGACACATTTTATGATCGAATATTTGCGGTGTGGATGGAAAGGTTCCTGTTGTATCCACTCGCCTGTTTTTTCAATGGGGTTGCCGATATTATATATAAGTGTGCGAAGGTAAACAGCGAATCGATTGACATGAGATACTTTGTACTGCCCCACTGTGCCAGTTCCCTTGAATCATGGCAAACTTCAGTAAAGTGCAAACCTGTGCCAACTGGATATTTAGTGGGAACGAAGGCTAAATATCTACTCGCTGTTTTAAACATTTATTTCATATGTGTGGCTTTCGTCCTTTGGATAAATTGAACGCTTTCAATGTTTAAAAACAACAATCACACTTAGTTCGTTCTAGATATTTTCCGCGTATTCCAGTTTCCACATGAATCATCTATCAAATTCGGTAAGCTGTTAAACAAGCAATGCAAATCATGCTGCCCTTAACAACGTATGTGAAAATCTAAAGGAGAATGTGAAGGAGGGATCCGATAGAAAATAATGGGGACGCAGAAGGAACTTGGAAGATGTTAGATTGGATAGATTTATGGTGCCCGAAGTTTCATCGAGATACATGTTTACAACGTGTTGAACATCTCTTAGACGAAGCAATGAGGATAGCAGGGATTGGAAACGTGGAAAAGTTACACCGCCAGTGCAGCTCGTGAATTACATCACTATAAGACTTAAATAAGGTTTTGCCCACGTATTCTCACTGTAAGGAAGCATGCAGGTACAGCAGGCAGTGAAGAAAGCCAATGGAATGCTGGCCTTCATAACAAGGGGAGTTGAGTATAGGAGCAAAGAGGTCCTTCTGCAGTTGTACAGGGCCCGAGTGAGACCGCACCTGGAGTACTGTGTGCAGTTTTGGTCTCCAAATTTGAGGAAGGATATTCTTGCTATTGAGGGCGTGCAGCGTAGGTTTACTAGGTTAATTCCGGAATGGCGAGACTGTCATATGTTGAAAGACTGGAGCGACTAGGTTTGTATACACTGGAATTTAGAAGGATGAGAGGGGATCTTATCGAAACATATAGGATTATTAAGGAGTTCGACACGCTAGAGGCAGGAAACATGTTTCCAGTGTTGGGGGAATCCAGAACAAGGGGCCACAGTTTAAGAATACGGGGTAGGCCATTTAGAACTGAGATGCGGAAAAACGTTTTCAGTCAGAGAGTTGTGAATCTGTGGAATTGTCTGCCTCAGATGGCAGTGGAGGCCAATTCTCTGAATGCATTCAAGAGAGAGCTAGATAGAGCTCTTAAGGATAGCGGAGTCAGGGGGTATGGGGTGAAGGCAGGAACCGGGTACTGATTGAGAATGATCAGCCATGATCACATTGATTAGCGGTGCTGGCTCGAAGGGCCGAATGGCCTCCTCCCGCACCTATTGTCTATTGTCTATTGGTAATTTAATAACTTACTTTTGTCCATATTTTCAGAGGTGAAATGTCCAGTGAATGTCACCCATGCCAGGGCCTTTAGGAGCTTGAGAAATGGGAACCAGACATGACAGACCGGGCTTTGTTTGCGTCGGCATTTGTGCGGGATTGGGAAGTGTCGACACAGAGCGTGTCTTCCACGAGCGCAGAATGGGACGAGGGAAGATAGTGCTTGACAAGAATTTACAACTTAACAGAAACCAAGCAGCAAAGAAATTTCAACAAATTCACCAAACTAAACAATGCATTGAATTTCTCCACCCCCCCCCCCCCCACCCCCGCCCACTTCCCGAATTCAGAAGAGATAGTTTTGTCTTCTTCCCAGCTCATTTTTCAATCATCACTATTCCCCACTAGCATCCTAAACGCACCCGATTTAACTACTGGCATAAATACAATATCCGTCTTCTTCATCTTCTTTCATTGCCATAATCAGAGCAGTCTTTAAGCGATGCTTTTCTTCTTCGCATATCCATTGCGACATTTGAGGCAAATGCCTACTGGGTGGCCGTTGAGTATCCTCAGTAAGGTAGCAAGTGTAGTTCTGAAATTTCAAACGTCGGAAATGTTATCCGTCCAGCCTTCTCCCATTGTAACCTCTGCTTTCATCTTGTTACATTTTTTTAAATGAAACTCCATTGTTAGTTCAAGGAACATTGCTTTTGATTAGAGTTATCGAGCCACGGAGTACTACCGAAATAAAACCCTTCGGTCCCACCCGTTCATGTCAACCGAGGTAAGCTGGTACTATTTGTCCATGTTTGGGCCATATTCTTCTAGAGATTATCCATGTCACTGTATACATGTGGTTTACATGCGTTATTGTACATGTCTCAAACACTCTCTTTGGGTTCTCTTGCCATGTATGCACCACCCTTTGTTTGAAGAGTTTGCCCCTCTGATTATTTTTGAATATTTCCCCTCTCTCCTTGAACATGCCATCTAGTTTTCGATTCCCATTACCTGGAAATAAAGTCTGCATTCATCCTATGTATTCCATTCATAATATGTGTACACCTCTTTAACATTGTCCCACAAGTTCCTACGCTGAAAGAATAAAGTCCTAGCTTGCCCAACATCTCCCTTCCATTTAGGCCTTCGACATATGGCAGCATCCTCGTAAATCTTCTTTGCACCCTTTCCATCTTAATAACATTCTTCATACAGCAGAGTGACTAAAGCTGCGCGCAATGCTCGCCATGTGATCCTCTGAACGTCCTGCATAGTTGGAGCGTGACATCTCAACTTCTGCGCTCAATACCATACTGATGGGAACACCCGTAGTAAACACGTCTAACTGTGTCGTCCCTTTCAAGGAATTGCATTTCTAAGTCCATCTGGTCTGAAACACTAACAGGGCGTTAGGATTTACTGTTGTGAATCTGTAGGTTAGAGCTATAGGGACAGTTTAGATGAGCAGCCATTCCAGAACGGATCAGAAGTGGACAGATGTACTGTGGTGCTGAATATTTCCAGTACATGTATATTTCAAATTTACGGCAGCTGCGATGTTTCTATTCAATGGCGACCCTTTTGCTTTGATTTCTATGCCTTGTTTTCATTCATATCATTCCAGCCACTTCAGCTACACGTAGATCAGCTATGTTAATAACTAGTCTTTTGTTCAATTGACATCGTGGGGTGTTGGACCTGATCTGATGACTGTATCTTGCTTTTTGCATCATCAGCAAACAATAATTTTTTTGAAGTGGACGATACATTATTTCCTTTTACCGTGATTCTGGAATGTTTAACTTGATTAACATCTAATCTTGCTGAGGAACATTCCTTTTGTTGCGCCCCCAAAATCACGCTTGAGCTGGCGAGGAAAGAAGGTTTGGAGTGAGGTCACGACAATGTTTGCTTCTCCCGCGTGAAGGCGAGGTGCTTTGAGGATATACTCTTGTATTAAATCGTACATTGCAACTTACATGGAAAGTTTGGATACGCTGAGACGCCTTTGGTGATAGTTGGAGAAAACCCGATTAACCATGGTGAATAAATATAGATCTCTTGAAGCCAAATTGCATTTAATCGATTTAGTAGATTTGTTTCTAGATGAAGTAATAAGGGAAGTGTGGATAATGTAGTCAGTGTACTGCAAACAGGCAACCCAAAAAACTTGTAAAAACCTACTGAACAACAAGTTTATACGTTTTTTGAAGGTGAAGGGGAAAAGATTGAATAGGAATCTGAGGGGCACAAAGGGTGGTGGATGTATGGGACAAACTGCCAGACGAGGTAGTCGATGCAGGGACCATCACGACATTTAAGGAACACTTAGACAGGTGCATGGACAGGAGAGGTTTAGAGGGATATGGACCAAATGGTGGCAGGTGGGACAAGTGTAGCTGGGACATGTTGGCCGGTGTGGGTAAGTAGGGCCGAAGAGCCAGTTTCCACACGGTATCACTCTATGACTCTATGGCTCTATGAAACTTGAGCACGTGACATAAAATGATATTAATAGAATGGATTCAAAACTAGCTTATAGGCAAGAGGGTAGTGTTGTATGTTTGTTCTTGGGACTGGAGGAAGGTGAATAGGAGTGGGTCCCAGAGATTGATATTAGGACATTGTTTTTTAAATTAATTATGGATCACAATTGCGACCTGGTGGTGGCACAAAACATGGCAGTATACTGGGACAGTGAAGTTACAGTGATGAACTGGAGGAGGGTATTGTGGGCAGACTGTCAGAACGGGTGGTGGAAGCAGGTACTTTCACAACAGTTCGGAAGTTTCTAGATGAGGAAATGAATCCCAAATACAGAAGATGTTGCCAACCAAGCGCTGGTAAATGAGATAATGGACATATTGGTTGGTATGAACCGCTTAGGCGATTCTGTTTCCGTGCATATGACTGTGACTCTATGGCATGTTACCGACGAAATTTTAATGTCGCAAGAATCGAAAACGAATAAGCTATTTTGTTCTCTCAAGTGCGCATTTAACAAAATACACCTATGATTATAGGCGCATGACACAATGCAATTGGTAGGACAACATCAGGACATGCCCATTATTGCCATTTGTCGAGCAGAGTATAATAAAGTACATACAATGTGAATTGCAAGGACCTCGGGAATGTTGTTCAATAGGGAGATCAGGGTACATGCACGTAGTTCCCTGTAAATGGGAACACCGGTTGAAAAGTTAATCTACTTCTTGCCTATGGCTTGCACAGCCTAAAGCTGTTGTTCAAGGGTAGACATTCAAGCCGGGGCAGCATCAGTTGTTGGGTGGATGGCCTTGATGCCACAGGGAAAAGGCTCAGTGAGCAGTCATTCACTATGTGTGGGATGGTCTGGTCTGGATACCGCAAGCAGGGCTGTCTGTCATCCCCACGTGCAGGTGATGGGCTGTTCTTGCATGGAGGGTGCGGATCCTGTTCAGGCTTGCGATGGAGGTCAAATCCCGGTGGTTTCACTGTGGGGTCTGTGATGACCTTTCATTTGTTGGTGTTGGCATCTTTCCAGGCTCTGCGCCACTCAGTCTTGGAGTCAAAGTCTTCCAGGGATTTGGCTGAAGACCAGAAGGCTTTGAGGGACTTCAGGCGCATGTTGGGCAGATTGTTCAAGTCAGCATGGATGGGAAGGTCAGGGTTAGCCTCGATGGTGCACCAATCTTTCAACATCCTTTCCCTTCCGCGTATGCTGGGAGGGGCGATGTGGGAGAGGAGAGGGAGCCACTGCAAATGTGTTGATTAAAGCATCCCTGTGATGACCCGGATTGCAGAGTTAACAGAGACAGTGTCGATTCGGTGGTATGGCAGCTAATCGCCCAAGCTGTTGAGCAAAACTCGGCCGTTGAGTAGACTAGGGCTAAGCTTGTAGAGTGATCAATCAGTACTAAATAGCACCCTTTGTTTTGTGACTAGAGCAAGGGTCCTGTGAAATATCTCTGTCCATGTTGATCTGCAGTCTATACTCATTTTCCATCTGGCACGTCAACTATCTCACACTGTCCTTAACGTCCCTATTACTAAGTCACACTGTACTTTGTGGAGAGTGTACCCCGCATAACGTGTTGGGCTCTAAGACTTAAACTGCCCATGTTATGTAGTCAAATGCTCCATAACATCAGTGCAGCCCAGCTCCCACTGGATTTTGTTCAGTTGAACAGCATGCAACTGGCCTCATTCTGTCTTCTTGGTCTGTTACTACCACTTTTTGTACTCTCTTTCATTTTCACAGCACAAATAGAAGAGTTCAGTCAAATATGGGAATCCCAGTGCTGGGAAGGAGGTCAGGGTTAGTTGCCATGCTTTTCTTCAAATGTGTTCCTCCTCCCTAATCTACTTTATCACTCAACTCTACCTCCCATAGTGAGTTCTCTTAAACCCCCCCTTTGTAAGCTAAAGTCTGATGTAATCAATTATAGCACAATACTGGATGGATCCTCATTTGCCTTTTACAAAGCAGATGCTTCAATGACCTACACATTTACATTATTGGAGACAGGAAACCTGGCTGCTCATTTGCATTTTAAATACAAACACTGTGATTACATCAAAACAAGCTTTCCCCAAAATAACTAAAAAACCCTCAAAATCAGTAATCCATAACTCTTCACCAATATCTTTAAACCCTTTAACAATAGATCATTATTAAGAAAAAACTATTTAAAAATTACTCCTAATTGTTCCAATCTATGTCCCCCAAATTAGCAATTTCAAATTCCTTGGATAAATGTATACTAATCGCAATTTCACAAAATCAACAATTTATTTTTGGCATATTGGCATCTCCTATCTCATCTCACACTTTAACCAGGATTCCACGTGGCCAGTGTGGAATTCGGGTCTCTTTTTTGAACTAAATTCAAAGAAATAGGAAGAAAACAAACTTAAAACAGATAACACAAAACAAACTGCATATTTGCATCTCTCCTCTGTTAAATGTAACTAAGAGAAAACAAAGAATAAACAGTTAATTTCCACATAGATAGCTAAGGCATATCCAAAGAACAAAGGAATAGAAAAGATCTGTGTGTGGCTCCACCCCACACAACTCACACAACTTCTTAAAGAGACACTACCTCTTAAAACACAAAGAGACTCTACAAATACTGTATGTATCAAGTAGAAGGGCAAAATCATTCAATGACATACTGTTTCGTCTGAACTATAATATTAATTCAACATTCACCCAGAACCGGTTCCACAAACAAGTAACAATCTTTGACTTACTTATTTCATACCCATTTTTACATACAAATCAAAATTCACTCACAAATTGCCACACCTCATGCAATATGCTGAATTTTACGAATATTTACACACTGAAAACGATAAAATTCTCACTCAAAGTAAAACACAGTCATACACACCTCAAGGAAATCATTCAAGCTCTTAAGACTTTGATACACCCAGTTCATCTCCAGTAACAACTGTAAATCCCCCACCGCTCCCCTCCCCCAAGGTGTCCCCCAAGGCTCAGTCCTTGGCCCCCTCCTCTTCATCCTCTACCTGTTCCCCCTTGGTCAATTAATCTGCCGGTATGGTCTCAACTTCCACTGCTTCGCCGATGATATCCAGCTCCTCATCTCCACCAAGCCAATCTCCACCACCACACACTCTACACTGACAAACTGCATCACTGAAATAAAATCTTGGCTTCAATCAAATTTCCTCAAACTCAACTGCAACAAATCTGAAATCATCATCATTGGTCAAAAAACGCTCACCAAATCCACCCAAAACTTAATCCTCAATATTGATGGTCTCCCAGTATCCACCTCCCCTCACATCCGGAATCTTGGAATCATCTTTGATCAAACCCTCTCCTTCGACAAACACATCAAACACATCACAAAGACAGCCTTCTTCCACCTCAAAAATATTGCCCGTCTCCGTCCATCCCTCTCCTCCACAGCTGCAGAAACCCTCATCCACGCCTTCATCACCTCCCGTCTGGACTACTGCAACAGCCTCCTCTATGGCTCACCCTCAAAAATCATCAGTAAACTTCAATACATTCAAAACTCCGTTGCCCTTCTACTCACCCACTCCCCGATCCGTGACCATATCACCCCCATCCTTTACAAACTCCACTGGCTCCCCATCCCCCAGAGAATCCAGTACAAAATCCTCCTCATGACCTACAAAGCCCTCCATAACCTGGCCCCATCCTACCTGACTGACCTCCTCCACAGGCACACTCCCACCTGCACCCTCCGCTCTGCTGCTGCCAATCTCCTGTCCCGTCCCCTCCCCCCATCCGGACCAAACTCAGATCCTGGGGGGACAGGGCTTTCTCCATCGCTGCTCCCACCCTATGGAACTCACTACCCCAAACGGTCAGAGACTCCTCCTCACTCACCACATTCAAAACATCACTGAAGTCTCACCTCTTCAGCACTGCCTCCAACCACTGAAGGTCACCTCACCTTCTGTCTCCTTTCTCTGTTCGTTTACTTATTTATCTATTTATTCACTTCTCTATGTTCTAGAAATCCCTGTAAAGCGTCTTTGAGTGTTTGAAACGCGCTATATAAATGTAATGCATTATTATTATTATTAAATACGTTCATAATTTGTTCATACATTCAAAACATGCTGAAGAACGGTCTCGATCCAAAACACACATTTACACATCCCTCGTATCCCACTCGGCCCAACCCCTCCCTACTGCTGCTGCCACGGCCCCCCCTCTTAGATATGGACCATTTCTTACCCGGGAGGTGCCTATGGGAAGGGGCAAACAACCCAATCCAATAGACCTTCCTGCCTTTCCTGCAACAACTTGGGGGTATAGCAGAGTCACATGCATTTATTTTAGCCTTATCCTTTCTTCCATCACTACTTGAAAAAAAAAACTTCTATTTTTAACTTCTCATGCGTTATAGTTAATACTCTAACATCGGAAATTCTTTTCCGGTTTGGCACCTCTCCCTGCCAATAATAATATATTCCTTTATTCGTCCCACACCGGGGCAATTTACAGTGTTACAGCAGCAAAGTGGATAGCAAGCGATCATTTATTATAAATAAAAGTAAAGACAAGGATAAATGGTATTCCTTAGCTGTTACTGTTGACTCGTCTGCTGGGAGCAGTGCTGGTTGTGCAGTCTCACAGCACCGGGAAGGAAGGACCTCCTATATCTTTCCTTCTCGCACTTGGGGTGAAGCAGTCTGTCACTGAAGGAGCTACTTAGTGCAGTGACAGTGTCGTGCAGTGACAGTGTTGTCAGGCAGCGATGTTAACTTCCTCTCTCCCTCCGCCTGCACTGAGTCGAGGGGGCAACCCAGGACAGAGCTGGCCTTCCTGACCAGCTTGTCAAGTTTCTTCCCTTGCGCCGCTGAGATGCTCCTGCTCCAGCAGACCACTCCATAGAAAATGGCCGATGCAACCACCGTGTTGTACAAGGTCCTTAGGAGTGCCCCCTGCACTCCAAAGGACCTGAGTCTCCGAAGCAGATAAAGTCTGTTCTGGACCTTTTTGTATAGCGCATCGGTGTTTTCGGTCCAGTCCAATTTATTATTGAGGTAAACACTCAGGTACTTATAAGATTCCACCCTCCGGATATACATTCCTTGGATGTTCACCGGTGTCGGGGGGACCTGGCTGCGCCTGCGGAAATCTACCACCATCTCCCTGATTTTCCCCGCGTTGATCCGGAGGCGGTTCCGCTGGCACCATTCCACAAACTCCTTGATCAGTTCTCTGTACGCCCTATCATCGCCGCCCGTGATGAGGCCGACGATGGCAGGGTCGTCAGAGAACTTCTGTAGATAGGAGCTTGCAGAGCTGTGCCTGAAGTCCGCAGTGTACAGGGTGAACAAAAATTGAGCTAGCACTGTTCCCTGCGGTACCCCTGTGCTGCAGACTGGAGCGACTCGGCTTGTATCTATTGGAATTTAGAAGGATGAGAGGAGATCTTATCGAAACGTATAAGATTATTAACAGGTTGGACACGTTGGAGGCAGGAAACATGTTCCCAATGTTGGGGGAGTCTAGAACAAGGGGCCACAGTTTAAGAATAAGGGGTCGGCCATTTAGAACTGAGACGAGGAAAAACTTTTTCAGTCAGAGAGTTGTGAATCTGTGGAATTCTCTGCCTCAGAAGGCAGTGGAGGCCAATTCTCTGAATGCATTCAAGAGAGAGCTAGATAGAACTCTTAAGGATAGCGGAGTCAGGGGGTATGGGGAGAAGGCAGGAACGGGGTACTGATTGAGACAGATCAGCCATGATCACATTGAATGGCGGTGCTGGCTCGAAGGGCCGAATGCCTCCTCCTGCACCTATTATCTATTGTCTATTGTCTATTGTTGCCAAAACAACATAATCTCAGCCATCGTAAACTTAACCCTCGACTTCCTGCACATCTATGGGCATATCTAAAAGCCTCTTAAACACCACTATCACATTTACCTCCAGCACCACCCCTCGCAGTGCATTCTAGGCATCACCGCCCTCCGTGTTTAAGATTGGCTCGCACATCTCCTTTAAATGTTGCCCCTCTGACCTTAGAGCGATGTCGTCTCGTCTACCACATGTCCGCCCATGGGAAATGGTTCTGATTGTCACCCTATGCAAGACCCTCGTTGTTTTGCAAGCTACTATTTATCGGTTGGATAAACTGTGGCTCTTGGTAAAATTTGGAAATGTACCATTGAAATGATAACAACAAAAATAACATATATTTTGCACCCTAATTTGTGGCGAGCAAGAATGAATTATATAAATGAAGTCATGTAAGCTTATCTACAAGGAAATCCTGTACTACTGTGAAATTTAAAAATAACAAGGGCATCAAATGAATGGATAACACAATCATTTGGGTTAAAATTTATTCGACATGTGATGGTTCAGAGTAAATTTCATGCATTTAATGACCCAACCTTGGTTATGTTTGTGCAAATAACTGGAACTAACATGACAGGCGTGTCAAATTAGTCACTCCACAAGGATTCAGTGGCACAGATAAAGAACGAAATGGGTCATAGGTTCTTGGATAATCGTGCTGTCAAATTGATCGGTTCACCAAGACGATGCATACGCCGACCAATAATCCGGTCTTTAACGTCCTCTACCTAGTTCTTGCTGCACTTGGTATTCCAGGTAAGACTTTCAAACACTCGCCAAAATAGCATAGCTGTGCGGTGTTTGTTTCGCAACTGTGATTCATTGAATATGTTACATTGTCTCCTCTTCTCTGTGGTGGATACTTAATGATGAATTAATCTTCAGATTCTTTTGGGAAGTCACCAAGGTTTCACTGAAACTGGAATATTTCTTCAAAATTGAGCGTGAAAGTAGACCTGCCGAGTTATTCCTGTTTAGGTATATAATCAATCAGTTGTGATCTTTGACGTACATAGGTTAAAACGCTATTTGGTGTACTGGTGCAGCGTGGTATACTGGTATGGATAAGTTGAATCGGCTTTACTCGGCGAGCACATTGTCAGGCTGCGGATTCTATTGTCTCAAATTTTCTAACGATGCTCCACACTCGTGTGATGATTAAAAATGCAAAACATGTAGGTTAATTGACTGGGTAAATGTAAAAAATTGTCCCTAGTGTGTGTAGGATAGTGTTAATGTGCGGGGATCGCTGGGCGGTGCGGACTTGGTGGGCCTAAAAGGCCTGTTTCCGCGCTGTATCTGAAATAAATAAATAAAAAATATCAGTTTTAACATTTCAATGTATTTTGTTGCCAACTTGTTGCTAAAATTGTGAGTAAACTTGCGACTGTTGCGTATATAGAGCGAGGGTCTAACAGATTAAAAACACTAAGTGCTGAAGTAACTCTTCGGTTCAGGAATATGTCTGGGGGACATCGAGAGGCGACGTTTCAGAACGGGACCCATTTTCAAACTGTTCTTGTCTGAACAAGCGTTCCGATCCAAATAGTTGGCTATCCATGTCCTCCAGCGATGCGACAGACTCACTGAGTTACTAAAGCACATTGTGATTTTTGGTAAATCAGCATCTGCCGTTTCTTATGTCTCCGACTAACGGATAAAGGAGGAGGAACCAATGGCAACGACTCCGAACAAATATGTAAACCTCAGGTAAAGCGACGAGCGTTAGTAAGAAAGAGGCTGAAAGCACCTCATACTATTTTCCACTTTCCCCATCCACGTCATCAATATAAAACAAAATAAATCAGCAAGGGCAATGCATTAGTTGGATAGGGTGGTGAAGAAGGCGTTTGGTATGCTTGCCTATATAAATCAGAGCATCGAGTATAGAAGTTGGGATGTCATGTTGAAATTGTACAGGGCATTGGTGAGGCCGAATCTGGAGTATGGTGTGCAGTTCTGGTCGCCAAATTATAGGAAGGATGTCGACAAAATGGAGAGGGTACAGAGGAGATTTACTAGAATGTTGCCTGGGTTTCAGCACTTAAGCTACAGAGAGAGGTTGAACAGGTTGGGTCTTTATTCTTTGAGCGTAGAAGGTTGAGGGGGACTTGATAGAGGTTTTAAAAATTTTAAGAGGGACGGACAGAGTTGACGTGGGTAGGCTTTTCCCTTTGAGAGTGGGGAAGATTCCAACAAGGGGACATAACTTCAGAATTAAGGGACAAAAGTTTAGGGGTAACATGAGGGTTAACTTCTTTACTCAGAGGGTGGTGGCTGTGTGGAATGAGCTTCCGGTGGAAGTGGTGGAGGCAGGCTCGATTTTATTATTTAAGAGTAAATTGGATAGGTATATGGATGGGAGGGGGTTGGAGGGTTATGGTCTGAGAGCAGGTAGATGAGACTAGGTCAGATAAAGTGGTCGGCGAGGACTGGTAGGGCCGAACGGGCCTGTTTCCGTGCTGTAATTGTTATATGGTTATATGGTTATATGGTTATTAATCATTTCTTGAATATATTAAACGACTGAGTGCCACTGATAGCTGTTCAGAACACATCGGCGAGAGCGATGTGTCTTAATACCGAACGGGTGGTTCAATGATAATAAACGAGGAGGGAATTTGTGAGATTGGTTAACTGAAGGAACTGTACCATTTGTCAGCCATAGATTAAATAAATATGGGCCTAGCTGGTTTTAACACGTGCCTGCAAAATAGCCGTTGATGCACGATTACATGATTGAATTCCAGAGTAGACTTGATGGGCATATGGCCTATTTCTGCTCCTATCCCTCATGAAAGAACCCGCCTCGTTCAATTTGTCCAAAGATCGACTGCATTTCATAATTTGCGGTATTTCGTAATTTGCGGCATTTCATAATTTGCGGTGGTCTTTGGAATATGGAATCCCTTAGAATACGAAATAAGAGAACCTTTCAATTTAACGTGCAAGATAAATGTTTGCAAATGAAAATTACCGAATGTGGGAAAAGAAGAACGAAACTGGGTAGAATTTCATGATAGTAATGATTTGATGACCCGCAGAACCATCGTTGTCCGAGTTTTTTTTAAAGCATCGGGTGCAAATAAAATGCCATGACCGATATGCTATTCCTCACGGTCATGCAACCGTGTCAATGACCGATATGGTATTCCTCGCTGTCATTTAACTGTGTCAATTATTTAGCATAAGCAGTATTTAACATTTAACAAAAAGGGCGGCACAATGGCGCAGCCGCAGAGTTACTGCCTGACAGCGATCGATCCTGATTTCTGTCAGTATGGAGTTTGTACGCTCTCCCTGTGACCGCATATGTTTTCTGCGGGTGCTCCGGTTTCCTCCCAGTTCCAAAGACTTGCAGATTTGTCGGTTAATTGGCTTCTGCAAATTGTCCCTAATGTGTAGGATACAACTAGTGTACGGGCGATAGTGATTGGCGCAGACTCTCTTCTGTATCTCTAAACTAAGCGAAATTCATTCCAGAGGAGTTAAAGTAGTTTTCAGATTGTAAGATTGATAACAAAATATGTGACATAAGCAAAAATTTTAGCAAAACTGTCGCAGTCATCTCTGTTTTCCCTTTCTCGCGCAGTTAATTTGGTGGCGATTGTTATCCTTCCCCGAGGAAAATGCGGCCTCTCCAGATGTATCACCCGGTACCTCGTTTCCATGGCAGTGACGGATCTCCTGGTAGTGGCTACTGGAGTCATACTAAATCGAATTAGTGGTATTTATCTCCGGAGCAGTTTCTTATTCCTCACACCAGTCTGTTGCTTCAGTAATGCCTTAGTTTATGCAGCGCGAGACTGTTCTGTCTGGCTGACTGTCGCTTTCACCTTTGATCGATTCATTGCCATTTGTTGCCGAAATCTGCAAGCAAGATATTGCACCAAGAAAATAGCCACAAGGGTTATAGCGACGGTATGCACCCTGGGTTGTTTGAAGAATGTCCCGTGGTATTTTGCATACGCGCCTCTCTATACAGTTGGTCGTGTACCTTGGTACTGCAGCATCAAATTGATGTTTTATTCCTCACCTCTCTGGACAGCGTTTCATTGGCTTGATCGCGCCTTAACCCCCTGTATAGCTTTCCTCCTAATTTTGTTGTTGAATACTCTCACCATCAGGCACATTCTGATGGCAAATAGAGTCCGCATGCGATTGCAGGGCCAGAGTAAAAACATGTCCGGGAGCGACTCGGAGATGGAGAGTCGCAAAAAGTCCATACTTTTACTCTTCAGCATCTCAGGAAGTTTCATCCTGTTATGGACGGCCTATTTGGTCGAATTTTTATATGTTCGAATTACAAATGATTATTATTTCGCAGGCTCGAATTTCAATGATCCCAAATTTATTTTGCAGGAGAGCGGAAATGTACTTCAGCTCACTAGCTGCTGTGTTAACACGTTTATTTATGTAATTACACAAAACAAATTCAGGGAAGAACTGCAGACTGGCGTGAGATGTCTGTTGAGTCTCTGCTCTAAATTCGATTAATAAAAATGAATAAAAATGGCCACGTTTACTAGAATGAAACTCTTTATATTGGGAGCAGATGCCGCAGGGACGAATGAATAGAACGTATGCCACAGCGTCTTTCCAAAAATCAGTATGGGGGAAAATGTAGTCGAGATCACTGTAAGAGTCGACTGGTTGTAGTAGATTTCAGTTGATACTCTGTTCCCCAGTGATGGAGACAGCGAATTAAGAAAGGGGAAAGAGGTATCAGAAATAGTCCAGGTGAATTTGAGGGCAGGGTGGAAGTTAGTGATAAAGTCAGTAAGATAAACGAATTCTGGACAGATGCAGTCAGCAATGTATCCGTGAAAAAAGTGAGGAATGGTGCCACTCTTTGCCTAGTTCGACATATCCAACAAAAAGGGGAGCCTTCGCGTCCAGTCTTCACGTCAAACATATAATCTTCCGAAATGTCTGTCGACTCCAATGTGATTTTACCACCAGTCACATCTTCCTATCTCCACCACTTTCCGCCCCCCAATGCAACCACTCCCTGCGGAACTCGTGGGTTCACTCCTCCCTTCCATCCCAAACCACTCCCTCCCCAAGTACTTCCCACTGCAACCGGAGGAGATGTCCTGTCCTGATACCTCCTCCCTCGCCACCATCCAGAGGCCACAACTGTCCTACTAGGTGAGATGGAGGTTCAGGTGAAATACCTCTAGCCTCACCTACCGCACCCAGTGCAGCCATGTTCCTGTTCATCGGCGATACTAAGATTGGATTCAGCGACCGTTGCGCCGGCCCTTCCGGATATACGGTTGTTAATCATCTTAACTCCCATTCCCATTCAAATGCGGACCTTTCAAGCCTGGGTCTCCTCCATTGCGAAAGTGAGGCCACACGTAAAATAGAGGAACAGTACCTAATTTTCCTCTTGAGTAGCTTTAGAACCAACGGCAAGAACATTGAATTCTCCAATTTTAGGTGAACTCTAATAACCCATCCCTCTCAAGCAGAAGAATTTTAAAAAATGGCTTTATGTTATAGATCCGCGGCACATCGTCAAATACATATAAAGGCTCATAATTAAAACAAAACATAGGCATGTTTTAAACAGCTCACAACACAAACGATCACCTTGATCGCAACAGCAGTTTTTATTCTGTACAAAACGAGGCGTTGCAGTGTAATATTTAAACATTTCCACAATACGTAATGTGTGTAAGACGTTTAAGCGTAAAGGGATGATTTCCACATTAAGATAATCCAAATTGTAATGGCAGTTTAAATACCATCTCGAAATCCCACTTCGTTAGCCATTACTTCTCGGGGATGAAATGTAGTTATAGCTTACGCACACGTCGCACCCTGATATGACAAAACGAATCTTCCAAACTTCTTTTCTTCATTAATTGGTTTTATTAAAGTAGCACAAATCATGGAGTAATTCATCAGTTCCCGTACTTTATCAACTGTTTCTTCATATCATATCATATATATACTGCGCGGAAACAGGCCTTTTCGGCCCACCAAGTCCGCGCCGCCCAGCGATCCCCGCACATTAACACTATCCTACACCCACTAGGGACAATTTTTTACATTTACCCAGTCAATTAACCTACAAACAATATCTAGAAATTCTTGCAGCTATTACCATATGCTGTATGCTCACCATCCTCCGAGTCTAAACTGACCCACAACGCCTGTCGACACACTAGCCTCCTCCCATCTAGACACTCCCAATTACGCATTAAGTCACACCCACAAGCAGGCAAAAAAGACATAAATTAGAAATATTAAAACATAGCCATAACACAATGACAATGGCTCCGACACAAATAAAGGGCGAATTATGAAGGAAGAATGAATAGATGATTGAAAATAGACTAAAGGTGCAGGAATAGGCCATTCGGCCCTTCGAGCTAACATCGCCATTCACTGTGATCATGGCAGATCATCCACAATCAGTACCCCGTTCCAGCCTTCTCCCCGTATCCCTTGACTCCGCTTTCTTTGAGCTCGTTCTAACTCTCCCTTGAAAGCATCTAGAGAATCGGCCTCCACTGCCTTCTGAGGCAGAGAATTCCACAGATTCACAAATCTCTGTGCGAAAAAGGTTTTTCTCATCTACGTTCTAAATGGCATATCCCTTCGTACACACAACACCCGTAGTCAAGATCGAACCCTGGTCTATGGCGCTGTAAGGTAGCAATTATAACGTTGCGCCATTGTGCCGCCCACCAGGTTTTTGAAGGAGAAATCCCGGGGATCTCTACATCTTCTGGATATAGGGAAATGCACCGAGTATATTAGAAATTAAAGATAAACACATAAAATATTTCAATACGAAGATGTACCTGACTGTTTTAAATCACCCCCAACAATTTAAGGCAATTTAACATCACACTCCTTCACTCATACAATTTGCCAAACACACTTTCTTTGCATTTGACCCATTACAGTCAATGCAGGTCTGTTCTATGTACTTTCAAGCAACAATAGCAGAAAATGTTGAACGTTTTACGTCATTCGAAGGACATTGTGACGCATGTTCAGGACTCCGGATTGCACATTGGATTGTATAGTGTTTATAATATTATGCCAAACCCCTTCCCAATCTCCCACCTATACGGCTGCTGGGTTGTTCGAACTGAGAGCATTAATGATTGTTGTGTAGCTCCGCCGACATAAATTTTCTGGATAGAATTTCCTCAGGTTTTAGATTGTTTGGGTCACTGGAGCAGATGTGGGCCGTAAGTAATCTTATAAAGCATTTCCTCGTGGGCGTTGATAGAGTTAGTAGACGGTCGTCATTGACATACCTCACGTTATTTTCCTCGCACTGTAATGCTCGAGGTTTCGTTGATGCAGACGGAGAGAATAGACAATTGACTTGAAAAGTTGCGAATGTCAGCGAAGACAGTTGATTGTCATACTGTTTTATCCGGGCCGGCCGTTTTAGCAGAATATACCGTCGTGAAAGCAGATCTGAATTCTTGCAGTGAGATCTATGAGATTGACCAAGAAGGGTTTCGAGGACGTACTCTGTTAAACGTTTGATGCCCTGGTGGAACTTTATCTGCCTTTGTTTCCAGTTGAGATACGTCGTTGCCAGAGATCCCTCCCGATTTCGACGAGACATGGATTGCATAGTTTTCATCGAGTTATAAAGTGTACATCGTATGTTCCTCCTGTACGTATTACTGTTACCATGTTCATTATGTCTGTTAAGTGTGGAAAACAATGTACACTACAAGGGATTTCGTGTATAATACACAGCTATCCGACGTTTCACGGCATGGAAGGAGGCCGTCATTCCAATGCGCAAACCCCCCCCCCAGAAAATGTAGAGACAATCAGCAGGTTATGAACACTTCAGTGGGAACAGATGTTTTTTCTATTTTCATTCATCCCGAAAACTTGTTCTTGAAGTAATAGGCTGTCTCTGGTATTCGTTTCTATATTTAGTAGTTTAAATGCACATCCACATGAATAATAACCTCTGGAATATTACCGGAAGCTCCCGCAAATCATAACTAAATAAGTGACAAATAGATTAATGTGAGAATAATATCCCATTGCTCATGGTCTGTTCAATTCCATTAATAAACAGTGTTTCATAGATCTAATACCATACGATACGATAATACTTTATTGTCAAATCAAGTCTAAAAGTTTTCTTGCATCTCTGCAGCCCCACTTGCAACATCAGCAAAGACAAAGAATGTAAGACAAGAAACGAGGACACATATATTCACCATAACATTACAATCACAAATGACAACACATTCAAGACCCTTAAACGTACATTTGATCTTGGATTAAGTTCTATGATTAGTTTGAGAATTGACTGGTGCACATAAGAGTGCTTCAGTCTAACCTTATTAAATCTTAGTACCCTGTACATCCGATTTAATGGCAACAATTCGTATTCACTGTTCAGGACATGGTCGGGGTCAGAGGCAATGTTGTTGGCCAACCTTAGCATTTTATTGTGGTAGGCTGATTCATAGAGCTTCTCAAGGGGTTGGCCGACGATCTTTGAGCAGATTTTCATTTGGTAGGGCAGTTTTGACTTTAAAGTGGTGGACAAACACGTGTACCGGGTCGTATTACAATACTGAAAAACACTCCTGTAACCCAAGGGAATTAAACTGTTCATTTAATGAATCCTACAGTGCTGATGTCACGTAATGTGTTTGCTTCTCGGGTGATAGAAGTAAATTATCCCATGTGGTATTTCGAACGATTACATAAAGGGTTACAGTTATTGCACTATATCAAAGGCTTTCATGTCGGAAGAAGAACACCACAGGTTCTGATAGAAAATGCACGGACATGTGACGGGCCGATTCTACGCCATATACTATCCTGTTCTGGCAGCTATTGGTGTTCCAGGTAAGGGTCGTGATAAATACAAAGATCCACAAGCAGATTGGTTTTATGTTATTCATTGGTTTTACGCCATTCATTGTGATCATGACTGATCATCCACAATCAGTAACCCGTGCATACCTTCTCCCCATATCCCTTGATTCCGCTAGCCCGTAACATTTTCAAAGGAATTATATTTTTCCCTGAATTCGTGCCATTGGATTATAGGCCGCAGCCAACGGTACAACCTAGCGATTTGGCACATAAACCAGCGCCAAATGGTTCAGCATTAATTACATTGAGCATTTTGAACGTTTCAGCTTGGTTCAAGGGACTGTGATCTGTTTCTTCAAAGAAGAAAGTCTCTAGAGGCGCCACAGACTTTGTTCCAATCGTAGTCCGGCGTAGTAGGGCAGTAGATGCTTAATATAGTCAATAAATTCCGAAAAGAGATTGTCAATCTATTTTCCCAAAGTGAGGCAACTGTACAGCCTTTCGCTACGAGGCCACACTTGGCGTACTCTTGTACTTTTGAGGCCTCACTTCAAGTACAGTGGAGTCCACAATTGGATTACTGTGTTCAGTTTTGGTCAGCCTGCTGCCGGAAGAATGTCATTAAGCAAGAACGAGTGCAAAGACAAATTATAAGAATGTTGCCAGAACTGGAGGGTCTGAGCAATAGGGGGATGTTGGGGAGGCTAATACATTATTTCTTGTAACGCGGGAGGCTGAGGTGTATAAAATCATGAAGGAGATATATAGGGTGAAAACACGGTATTCTGATTACCCAGTGTATGGGAATCTAAAACAAGAGGACTAATGTTTAAGGTGCGAGGAGCTGCCACTGGAGGTAGTGAATGTCTATACAATAACAGCACTTAAAAGTCATTTGGAAGGTTCACGGATAGGAAAAATGTAGAGCGATATTGGCCAAACCCGGAAAAATGCGACGAACCATGTTGTTCCGCATGCACGTACTGGGCCGTACTGTCTGAATCTATGATCTTATGACTCCGTGTTCGGAAACGACATGATCATATCTCCTCTCCCGCATGTGAATATAATACTCTCCATGTTTATCCAGTTGTATCTCCTCACAATCCTTTCTTCGAATAGAAGTCGTGATCATTTACTCCAAGTAGAAACATAAAAAGTGCACAGCTAGAATTAATTAGGCTTAAGAAGTTAGCGATATGAAATGTCACCCGTCTATCTTCTTATTCTCTACCTAACTGCTGCCTGACCCGCTGAGTTCTTCTAGCACTTTGTGTTTTGTGACGTGCCCTGTCTCCCCCACTCGGTCAGATCCTTCAAAAGAAAACAATTGAATCGTTTATTAGCATCTCTATTGAGATGCTTAGAACTACATTTGGCACTCTGAATCATTCCATCTGCTCCAACTATTTTACTTTGAGCTTAGTTTTATTGTATTTATATACAGTACTATTTTCATTGGATAGCATAACGAACACAGCTTATCACTGTACCTCGATGGACATGACAAGAAAACATCTAAAGCTAATGCTAAATCTAAACCTCGACTTCTTCTGAAGCTACATTGTCAACGCACGGTTCATTTGGTTCGGAATCTCATATGGCTTGTTTATTCTTTAACAGGTAACTTGGTCACGATTGTGATCCTATCTCGTGGAAAATGCGGCCTTACCAGATGTATCACTAAATATCTGGTGGGCATGGCGGTGACGGATCTTCTGGTCCTTATCACAGCGGTGATATTAAACCGCATCAGAGCTATTTATTTTCCGCTTTCTTTCCTTTCCCTTACTCCGATATGCAGCTTCAGAATTGTTATGATTTACTGTGCCAGGGACAGCTCGGTTTGGCTAACTGTCGCTTTCACTTTCGATCGATTTGTAGCTATTTGTTGCCAAAATATGAAAACAAAATATTGTACTACGAGAACCGCTGTCGTGGTCATGGCGACGCTTTGCGCTTTGAGCTGTTTAAAAAACATGCCTATGTATTTAATATATGAACCTTTGTATACAGTGAATGATGTTCCGTGGTTCTGCAATATCAAGCGAAGTTTTTATTCTGAAAATTTATGGATTGCGTATGACTGCATTGATTACATTTTTAACCCACTTGTTCCATTCTTCCTGATGTTGCTGCTAAATGTTTTGACTGTGAAACACATTCTGGCAGCCACCAGAGCCCGTAAAAGACTACGGGTTCAGAGCAATGGAGAGAAACAAAATGACCCCGAGATGGAAAAGAGGAAGAAATCCATTGTCTTGCTTTTCGCTATCTCGAGCAGTTTTATCGTGCTGTGGACTATCCATGTGGTAAACTTCTTGTACGTACGATTTACGAACAAGAATTATTCCGTAGGTTCCAATCCCAATGACCCAAGTTTCATTCTTCAGGAAAGCGGGATCATGTTACAACTCTTGAGCTGTTGCACCAACACCTGTATTTACGCAGGAACCCAACGGAAATTCAGAGAGGAAATTAGGAAAGCATTGAAATACTCCATCAACCAGATCACTAAAATAATAAAGTAATGAAAGGCGCTACAGTATGTTATTTACATTCTGTAAACAGAGCATAGTCACGTTTCTCAGCCCATATTTCCTCCTTCCTGGGCAACTCGAGTTTGATTTCGAATTCGCTACTGGCATTCATAAGACCGAGATTCTTGTTGACTTCAAAAACAAATTTCTGTTCATACCACACGTTATTACATAATGACATTCTCAATAACAAATTGTATTTTGGTGCAACATTATCTGCAACTTCTGGATACAGAATATTCGGTTTGTTCTTTAATGCACCTTAATAATTATTGGCATTGGTAAATTTTACGCTCTGTGTACAACTGCCGAACCGCGCTGCAATTGCATCCATTTTGCAGCAGAGGGCTTCGGCAAGTTTCCTCGCATGCTCAATTCCAAAAGGCATAGCAAGCTTCTGTCATAAGAGCATACCCGCACAACATCGCAGAATGCAACTTTTCTTCCAATTTTTGAAAGGTGAAATATGATGCATTTTAAATAAATCAGATCTACTAATACGAGCAGCAACAGGAGAAGAATTATTTGGAATTTTGGCGTCAGAAGTGGGGTTGAGGATCTCTTGCTGAGTTCGGAAAATATGAAAGTTCGCAGTGGGAACTTTCAGGGTAAGGTATACTGTATAGGCGGATCTGCATTTACCTTAGCATTTCCCAAAACCAATACTGAGAAGTAGCCATAGTGCAAGCAACACATAATAAAGTGCTCCCTCGCCCACGCGGTCAATGTGAACAACCAAGCACTGATCATTATGAATCCTATTTTAATCTCAACATGTTCCAAACAACTCTCGCCTACCCCCAGATCGCACTGCTCACCTACATACTCGGGTAACTTACAGTGGCTAAATAACGACATCTCTGTGACGTAAGAGAAACCCGTAACAACTGGAGGAAAGTCATGGCGTCACGGGGGGGGGGGGGGGGGGGGCGTACGGTCTCAACACATCTGGATAATACTGGGGTTTCTGGGGTATGCAGTACAACTCGCTGCAGAATTGTGTGATTTTCCAGTTGCATTTTAGAAGAGAAGTTACATTCATTTCATCTTTATGTTTGGGTACTTTGCGCATGGAAGTTAGAAATTCAAACATATTTGGAGCACATATTCAAAATGTTTTGATATCTTAGTATGTTTTTCGTTGCACGCAAAAATCGTGTTTATTTTGCGCTGAACGTATTTTGAGCGAAAATGGCAATGGCCCGGACATATTCGAAAAGCATTCACTGACTGGACACATTTGAATATATACAGGTAGGTTGGAGAAATGTTTGGTAAACCTTCAAATACCGTTTTTTTCACAACAGTGCAAAACAGATGGACACTTTTACATTGACATAATGTCCATCAATTTACCATAACAACTTCCTTAGAAAGTTCAGTATGGGAATGAGAAGGAGAGTTAAAATGGTTAGCAATCGGGAGTTCCTGTAGGCCTTGGCGGAGAGCGCGCAAATGTTAGGCGAAACGATCGTTAGTCCACGCTTGGTCTCGCCGATGTAAGGTGGCTACATAGGGAACACCGGAAACAGTAGACGAAGTTTGAGGAGGTGCACGTGAATTAACGGTTAAACATTTCCCTTCCTCCTCTGATCTGACACTTTAAGCTCTGGCGATCACAAACATCAAATGGTCACGATGCAGGAATCGACCGCAGTAAATATTCAATATTTCACCTAATTGACTGGTGAAGGTGCTGTCTTCATATTTCGTTCCTGCACCCTCAAGCCCCGATGACTCCAGCTTTGTGCTCTCACCTGCTTCCATTCCCACAAGGTCTCATATTCACCTCCCATTTGGTTCTGGTCGCCCATCTACCTCCTCTTATAAGGTTCCACATCAACATCTTTGCTTATCCGAGACGAGCATTTTCACATCCTGAGTCGCCAGTTATAAACCTCCATCCTCAGCCCTACCTCCACCCTCTCCTCCGCCACCCGAGCTTCAACTGACTTAGTCCCCTTTTCTGTTTCTCCCCGCAAACGATCAATATTATGAAAGTGTTTAAATATCGCAATGTGCACCTACAATTATTTGGCAAGAAGTTGGCAGTGGGTACGGGCAGGGGATTATACAGTTCATAGGCTGAGCGGGATCTGGCTTAGTATTTCCCCGAACCTATACTGCGAAATAGTGTCATGGTTACACACAAAACGCTGGAGAAACTCCGCGGGTCAAGCAGCATCTCTGGAGAAAAAGGATGGCTGACCTTTCGGGACCACAAAATATGCTACCCGAAACGTCACCATTCATTTTTCTCCAGAGATGCTGCCTGGCCCGCTGAGTTACTCATGCACTTTGTGTCTATCTTTGGTACAAACCCGCGTCTGCAGTTCCTTGCTTCTCCAATTTTCTCATTGTGTCAGGCAGCATAGAAAACGGCCCTCCCTTACACACAGACAATGTGTACACCCATACACTCATCAGCCTAAACCATGTATTAATCTGCCCACGTTACTTGTCGCCCTACTCCACTGCACAGCGCACCCCCATGCAATGAGTCTGACAGTGGGTAAATAAACGACAACTTTGGGGCGTGGGAGAAAACTGGAACACCACGACTTCATTGTGTGAATAGGCGATCTCTGCACAGCCATAACTCCAATAATCACAGTCTCTGGGGACTCTGAGGCTGCAGTTCTACCAGCTGCAGATCCCTTCCACCCTCTGGACGTATTTCATGCATGCATGTTAGAAGATACATTCATTTGCTCTTCACGTTTGGGTACCCTGTGCTTGCAAGTTGGAAATGTAAATAAATTGTAAAAGTGTAGAATGGAGCTGGAGATGCTGTTTTAAAGCGAAGATAGACACAAAATGCTGGAGTAACTCAGCAGAACAAGCAGTTTCGGTGACGTTTCGAGTCGAGACCCTCCTTCAGACTGATGGTCTGAAGTGTGAAGAAGGACCTCGACCCGTATCTTTACCCATTCCTTCCCCCCAGAGAAGCTGCTTATCCCGCTGAGTTGCTCCAGCATCTTGTGTCAATCAGCATATTGTAAGACACGTGTTCAAAATGATTTGTCTTAGTATCATGTTTTTCATTGTATGCGAAGATCGTGTTTATTTTGCGATTAAATTATTTTAAGAGAAAATGTCAATGCCACAAATATCCTCGAAAAGCATTAGATTACTAGACACATTTGAATGTTTTCAGGTAGGCTGGAGAAGTGCTTGATAAATATTCATATGCAATATGCAATATTTTTATTTCAAAACAGCGCTAAAACAGATGAACACGTTCAAATTAACATCATGTTCACCCACAAAACTTACCAACTTCCTTACAAGGCTTGGGAAATTTGATATTACCCCAACACCCCAACAACCCTCACCAACGTCTACATATACGCCGTACGGGGTGCATCTTAGCCTGGTTTCGGAATAGGTCCATCCAAGACGGAATGAAATTTCACAGAGCTGTGGACATAGACCAGACCATCATACAAAGCAGCCTCTCTTTCATGGACTCCATCTGCACCACGCTGCCTCGGCAAGGCAGCCAGCATAATCAAAGACGAGTCTCACCCGGTCACTCGCTCTTCTTTTTATTCACAAAATGCTGGAGTAACTCAGCGGGTCGGGCAGCATCTCGGGAGAGAAGGAATGGGTGACGTTTCGGGTCGAGACCCTTCTTCAGACTGATGCCAGGGGTGCGGGACAAAGGAAGGATATAGGTGGAGACAGGAAGATAGAGTGAGATCTGGGAAGGAGGAGGGGAAGGGAGGGACAGAGGAGCTATCTAAAGTTGGAGAAGTCGACATTCATACCACCGGGCTGCAAACTGCCCAGGCGAAATATGAGGTGCTGTTCCTCCAATTTCCGGTGGGCCTCACTATGGCACTGGAGGAGGCCCATGACAGAAAGGTCAGACTGGGAATGGGAGGGGGAGTTAAATTGCACGGCCACCGGGAGATCAGTTTTGTTAATGCAGACCGAGCGCAGGTGTTCAGCGAAGCGATCGCCGAGCCTGCGCTTCGTTTCGCCGATGTAAATAAGTTGACATCTAGAGCAGCGGATGCAATAGATGAGGTTGGAGGAGGTGCAGGTGAACCTTTGTCTCACCTGGAAAGACTGTTTGGGTCCTTGGATGGAGTTGAGGGGGGAGGTAACGGGACAGGTGTTGCATCTCGTGCGGTTGCAGGGGAAAGTGCCCGGGGTTGGGGTGGTTTGGGTAGGAAGGGATGAGTGGACCAGGGAGTTACAGAGGGAACGGTCTTTGCGTAACGCAGAGAGGGGAGGGGATGGGAAGATATGGCCAGTGGTGGGGTCCCGTTGTAGGTGACGGAAATGTTGGTGGATGATATGTTGGATCCGCTGGCTGGTGGGGTGGAAGGTGTATACTACTCGCTCTTTGTTCTCTTGTCAAGTAAGAGGCACAGACATTTGATACCGCAGACCTTCAGCTTCAGGAACGTTTCTTCTCAGCTGCCATCAGGGATCAGGGATCAGGGGGTATGGAGAGAAGGCAGGTACAGGCTACTGAGCTGAATGATCAGCCATGATCATATTGAATGGCGGTGCAGGCTCGAAGGGCCGAATGGCCTACTCCTGCACCTATTTTCTATGTTTCTATGTTTCTATGTTTCTATCCTCCCCTCTGCTAGCTCGAAGTACGGCAGGTAATTGGTGTACACATGCGTGTTGGGGGGGGGGGGGGGGGGGTGTTGGTCGGCAGTTGGTTTCAGTTGATACTCTGTTGATACTCTGTTCCCCAGTGATGGTGACAGCGAATTAAGAAAGGGGAAAGAGGTATCAGAAATAGTCCAGGTGAATTTGAGGGCAGGGTGGAAGTTAGTGATAAAGTCAGTAAAATAAACGAATTCTGGACAGATGCAGTCAGCAATGTATCCGTGAATAAAGTGAGGAATGGTGGCACTCTTTGCCTAGTTCGACATAACCAACAAAAAGGGGAGCCTTCGCGTCCAGTCTTCACGTCAAACATATAATCTTCCGAAATGTCTGTCGACTCCAATGTGATTTTACCACCAGTCACATCTTCCTATCTCCACCACTTTCCGCCTCCCAAGGCAACCGCTCCCTGCGCAACTCGTGGGTTCACTCCTCCCTTCCATCCCAAACCACTCCCTCCCCAAGTACTTCCCACTGCAACCGGAGGAGATGTCCTGTCCTGATACCTCCTCCCTCGCCACCATCCAGAGGCCACAACTGTCCTACTAGGTTAGATGGAGGTTCAGGTGAAACACCTCTAACCTCACCTACCGCACCCAGTGCAGCCATGTTCCTATTCATCGGCGATACTAAGATTGGATTCAGCGACCGTTGCGCCGACCCTTCCGGATATTCGGTTGTTAATCATCTTAACTCCCATTCCCATTCAAATGCGGACCTTTCTGGCCTGGGTCTCCTCCATTGCGAAAGTGAGGCCACACGTAAAATAGAGGAACAGTACCTAATTTTCCTCTTAAGTAGCTTCATAACCAACGGTAAGAACATTGAATTCCCCAATTTTAGGTGAATTCTAATACCCCATCCCTCTCAAGCAGAAGAATTTTAATAAATGGCTTTATGTTATAGATCCACGGCACATCGCCAAATACATATAAAGGCTCATAATTAAAACAAAACATGTTTTAAATAGCTCACAACACAAACGATCACCTTGATCACAACAGCAGTTTTTATTCTGTACAATATGAGGCGCTGCAGTGTAATATTTAAACATTTCCACAATGCGTAATGTGTGTAAGACGTTTAAGCGTAAGGGGATGATTTCGTCATTAAGATAATCCAAATAAAGGGAGAATTGTGAAGAAAGAACGAATAGACAATAGACAATAGACTAAAGGTGCAGGAGTAGGCCATTCGGCCCTTCGAGCCAGCACCGCCATTCACTGTAATCATAAGAGATCATTCACAATCAGAACCCCATTCCTGTCTTCTCCCTATATCCTTTGACTCCGCTATCTTTGAGCTGGATCTAACTCTCCCTTGAAAGCATCTAGAGAATCGGCCTCCACTGCCTTCTGAGGCAGAGAATTCCACAGATTCACAAATCTCTGTGCGAAAAAGGTTTTTCTCGTCTCCGTTCTAAATGGTCTACCCCTTCGTACACACAATACCCGTAGTCAAGATCTAGCCCTGGTCTGTGGCGCTGTAAGGTGGCAATTATAACGTTGCGCCATTGTGCCGCTCACCAAGTTTTTGAAGGAGAAATCCCGGGGATCTCTACATCTTCTGGATATAGGCAAATGCGCGGAGTATATTAGCAATTAAAGATAAGCACATAAAATATTTCAATACGAAGATGTACCTGACTGTTTTAAATCACCCCCAATATTTTAAGGCAATTTAACATCACACTCCTTCACTCATACAATTTGCCAAACACATTTTCTTTGCATTTGACCCATTACAGTCAATGCAGGTCTGATCTATGTACTTTCACCCAACAATAGCAGAAAACGTTGTAAGTTTTACGTCATTCGAAGGACATTGTGACGCATGTTCAGGGCTCCGGATTGCACATTGGATTGTATAGTGTTTATAATATTATGCCAAATCCCTTCCCAATCTTCCACCTATACGGCTGCCGGGTTGTTCGAACTGACAGCATTAATGATTGTTGTGTAGCTTCGCCGACATAACTTTTCTGGATAGAATTTCCTCAGGTTTTAGATTGTTTGGGTCACCGGAGTAGATGTCAATCAATAGTCAATCAATAGTCGTTTATTTGTCACATACACATAAATGTGTAGTAAAATGAAACATTACCCGCAGTTGAACAATAAGACCAATAAGAATAATCAATAAAAATGCAATAACACATACAATCACAAACTAACACAAAACAAAAAGAAACATCCATCACAGTGAGTCTCCTCCAGTCCCTCCTCACTGTGATGGAAGACCACAATGTCTTTTCTCTTCCCGTGCCGTCTTCCGTCTTCTCCCGCGGTCAGGCTGTTGGAGTTGCAAAGTCGGGGCGGTCGGGGCTCCCGACATTGAAGCCCCCGCCGTAAGTAATCTTTTAAAGCATTTACTCGTGGGCGTTGGTAGAGTTAGTAGACGGTCGTTATTGGCATACGTCACGTTATTTTCCTCGCACTGTAATGCTCGAGGTTTCGTTGATGCAGACGGAGAGAATAGACAATTGACTTGAAAAGTTGCGAATGTCAGCGAAGACAGTTGATTGTCATACTGTTTTATCCGGGCCGGCCGTTTTAGCAGAATATACCGTCGTGAAAGCAGATCTGAATTCTTGCAGTAAGATCTATGAGATTGACCAAGAAGGGTTTCGAGGACGTACTCTGTTAAACGTTTGATGCCCTGGTGGAACTTTATCTGCCTTTGTTTCCAGTTGAGATACGTCGTTGCCATAGATCCCTCCCGATTTCGACGAGACATGGATTGCATAGTTTTCATCGAGTTATAAAGTGTACATCGTATGTTCCTCTTGGGCGTATTACTTTTACCGTGTTCATTATGTCTGTTAAGTGTGGAAAACAATGCACTACAAGGGATTTCGTGTATAATACACAGCTATCCGTCTTTTCACGGCATGGAAGGAGGCCACCCTTCCAATGCGCAAAAAAACCCCAGAAAATGTAGAGACAATCAGCAGGTTATGAACACTTCAGTGGGAACAGATGTTTTTTTCTATTTCAATTCATGCCGGAAACTTGTTCTTGAAGTAATAGGCTGTGTCTGGTATTCGTTTCTATATTTAGTAGTTTAAATGCACATCCACATGAATAATAACCTCTGGAATATTACCGGAAGCTCCCGCAAATCATAACTAAATAAGTGACAAATAGATTAATGTGAGAATAATATCCCATTGCTCATGGTCTGTTCTATTCCAATAATAAACAATGTTTCATAGATCTAATACCATACGATACGATAATACTTTATTGTCAAACCTAGTCTATTTTTTTTTCTTGCATCTCAGCAGCTCCACTTGCAACATCAGCAAAGACAAAGAATGTAAGACAAGAAACGAGGATACATATATTCACCATAACATTACAATCACAAATGACGACACATTCAAGACCCTTAAACGTACATTTGATCTGGGTTTAAGTTCTATGATTAGTTTGAGGATTAACTGGTGCACAAAAGAGTGCTTCAGTCTAACCTTATTAAATATTACTACCCTGTACATCCGATTTAATGGCAACAATTCGTATTCACTGTTCAGGATATGGTCGGGGGTCAGAGACAATGTTGTTGGCCAACCTTAGCATGTTATTGTGGTAGGCTGATTCATAGAGTTTCTCAAGGGGTTAACCGACGACCTTTGAGCAGATTTTCATTTGGTGGGGCAGTTTTGACTTTAAAGTGGTGGACAAACACGTGTACCGGGTCGTATTACAATACTGAAAAACACTCATGTAACCCAAGGGAATTAAACTGTTCATTTAATTAATCCTACAGTGCTGATGTCACGTAATGTGTTTGCTCCTCGGGTGATAGAAGTAAATTATCCCATGTGGCATTTCGAACGATTGTATAAAGGGTTACACTTATTGCACTATATCAAAGGCTTGCATGTCGGAAGAAGAACACCACAGGTTCTGATAGAAAATGCACGGACAAGTGACGGGCCGATTCTACGCCATATACTATCCCGTTCTGGCAGCTATTGGTGTTCCAGGTAAGGGTCGTGATAAATACAAAGATCCACAAGCAGATTGGTTTTATGTTAACTCTTAAAAATAAGAGATTATTCCCTGCAGAAGCAGCATTCAGCTAATTCGAGAAACATTATCTGTCCAATTTACGTTGGCTGCGAAATCAGATATTTGGTAACATAGAAACATATAAAATAGGTGCACGAAGAAGCCATTTGGCCCTTCGAGCCAGCACCGCCATTCATTGTGATCATGACTGATCATCCACAATCAGTAACCCGTGCTTACCTTCTCCCCATATCCCTTGATTCCGCTAGCCCATAACATTTTGAAAGGAATTATATTTTCCATGAATTCGTGCCATTGGATTATAGGCGGCAGCCAACGGTACAACATAGCGATTTGGCACATAAACCAGCGCCAAATGGTTCAGCATTAATTGCATTGAGCATTTTGAACGTTTCAGCTTGGTTCAAGGAACTGTGATCTGTTTCTTCAAAGAAACAGACTTTGTTCCAGTCGTAGTAGGGCAGTAGAAGCTTAATATAGTCAACAAATTCTGAAAAGAGATTGTCAATCTATTTTCCCAAAGTGAGGCAATTGTACAGCCGTTCGCTACGAGGCCACACTTGGCGTACTCTTGTACATTGGAGGCCACACTTCAAGTACAGTGGAGTCCACAATTGGATTACTGTGTTCAGTTTTGGTCAGCCTGCTGTCGGAATAATGTCATTAAACTAGAACAAGTGCAAAGACAAATTATAAGAATGCTGCCAGAACTCGAGGGTCTGAACAATAGGGGGATGTTGGGGAGGCTAGTACATTATTTCTTTTAACGCGGGAGGCTGAGGTGTATAAAATCATGAAGGAGATGTATAGGGTGAAAACTCTGTATTCTGATTACCCAGGGTATGGGAATCTAAAACAAGAGGACTAATGTTTAAGCTGCGAGGAGCTACCACTAGAGGTAGTGAATGTCTATACAATAACAGCACTTAAAAGTCACTTGGAAGGTTCACGGATAGGAAAAGTGTAGAGCGATATTGGCCAAACCCGGAAAAATGCGAGGAACCATGTTGTTCCGCATGCACGTACTGGGCCGTACTGTCTGAATCTATGATCTTATGACTCCGTGTTCGGAAACGACACGATAGCGCACGGTAGCGCAGCGGTAGAGTTGCTGCTTTACAGCGAATGCAGCGCCGGAGACACAGGTTCGATCCTGACTACGGGTGCTGCACTGTAAGGAGTTTGTACGTTCTCCCCGTGACCTGCGTGGGTTTTCTCCGAGATCTTCGGTTTCCTCCCACACTCCAAAGACGTACAGGTATGTAGGTTAATTGGCTGGGTAAATGTAAAAATTGTCCCTAGTGGGTGTAGGATAGTGTTAATGTACGGGGATCACTGGGCGGCACGGACTTGGAGGGCCGAAAAGGCCTGTTTCCGGCTGTAGATATATGATATGATTATGATGATCACACCTCTTCTCGCGCATGTGAATATAATACTCGCCATGATTATCCAGTTGTATCTCCTCACAATCCTTTCTTCGAATAGAAGTCATGATCATTTACTCCGAGTAGAAACATAAAAAAATTCACAGCTAGAATTAATTAGGGTTAAGAAGTTAGCGATATGAAACGTCACCCGTCTATCTTGTTATTCTCTACCTAACTACTGCCTGACCCGCTGAGTTCCTCAAGCACTTTGTGTTTTGTGACGTGCCCTGTCTACCCCACTCGGTCAGATCTTTCAAAAGAAAATAATTGAATCGTTTATTAGTTTCTCTATTGAGATGCTTAGAACTATATTTTGCACTCTGAGTCATTCCATCTGCTCCAAATGTTTTACTTGGAGCTTGGTTTTATTATCTTTATATACAGTACTATCTATTTTCATTGGATAGAATAACGAACACAGCTTATCACTGTACCTCGATGGACATGAGAAGAAAACATCTATAGATAATGCTAAACCGAAACCTCGACTTCTTCTGAAGCTACATTGTCAACGCACGGTTCATTTGGTTCGGAATCTCATATAACTTGTTTATTCTTTAACAGGTAACTTGGTTACGATTGTGATCCTATCTCGTGGAAAATGCGGCCTTACCAGATGTATCACTAAATATCTGGTGGGCATGGCGGTGACGGATCTTCTGGTCCTTATCACAGCGGTGATATTAAACCGCATCAGGGCTATTTATTTTCCGCTTTCTTTCCTTTCCATTACTCCGATATGCAGCTTCAGAATTGTTATGATTTACTGTGCCAGGGACAGCTCGGTTTGGCTAACTGTCGCTTTCACTTTCGATCGATTTGTAGCTATTTGTTGCCAAAATATGAAAACAAAATATTGTACTACGAGAACCGCTGTCGTGGTCATGGCGACGCTTTGCGCTTTGAGCTGTTTAAAAAACATGCCTATGTATTTAATATATGAACCTTTGTATACAGTGAATGATGTTCCGTGGTTCTGCAATATCAAGCGAAGTTTTTATTCTGAAAATTTATGGATTGCGTATGACTGCATTGATTACATTTTTAACCCAGTCGTTCCATTCTTCCTGATGTTGCTGTTAAATGTTTTGACTGTGAAACACATTCTGGCAGCCACCAGAGCCCGTAAAAGATTACGGGTTCAGAGCAATGGAGAGAAACAAAATGACCCCGAGATGGAAAAGCGGAAGAAATCCATTGTCTTGCTTTTCGCTATCTCGAGCAGTTTTATCGTGCTGTGGACTATCCCTGTGGTAAACTTCTTGTACGTGCGATTTACGAACAAGAATTATTCCGGAGGTTCCAATCCCAATGACCCAAGTTTCATTCTTCAGGAAAGCGGGATCATGTTACAACTCTTGAGCTGTTGCACCAACACCTGTATTTACGCAGGAACCCAACGGAAATTCAGAGAGGAAATTAGGAAAGCATTGAAATACTCAATCAACCAGATCACTAAAATAATAAAGTAATGAAAGGCGCTACAGTATGTTATTTACATTCTGTAAACGGAGCGTTGTCACGTTTCTCAACCCATATATCCTCCTTCCTGGGCATCTCGAGTTTGATTTCGAATTCGCTACTGGCATTCACAAGACCGAGATTCTTGTTGACTTCAAAAACAAATTTCTGTTCATACCACACGTGGTTACATAATGACATTCTCAATAACAAATTGTATTTTGGTGTAACATTATCTGCAACTTCTGGATACAGAATATTCGGTTTGTTCTTTAATGCACCTTAATAATTATTGGCATTGGTAAATTTTACGCTCTGTGTACAACTGCCGAACCGCGCTGCAATTGCATCCATTTTGCAGCAGAGGGCTTCGGCAAGTTTCCTCGCATGCTCAATTCCAAAAGGCATAGCAAGCTTCTGTCATAAGAGCATACTCGCACAACATCGCAGAATGCAACTTTTCTTCCAATTTATGAAAGGTGAAATATGATGCATTTAAAATAAATCAGATCTACTAATACGAGCAGCAACACGAGAAGAATTATTTGGAATTTTGGCATCAGAAGTGGGTATGTGAATCTCTTGCTGATTTCCGAAAATATGCAAGTTCGCATTGGGAACTTTCAGGGTAAGGTATACTGTATAGGCGGATCTGCATTTATCTTAGCATTTCCCAAAACCAATACTGAGCCATAGTACAAGCAACACATAATAAAATGCTCCCTCGCCCACGCGGTCAATGTGAACAACCAAGCACTGATCATTATGAATCCTATTTTAATCTCAACATGTTCCAAACAACTCTCGCCTACCCCCAGATCGCACCGCTCACCTACATACTCGGGTAACTTACAGTGGCTAAATAACGACATATCTGTGACGTAGGAGAAACCCGTAACAACTGGAGGAAAGTCATGGCGTCACGGGGGGGGGGGGGGGGCAGCACATCTGGATAATACTGGGGTTTCTGGGGTATGCAGTACAACTCGTTGCAGAATTGTGTGATTTTCCAGTTGCATTTTAGAAGAGAAGATACATTCATTTCATCTTTATGCTTGGGTACTTTGCGCATGGAAGTTAGAAATTCAAACATATTTGGAGCACATGTTCAAAATGTTTTGATATCTTAGCATGTTTTTCGTTGCATGCAAAGATCGTGTTTATTTTGCGCTGAACGTATTTTGAGCGAAAATGGCAATGGCGCGGACATATTCGAAAAGCATTCACTGACTGGACACATTTGAATATATACAGGTAGGTTGGAGAATTGTTTGATAAACCTTCAAATACCGTTTTGTTCACAACAGTGCAAAACAGATGGACATTTTTACATTGACATAATGTCCATCGATTTAACATAACAACTTCCTCAGAGGGCGCAGGATGTTCGCAATATATCCATATAATAACCATATATCAACTACAGCATGGAAACAGGCCCGTTCGGCCCTACCAGTCCACGCCGACCACTCTCTCTGACCTAGTCTCATCTACCTGCTCTCAGACCATAACCCTCCAATCCCCTTTCATCCATATACCTATCCAATTTACTCTTAAATAATAAAATCGAGCCTGCCTCCACCACTTCCACCGGAAGCCCATTCCATACAGCCACCACCCTCTGAGTAAAGAAGTTACCCCTCACGTTACCCCTAAACTTTTGTCCCTCAATTCTAAAGTTATGTCCCCTTGTTGGAATCTTCCCCACTCTCAAGGGGAAAAGCCGACCCACGTCAACTCTGTCCGTCCCTCTTAAAATTTTTAAAACCTCTATCAAGCCCCCCTCAACCTTCTACGCTCCAAAGAATAAAGACCCAACCTGTTCAACCTCTCTCTGTAGCTTAAGTGCTGAAACCCAGGCAACATTCTAGTAAATCTCCTCTCTACCCTTTCCATTTTGTCGACATCCTTCCTATAATTTGGCGACCAGAACTGCACACCATACTCCAGATTCGGCCTCACCAATGCCCTGTACAATTTTAACATTACACCCCAACTTCTATATTCGATGCTCTGATTTATAAAGGCAAGCATACCAAACGCCTTCTTCACCACCCTATCCACATGAGATTCCACCTTCAGGGAACAATGCACAGTTATTCCCAGATCCCTCTGTTCCACTGCATTCCTCAATTCCCTACCATTTACCGTGTACGTCCTATTTTGATTTGTCCTACCAAAATGCAGCACCTCACACTTATCAGCATTAAACTCCATCTGCCATCTTTCAGCCCACCCTTCCAAAAGGCCCAAGTCTCTCTGTAGACTTTGAAACGCTACTTCATTATTAACTACACCACCTATCTTAGTATCATCTGCATATTTACTAATCCAATTTGCCACAGCAGCATCCAGATCATTAATGTAAATGACAAACAACAGTGGACCCAACACAGATCCTTGGGGCACTCCACTAGACACTGTCCTCCAACCTGACATACAGTTGTCAACCATTACCCTCTGGTATCTCCCATTCAGCCATTGTTGAATCCATCTTGCAACCTCACTATTAATACCCAACGATTTAACCTTCTTAATCAACCTTCCATGTGGAACCTTGTCAAATGCCTTACTGAAGTCCATATAGACAACATCCACAGCCTTGCCTTTATCAATTTCCCTGGTAACCTCTTCAAAAAATTCAAGAAGATTAGTCAAACATGACCTTCCAGGCACAAATCCATGTTGACTCTTTCTAATCAGGCCTTGTTTATCCATATAATTATATATATTGTCCCTAAGTATCTTTTCCATGAATTTTCCCACCACAGACGTCAAACTAACAGGTCTATAATTGCTATGTTTACTTTTAGAACCTTTTTTAAACAAAGGCACAACATGCGCAATGCGCCAATCATCCGGCACCATCCCCGTTTCTAATGAAGTTTGAAATATTTCCGTCATAGCCCCTGCTATTTCTGCACTAACTTCCCTCAAGGTCCTAGGGAATATCCTATCAGGACCTGGAGAGTTATGCACTTTTATATTTTTCAAAAGTGTCCGTACCTCCTCTTCTTTAATCCTCATAATTTCCATCACTACTCTACTTGTTTCGCTTACCTCACATAATTCAATATCCTTCTCCTCGGTGAATACCGAAGAAAAGAAATTGTTTAATATCTCCTCCATTTCTTCCGGCTCAGCACATAGCTGTCCACTCTGACTCTCTAATGGACCAATTTTATGCCTCGCTATCCTTTTGCTATTGACATATCTGTAGAACCCTTTGGGGTTTACTTTTACATTACTTGCCAAAGCAACCTCATATCTTTTTTTCGCTTTTCTAATTTCCTTCTTAAGATTCATTTTACATTCTTTATATTCCTCAAGAACCTCATTTGCAGATGATACTAAGTTGGGGGGTAGTGTGAATTGTGAGGAAGATGCAATAAGGCTGCAGGGTGACTTGGACAGGTTGTGTGAGTGGGCGGATACATGGCAGATGCAGTTTAATGTAGGTAAGTGTGAGGTTATTCACTTTGGAAGTAAGAATAGAAAGGCAGATTATTATCTGAATGGTGTCAAGTTAGGAGGAGGGGGAGTTCAACGAGATCTGGGTGTCCTAGTGCATCAGTCAATGAAAGGAAGCATGCAGGTTCAGCAGGCAGTGAAGAAAGCCAATGGAATGTTGGCCTTCGTAACAAGAGGAGTTGAGTATAGGAGCAAAGAGGTCCTTCTACAGTTGTACCGGGCCCTGGTGAGACCGCACCTGGAGTACTGTGTGCAGTTTTGGTCTCCAAATTTGAGGAAGGATATTCTTGCTATGGAGGGCGTGCAGCGTAGGTTCACTAGGTTAATTCCCGGAATGGCGGGACTGTCGTATGTTGAAAGGCTGGAGCGATTGGGCTTGTATACACTGGAATTTAGAAGGATGAGGGGGGATCTTATTGAAACATATAAGATAATTAGGGGATTGGACACATTAGAGGCAGATAACATGTTCCCAATGTTGGGGGAGTCCAGAACAAGGGGCCACAGTTTGAGAATAAGGGGTAGGCCATGTAGAACGGAGATGAGGAAGAACTTTTTCAGTCAGAGGGTGGTGAAGGTGTGGAATTCTTTGCCTCAGAAGGCAGTGGAGGCCAGTTCGTTGGATGCTTTCAAGAGAGAGCTGGATAGAGCTCTTAAGGATAGCGGAGTGAGGGGGTATGGGGAGAAGGCAGGAACGGGGTACTGATTGAGAGTGATCAGCCATGATCGCATTGAATGGCGGTGCTGGCTCGAAGGGCTGAATGGCCTACTCCTGCACCTATTGTCTATTGTCTATTGTCTACTCCCTGCCGCTTATATTTATTGTATATCTTCCTCTTTTTCCGAACCAAGTGTCCAATTTCCCTGGAAAACCACGGCTCTTTCAAATTATTATTCTTTCCTTTCCACCGAACAGGGACATAAAGACTCTGTACTCTCAAAATTTCACCTTTAAATATCCTCCATTTCTCTATTATATCCTTTTCATAAAACAAAATGTTCCATTTCACTCCTTTTAAATCCTTTCTCATCTCCTCAAAATTAGCCTTTCTCCAATCCAAAATCTCAACCTTTCGTCCAGATTTGACCTTCTCCATAATTATATTGAAACTAATGGCATTGTGATCACTAGACCCAAAGTGCTCCTCAACACATACCTCCGTCACCTGACCCATCTCATTTCCCAACAGGAGGTCCAACACTGCCCCTTCTCTGGTAGGTACCTCTACGTATTGCTGCAAAAAACTATCCTGCACACATTTTACAAACTCCAAACCATCCAGCCCTTTAACAGAATGTGATTCCCAGTCAATGTACGGAAAATTGAAATCACCCACAATCACTACTCTGTGCTTACTACTAATATCTGCTATCTCCTTACATATTTGCTGTTCCAAATCTCGTTCCCTATTTGGCGGTCTATAATACACCCCTATTGGGTGGCGGTAGCGCAGCGGTAGAGTTGCTGCTTTACAGCGAATGCAGCGCCGGAGACTCAGGTTAGATCCTGACTACGGGTGCTGTACTGTAAGGAGTTTGTACGTTCTCCCCGTGACCTGCGTGGGTTTTCTCCGAGATCTTCGGTTTCCTCCCACACTCCAAAGACGTACAGGTATGTAGGTTAATTGGCTGGGTAAATGTAAAAATTGTCCCTAGTGGGTGTAGGATAGTGTTAATGTGCGGGGATCGCTGGGCGGCACGGACATGGTGGGCCGAAAAGGCCTGTTTCCGGCTGTATATATATGATATGATGATGATATGATAAGTGTTGCTAAATCTTTCTCATTTCTGAGTTCCACCCAAACAGCCTTCTAGTCTGTCCTGCCAAAGCACTGCTGTGATATCCTCCCTGACAAGCAATGCAACACCCCCACCTCTTGCCCCTCCGATTCTATCACATCTGAAACAATGAAATCGTGGAATATATAATTGCCAATCGCAATCCTCCTGCAACCATGTTTCACTGATCGCCACAACATCATACTTCCAGATATCAATCCAGGCTCTAAGCTCATTCACCTTTCTTACAATGCTCCTAGCATAAAAATATACACATTTAAGGGACCCATCATTTCTTATTCTCAGTTTATTTCTTTTCACTTCTTTCTCTCCTACATATTGGGTCTGAGTGTTTCCCTTTTCTGCCTCCTGCCTCACCCACTGCCTATTAGCTATCTGTGTTTGCGTCCCTCCCCCCAACCGTACTAGTTTAAAGTCTCCGCAATTACCTTAGCAAATCTCCCCGCCAGGATATTGGTTCCCCTCAGGTTCAGATGCAACCCGTCCTTTTTGTACAGGTCATACTTCCCCCAGAAGAGGTCCCAATGCTCCAGATACTTGAATCCCTGCTCCCTGCACCAGTCCCTCAGCCACGTATTTATCCTCCACCTCACTCCATTCCTATTCTCACTATCGCGTGGCACAGGCAGTAAGCCTGAGATTATCGCTTTGGAAGTCCTTTTTTTTAACTCTCTTCCTAGCCCCCTAAATTCTCCTTTCAGGACCTCTTCCCTTATCCTACCTATATTGTTGGTACCTATATGTACCACGACCTCTGGCTCCTCTCCCTCCCCTTTCAGGATATCCTGGACACGCTCAGACACATCCCGGACACCGGCATCAGGGAGGCAAACCACCATCCGGGTCTCCCGACTGCGTCCACAGAATCGCCTATCTGACCCCCTCACTATAGAGTCCCCTATCACTATCGCTCTCTTCTTCCTTTCCCTACCCTTCTGAGCAACAGGGCCGGACTCCGTGCCAGAGGCCCGGGCGCCGTCGCTGCCCCCAGGTAGGCTGTACTCCCCAACAACACCTAAACAGGAGTATTTATTGCCAAGGGGTACATCCACTGGGGTACTCACTAGTCCCTGCCTCTGCTCCTTGCCCCCCCCCTAACCGTGACCCACTTGTCTACCTCCCGTGGTCTTGGAGTGACCACCTCTCTATAACTCCTCTCTATAACCTCCTCACTCTCCCTGACCAGACGGAGGTCATCAATCTGCCGCTCCAGGTTCCTAATACGGTCCCTTAGGAGCCCCATCTCGTCGCACCTGGCGCAGATGTGGATGTCTGGAAGACTATCAGACTCCCAGATTCCCCACATCCGACACCCAGAACAATAAACTGCCCTGGCACTCATACTCCCCAAACAAAGCCCCGTGCTCGGTTTCTAAACCTACCGCCCGGCCGCTACTCCAACCGCTCCAACCGCCCACCCAAAAGAACTGAGTGATCTCCTGGGAGAGGCGAAAAACCGGATTAAAAAACCCAGGCCAATTTGGGAAAATAAATCCTGGAAATTCCTCTCCGACCCCAAGCTAGGCGATCGAAACTTGTCCGGGAGATCACACAGGTCTTACTCCTTACTAACTCCACACAATACTTCCCAAGCAACACAGCTTGTTGCTGCTGCTGCTGCTCCTGCAGCTACTGCAGCTACTGCTGCTGATTGCTGCTACTGCTGCTGATTGCTGCTGATTGCTGCCTCTGCTGCTGATTGCTGCTACTGCTTTCATAGACTAATAAAGAATACCGATATGAGGTGCTGTTTCTTCAGTTTGTGTATGGCCTCACTCTGGCAACAGAGGAAGTGTCAGGACAGAAAGTTCAGTATGGGAATGAGAAGGAGGGTTAAAATGGTTAGCAATCGGGAGTTCCTGCAGGCCTTGGCGGAGAGCGCGCAAATGTTAGGCGAAACGATCGCGAGTCTACGCTTGGTCTCGCCGATGTAAGGTGGCTCCATAGGGAATACCGGAAACAGTAGACGAAGTTTGAGGAGGTGCAGGTCAATTAACGGTTAAACATTTCCCTTCCTCCTCTGATCTGGCACTTTAAGCTCTGGCGATCACAAACATCAAATGGTCACGACAGCAATCCAATTGGACATTGTTTTACATGCTTTGGATGCAGGAATCGAATGCAGTAAATATTCAATATTTCACCTCGTTGACTGGTGAAGGTGCTGTCTTCATATTTCGTTCCTGCACCCTCAAGCCCCGATGACTCCAGCTTTGTGCTCTCACCTGCTTCCATTCGCACAAGGTTTCATATTCCCCTCCCATTTGGTTCTGGTTTCCCATCTACCTCCTCTTATAAGGTTCCACATCAACATCTTTGCTTATCCGAGACGAGCATTTTCACATCCTGAGTCGCCAGTTATTAACCTCCATCCTCAGCTCTACCTCCGCCACCCGAGCTTCAACTGACTTAGTCCCCTTTTCTGTTTCTCCCCACAAACGTTCAATAATCTGAAAGTGTTTAAATATCGCAATGTGCACCTGCAATTATTTGGCAATTAGTTGGCAGTGGGTACGGGCAGGGGATTGTACAGTTCATAGGCTGAGCGGGATCTGGCTTAGTATTTCCCCGAACCTATACTGAGAAATAGTGTCATGGTTACACACAAAACGCTGGAGAAACTCCGCGGGTCAAGCAGCATCTCTGGAGAAAAAGGATGGCTGAGCTTTCGGGACCACAAAATGTGCTACCCGAAACGTCACCATTCATTTTTCTCCAGAGATGCTGCCTGGCCCGCTAAGTTACTCATGCACTTTGTGTCTATCTTTGGTACAAACCCGCATCTGCAGTTCCTTGCTTCTACAATTTTCTCATTGTGTCAGGCAGCCCTCCCTTACACACAGACAATGCGTACAACCATACACTCATCAGCCTAAACCATGTATTATTCTGCCCACGTTACATGCGCCCTACTCCACAGCACAGCGCACCTCCATGCAATGAGTCTGACAGTGGGTAAATAAACGACAACTTTGGGGCGTGGGAGAAAACTGGAACACCACGACTTCATTGGGTGAATGGGCGATCTCTGCACAGCCATAACTCTAATAATCACAGACTCTGGGGACTCTGAGGCTGCAGTTCTACCAGCTGCAGATCCCTTCCACCCTCTGGACTTATTTCATGCATGCATGTTAGAAGATAAATTCACTTGCTCTTCACGTTTGTGTACCCTGTGCTTGCAAGTTGGAAATGTAAATAAATTGTAAAAGTGTAGAATGGAACTGGAGATGCTGTTTTAAAGCGAAGATAGACACAAAATGCTGGAGTAACTCAGCAGAACAAGCAGTTTCGGTGACGTTTCGAGTCGAGACCCTTCTTCAGACTGATGGTCTGAAGTGTGAAGAAGGATCTCGACCCGTATCTCTACCAATTCCTTCCCCCCAGAGAAGCTGCTTGTCCCGCTGAGTTGCTCCAGCGCCTTGTGACAATCAACATATTGTAAGACACTTGTTCAAAATTATTTGTCTTCGTATCATGTTTTTCATTGTATGCGAAGATCGTGTTTATTTTGCGATTAAATTATTTTAAGAGAAAATGTCAATGCCACAAATATTCTCGAAAAGCATTAAATTACTAGACACATTTGAATGTTTTCAGGTAGGCTGGAGAAGTGCTTGATAAATATTCATATGCAATATGCAATATTTTGCTTTCAAAACAGCGCAAAACAGATGAACACATCCAAAACGGAATGAAATTTCACAGAGCTGTGGACATAGACCAGACCATCATACAAAGCAGCCTCTCTTTCAGAAAGATGGCGGCGCTGCCCTAGCAGCTGCGGCTTACCTGCGGTCCGTTTGTCTCTGTCTTTGTTGTTTTTTTGGTCTTAATTGTAGTTGTGATGTCGTGTTTTCGTATTTGTGTATTATATGTGTGTGTGGGGGAGAGGGGGGGAACTGTAAAATTGTAGATTTGTCCCTTCCGAACGGAGACCCGACCTTTGTGTTCTGGGTCGGGTCTCCGTTCCTGCTGCGGCCTACCATCGGCCCAACTCCTGGAGCTGGCGGCCTTCAGGGCTCTGGTTCGCAGAGCCCGCGGACCGGACTTACCATCAGCGGAACCGGCCGTCCTCGGAGGCTGCGGGAGCGGCTGCGACTCGCCTTCGGCTGGGGCCGCGTGGATGCCGACATCGGGAGCTCCGGCAGCGGCAGCGGCAGCGTCTTCTCCCGCCCCGGATCGCGGGGCTTGGGTCGGCCCGCCGCGGACATTTAACCGTCCGGCCCGGCCTGAAATAGGCCGCGGGATTTTTCTCTGCTCGGCGGGGGCTTCAATGTCGGGAGCCACGACCGCCCCGACGTGCAGCAACAGCGGCAGCGACAGCGTGTTCGACCGCCCCGGATCGCGGGGCTTGGGCCTGCCTGCTGCGGACCCTTCACCGTCCGGCGCGGCCTGCAATGTGGCAACGACATCAGACTGGCCGCGGGAGAGGACAGCAGGGGAAGGGAAAAGACATTCTGGCCTTCCATCACAGTGAGGAGCGGACTGGAGGAGACTCACTGTGATGGATGTTTCTTTTTTTTGTGTTGGTTGGGGTTGTGTAATTTGTTTGTTTTACTGCTTTTAATATTGGACTGTGGGTGACTACATTTCGTCCAAAAAACTTGTTTTTTGGATGACAAATAAAGATATCTTGAATCTTGAATCTTGAACCTTGAATGGACTCCATCTGCACTTCACGCTGCCTTGGCAAGGCAGCCAGCATAATCAAAGACGAGACTCACCCGGTCACTCACTCTTCTTTGTTCTCTTGTCAAGCAAGAGACACAGACATTTGATACCGCAGGTATTTATTCACAAAATGCTGGAGTAACTCAGCTGGTCAGGCAGCATCTCAGGAGAGAAGGAATGGGTGACGTTTCGGGTCGAGACCCTTCTTCAGACTGATGATACCGCATACCTTCAGCTTCAGGAATGTTTCTTCTCAGCTGCCATCAGGCAACGGAACGATCCTCCCCTCTGCTAGCACGAAGTACGGCAGGTAATTGGTGTACACATGCGTGGGGGGGGGGGGGGGGGGGGGAGGGGGGGGGATGTTGGTCGGCAGTTGGTTGGACAAAGGCCAGCGAAAAGCTCACAGACATGTGAGACGAAATGATGAAAGAATTACGAATTGTGTAGCCAGTAGAAATAATGTAGGTGGAAGGGGTGTGGAAGGCCAGTTGGGGCTCAGGAGAGGGAGAGAGAAATGGAGATAGATGATATGTTGCATGGAGGGGGTGGGGGGGCGGGGGGGGGGGGGGGGTGAGGGGTCTTTTGAGCGTCTTAGGGGTTATCTAAATTGTAGAATTCAATGTCAATACCATTGGGTTGTCATTTACCCAAACTGAATATGAGGTGCTGTTCTTCCATATTGCGTGCAAGCTGGGAATGGAGTAATCCAGGACAGAAAAGGACACTATAGGAATGAGATGACGAGTTAAAATGGCTATCAACCAGGAGTTCCTGTGGGCCTTGGCGGTGAGAGCGCAAGTGCTCGGCGAAACGGTTGGCGGGTCCACGCCTGGTTTCACTGATGATAATAGACAATAGACAATAGACAATAGGTGCAGGAGTAGGCCATTCAGCCCTTCGAGCCAGCACCGCCATTCAATGCGATCATGGCTGATCACTATCAATCAGTACCCCGTTCCTGCCTTCTCCCCATACCCCCTCACTCCGCTATCCTTAAGAGCTCTATCCAGCTCTCTCTTGAAAGCATCCAACGAACTGGCCTCCACTGCCTTCTGAGGCAGAGAATTCCACACCTTCACCACCCTCTGACTGAAAAAGTTCTTCCTCATCTCCGTTCTAAATGGCCTACCCCTTATTCTCAAACTGTGGCCCCTTGTTCTGGACTCCCCCAACATTGGGAACATGTTATCTGCCTCTAATGTGTCCAATCCCCTAATTATCTTATATGTTTCAATAAGATCCCCCCTCATCCTTCTAAATTCCAGTGTATACAAGCCCAATCGCTCCAGCCTTTCAACATACGACAGTCCCGCCATTCCGGGAATTAATCTAGTGAACCTACGCTGCACGCCCTCCATAGCAAGAATATCCTTCCTCAAATTTGGAGACCAAAACTGCACACAGTACTCCAGGTGCGGTCTCACCAGGGCCCGGTACAACTGTAGAAGGACCTCTTTGCTCCTATACTCAACTCCTCTTGTTACGAAGGCCAACATTCCATTGGCTTTCTTCACTGCCTGCTGAACCTGCATGCTTCCTTTCATTGACTGATGCACTAGGACACCCAGATCACGTTGAACTCCCCCTCCTCCTAACTTGACACCATTCAGATAATAATCTGCCTTTCTATTCTTACTTCCAAAGTGAATAACCTCACACTTATCTACATTAAACTGCATCTGCCATGTATCCGCCCACTCACACAACCTGTCCAGGTCACCCTGCAGCCTTATTGCATCTTCCTCACAATTCACACTACCCCCCAACTTAGTATCATCTGCAAATTTGCTAATGGTACTTTTAATCCCTTCGTCTAAGTCATTAATGTATATCGTAAATAGCTGGGGTCCCAGCACCGAACCTTGCGGTACCCCACTGGTCACTGCCTGCCATTCCGAAAGGGACCCATTTATCCCCACTCTTTGCTTTCTGTCTGTTAACCAATTTTCTATCCATGTCAGTACCCTACCCCCAATACCATGTGCCCTAATTTTGCCCACTAATCTCCTATGTGGGACCTTGTCGAAGGCTTTCTGAAAGTCGAGGTACACCACATCCACTGACTCTCCCTTGTCAATTTTCCTAGTTACATCCTCAAAAAATTCCAGTAGATTTGTCAAGCATGATTTCCCCTTCGTAAATCCATGCTGACTCGGAACGATCCCGTTACTGCTATCCAAATGCTCAGCAATTTCGTCTTTTATAATTGACTCCAGCATTTTCCCCACCACTGATGTCAGACTAACTGGTCTATAATTACCCGTTTTCTCTCTCCCTCCTTTCTTAAAAAGTGGGATAACATTTGCTATTCTCCAATCCACAGGAACTGATCCTGAATCTATAGAACATTGAAAAATGATCTCCAATGCTTCCACTATTTCTAGCGCCACCTCCTTAAGTACTCTGGGATGCAGACCATCAGGCCCTGGGGATTTATCAGCCTTCAGTCCCATCAGTCTACCCAAAACCATTTCCTGCCTAACGTGGATTTCCTTCAGTTCCTCCATCACCCTAGGTTCTCCAGCCCCTAGAACATTTGGGAGATTGTGTGTATCTTCCTCAGTGAAGACAGATCCAAAGTAACGGTTTAACTCGTCTGCCATTTCTTTGTTCCCCATAATAAATTCCCCTGCTTCTGTCTTCAAGGGACCCACATTTGCCTTGACTATTTTTTTCCTCTTCACGTACCTAAAAAAACTTTTGCTATCCTCCTTTATATTATTGGCTAGTTTACCCTCGTAGCTCATCTTTTCTCCTCGTATTGCCTTTTTAGTTAACTTTTGTTGCTCTTTAAAAGAATCCCAATCCTCTGTCTTCCCACTCTTCTTTGCTATGTTATACTTCCTCTCCTTAATTTTTATGCTGTCCCTGACTTCCCTTGTCAGCCACAGGTGTCTCTTACTCCCCTTAGAGTCTTTCCACCTCTTTGGAATAAATTGATCCTGCAACCTCTGCATTATTCCCAGGAATACCTGCCATTGCTGTTCTACCGTCTTCCCTGCTAGGGCCTCCTTCCAATCAATTTTGGCCAGCTCCCGCCTCATGCCTCTGTAATCCCCTTTGCTATACTGTAATACCGACACTTCCGATTTTCCCTTCTGCCTTTCCATTTGCAGAGTAAAACTTATCATGTTGTGATCACTGCCTCCTAATGGCTCTTTTACCTCTAGTCCCCTTATCAGATCAGGATCATTACACAACACTAAATCCAGAATTGCCTTCTCCCTGGTAGGCTCCAGTACAAGCTGTTCTAAGAATCCATCTCGAAGGCACTCTACAAACTCTTTTTCCTGGGGTCCATTTCCAACCTGATTTTCCCAGTCTACCTGCATGTTGAAATCTCCCATAACCACCGTAGCATTACATTTTTGACACGCCAATTTTATCTCCTGATTTAACTTGCACCCTAAGTCGAGGCTACTGTTTGGGGGCCTATAGATAACTCCCATGATTAAGTGGCCACATCGAGAACAACGGATACAAAGGATTAGGTTGGAGGAGGTGCAGGTTAGGTAACAGTTAAACATTTCCCTTCCTTCTTTGGTCTGACACTCCAAATTCTGGTGATTTCGGGCATCACATTTTCACGGCATGCTCGGTATTACTTGATATTACTTAGTATAAGAAAATAACTACAGATGCTGGTACAAATCGAAGGTATTTATTCTCGACCCGAAACGTCACCCATTCATTCTCTCCTGAGATGCTGCCTGACCTGCTGAGTTACTCCAGCATTTTGTGAATAAATACCTTCGACTTGATATTACTTGATACTTAGCTGGCTTTGGGTGCACGAACCAAGGACACCGAATGTTCAATGTCCCACCTCGTTGATATCACATTATAATTTGTATTTACCAAAAGCTCAAGGCATGTTAAAACATTCAAATAAAATATTCAGTGTCCATCCAATCAAATGAACGGTTGAGCTTTCCCCTTCCTTCTCCGTTCTAACATGCCAACCTCCGGTGATTACGTACATCAAATGGTCACCATAGCTAAGTCGAATTGGACGTAGTTTTACTAGTCGATGACACCGAATGTTAAATGTTTCACCTCATTGTTCGAAAGTGGCCTTTGTAAATTTACTTGGTGAGGGGGTGAGTAGTGGCATCACTTGATGGCGTGACCTTGATATTTTCTTCCTGTGCTCTCACTGCCCATATGACCGCAGTTTTGTGCTCCCACATGCTTCCATCCTCAATCAGGTTAAGTTCTGGATGCACTTTTCATAAATCAGATCAACTGAAACCAACAGCAATAAGAGAAGAATTATTTGCAGTTTGGGCGTCAGAGATGAGTACTGAAATCTCTTGCAGTGTTTATTAAATATAAAGTAATATGACAGGAATTTCGCTGTGGAAACCTGCAGGTGAAGGTAGAGTGTGCAGGCGGAGCGGTATTTGGCGTAGTATTTCCCAAAATCGACACAGCGAAATAGAGTCATGGAGTAAGACACCACAGAAACAGGTCCTCCGGCCAGCTCGTCAACGAGGAGAACCAAACACTAATCCTATTTTATTGCGCCGTGCTCCCAACAATTTCCCCTACCCCCTTATTGTAACGTTCACCTACATACCAAGGGTAATTTTACAGTGGCTAAATAAACGAACTCTTTGGGACGTGGGGGGAATTCCGAACAACCGGTGAGCGTCATGGCGAGAACGCGTAATCTGTTCACAGACAGAACTGGATAAAGCACGGGTCTCTAGTGATCTGAGGATGCATTTCCACTCGCTGCAGAACTGCGCCACCTTGTGGACGCATTTCGTATGGCAAGAGAAGGTCAATTGCTTTTTAATAAATAGGATATTCTACGCCTTAAAGTTGGAAGTGTGGACATATTGTAAGGTACATCGTTAAAATTATTTACTTTCGTGGCATGTTATTTGTCGTATACAATAATCGTGTTTATTTTGCGCTGAGCCTCATTTAAAAGAAAATCGGTTAAATGCAACAAAAAAATATATATATAAAGGAAAGCTCGAGAATTGATTGATGCAATACCTTTTACCATAATGTCCAGAACAGGTTAAAACATTCAAATAAAACACTTATTGTCTATCCACTCAAATTAACTGTTACCCATTCCTCCACCGATCTGACATGCTATGTTCTGATGATTATGGACATGAAATGGTCACCAGATGTAAGTCCAATTGGACGTAGCTTTACTGACTCTGTGTACACGAGTCAATGGCAGCGAATGTTAAAATATTCACCTCACTGATTGTTCATAATTGGCCTCTTCAAATTTACTTGGGGGGGGGGGGTGTGGTGGAATCCCATGAAAGTAGGCCTGAAGCGCCCGATGGCCCGATTTTGTCCACTCGTCTGTTTCCATCGATCTCTGCCCACAGGGTCTCCTATTACCCTCCCATTCGGTTCTGTATGCCCATCGACTCCTCCTATAAAGTTCGAAATCAACTACACTACTTATAGGTCCCGGCTTTTCACTTCTTGAGTTCGCAGTTATAATCCTCGAGCCTCTGTTCCATCGACAGAAGTTTGAAAACGGACACGTCTAGATTCAGGGACAGTTTCTTCTCAGCTGTTATCAGGCAACTGAGCCATCCGACCAAGACCAAGTTCTTTGTTTCTACATCCAGAAAAAGATGCAGGCTAAAACAACAAGATTTTTCTACCAGTTTCATTATATTGTTCTTTGGTAACTATGACTGGCGTTAATAAATGCCTTCCTGCCTTCAAATTCTGCTTGAATAATGGTGCACATTACCCACTCATCTACCGCTACCGATCTTAAATGTACTCGTATGACCTATGTATCCAATGGCATCACGAATCTTATTGTTTTTCACACAGAAACCTGGCAGCGTCGAAAAAACATAAAAATAATCCGATAACAAACCTTAAGGGCTTCTCAAAAAGTATTCTAAAAAGTGACGACACCCTGCGCATGTTTCTGACAAATAGTTTGCAATTGGCTCTGGGGTGTTCCGTAGTTTGATGAGACAGCCCTGGATAATTTGGTTCAGTTAAGTCATCCTTGTCGATACAGGTTTTAGTTATTTGTATAATTCTGAGCATTTACCCCCTTAATCTTTTCTCCGTGATCTCTATGTTTTAATTGTGTCGCTTTTCTCACCATCAATACACACTTCATGTTTGTATCTCTTCACGCCGGTTCACCTCGAATGTTTGATTTTTAATTTTTTTAAATTTAAGTCTTTCTGACAGCAATTTTTAAATTACTCTTTAAAACGTATGTCACGAGAAATTAGTGTATGTCATATCCGCCAGTGCAGTAACATTAAGGATGGTTCGTTCCATTTTTCCGCACAGCTTTATTTTACATTTCACTAAAAGCAATACATGTGAACAGGGGAATAGTTGCACTTCCTATTTCTGTCGGGAAAGAGTGGGTCCAACAGTAATGTGCATCAATATGCCCATCTCCAAATTCATCACGGGGGAGATGGAACCTCGGAAATATCCCTTTCCATTTGGTAAAAAAAAGGTTAATCTGGAGTCTTTATTGATACATGAAGGTTTGGATTGGTTTCGTTTTTAGGGTACAGATAAACGGTCTCTATTTTAATTTGATTAAATCTACAGCATTACCTGACTAAGTAATGTGCAGCTCATTTGTTTCCCATCTGAACTGTGAATCTGTCTAGTTGACACTCGCCAATTAAGTCAGTCTGTATGGTTGAAGAAGACTGTATGTTTCCATTGCTCGCAATCCGTTATTTATTTGAATGAGTCAATTAATCAATTAATGAAGCAATTAATTAATTAACGAATGGATGAACGAATTAATTCATTAATTAATGAATGAATGAAGGAATAAATGAATGAATAAATGAACGAACGAATGAATGAATGAATGAATGAATGAATGAATGAATGAATGAATGAATGAATGAATGAATGAATGAATGAATGAATGAATGAATACTTTATACTTTATTGTCACATATGGCAAGTCAGAGTGAAATTCTTTGCTTGCATACCCAGGGTATGCAAGTAGTCGCCACATAAGGTGGCTGACACAAGTTACAAAGTATATACAGTATCCGCGCCAGGTCCGCTTTTGTTGTCCCCCTCCCCCGCCCCTTTTACGGCGGCCCTCGCACACCGGGTCCTCCATTGTCCATTGTTCTTCCCTATCCCTCATGGCGCCCCCCCTCCCCGGAAGGGGCCTCCTCATTCCACTTCGTCCTTCCGGTCCGTCGGTCGGCGTCCCCATCGCCGTAACGACCACTCTACTAACGCTGCTGTGTCCTCTCCGCACCCATCAGTGGCGTCGCAGACCCCAGCCACATGGCTAGGTCGACTGGCGGCGCATTAGCTTCAACCTTGGCCGCGGGCTCCGCCGACCCAGGTTCCCGCGAGCTCCGATCCGCGGGGCCCCTCGCCTCGCCGATTCCACCGACCGCGGGGGGCTCTGTCCACGCCGCCTTCGACTTCCTTTACCCTTGCGATCACTGATAGAGTCATCGCAACTTACAGCGACGTTCTCGTCCACTGTTTCACAAAATCTTCAAAGTATTGCAGGAGAAAGTATAGTATATTGGACAAAGTATAGGGCAGGTATAGAGATTGGCCGAATGTCATCTTGACATAAGAAACCAGGTTTTCATGTTGTCAGATATCATTACATTAATTTTATGCGACACAATCGCTTATCTGTACATTTATTAGCAAAATGTAAAGTTGAATGCGTTAGTTTCCAACCAATACAATTAACGGGGATATTATTTCTTTAAAATCAACGCTGTCGTTATCACTAGTATGCATTCTGAGTTTTTTCCCTGAGGACGTTCGGAACTCGATAAATAATGTCCATTTGAATACGGGACTCTGGTTAGTGCGGTGCTTCTATAAAATTGAATTTATCATGATTATCTACGAAATAGATTTTTATCATCACATCAGTGGGTACCAAGCGGTTTATGCAATCACGGTGCGATAACCAGGACCCATCATTCACAGCCACGTTTTTTTTAACAGAACACGTGGGCTTAAGGAAACCGATAGACATTTACAGGTAATTTCCAGAGATCTTTTGCAATTGTCAAGGGTTCATTGAAATGTCGAAGGTCGTGCCGAGACTGTGGTGGACATTGGGCGCGTTCTCAGCTAGTGCGCATTAGATTTCTACCATTCGAGAAGTATTACAACGAGAACCGGAAACACCGGAAGCTGGGTGGATTCTGGCCGAGTATTTGGAAATGCGATTAATATAGAAATGATTTAAATGTTAGTAAGGACATGGTGGGCCAAATAACTCTTTTTGAGGTGTAGGACGCTAAAATACTACCCATACAGACATATTTATTTTGTGGAATAACATCGTTTGAATCTTAACTTGATAGGCTAGAAATTATGACTGACTTTTTCAAAATTTGTAGCCGCATCGAAATGTGAAATAAAACAGTAAACACCAGTAGCCGCATCGAAATATACCAGTAGGTTTTTAAAGCATACATCGTGCTGTACATGTTGGAAGAAAAAGAGTGAAGATACCATTTCGAAAATCGTTCATTACTTTATATTTAAGAACTGTGACTATTTCTCTATGACATAAACGTCGGGAAAATGTATGGACTTTCTGAGAAGGTGTTCGTTAAAACTGAGATGATTGAATAGAGATCGGAGGATCTATCTCGTCCAAATGATAACCTGGGAACAATGCAGTGTCTATGGTATTCTGTGGGTCGTAGACGTTGCCCGTCACGATATACACGGGCATCTCGTCGCCCGTGGTAAACTTGGACTTTGGAGTTACCAGTTGCCGTTTTATTTTACGAGCAAAGTTGATTAAAATAATATGAAACATTTGGATTATTATGTTGAAAAGAATGCGACATCCATGTGATGTACACTGCGAAGAGAAATGAAATGATGCCGAAGGGTTGGAGTAAAACGTGACTCATGATGACGCAAGATAATCTGTTTGTACTCGCGGTGAAGCGGGTTAATTGCCTCAACCCAGTTCTCTAAAATAAGATTTAAGGACCGTCTTAACATTGCAAGCTGCCACAGTGTTGGTTGCCACTGGGAGAGGCACAGTTGGAAAATGCATGGACAAGTAACGGGTCTGGTCTCTATAATATACTACCATTTTCTGGCTGTTGTGGGTGTTCCAGGTAAGGTCCAGCGAACCATGCTGCATTTGAAGATCAATTTGATGTCTGCCTTTCCTTTTCCAAAATAAATAGAATGTAGCTTTTGATTTGTTTGTTGCTCATTAGATATCCTATTCGGATTCTATGGACACAATTTTTTTGTTGCCTTTTTTATAATGACTGTTCAATGCTATCTATATATTACTAAAACTCTCTGTTAGTCTGAGGGATGTTAATCTGAGGGATGTTAGTCTGAAGGATGTTTGCCGATGCCTGTGAACCGTATTTCTGTGCCCTGTCACACGATAGTGCGGCAATATTATGACCACCTTACTCACCTTTCTACTGGGGACCCTTTCATCCAAGTTTCCTTGAAATTGGACTTATATTTTTAAAGTCAGAGAGATTTTAAAGTTAATAAATTCCCCAATAAAACCAATTTCTTGCCATGTTCAGCGTGTGACACCATAATGGGACTCGCCCGAGTGACGGCCAATGAGGGAGGGAGGGGGGTCAGGGAGTCGCGGCCCATGGGCCGGGGGGGGGGCTGACTTTAACAAATGGGCTCCACCCGCGCCCTGCCTTCCACCTGTGGTGCAACGCTGCGCCAGAGGCGGCGGCAGAGGGCAATCACCACCCGATCTCACCCGACCACCTCACTACCAGTTTATCACTAGGTTTGTGGGATATTCCGAAAACTAGCGTTGAAATAGAACAAAACTTTCAAGATTCTTTTTCCTTGCCGGAAAACCATTGAATGCGAACTCCATCAGGAAGCTTTTCTCAACTAATACCCCGGACTTGTTTTATTTTATCTAACCATGTGGCTTCCTATCCCACGGCGTTCTTTTCAATCAGCGTATCCATTCTGCAGAACCACGTCTCTTGAAAAGTCTGAAAGAATCGATTCTCCTGATCAATTGGCAAGATGTTCTTGCATTTCTGCGTTCTGCATTCGCTTACCTGCCTGACTTCGTGTCCTTCCACCGATCAGATCAGTATATTCCATTTAAAATACATGATAGCCGCTTGAAACAAAACAGTGTGCCAGTTTTCTCAGCTTCTGAGGTGTCGCACTCTTTCTTCAGACATATAGAAAGGTTTCTGATCTCGTCGAGGAATTTCAAAACTCTAAAATGCCTCCATCACCATTAACAGTTAGAAGGATATCAAGGCAATCCATGTGCAGGGCTTTCCTTCACAGCGCATACCCACAATCTTGCCCGCGTTTGCCCACTGGGCGTGGAAACATTGAAAGGTATCTTTTTACTCCTGGTCTTTTAATCTGCTCAGTAATTGTTTTCTATTTTCGATCAGGTAATATAGTGACGATTGTGATCCTGTCCCGTGGAAGGTGCGGTCTTTCCAGGTGCATCACGTGGTATTTGGTAGGCATGGCAGCGACTGATCTCCTCGTTCTGATCATGGCGGTGATCCTAAATCGCGTCACTGCCATACATTTTCCAGACATCTTTCTCTCTATCACTCCAGTCTGCCGACTGAAATTGGCTCTAACCTACGCAGCCATCGACAGTTCTGTCTGGCTAACGGTGGCATTTACCTTCAACAGGTTTGTAGCCATTTGTTGCCAAAAACTGAAAACAAAATATTGCTCTCAGAAAATGGCGGCTGTCGTCATTGGAACCATTTGTGCTGTATGCTGTACAAAGAACATCCCTTGGTATTTTTTGTATGAGCCTTTGTACATCATCAATGAAGTCGCTTGGTTCTGCAATCTGAAAGGAAGTTTCTATGTTGAACCTGCATGGATAGCGTTTGACTGGCTTCAGCGTATTTTAAACCCATGTCTCCCCTTCCTATTGATGTTGTTTCTAAATGTTTTTACTGTAAAGCATATTTTAGCGGCAAACAGAGCCCGCAGAAGACTTCGGATCGAGAATAAAGGAGAAAATCAGAATGATCCTGAGGTGGAAAACCGTAAAAAGTCAATCATTTTACTTTTCAGTATCTCAGGGTGTTTCATTGCGTTATGGACAACGTATATTGCCAATGTCATTTATGTGCATTTTACAAAGGTGAATTATACACCAAACACTGTTCTCCAAGAAGGCGGATTTATGTTGGCGCTTCTGAGCTGTTGCACAAACACGTGTATTTATGGGGTGACTCAGAAGAAGTTCAGAGAAGAATTTAAAAATGGTTTAAAATACCCGGTGAATCTCGTTATTAACTTGGTGAAATCATGAAAAAAATTATCATGCCCAATTCGAGCCTAATTTCGTCCCCTCGTCTACCCCGTTAATTCACTCAGCAAGGCTTTCAGAATTACAACATGCTTTCTCCTAAAAGTCGTACGGTCATCTCTTGTTTGAATTACGTAACAACGCAAAAGAACATTAAACTATCGTAAACAAGTCTATTTTAATTTTTCATTCATCCTTTTATGTGTCATCTTAAATTTTCCTCGATAATAAAAGCAACGATGGATTCATTCTCCTTTGAACCTTCAATATCTCCCGTCTTTGGATGCCCAAAGAAAGACGTGCTTGCAATTTTTCTTCGACCAAACTGATATTTTGAATCCTGCGAACTTTGGACCTGTGCTGCCCATATATGAACAACGGAGGAGGCTGGTAGTTACCTAAACTTGGAAAATTCAATGATGATATATTTGGATTGTAAGCTACTCAAGAATAGTATGAGTTGAAATTGTATCAGCTTAGTTTAAATTAGTTTAGTTTAGAGAAACAGTGCAGAAACAGGCCCTTCGGTCCACCGAGTCCGCGCCGACCAGCGCCCCCCGCATACTAAAACAATCCTGCACATCCGAGAGGCAATTTACAAATTTACCAAGCCAATTACCCTACAAACCTGTACTTATTTGGAGTGTGGAAGGAAACCGGAGCTCCAGGAGAACACCTACGCAGGTAACGAGCAGAACGTACAAGCTCCGTAATGACAGCACTCGTAGTCAGTGTCGAACCCGGGTCTCCGGCGCTGGACGGAAGCAGATTTACCGCTGCGCCATCGCTGAGCCCATGGTGTTGTCCCTCCCCTTTGAATGCGGCCTCATTCTGGACATGAAGTAGGCCCAGGCCACAAAGGTCAGTATGGAAATTGGAAGGGGAGCTTGAATGCTTCGCAACCGGAATATTCATTAGGCCTTGGCGGACAGAACACGTGTTCAGCCAAACGGTCGTCAAGTCTGCACTTGGTCTCTCCGTTGGAGACCACTTCCGGAAGACTGTATGCAGTAGATACGGTTAGAGGAGGTGCAGATGAAGCCCTGTCTCATTTGCAACGGGTCCCTAGATTGAGGTGAGGAAGGATGTGTAGAATAATTACTGATCTGCCTATAGTTGTTGTAAATGAGACAATTGTAAACCGAGCGGGAAAACAAAATAATATGGAATCGAGCATGGGTGGCAGAAGATTAAAACAAAAGTGAAATTTCCAGAAGTGATTCCATTTCCATTTTAACATATGATGAGCGTTTGACGGCACTGGGCCTGTACTCGCTGGAGTTTAGAAGAATGAGGGGGGGGGGGCTCATTGAAACGTAGAGAAGTGAAACGTAGTGAAAGGCTTTGACAGAGTGCATGTGGAGAGGATGTTTCCACTAATGGGAGAGTCAAGGACTAGAGGTCATAGCCTCAGAATTAAATGACGTTCTTTTAGGAAGGAGATAAAGAGGAATTTATTTTGCCAGAGGGTGGTGAATCTGTGGAATTCTTTGCCACAGAAGGCTGTGGAGGCCAAGTCAGTGGTTATTTTGAAGGCAGAGAGGGATAGATTCTTGATTAGTACGGGTGTCAGATGTTATGGGAAGAAGGCAGGAGGGAGAGGGAGAGGGAGAGATAGTTCAACCATGATTGAATGGCGGAGTAGTCATGATTGGTCGAGTGGCCCAATTCTGCTCCTATCTTTTATGATCTTATGATTTTGATTGCGGCCCAGATTTGATGAAAATACCTTGACCTCTAACAGGTTTTATTCGTCGTGGAATGTGGCAATGAGAATGGAACATTATCTCAGATTTTTATACGCCTGACCCATAATATTTTCCAGCATTTTCCTTCATGTCTGAATTCCTATGAATGGTGCTACTCTATATCGCAGGACGTTTAAAAAAAATCTAACTCCTCTTCCTCTGTTTATACCTTCTCCAGACAGATTCGTTGTCATTGGCAAAAGTCTGATGACCCTCCCTTAGCTAACATCAATATCCTCCATATCACAGTCAAACATTTTATTAATGCACCACTCCCGCCTCGCAACAGTATAAGACAAGCATATTTTTCAAATTGTGTTTATTCTGATGGATTGTCATCAACCTTAAACATTCATTCTGTTTCACTCTCTGCACATGACTGCAGACCTTGCTAATTATTTCAAACATTTTATATTGTGCATTCCAGGTGCCAACGTCAGCAATTTTGGATTTCTTTTTTTTTCGAAACAGATTCAGACTTTTTTCGTGTTTATAATCTGAACCAATATCTTGGAATATCGAGCGATATTCTCACAAAACCAATCAGCAGGGCACTACATTGTTCGATCAACTGGTTCACAACTTTCGGCGTATTGCTGGTAAATACTAGACTTTGTTTACTAAGCACCATTTTTAATCTGGTAGCCTTATCCGTGGACTGATGCAACCCGCATCATGAGATGCTATGTTACTTATTGTCTATTTTATCATGTATTTCATCACCCAATAGCCCATTAGACCTTCAAAGCTATGGGTTACTGTAGATCTGCACAAACAAGTGAAGCAATGCAACAATGTCTGTATATATTTTTTCATTTCCCACGTTCCCACGTTAAAAAAAAATTAAGTGTTGAGTACCATGTGCTAGAATGTTTTTTTTAGAGAAGCTCTATACTACTCCCAAACCTGGAAAGTTGATTGTTGTTTTCAATAAAATAACATCATCAGTTTTTCGGGTAAATTTTATAGCATCGTGAATTCAATATGATTTTGGTCTGACATCCACTTTCCTGCCTGTTCTTCGTAGCCGTTGGCCCAGATACAAATCAAATAATGACACAAATCTTCCTTATCATCAAAGGCGAATAATTATAAATGTTTGGCTTAAAACGTGGTACATTTAAGGACTTAAAACGTGGTACATTTATGGGCGGCACGGTAGCGCAGCGGTAGAGTTGCTGCTTTACAGCGAATGCAGCGCCGGAGACTCAGGTTCGATTCTGACTACGGGTGCTGCACTGTAAGGAGTTTGTACGTTCTCCCCGTGACCTGCGTGGGTTTTCTCCGAGATCTTCGGTTTCCTCCCACACTCCAAAGACGTATAGGTATGTAGGTTAATTGGCTGGGTAAATGTGAAAAATTGTCCCTAGTGGGTGTAGGATAGTGTTAATGTACGGGGATCGCTGGGCGGCACGGACTTGGAGGGCCGAAAAGGCCTGTTTCCGGCTGTAGATATATGATATGATATGATATGACTGCATAGAGTGGCATAGTGGCGTAGCGGTAGAATTGCAGCCTTCCGGCTTCAGAGTCCCCTGCAACACCGCACACTTATTCTAATGACCGTCCATTTCCTATTCCTAGGCCCAGTTACCCAGCTGATCGAGATTTCGCTCTAATTCTTGATAACCTTCTTCACTGTATACGATGCCATCTATTTCAGTATCATCTGCAAGCTTAGTAATCATGCCTTTTACATTTTAATCCAAATTATTGATATAGATAACAAGCGGCACTGAGCCCAAGACGAAATCTTTGAGGCATCCCACTCACTATACTCAGAGCGCCGATCCGAATAACAAACTGCCACCGCTACCCTCTGGTTCTTACAATTACTGTAAGCCAATCTATATCTAGTTATCACGCCCTCTCTGGATTCTATACGATTGAACGTTCCAGATCAGCCTGCCATGTGGAACCTTAGCAAATGCCCTTCTGAAGCCCACAATGACCACGTCTACGGTTCCGCCCTGATCAACATTCTTGGTTACATCTTCGAAAATACTGTCAAATTCGTGAGACATGATCACCCACAAAGAAATGCTTTACCAACCTGGTTTTCCCACATTTTTTACCAACCTACTTTTCCAAATACATATAAATCTGATCTCAGAATCATCTCCAGTGACTTGTCTGCCACAGATGTTAAAATTACTGGTCTATAGCTCCCGGTGTTTCTCTGCAACCCTTCCCAAATATAGCTACAGCGTATTTTTTTCTCTTTCTCTCGTTGTCTCCCTCTCCTCGCCCCCTAACCCCCCCCCCCCACCACCACCACCACAACACCACCCTCCCCCCCCCCGCCTCTTTAATTCTATCGCTCGCTATTTCTCTCTGTGTGCATGTCGGGAACAAGGAGAAACATTGCGTTGCTCCATCGTTGGACGTTGAGCTCGGAGGACATGTGGGATATATCCAAGGGGGATAGTGCGAAATATGCTTCTGGTATCCGACCTGAGCAGAGCATGATGCAGAATACGAATTGGTTGGCATTCAAGTAAGCGATTATAAGAAAACGACAGAGGCAGTGATTTATGTTTACTGATATTAATTTATTTAATACTTTCATTATTTATTACTATTTACTACTTTTTCGCTCTTTGTTCAACAATATATATTTAACGTCTGGAATCTATGTTATGATGTGTAATATCTGATATTTAAGCAGTCACAGACTTTTGTGAGAAGGTAAGACGACAGACCCAGTAAATATTTGTGGAGTGCTCTGGTTTGATTTCAGCTGCTTTCTCCCTGGGCTACTGAGACTGCGCAACTCATCTCCGCTCGAATACGGGATCGACCGAAGTTTGTCAATAGTTATGAGCCTCCAGTTACATTGTTAGTCACGGTTAACGTTCATCTCGACGTGTGTTAATGTGTGCCGTGAACTACTTAATTGAATGACTGCCATAACTAATGTTCATTTCATTTATTGATTAATTGATTGATGAGTGCTTGATTGATTGATTGAAATATACAGCTCGGAAACACGCCCTTTTCTCCAACGTCCTCGCTAACCATCAAGCTAGTTCACACTTTTCTCATTATCGCATCCACCCCCTACATGCAATTTGAGCTGGTTGGATAATCAACACATCGAGATGGTGGCAAATATCATAGTTGGCTTGCTCTAGCTGATGTGATAAGGTCAAATGAAACCATATAGTGCTGCTGAGAAACCGTATAGATTGCGCATATGGGCCCAGAAAAGTGTTTTAATGATATTTTGGGATCTGTATACCACTTGAATCAACAAATTCCGACGACTCCATGTTTCTTCCTTGAATTAATGCTTTTTCCGGCGGCAAATTTTCCGAAAGAGAAAATGTTTTTTTTATACATCCGCAACATTGAAGTGGCTTTGCCACGAAACATATAGTGAGTATGTTGTGTGGCTTTGAAGTTAGAATGAAAATGGGTATGATGCTTCATATAAAAGAACTGGAAAATATCCAGTTCTGCTTCACGACTTTACCATTTTAATAAAACGGTTGGCCGAATCTTTCAACATATTTGCGAACTCTTCTCTAAACTTCTTCTGTGTTCCTGCATAAATGCACGTGTTGGTGCAACAGCTCAGGAGTTGCAACATAATGCCGGTTTCTTGCAGAATAAACATCGGGTCGTTGGGATTAGAACCGATTGAATACCTGCTGTTTGTAAATCGAACGTAAAAGAAATTTACAACACGGGGAGTCCACAACACAATGAAGCTTCCCGAAATGGTGAAGAGTAAAATAATTGATTTTTTCCGGTTATTCATTTCCGGGTCATCCTGATCCTCACCGTTACTCTTGGCTCTCACTCGCCTGCGAGCTCTATTGGCCGCTAAAATATGTTTGACAGTTAGAGTATTGAGTAGCAGTATCAAAATAAAGGGAGCACATGGGTTCAGAATATAATCAATGCAGTCAAATACTATCCAGAAAATATCAGAATAAAAGCTTAACTTGATATCGCAGAACCATGGAACATCGTTACGAATATATAATGGCTCATATATTAAGTATCGGGGTATGTTTTTTGCACAGCTCACGACACACGCCGTCATTATAACCACTAGAGCTGTTCTTTCTGTGCAATACTTTGTCTTCAGTTTCTGGCAACAAATTGCTACAAATCGATCGAAAGTGAATGCGACCGTTAGCCAGACGGAACTGTCCCTCGTTGCATAAATGAGTGCGATTCTAACGCTGCAGGCTGGGGTGATAGAAAGGAAGGACATGGGAAAGTAAATGGACCTGATCCGGTTCAGTATCACCGCCGTGATGAGGACCAGAAGATCCGTCACCGCCATACCCATCATATATCGATTGACACATTTGGAAAGACCGCATCTTCCCCGAGTCAGAATCGCAATTGTCACGAGATTACCTGTTGACATAAAGGAAACAAGCCTTCATCAAATCATTGAACCAGCGCCACCAACAACCAATAGGTTTAATTCAGACGTTTAACTAAATATCCATTGAAGATGTGAGAATTATTTTGGTTTTTAAGCAGCAACTGACCAAGAGAGGGTTAGATAATTGCCGAAATAACGTCTGGCAGCGCTGCTCCTCGCCGGATCGCACTCTGATCGGAGAAACAAGGGACTGTAGATGCTATAACCTTGAGCTAAACAAAACTGCTGGATGAGCTCAGCGGGTCAGACAGCATTGGGTGTCTGAGGAAGGTCCGGCCCGCAAAGTCATCTGTCCATTCGCTCCCTCTATGCTGACTGACCCGCTTGGTTTCCCCAGCAATTTGTGTTTCGATGGTGCGTTCGGTCCATATTGGAATATTAAATCCGGGAGGTCAAGTTAGGAAACTTCTCTCTGAATATGTGGATAGCAATGGATGTATATCACACACCAGATACACCACCACAAACCACACACCGCTTGGTTTGAGAACCACGTTTCGGAAGACACATATTAAGCGACTTCCCCTCAATGTGTAAAAGCCCATTATGGGATATCCGTCCTGTTTATTCACAAGCTGAACTGAAAATCACGCGAACATTCACGGCGACATTACGATTTTGAGCCAGCAGTGATTTCAATTCGCCGCTTTGCGTCGTTATTAATAATTCCAAATCCCACCATATTCATTCCATCGCAATGGAAATTCCCTTCGATATTTAAAGAAAATTGTTTTATTTGTTCTATCATTATATCAGCAGAGCTGTGCAGGCGTTTCTGCATTTTAAAAACACGTATGTTTTACTGCTTAAAACAAATACAGACATCTGAAAATCTGTGGGGTTTTTTGTTATGGATTTTCCAGCCTTACCTGGAATGCCAACAGCCGCCAGGATAGGGTAGTAAATGGAGTAGACAGGACCCGACACGTGTCCATGCATTTCTGATAAAACCCTCAGTGCTCTAAACGAAAGTTAGTCCTGTAATATTACATGACATTCAACCCATTTTTATATGCTTGCTCCAAATCCCAATGACGCAATTATTTGGCATCAATTATAGAATACACGCATTTCGTTGCCACGCCAACTATGTTCGTTCCACTTTATAAGCAAACGTACTGCAAACTTTATTTTCTATCGTGGCATTATTCCTGCAATGTCAATGTCGTATTATAAAATAAAAAATAAGACCGCAAAGCCAACTTCATCCAATGGGACACCAAACACATTAAAATTGGTGATTGTCGATTGCCAATTCATTGTCTACCTCCAATTGTCCGATGTGGGAATGGAATATAATCACTTTCACGTTGAACTACTGCAATCCTGTCATTAGCTGTTTTACTTTTCTCTTAAGGTTGTGTCATGCACCAGAAATTTACGTAGCCACATCAGCGATGTAAATATACGAGTTACGCTGCGGTGAAAGCCACAAATGCCTGTAAATTATCCACGTAGACATGTGTTTGGACATTTTTGCTCGCGTATCGTCTATGCAAATCAAACGATTAGTGTACAAAATAAAACTATCGGTTTATCACAATAGAACAGATTGTTGCATCTTTTTCATAGAAACATGGAAAAATATGTGCAGGAGTGTGCCATTCGACCCTTCGAGCTGGCACCACCATTCAATATGATCATGGCTGATCATCTAAAATCAGTACCCCGTTCCTGCTTTGTTCCCCCATATCCCTTGATTCATTTAGCCTCTCTCTTGAAAACATTCAGTCAATTGGCCTCCACAACCTTCCGTGGCAGAGAATTCCACAGATCCACAACTCTCAAGGTGAAAAGGTGTTTCCTCATCTCAGTCCTAAATGGCCTATCCGTTATTCTTAAATGGTGACGCTTGGTACTGGACTCCCCCAAAATCAGGAACATTTTTCATGCGTCTAGCATGTCCAATCCTTTAAGAATTTTATGTTACTGTAAGATTCCCTCTCATCCTTCTAAATTCATGTGAATACAAGTCCAGTCGTCTCATTCTTTCATCATATACCAGTCCCACCATCCCGGGAATTCCCTTTGGTATGAAACTTATAAAATATCATTTAAGTACATGATTATATGAAAAAATATAATTAATCTCGGATGTCAATTGATTATTATTCAAATGCGCGAAGGGAAGAATAAAGCGTTGCTTTTAGTGCATTATTCGTGCATCCAAAGAACAGTAAATGGAATCTTTTAAAATTACAGGCTGTTAACCAATACATTCCCAGGCCGCAGCCCGGATCTCGAATCTAGGTTTATCACTCCATTCCCTCATCTTCCCACTACTGCCCCTCCCTGTTATGCTGCCTTTCCCTTCTCCTTCTCTCAATTGCTAAACATGAAAAACGCTGGAGAATCATCGAAGTAAAACTATAAGATTTCTATAAATATCGGGTTGGATGTTTTTTTAGGCCAAGTCGCCGTGTTCCTTTGTCCTTAACTGTGTCTCCCACTCTTTTTTTTAAATTTAAATTTTATTTAAATTTTAACAAAACAAATACATGTATGAACTCATAGTACGCGATGGTACCTACATTATAAATTCGGTTATACATTTTAAATTCGATTATACCTGTATTGTTCTGTATTATCTCCCCACCCACAACCCTCCCTCCCCCCACCCCCCAGTTAGAAAAAAGAGGAAAAAGGAGAAAGGAAAGAAAGAAAGAAAGAAAGAAAGAAAGAAAGAAGAAAGAAGGAAACCTGGAGACAAGAAGGAAACACTTCCGGCTAATTTCTTATTAAATTCTTTTTAGGGGTATCAAAAAATCCTAAAATTAAATATTTCCAATTCTTAATCCTAGTTTTAAAGTGAATGGGTTCCAAAGTTTCAAAAAGAAATCATATTTATTTCTCAGATTATAAGTAGCTTTTTCTAATGGGATACAACTACGCATTTCTGCATACCATCTTGCAATTCTTATTTCATTGTGATCTTTCCAAGTGACCGCCATACATTTTTTTGCTATTGCTATTGCTATTTTGAGAAATATTTCCTGATATTTATCTAAAATTAATCTTGGTAATATTCCTTTAGTATCTCCCAATAAAAACAACCTTGAATCCAATGGTATGGTCTTATTCATTAATTGTTCCAAAAGGTTTTTTAGGTCTTTCCAAAAAGGAGTTACCTTAGGACATGCCCATATGGAGTGTAAAAAAGTACCCACATCCTGGTTGCATCTAAAACAAATTTCAGGTAAATTTGGATTTAAATTGTTTAATTTTTTCGGAGTTAAATATAGTTGATGTAAAAATTTGTATTGTACTAAACTATATCTCACATTAATAGTATTTTTCATACTTTCTAAACACAATCTTTCCCAACTTGGTTCATCAATGCTAATATTCAGATCTGTTTCCCATCTTTGTCTTGATTTTTGAATTCCTGTCTTTGGACTAGATTTTTGTAACAATTTATACATTGAAGATATAATTTTTTTAGTTCCCTTGCCCTGAATCAGGGATTCAATTCCTTTAATTTGAAATAAAAACATTGAATTACCTAACTTTTCCCTTAAAAAAGATTGTAATTGATAATAGAAAAAAATACTATTCCCTGGAATTTGATATTTGTTTCTCAATTGAGAAAATGTCAAAAAATTATTTCCTTCGTAGCAATCTCCCATATGTTTAATACCCTTCTGTTCCCAGACTTGTAATATTTGATTATTCCAAGCAAACGGCAGTAATCTATTTTTTACTAATGGAGTTTTAGCTGTTAGAAAAAATCTTTTATCATTAGCTTTAACTGTTTTCAACAATATATTAATTAAATGTTTTAGCAAATGTTTTAACTAATAGCTTCACTTCCCATTTATAGATAAATTCTTCTGGGCATAGTTCTTTTATTTTATCCATTTCAATTTTAACCCATGCTGTTTTTCCACCCTCTTGATAAAAGGATGAAATAAAACTCATTTGTGCTGCCAGATAGTGATTTTTAAAATTTGGTAATTGCAGTCCACCTAATTCAAATTTCCATGTTAATTATTCCATAGACACTCTTGGCATTTTACCTTTCCAAAGAAAATTTCTCACAATTTTATTCAATTCTTGAAAAAAATTATTTGGTAAAGGTATAGGCAGTGTTTGAAATAAATACTGTAACCTCGGAAAAATATTCATCTTAATACAGTTCACTCTCCCTAGCAATGTAATTGGAAGATTCATCCATTTCTTCAAGTCCTCCTCAATTTTATTAATTAGTGGTTTATAATTTAGTTTATACAGATTATTTAACTTATTATCTACTTTAACCCCTAAGTACTTCATGCCTTCTTTTTGCCATTTAAACTGACTTTCTCTTTTACATTGATCATAATTACCTTCAGAAAGAGGCATTATTTCAGTTTTATCTTTATTAATTTTATATCCTGATACTTTCCCATATTCTTCCAGTCTGAAATATAATTTTCTTAAGGATTCCAATGGTCTAGTAAGACAAATTAAAACATCATCTGCAAATAAAGTAATTTTGTGATATTCCTGATTCACTTTAAATCCTTCAATGTCTAAATCTGATCTTATTAGCTCTGCCAGAGGTTCAATGGCCAATACAAATAAAGCCGGTGACAAGGGACATCCCTGTCTACTAGATCTTTCCAAATTAAATGATTGAGAAGATTGGCCATTTGTCACCACTTTGGCTTTAGGTTGTTTATAAAGAGCTTTTACCCAGTTAATGAAACCATTTCCTAATCCGTACTTCTCTAATACTTTAAATAAAAAATCCCATTCTAACCTGTCAAACGCCTTTTCAGCATCTAAAGCAACTGCTACGCTCAATTCCTTTCTTTTCTGTGCTAAATGTAAAATACTTATAAATCTTGCTACATTATCAGATATTTTCCTTTTTTTGACAAATCCAGTTTGGTCCTCTTTAACCAGCTTCGGTAAATATTCTGCCAATCTCCTTGCCAAAAGTTTAGCAACTATTTTATAATCTGCATTCAACAATGATATTGGTCTGTAAGAAGATGCATTTAAAGGGTCTTTCCCTTTTTTTTGAATTACGGTTATAATTGCCAGTGAGAAGGATTCTGGTAATGTAGAAGTTTTTTCCGCTTGATGTATCACTTCCATAAATACTGGTAACAACAAATCTTTAAATTTTTTATAGAACTCAGGCGGGAAACCATCTTCCCCTGGAGATTTATTACTTGGTAAAGAATATAATACTTCCTCCACCTCTCTCAAAGTAAAGGAGGCATTTAGTCCCATCTGCTCCTCATTAGAGATTGTTGGTAATTGTATCTTGGATAAAAAATTATTTATCTTAATTTCATCCTTTTCAGATTCAGAATGGTACAGATTAGTGTAGAATTGGTAAAATACCTCATTGATTTCTCTAGGTTTATAAGTAATAATGTTTTGATCTGTTCTAATTGAATTTATTGTTCTTGATATTTGTTCTTATAACATATAACATATAACAACTACAGCATGGAAACGGGCCTGTCCGGCCCTACCAGTCCACGCCAACCATTCTCCCTGACCTAGTCTCATCTACCTGCACTCAGACCATAACCCTCCAATCCCCTCCTATCCATATACCTATCCAATTTACTCTTAAATAATAAAATCGAGCCAGCCTCCACCACTTCCACCGGAAGCCCATTCCATACAGCCACAACCCTCTGAGTAAAGAAGTTCCCCCTCATGTTACCCCTAAACCTTTGTCCCTCAATTCTGAAGCTATGTCCCCTTGTTGGAATCTTCCCCTCTCTCAAAGGGAAAAGCCTACCCACGTCAACTCTGTCCGTCCCTCTCAAAATTTAAAAAACCTCTATCAAGTCCCCCCTCAACCTTCTACGCTCCAAAGAATAAAGACCCAACCTGTTCAACCTCTCTCTGTAGCCTAAGTGCTGAAACCCAGGCAACATTCTAGTAAATCTCCTCTGTACCCTCTCCATTTTGTCGACATCCTTCCTATAATTTGGCGACCAGAACTGCACACCATACTCCAGATTTGGCCTCACCAATGCCCTGTACAATTTCAACATTACATCCCAACTTCTATACTCGATGCTCTGATTTATAAAGGCAAGCATACCAAACGCCTTCTTCACCACCCTATCCACATGAGATTCCACCTTCAGGGAACAATGCACAGTTATTCCCAGATCCCTCTGTTCCACTGCATTCCTCAATTCCCTACCATTTACCCTGTACGTCCTATTTTGATTTGATTTGTCCTACCAAAATGCAGCACCTCACACTTATCAGCATTAAACTCCATCTGCCATCTTTCAGCCCACCCTTCCAAAAGGCCCAAGTCTCTCTGTAGACTTTGAAAATCTACCTCACTATCAACTACTCCACCTATCTTAGTATCATCTGCATATTTACTAATCCAATTTGCCACACCATCATCCAGATCATTAATGTAAATGACAAACAACAGTGGACCCAACACAGATCCTTGGGGCACTCCACTAGACACTGGCCTCCAACCTGACATACAATTGTCAACCGTTACCCTCTGGTATCTCCCATTCAGCCATTGTTGAATCCATCTTGCAACCTCACTATTAATACCCAACGATTTAACCTTCTTAATCAACCTTCCATGTGGAACCTTGTCAAATGCCTTACTGAATCAACCTTCCATGTGGAACCTTGTCTTCTTTCAGTTGCCATGCCAATACCTTGTGCGCTCTTTCTCCTAATTCATAATATCTTTGGTTAGTTCGTAATATTAGTTTTTCTGTTCTGTAAGTATGTAAAGTATTGTATTGAAATTTTTTATTTGCAAGTTGTGTTTTTTTCGTAACTGAAGAAGTTTTCTGTAAGTCTTTTTCTAATACGGTGATTTCTTTTTCTAATCTTTCAGATTCCTTCCTATAGTCTTTCTTTATCTTAGATGAGTAGCTTATAATTTGGCCTCTCAAATAAGCCTTCATTGCATCCCATACAATAAATTTATCATCAACTGAATTTAAATTTGTTTCCAAAAATAATTCAATTTGTCCTCGAATAAAATCACAAAAGTCTTGCCTTTTCAATAGTAAAGAGTTAAGTCATCGTAATTTTCATTAATAATGGTGAGTGATCCGATAACAATCTAGCCTTGTGATCTATTTGTATTATTCTACCCCTTAATTGATCTGAAATCAAAAATAGATCTATTCTTGAATATGTATCATGTCTATTGGAATAAAAGGAGTAGTCTCTTTCCCTGGGATGGCTTTTCCTCCAAACATCTATTAAATTTAAATTTTCCATTAAATTCAAGATTGTCTATTGTCTATTGTCTTCGCTGCTCTTGTCCTTGTCGTTGTCCTTGATGATCTATCCCTTACTGGATCTAAACAAAAATTGAAATCTCCCCCTATCAATATATTTTCATGTGCTTCCGCCAGATTTAAAAAGGTACCCTGCACAAACTTCTCATCATCTATATTTGGTGCATATATATTCATTAAGGTCCACAATTCTGAGAAAATTTGACAATGTACCATTACAAATCTACCTACTGGGTCACTTACAATATTTTGTATCTTAATTGGTAGCTTTTTCTTAAATAGGATAGCAACCCCTCTTGCTTTTGAGTTAAAAGAAGATGCGACCATACTTCCTACCCAATCTCTTTTTAACTTTTGATGCTCTTTTTCCGTTAGATGTGTTTCTTGCAAGAAAGCTATATCTACTTCCAATTTTTTCATCTGTGTTAAAATTCTCTTCCTTTTTATCGGTCCATTTAACCCGTTCACATTATAGCTTAAAACATTTAATGTGTTATCCATTCATTCCTCTTTTTTTTTTTCCCCTTTTCCCTTTTTTTTCTCCTTTTTCCTTACCTTGATACCTCTTCCGGTATTTACATTGTGCCGTATTTCAGTGTGCTCCCCTCCATAGTCCAGGTATAAAAACAGAAAAGAAATAAGAAAGATAGAGAAATAGACCCTCCCTCTAATGTTGTTAATAAATAGATTAGCAACATTACCCCCCTCTATTATACGAGGTGTGGTACGCACCACATGCCCATGATTATGGTGGAGCATCCACATTCTCCAACCCCCCCGATATATCAAGTACTTCTAAAAATTAACAATCCTTAATACAGTTAATCCCCTCTATAGTATACAGATATTATTAATAATCAATCATTCATGAATCTTCTTAAGCATTTCTCGATGGCAATTCTTCCGCATACTCTTCTGCTTTGACAAAGTCTTTAAAAAAATTATTTTCTCCAGTGTTGATCATAATCTTCAAAGTAGCCGGATGCAGTAAAATAAACTTATAGCCTTTCTTCCATAGAATATTTTTGGCCTTATTAAATTCTTTTTTTCTGCTCAACAAGGCATTACTGATGTCTGGGTAAAAGATTATTTTAGTGCCTTCATGTTCTATTGGTTTTCCCTCTCTTATATTATTCCCGACTGTTTTGAAAAACAATTCTCGATCTTGGTATCTTAAAAATTTAATCAACACAGATCTTGGCTTTTGATTAGCCGAGGGTTTCGGTCTTAGAGCCCTATGTGCTCTTTCTATTTCCATCGGACCTTGTTTATCTATTCCCAGAGTGGTCACTATCCAATCTTGAAAAAAGTTAATTGGGTCTTCCCCCTCCACTCCCTCTGGCAAACCAACATTTTTAACATTATTTCTCCTGCTATAGTTTTCCAAGGCATCCAACTTCTCTGCCTATTTTTGCTTTCAATTGCTGCTGCAGTAATACTGTCTTCATTTTTTTCCACTCTAGATTTTAACATTTCATTTTCCATTTGCATATTATCCACTTTATTTGTCACTGTTTGAAATTTCTCCTCCATTTTTTTCAAAGTCTTACGAAATTTCTTGTTATCTCTCCTCATTAATTTGTTATCTCCTTCAATTTTCTTGAGCCTGTTAATAATTTCTTGAAGCATCGTTTTCATATTAGTCTCTGTATCTTCTTGCTTTTCTTCTTCTTCCTCATTTCCACTTCCACTGCTAATGGAGTCTCCCGTTACCTCATCGTCACTCGAGTCCGAAACTCCAGACACAACATCAGCAGCCTCTCGGCAAACAGTGGGCCTTTTTGGTAACTCACGGCGACTCCCTCGTATTTTGACCCGAGTCAAAGAGCGCTTGCTGGGAGTAGTAGACTCCAACTTCATACCGGAGCCCTCCCCAGACTCACCGCCTGCCGAGGGGTCACCAAATCTAGTCCCCTGCTCCATCAGAGCTGTGGGCCTACCTTCGATTTTTTTTCTTGATTCCTTTGCTTGCTTCTGTGGCAGTTGTACTCCTCCTTTTACTTTCTTGGAAGGCATCCGTACGTTCTGTATTCTTTCTGATTTAATTTAAAGTACTTGATTCCTTTAGTTCGTCTTTTTTTTAGCAGTTTAGGGCTTTGTTTTCGGGAGTGCTGAAAAGTTATGTCTACTCAGCCAAGCATTGGCTGTCCAAGCGTGTCCAATGCTTGGCTGAGTAGAGGGGGGCGTGTGTCTCCCACTCTTGTCCAAATATCTACCACAGCTCCACTCTCTCGGCACCACTCTCATTATGCCTTGTTTGGGCCAGAATTGGAATATAGTTCCCCAGGTGCTCATTTCCCACATCACCATTCGTATTTGTTGTCGCATCCGTTTTTAATTTCCCCACCACAAGACATATCTCCCCTTCCAATCACCTCTCAGCAGCTTGAATGGGTCACTCCCTTCAAAGCCGTCGGCAGTTTTCTTCGATCTTCACAAACCACTCTTCTTCTCACAGCGCGTCACCATGGAATCGCAAAAGGTTCCACCATGGAATCGCAATACATGCTCCTTTACCTCTGCCATTGCCACCGTCCTGGAACGAAACCATTCCTGCATGAGAAGCAATGCATTTGCACTTCTTCCAACCTAATCTAAATCGGAGCTAACGACCTCCTCTGGTCCGTATTAAAAAAACAAACGCAGATTGGCTGTCGGCTTTGTGGAACACTGCTGTTCCGTACGGGTTGCTTATCATTTGAATTGTCCATTCCAGTTCCAGCACTGCCGTGACACCTACATTGAATACTTTGGGTAAAGTATGGTCGCTTTGTATGATTCAATCATTTCAGCTAAATTATTTTTCTCAATTTGTATATTAGCTCAGTTTGGTCTCAGCAAGTGGCGGCTGACCATCTGGGCGTTTGATACACTCTCTCTCTGGGGCCAGGCCCTAACAACTTTTGTGCGCTTCCTTTTACAGTGTTTACATGACTATTCACGGGTTTTGCTCTGAACTATACATTGTTGAATGAATCATTGCGTCTGATGACATTGCATATCTGCCCGACTTGACACGTTAAGACGATGTCCCTTTAGATTAGTTTAGAGGTATAGCTGGAAACAGGCCGTCTGCCCAGAGAGTCCGCACCGTCGATCCATCGCCCGTTGACGCTACCAGTATATTATCCCATTTTCTCATCCATTCACCACACAATAGGTGCTATTTACTGGTGAATTAACGAACAACCCCGCACGTGCTTCGGGTGTGGGAACTGGAGCACCCGGAGGAAACCCGTGTGATCACAGGGAGAAGGTACAAACTCCTCACGGACGGCATCCTTGATCAGGATTGAACCTCTAGCTCTGTGAGGCATCAGTTCTACCAGCTGCACCACTGTATCGTTCCGTTGTCTTAACATTTCAGCAGAGGGTGTCCTTTACATAATAAGTATTTCTTTAACGTAATTGAAGCAATATATTCCCTCTTTAATGCCCCAAACACCAGATAATTCAACTGTGATCAGAGAAGTCTCCATTCCTTACCTTCGAGGCGAGACCATAACTTTGGTTCGGAAAGTCATGCTGCAGATGACATAATGCACACCGAAACTGGCACGGTAGCGCAGCGGTAGAGTTGCTGCTTTACAGCGAATGCAGCGCCGGAGACTCAGGTTCGATCCTGACTACGGGTGCTGCACTGTAAGGAGTTTGTTCGTTCTCCCCGTGACCTGCGTGGGTTTTCTCCGAGATCTTCGGTTTCCTCCCACACTCCAAAGACGTACAGGTATGTAGGTTAATTGGCTGGGTAAATGTAAAAATTGTCCCTAGTGGGTGTAGGATAGTGTTAATGTGCGGGGATCACTGGGCGGCACGGACTTGGTGGGCCGAAAAGGCCTGTTTCCGGCTGTATATATATGATATGATATGATATGACGAGATGCCAAACCGCTAGCGTGTCCTGCACGGTAAAAGACAAAAAAGCAAACGACTGAGTAAGCTATCCGATAATGGACGAATCAGATCGAATCTCTTATATCCCACCACACCCACTCGTCGATGCCAGTTTAAAAAAAAACCAGTGTTTTCTCCTACCTTGAAGCCTGCAGTTTCCACCATGACGAGAATGATATAGACAGTGTTATACATCGAATATGCTTCCAACAATTCTTATGCCTAATATATATGTATACGTCAGTGCAGCTGATGGAGTGATATTATCACGTTTTTGAGAGTTCAGTTGAAAGCCATTGCAATTACACCTAGAACTTCCTGGATCTATGTTGTGCAGATATACTGCTGATTCATAAAGGGATTTCGTATAGCTTAATGTTCGTGTAGCTTAATGTGCACGATTTATTGGAAATGGCCGGTCTAAATCATTGTATTTAATAGTAATTTAATCGATATTTTAAGGGCAAGTGCGGGCTGAGTCTTTTCTTCTCATGCGGCTGTCAGACATAATCTGAAAGAGCTGAGGGTGAGAGCTGATGTATTTAACTGAACGTTCCTCTGCAGGATGTATGGTTGACTCAGTGGATACGACCGTGACGCGATGAAGAATTACCTAGAATTGAATTTTACTGCAAAAAAGACCTGTCAGATTAATAATCTGCATAAATCCCCCGAGTTATTTATTTGCATTTCACAATCAGCTTGCAACTCACACAGTTCTGATATCCAGTCCAGCAATATGTGAAAGAAACAGTGGGATGTGTGTTCAGATGCAAGGAAACATCCGCAGTATGATGGCACACATGTACAAACATTTTATTGGTATTTGATATGAAGTGTCCTCTGATGGAGGTCCCTCTCTATCTTTCTTCAGATATTGTCGGCAGATCACCGACATTTCACAACAGGAAAGACTATAAACATGACGATGGCATTACAAAATTGCCTCCTAGTGTACTTTCATTTAGAATGGATCTCGAAAAGTAATACGCTAAAATTGAAGTAATTGAAAAGTGTGAATGAACAATCAAAAACACCACAGTGGATTTACAGTTTGCAATTCCAAAACATATGGATTATCATGCAGAAAGTTATAAAATATAAGACAGATACTTGAAAAAACCAAGGACAAATTTCAGAAATATGAAATTACCATGACCATCACAGCTAAAGAGTTTTCCGAACTATTTAAAATATGTTTTTGTGAATATATTCGGTAAAAGCTCCGTCTTCGATGTTCAAAATGTCCTTAATTTTGGAATTGAAATTGGACTGCATTCCCTGATAACAACCAGAGTGTTAGAGGAACTCACGGGTTAGGCAGCATTTGTGGAGGGAATGGGAAGGGGACGTTTCGGATTGGATTGGACTTGAAACATCGCCTGTCCATTCGCTCCCCAGATAGGTTTCCCCAACACTTCCATATTTTGGTCAAATTACCATCATCTGCTGATTCTTGTGCCACCCTGGTAATATATTAAATTGCTCTGTCGCCTATAATATACTGTTCTTATTAATACTTAACAAAATTAATAACGGCCAATTAAGAGAATGGAAAGGTCACAAGTCATAGGAGTAGAATTAGACCAGTCGGCCCATCGAGTCTATCGCGCCATTCAATCATGGCTGATCTCTGGCTCCTCACCCCATTTTCCTGCCTTCTCCCCATAACTTTGACACCCAGTCTAATCACGAATTTGACTCTCTCTGCCTTAAAAATATCCACTGACTTGGCCTCCACAGTCCTTTGTGGCAATGCGTTCCCCAGATTAACTATCATCTGACTAAAGAGCGCCCTTAATTCTGAGGCTTTGACATCTAGTCGTAGACTCTCCCACCAGTGGAAACATCCTTTCCACATGTGATTTCTTGAGCTCAGACACAGAATAACAAGTTAACTCACTGCTAACCGCAACATGACTGCACAGCTGTACTGTGGGTTATTAAATCATTTACAACCCTCCAACCAAAGGTGGCGCTATAACAACTCCTTCCACCCTAATAATTAAAAAAAATCCTTGTGGACATTTTGTTTTGAATATAACCAACGGTATGAAATGGTTACAATCTTGTCTGATAGTTTACTTTTATATAACCTGAATAAAACGAGGGCATCATGCCTATATGTTGCATATACAATGATATGTGCATTTCAGGAAATAACTTCACAAATTGAATCAAACCACTGGGTTTCTCCTTCTTTCTGGATATCTTCCCTGACCAAAGGTTTCTGACTGTTTAGAACCACTTGGACTCATGTTTAATCGAGTCAAGCCTTCCTTTTGACCAACATTCATAGATTCCAGTCCATCAGTCAATTTTGTTTGACTGTCAACCCCACTTGAACCTCCATTTTGAGGCTCATTCAAACTCTCACTAACTTGTGAACCTTCTTGTACCATTTCTGGTTCATCTGGTACGTGTACACGAGTGGTAACCCAATTATCGGATTCGTCTAATTGGTCTGATTTCAACCCTGTCTGTGCTTGCATAGGCATGACATGGTCAATGTGTACTTTTCTCACCTTTCCACTTCCAAACATCTTGACCAGGTATGTCCGTGGTCCGCACTTTCTCACTACTCTTCCAGGTAACCACTTCACCCACTTGTGATCATGGTTTTTCACCTTTACCTTCTGATTCAACTCAACGCTCTTTTCCTTTACTCTACTTCCGTCGTGATATGCTTTTTGTTTCTCCTGTTTCTCTTCTACTGTTTGACCCAAGTTTGGTTTCAACAGTGAAAACCTTGTTCTGGGTTTTCTTTTGAAGAACCGTTCAGCTGGCGTTTGACCAGTCGTGGTGTGAGGTGCGTTTCGATATGGAATCAGAAAGTTAGCCAGTTTGTGAAACAAGGACAACTGTCCTTTCTTTGGATTTGGATCCAGCAGTTGTTTGACTAACGCTTCACAATTTGCACTGTGCATTCTGCTGCTCCATTGGAAGCGGGATGGTATGGAGTTACTCCAGTGTGTTTTACAACATTCCCTTTCATGAATTGTGCAAACTCTTGTGAACAGAATTGTGCTTCGTTATCAGACGCAATTTCCTCTGGAGATCCATAGGACGCAAAACAACCCTCGCAAAATGTCTATCGTTTCGCTGGATGTTGTTTTTTCCATCGAAAACACCTCAACCCACTTGGAGTGACTATCAATCACAATGAACAATTGTTGCCCATCTAAGTCTGCAAAGTCAATGTGTAATCTTTGCCACACTCTAACCGGCCATTTCCATGGCTGTAGCGGTACTGTGGGTGGATTCTTTCCAGCTGTTTGACATGTGCTACACTCTTTCACCGTTTGTTCTATGTCCTTATCTAGACCCGGCCATCATAGATAGCTTCTAGCTAGACTCTTTGTTAGACACATTCCCAAATGCTGATCATGAACATCTTCTAGCAATTTTACTCCATATTTTTCAGGTATTACAACTCTCGCTCCACACATGACACAACCTTGGTCTACTGAGAGTTCGTTCCTACGTACAAAGAATGGTTTCAGTTCTGCCTCTGAATTCGGCAATTTGTTTGGCCATCCATTTGTAATATACTCCTGCACTCTTGACAAAAATCTGTCAGTGCGAGTAGACTTCCGAATGTCCCCTGATGTGATAGGTAACTCATCTACATGAGAGAAGTTAAAAAAAAGTCCTCTCTGTTTGGGGTAGCCCCAGATTCCAAAGGCAATCGAAACATGGCATCAGCATTGCTGTGCTCTGCTGCCTTACGATACTGAATATCATACTGGTACGCAGACAATATCAATGCCCATCTTTGCATTCTGGCTGCTGCCAGAGTTGGTATGTGTGCTTTTGGCTTTAGGATCATTGTCAACGTCTGGTGATCTGTCTCGATTACAAACCTTCTGTGTCTTTCAATATTCTGTAAGTTTCAATGAGGTACCCCCTCAACCTTCTAAACTCCAGTGAGTTGAGGCCCCGTACTGGTAGCGTCTCATAGAGCATCAGCATTACATCTCTGTTTTTGTATTCCAGTCGTCTTGATAGAAATGCTCGCATTGCATTTTGCCTTCGCGCCAATTAGCGCGTGCGCCAGCAGGACTTGAATGAAATAAACAACGTTGCTTAACTAGCCATTCAGAAGTAACAACTTATTGCGACACATCAAAAACTTTTAAAAAAACATTAAAGATTCGATGACTGAAATCAACTGTGGACTGGAAAATAATGTATCCTTTGGGTTCATTTTCAAGTTGTGGATCGTCTCGCAAAAATATGGCGATTTTTAGCAAGTGTTAAATTGAAACCAAATAAGGTAAAAAAATCAAAGGTTCATGCGTGCAACTGCGATCAGCGGTGATGTAACATTCGCAACAGTGCGGTCTAATTGCCTCACTGGGAATTGAACAATTATTTAAAGATATCCTTGAATATCACAATGCCAAAGAGTTGTCTGCCTTTCCAGAAGTCCCCATTGTGTCTCCCATAAAATGCATGGACGTGTAACGGGCTTATTCAAAGCAGTAACCTACCCCGTTTGAACAAGATGGCGGCGCGTCCAGACGCAGCGGCTTTGCGCTCCCACATTCGATGCAATCCGGAGCAGCCCAGCACCAAACGCGGCTGCGAGAAAACAGGAAAAAGTGTAACCAGAAAACGCAACGAACTTACCTTCACCACGAAGAATTCCAGGGCGACAGCACGTCCTCACACAGCAACATCGCGCTCTTCAAAGCGCTGCAAACCACGCATGGAGCAGCCCAGTAGCGGGGGGAAAAACCCTACCTGCACCGAAATCCAGTTGAAGCCCGTGGCGGTCAGTACAGACCCAACGGCAGCGGCAGGTCCAAATCCAACGGCAGCGGCAGGTCCAGGTCCAACGGCGGCGGCAGGTCCAGGTCCAACGGCGGCGGCAGGTCCAGGTCCAACGGCGGCGGCAGGTCCAACGGCGGCGGCAGGTCCAACGGCGGCGGCAGGTCCAACGGCGGCGGCAGGTCCAACGGCGGCGGCAGGTCCAGGTCCAACGGCGGCGGCAGGTCCAGGTCCAACGGCGGCGGCAGGTCCAGGTCCAACGGCGGCGGCAGGTCCAGGTCCAACGGCGGCGGCAGGTCCAGATCCAACGGCGGCGGCAGGTCCAGGTCCAACGGCGGCGGCAGGTCCAGGTCCAACGGCGGCGGCAGGTCCAGGTCCAACGGCGGCGGCAGGTCCAGGTCCAACGGCGGCGGCAGGTCCAGGTCCAACGGCGGCGGCAGGTCCAACGGCGGCGGCAGGTCCAGGTCCAACGGCGGCGGCAGGTCCAGGTCCAACGGCGGCGGCAGGTCCAGGTCCAACGGCAGCGGCAGGTCCAACGGCGGCGGCAGGTCCAGGTCCAACGGCAGCGGCAGGTCCAACGGCAGCGGCAGGTCCAGGTCCAACGGCAGCGGCAGGTCCAACGGCAGCGGCAGGTCCAGGTCCAACGGCAGCGGCAGCAGGTCCAGGTCCAACGGCAGCAGCAGGCCCAACGGCAGCAGGTCCAGGTCCAACGGCAGCAGCAGGTCCAACGGCAGCAGCAGGCCCAACGGCAGCAGCAGGCCCAACGGCAGCAGCAGGCCCAACGGCAGCAGCAGGCCCAACGGCAGCAGCAGGCCCAACGGCAGCAGCAGGCCCAACGGCAGCAGCAGGCCCAACGGCAGCAGCAGGCCCAACGGCAGCAGCAGGCCCAACGGCAGCAGCAGGTCCAACGGCAGCAGCAGGCCCAACGGCAGCAGCAGGTCCAACGGCAGCAGCAGGCCCAACGGCAGCAGCAGGCCCAACGGCAGCAGCAGGCCCAACGGCAGCAGCAGGCCCAACGGCAGCAGCAGGCCCAACGGCAGCAGCAGGCCCAACGGCAGCAGCAGGCCCAACGGCAGCAGCAGGCGCAACGGCAGCAGCAGGCCCAACGGCAGCAGCAGGTCCAGGCCCAACAGCAGCAGCGGGGCCAACGGCAGCAGCAGGTCCAGGCCCAACGGCAGCAGCAGGCCCAACGGCAGCAGCAGGCCCAACGGCAGCAGCAGGCCCAACGGCAGCAGCAGGCCCAACGGCAGCAGCAGGTCCAGGTCCAACGGCAGCAGCAGGTCCAGGTCCAACGGCAGCAGCAGGTCCAGGTCCAACGGCAGCAGCAGGTCCAGGTCCAACGGCAGCAGCAGGTCCAGGTCCAACGGCAGCAGCAGGTCCAGGTCCAACAGCAGCAGGCCCAACGGCAGCAGCAGGTCCAGGTCCAACAGCAGCAGGCCCAACGGCAGCAGCAGCAGGTTCAGGTCCAAGGGCAGCAGCAGCGTGTCCCCCAAGGCACCGCAGCTCCCGGAAGGCGGATCGCACATGGAGCCGCATGGAGCTGCTCAACATCGGACACGATTGCGAGAGACTGGCTGGTGAGTACCACAAAACCCTCACCAAAGTCCCAACGGAGCTCGGTAGAACAGGCCCCTGGACCACCACACCGGGGAGTTGGAGACGGAGCCAGCGCAGGGAGAGGAAGCAAAAACGTGGTCGGAGAGCGGGGGTGCAGGCCAGGCTAAGGAGGGCCCCACAAAGACCATCCTTACCAAGCATCTTTCTCGCCAATGTCCGGTCACTCTCCAACAAGCTGGATGAGGTAAGGCTGTGGATCAACACCCAGCGATCCCTGAAAAACTGCTGCGCGCTGATCTTCACGGAGACGTGGCTCAACGCACTGGTCCCCGACGGGGCTGTGGAGCTAACAAACCGCTCACTACATCGTGCTGATAGAACAAAGGACTCCGGTAAGAGCAAGGGCGGTGGGCTCTGCATCTACATTAACAATGACTGGTGCACCAACCACACTGCAATAGAGAGCTACTGCTCCCCAGACCTGGAGTACTTACTGCTCAAATGTAGGCCGTTCTATCTGCCGCGGGAGTTTACGGTGGTCATCATCATGGCCGTATACATTCCCCCACAGGCTAATGCTAACCTAGCATTAGCACAGCTGCACTCGGCCATCAGTAAGCAGCAGGATGCCCACCCCAACGGTGCCTTCATTGTTGCAGGGGACTTCAATCAGGTCGACCTACGAGCCTCGCTCCACAAATTCCATCAGCATGTGCAGTGCCCTACCAGGGGCTCAAACACACTGGACAAGGTGTACACCAATGTAAAGGACGCCTACAGAGCTCTCCCCTGCCCACCCCTGGGACAATCCGATCACCTCTCACTGTTTCTACTGCCCGCATACAAACCCCTCATCCGCAAGACCAAACCCACAATAAAGACGGTCAAAATATGGCCCGAGAATGCCACCCTACAACTCCAGGACTGCTTTGATCGCACCGACTGGGACCTGTTTGCACAACAGGCCACCTACGGTTCAGAGATAGAGGTAGACTTGGAGGAATACGCATCCACTGTGCTCTCCTACATCAACTGCTGTGTGGAAAATGTCACGGAGGACAAGGTGATAAAGATGTTCCCAAACCGGAAACCCTGGATGAACAAGGAGGTACAGAACCTGCTGAGGGCACGCAACAATGCCTTTAAATCTGGTGACACTTCAGCATACAGTGTTGCCAGATCACACCTAAGCAAAGGTATTAAAAGGGCCAAAGACACCCATAGGCAACGGGTGGAAGACCACTTCAACACCACGGACACCAGAAGCATGTGGCAGGGTGTCAGGGACATCACTGGCTACAAGAGCAGCCCTGCCTGCCCCCACAGCGATATGGCATTGACCAACGAGCTTAACACCTTCTTTGCCCGCTTTGAAACTGGCAAAACCACCTTGAGTGAAAGAACCCCAGCCGAGGCGGTGGGACAGGTCTTGCAACTGAGCACACAGGAGGTACAACGCGCTCTGCAAAGGGTCAACCCACGCAAGGCTGCAGGACCGGATGGTGTTCAAGGAAGGGTACTGAAGGACTGTGCTGAACAGCTGGCTGAGGTATTCACCAAGATCTTTAACCTGTCATTATCTCTGGCTACGGTCCCCAAGTGCCTGAAGTCGGCTATCATAGTTCCGGTGCCGAAAAAAGCAAAGATCTCCAACCTGAACGACTACCGCCCGGTTGCCCTAACGCCGATTGTCATGAAGTGCTTTGAGAGGCTAGTCCTCTCACACATCAAATCCAGCATCCCTGACTCACTGGACCCACATCAATTTGCATACAGGGCAAATAGATCTACAGAGGACGCCATCTCTCTGGCTCTTCACACTGTCCTGACTCACCTAGAGAGACAGGGCACGTACGTGAGGATGCTATTCATAGACTATAGCTCCGCCTTCAACACGGTCATCCCCACCAAGCTCATCACCAAACTCCACCAGCTAGGCCTTAGCTCGTCATTATGTGACTGGATCCTGGACTTCCTGCTGGAACGACCGCAGGCAGTGAGAATGGGCCCGCACCTGTCCTCCACTATCACCCTGAGTACCGGCACACCACAGGGCTGTGTTCTGAGCCCCATGCTCTACTCCCTCTTCACACACGACTGTGTTCCTGCATTCGACACCAACACCATTGTCAAGTTTGCAGATGACACAACGGTGATCGGGCTGATCACCAACGGGGATGAAACAAACTATAGAGCGGAGGTGCAGAACCTGGCGGACTGGTGCTCGGATAACAACCTGTCCCTAAATACCACCAAGACCAAGGAGCTGATCATCAACTTCCGTAGGTCACATAACGGGGAATATGCCCCGATCTCTATCAATGGGGTCAGTGTGGAGAGAGTGTCCAGCTTCAAGTTTCTGGGCACTCACATTTCGGAGGACCTAACATGGTCCAATAACACTGCTGCACTGGTCAAGAAGGCACAACAAAGACTGTTCTACTTAAGAACACTGAAAAAGTCTGGTCTACCCCAACAGCTGCTGAAGACCTTCTACCGCTGCACCATAGAGAGCATCCTAACGCATGGAATCCCTGTGTGGTACCTCAGCTGCACGGAGGCAGAAAGGAAAGCTCTACAGCGGGTAGTCCATAGAGCTCAGAGGGCCATCGGAACACAGCTACCAGACTTGGAGGGCATCTACAACACACGATGCCTCAGAAAAGCCACCAGCATCCACAAAGACTCTTCACACCCCTGCAACAGTCTGTTCGAACTCCTTCCATCGGGCAGACGATACAAGGCCTTCTATGCCCGCACCTCCAGACTCAGGAACAGCTTCATCCCCAGGGCCATAGCTGCTATGAACCGGTCCTGCTGAGCCGGATGGCCACAACGCATAGATCAACTTGCACTTTACCCTGTCCAAAACTGTTACAACTGTTCGTTTCGTTGGGTTGCTGCTGTCTAAATTACCTAAATTAGTGCATCGTATGGGAGGCGCATTCCCAATCTCGTTGTACCCCTGGGTACAATGACAATAAAGATATATTGTATTGTATTGTATTGTATTGTATTATGGCAATAATTGGCGTCCCGGGTAAGATCTTATGATAAACGCGCAATATAAATCAGTCTCAACTGTCTCGATGTTCTCCTGATGTTTTCATCGTTATATAACATTATGTGTGTGTATATAATATATATATATATTAAATGTTTTGTATATAGATCATGTTTTATATATAAATCATGTTTTATATTTTATATAATATATATAATTAAGTAGGGTTATTTCCACAAGAATTCATATGACATGTTCATTTTTGCCATTTTGCTTTAGTATTTTTCAAAATGGAAAATTTCAGAAATGTTGGATGTTAGTCACCGAGCGCTAACTTGACTACACTTCTTCCCACCCTGATTCCTGTAAAGACTCTATCCCCTACTCCCAATTCCTCCGTCTACGCCTCATCTACGCCCGGGATGAGGTGTTCCACACAAGGGCATCGGAGATGTCCTCATTCTTTTGGAAATGGAGATTCCCCTCTTCCATTTTAGATGAGGCTCTCACCAGGGTCTCCTCAATACCCCGCAGCTCCGCTCATGCTACCCCTCCCCCTATTCTTAGCAAGGACAGAGTCCCCCTTCTCCTCACCTTCCACCCCATCAGCCGTCGCAAACAACATATTTCCTCCAACATTTTCGCCACCTCCAACGGGATCCCAGATCTTCCCATCTCGACCCCTTTCTGCCTTCCGCAGAGACCGTTCCCTCCGAAACTCCCTGGTCCACTCGTCCCTCCCACCCAAACCACCCCTCTCCAGGTAATTTCCCTTGCAACCGCAGGAGATGCAACACCTGTCCCTTTACCTCCTTCCTCGACTCCATCCAAGAACCCAAACAGCCTTTCCAGTTGAGGCAGCGGTTCACCTGCACCTCCTTCAACTTCATTTACTGCACCGCTGTTCCAGGTGTCAACTTCTTTACATCGCGGAGACCAAAGCGCAGGCTCGGCGACCGTTTCGCTGAAAACCTCCAATCAGTCCGTCGTAACCAACCCGATCTCCCGGTGGCTCAGCACTTCAACGCCCCTTCCCATTCCCAATCTGGCATTTCTGTCCAGGGCCTCCTCCGTTGTCAGAGTGAGGAACAGCGCAAATTGCAGGGACAGCACCTCATATTTCGCTTGCGCAGTTTACACCCCAGCGGTATGAACATTGACTTGTCCAACTTCAGTTAGTCCCTGCTTTCCCTCTCTACCCCCTCCCCCTTCGCAATTCTCCCACTAGTCTTCCTGTCTCCGACTACATTCTATCTTTGGCTCGCCCCCTCCCCTGACTTCAGCCTCAAGAAGCGTCTCGACCCGAAACGTCACCCATTCCTTCTCTCCCGAGATGCTGCCTGACCCGCTGAGTTACTCCAGCATGTGTGTACCTTCCATGCAAAAAACATCTGTGGAGCACGACATAGGTTTTTCTGTTCCACAATCAGTTTCAGTCTATTTTGCCTTTCATCTTAGTTCCTGTCATGTTCTCTGCTCGACTTCGTACCTATTTCACGCTCCCTCTGAATTCGATGCATTCACAGTGGCTCCCCATGTGTCGCCAATCTAACCACGTGTCCTCCATCCTTATTTTCAGTCACCATCGCAGGAACGAATACTATGAAGTCTACTGTCTGCTTGCTATTCTTTTTCCTTTTTTTTATTAGGTAACTTGCTGACCATTGTGATCCTGTCGCGCGGAAGATGTGGCCTTTCTAAATGTATCACTTGGTATCTGATGGGCATGGCGGTGACAGACCTTCTTGTTCTGATTACGGCGGTAATACTGAACCGGATTAGCACAATTTATTTCCCCGTTCTCTTCCTCTCAACCACTCCGGTTTGCAGGCTGAAACTCGCTCTAACTTACGCAGCTACGGACAGTTCAGTCTGGTTAACAGTCGCCTTCACCTTCAATAGATTTGTAGCCATTTGTTGCCAGAAGATGAAAACAAAATATTGCACCGAGAGAACGGCAGCCATGGCTATTGGAACGATCTGTTTGGTCAGCTGCGTGAAAAACATACCCTGGTACTTTGCATATGAGCCCCTCTATACAATCAACGATATCCCGTGGTTTTGCAATATTAAGTTAAACTTTTACTCTGATTTCTACTGGGTCGGGTTTGACTGGCTTCAGCGTATGTTTAACCCTTGTGTCCCCTTCATGTTGCTGTTGCTTCTTAACGTTCTGACCGTCAGACATATTCTGGCGGCCAATCGAGCCCGCAAGAGACTCCGAGCACAGACTAATGGAGAAAACCGAAGTGACCCAGAGGTGGAGAATAGGCGAAAGTCAATCATTTTACTGTTCGCCGTGTCGGGCAGCTTCATCGTGTTATGGTCAACTTACGTTGTAAATGTCAAATATGTGCGGTTTACAACTGCGACTTATACGCTAGATTACAGCCTTCAGGAAACGGGATTCATGTTAGGTCTCCTAAGTTGTTGCACCAATACGTGCATTTATGCGGCAACCCAAAGTAAATTCAGAGAGGAAATAAAGAATGGGGTGAAATATCCACTAACGTTGGTCATTAAATTAATAAGGCATTAAGAACGGGAGAGTTTATTTGCATATTTCCAGCTCAATCTGCTCCACACGCATCTCCCAAAATTTAAGTCCCCGATCAGCTGTGTTGTTTCACAGCCCGTACCTACAATTCTCATGTCTTCCTCATGCTCAGTTGGACGTTTGATCCAAAATGACTTCAGCCAAACATCTCTTAACAGCGGTCCCACCAGGGTGAGTTTACTGTTCTGTGCAATTAAATTCAGATTGTATTACATGATGAATCATTGTTTGTTACAGGTGTGAGGAGAAAATCCGTGCCTGCGTTCTGTTCTATGATCCTTTATGACTTCGTTAATATTTGTTTTGTTTCCGCTTCAAAAGTTTTTGTACCCAGCACGTTGTGCTAACGACAGGGAAACCAGACCAGAATAAGATTGCCCAGCGATCCAAAATAATTAATGCCCGAGAAGAGATGTAAAGAACGATTTTGCAATCTTGCAATTTCTCCATCGCTCCTTTGTATTACAAATCTCCGGCGTCTGAACTGGTTTATCCACGGACATTGTGGAAATCTTCCAAAAAAAGTAGCTACAGCCCTGGTTAAGTTAGATGAATCATCTTTAGACACGGATGAGAAGCAAGTTGACAGAAGGCTGGTTAATATATTGCCACTTTTTAAGCAGAGCAGCGAAGAAAAATCGTAGGAACTACAGAGTAAGCCTAGCATCTACAGTAGTAGGCAGGTTACTGGAGAGGATTCTGCGAGGTAAGCTACATATGTATTTAGAAATAACGGAATTGATTGGGGATAGTCAGCACGGTTTTGTGCGTGTGAGATGTATCTCATGAAACTGATTGCTTTTTGAAAACGTAAGCGAGAAGTTTGGAGAGTCGTAGACGTAGCCTGTAATGATATACCGGGAACTGCAGATGCTGGAACCTTGAGTAAAATACAAAGTGCTGCAGTGACTCGTCGGTTCAAGACGCATCTCCGAAAGACATGCATTGATGCTTCTTCAGTTAGGGCCGCGTCCTCAGACTGATTGTGGCAGAGGAGAGAAATCTGGGAAATAGGTGGAGTCGAGACAAAGCCTGACAAGTGATAGGTGGATACAGGTGAGTGCGGTGCGGGGGTGTTGATTAGCAGATTGGTGGGAAAGGCTCGAAGTCGAAAGAAGAAAAAATGGTATCAGATCAGTGGAGGAAATGAGTGAAAGGTAAATACAGAAGGAGGGATATAAGTGGAAAGGAAAGCGCAGAGGGCAACGGGAGAGGTATAATGGGAGATATGTATTTGATACGTTTCTGCGTGATAGGATGTTCTGAAATGATAGACTGCATGGGAACCAAGGAGCGCAGACTAACGGGACACACAATTGGCTGAACACTCGGAGGCGATGGTGGTGGTGGAGGAAGATTGTTTTTCGGACTGGAATCCTGTAGCGGGAGGCGATTTGGTGGTTGCTGCAGTTTGTCATCTGTATCAATCTGCCCCACTGCAGTTTGTCATCTATATCAATCATTTGGATGAGACTTTGCAAGGCCAATTATGTTTGTAGAGGACACTAAAATAGCAGCCATCGTAATGACGTTTATCAAGACTTACAAGAACTTAATGGGTTGCGTAAGATGGCCGAGACATGGAAAATGCAGTTTAATTCGGCCCAACCTGTTCATGCCGACCCAAATGCTTCATCCCAGCTAGTCTAATTTACCCACATTTGTCCCAAATCCCTCTCAAGCTTTCCTATTCATGTACCTGCCCAATTTTATTTTTATTTGTTGTTATTGTACCTGCCTCAGCTACCTCCAAGGATATGTCATTCCACGTACCCACGACACTCTGAGTGAAAACGTTGCACCCCAGATTCCTACGAAATCTACCCCTCTTTCCCTCAATATAGATAGGCGCCTGGAATGATTTGCAAAAAGATGCATGAGCGGTAACAACTTTAACGGGCAAAAAATAGAGAGACGCATGGAATTAATATAGGCGACTGGGATTAATGTCGACAAGCATGATGATCGGCATGGAAACAACGGGACGAACGGCCTGCTTCTGTGCTGACACTATGACGCCACTTACTAAATCGGCTGGTTCCAGCTGATTTAGTGTTCCTTTCTTTCTGTTTGCAGCTTTGGTTTTTCTTGATCTTGAGGGAAATCTTTCTTGAATAACGAACGCAAACTCGATTCCTAAATGGGAGGGAGAGTGGGGGAGGGAGGGAGGGGGGGGGGGGGGGGTGAGGAGAGGAAGGAAGGAGGGGTTGGGGTAGAGAGGGGAGGGACAAGGGAGAAGGGGAGGATTTTTTTTAGTCAGAAAGTGGTGAATCTGGAATTCATTGCGACAGAAGTCTGTGGAGGCCAATATGTGATATGTTTAAGGCAGAGATAGATAGAGTCTTGATTAATACGGGTGTCCGAGGTTATGGGGAGAAGGCAGGAAAATTGGGTTAGGAGGGAGAGATATATCCGCCATGATTGAATGGCGGTGTAGACCTAATGGGCCGAATAGCCTAATCCTGTCCCTACCACTTGTTGCGTGTGAATCCCAACCCACGCTTGGCATGATCCTGTTACCACAATTTATAATACATATCAGGAAATACAGAATGGAAAACATTAATGATAGAATGCCACCAGTTTCATTTTTTTAAACGTATTTTTCAATAAAATTCAAAACTAAGTCAAGAAATAACTTGTATAAGAAGATAACTGCAGATGCTGGTACAAATCGAAGGTATTTATTCACAAAATGCTGGAGTAACTCAGCACGTCAGGCAGCATCTCGGGAGAGAATGAATGGGTGACGTTTCGGGTCGAGACCCTTCTCTGGGTCGCCTGGGCAGTTTGCAGCCCAGTGGTTCGCCTGGGCAGTTTGCAGCCCAGTGGTATGAACATCGACTTCTCCAATTTTAGATAGTTCCTCTGTCCCTCCCGTCCCCTCCTCCTCCCCAGATCTCCCTCTATCTTCCTGTCTCCACCTATTTCCTTCCTTTGTCCCGCCTGACATCAGTCTGAAGAAGGGTCTCGACCCGAAACGTCACCCATTCCTTCTCTCCCGAGATGTTGCCTGACCTGCTGAGTTACTCCAGCATTTTGTGAATAAATACCTTTAAGAAATAACTTGCCTGATTTCTGAAACCATCTTGTGACATTGCTAGCGGGGGGGGGGGGGGGGGGGGGGGGTGAATTCCGATACCCGTGAATGTGAGTTACAGAACGAAAATTCAGATTGACGGAAAATGTATGCCTGTTGTTGAATTAATTTACCAATGAAATTAATAATAAAATGATCAAATGTCACCATTTCCCTCCCACTCCCCACTGTCCAAATTCAAATGTAACTTGCAGATTCTTCTGAGCAGTAAACTTGACGGTTCATATGTGGAGCCAGAGGTTCAAACAGGGTGTTACAAACTTACTAAATAACATTGAGGGAATTAATTATCGGCTCGAATGTGATGTAACATTATTTCTCCAACCCCAACAACTTTAAGGTCCACTTTTGTTTTATTTGCTTTACTTCTCGAACAACCTGTATTTTGTTTGTTCGAAAGATAATATCTCTGATTCCTTGCTCAGCTTCCAGCATTACATTTCTATTCATAGTGACCAGTCACCAAACTACCATCGTGTCTCGCCTTTCCGAACATTATTTTAATCTGAGTTCCAAATATATTTACCAGCGCTATTTTCATGATCTCTGCTTCATCACAGATCAGTATACTACTCATCGCAACCCCAAACATTTCCACGATGAATCATTGCACAGATTAAAAACGAACTTCACTTACTAAATAAGTACATTTGAGGTGAAAATTAAGTCTTAATATGGTTTGTAATCGTTTGCGTCGAATAATAATTGCACTCCCCTCTGTGGCCGATCATCCCTCCGCAATCAATGTTCTGGCTATGCAGTTAACATTACTTAAATATTTTTCTCAGTATAGCACATGGCAAAACACCACAGTCATAAGATCATACGATCATAAGTGATAGTCGCAGAATTAGGCCATTCGGCCCTTTAAGTCTACTCCGCTATTTAATCATGGCTGATCTATCTCGCCCCCCTAACCCAATTTTCTTGCCTTCTCCCAATAATCTCTGACGCCTTCGCTGATCAAGAATGTATCAAAATCTGCATTTGGCATCCACAGCCTTCTGTGGTAAAGAATTCCACAGATTCACCACCTACTGACAAAAGAAATTCCACCTCATCTCCTTCCTAAAAGAACGTTCTTTAATTCTTAGACCATGACCTCTAGTCCTAGATTCTAACACTGGTGGAAACACCCTCTCCACATCTACTCCATTGTGTCCAAGCCTTTCACTATTCTGTACGTTTCAGTCAGTTTCCCCCTCATTCTTCTAAACTCCAGCGAGTACAGGGCCAGTGCCGTTAAAAGTTCATCATATGTAAACACACTAATTCCTGGGAATATTCTTGTAAACCTCCTCTGGACCCTCTCCAGACCCAGCATATCCTTCCTCAGATATGGTGCCCAAAATTGCTCACAATATTCCAAACTTCCGCAAACTTGGCCACAAAGCCTTCAATCCCCTCATCCAAATCATTAAAATACCACGTGAAGAACAGCGGCCCTAGTACCGAGTCGTGCGGAACTCCGCTCGTCACTGGCACCCAACCTGAAAAAGTGCCCTTTATGGACACTCTTTGTCTTCTGAAGAAGGGTCTCGACCCGAAACGTCACCCATTCCTTCTCTCCCGAGATGCTGCCTGACCTGCTGAATTACTCCAGCATTTTGTGAAAAAATCGATTTGTACCAGCATCTGCAGTTATTTTCTTATAGATTGTCTTCTGCCATCCGGTCAAACTGCTAACCATGCTCATATCAGATCTTGGATACCATGGGCTCTCATCTTCCGAAGCAGCCTAACGTGTGGCACCTTATCAAAGGCGTTCTGAAAATCTAAACATACAACATCTACTGACTCTCCTTTGTTTGTCCTGCTACTTACTTCTTCAAAGAATTCCAGAAAATTTGTCAAGCAAGACCCCGCCCTTCACAAAGCCACACTGACTTCGGCCTATTTTATCGTGAACTTCTCAGTACCCCGAAACATCATCCTTTATATTGGACTCTAAAATCTTTCCAACAACCGAAGTCAGACTAACCGGCCTATAGTTCCCACTATTGCTACCTTTTTGTGCAGCGGGATAATATTGACAATTTTCCAATCATCTGGAACCACGCCTGACACAAGTGTTTCTTGAAATATGGCTATCAATGCCTCCACAATCTCTAAAGCCACCTCTTTCAGAACCCCAGCGTGCAGTCCATCTGGTCCAGATGACATCCACCTTCAGCCCCTTCAGCTTCCCAAGCACCTTCTCCCTAGTAATAGTCACTCGACTAACTTCCACTCCATGACTTTCTTGAATTTCAGGCACGTTGCAGGTGTCTTCCACTGTGAAGACTGATGCAAAACAAGTTATTCAACTGCTCTGCCATTTCTTTGTTCCCGATTATCACTTCTCATCTCATTTTCCCGCGGTCCAATGTCCAATTTTGCCTCGTTCTTACCGTTCATATAACGCAAGAAACTCTTGAAGTACTTCTATTTTATATTATTAGCTAGCTTACCTTCGTATTTTATCTTTTCTCTTCGTATAACCTTTTTAGTTACCATCTAATATTTAATGTCTTTGAATCCTTTGGCTTCCCACTAATGTTTGCAATGTTATTTTCCTTCTCTGTTGTTTTATACTGCCCCTGACTTCTCTTCTCAGCCACGGTCGTTTCTTTCTAGCCCCCGAACTCTTCTTCCCCTTTGGAATGAAAAGATCCTGCATCTGCTGCATTATTCCCAGAAATTCCTAGAATTGCTGTTCCTGCGGGGACCCCTTTCCAATCAAATTTGACCAGCTCCTCTCTCTCTCTCGAGCCTCTGTAGTCTCCTTTGCTCAGTGCAATACTGACACATCAGATTTCACTTTCTCCCTCTCAATTTGCAGATTAAAACATATCATATTGGGCTCGCTACCTCCCAGTGATTCCTTAACCTTGAGTTTCCTTTCTCAAATCCGGTTCATTGCAAGACAATAAATGCAGAATTTCCTTTTCCCTGGTAGCTACACTACAAGCTGCTCTGAGAATCTATCTCGGAAGCTCGCTACAAATTACCTTTCTTGGGATCCAGTACCAACCTGATTTTCCCAGGCGATCTACTTATTGAAATTTCGCATGACTACAGTCGCATTGCCTTTCTTACAGGCCAAATGCATCTCCCGATGGAACACGTATCCTATATCCTGGCTACTGTTGGAGTCATGTGAATAATTCCCATTAGGCTCTTTTTGCCCTGACGATTTCCCAGCTTTAACCACATTGGTCTCTACGTCTTCTGATCCTATGTCACCCCTCGCTAATGACTGAATTTCATTCCTTACCAACAGTGCTACTCCACCCCCTCGGCCCACCTGTCTGTCTTTCCAGTAGGACATATAACCTTGAACATTTCGCTCCCAGTTCTGAGCCTCTTTCAGCCGCAGTCTGACACTCTATGTCATTCCTATGAATTCATACCTACCAATTGCTAACTGTGCCACAAGCTCATCCATTTTGTTTCTTCTACTGTATGCATTCAAATACAACTCCTTTAATTTGACTTTAATTCAGTGAGGGAGAGCAGGTATTTATAACTCAGGGATAATTATATATTTGAAAAAATGAGGGTAAGAATAAATGTGAAAAATAGATGTGTAACTGTTAAAGGGGTCAATTTATGGAATAGTTGCAACAATGAATTAAAAGAGTGTAGTAATACGTGTAAATTCAAGAAAATGTTCAAAAATATTATATTTGAAAGATACAAAATATGTGATCAGCACTGAGAAATGACTGATATGATAGAAATGATGGTTCTTGACTATATTTATGTTTCTTTCTATGTTTTGTTTATCTGCTTCTGACCTATGATGTGTTTTTAAATTATATTTTGTTAAGTAAATAGTTGAGTAGGCATAATAAGCTTTGGCTTCTGCCTGCACCTTTATTTTTTTGGTCATAAAATATCATGTCTGCTTATATTGTTTTATTTTTTGATACAACTGTATGGTCAATCTGTTGTAGTGTATTGACCGGAAAAAATAATAAATAAATAAAATGAAATATTTAAAAAAAAATAAAAATCATATTCTCCTCCCCTCTCACACTGATCCCGATTTTACCTGACCTCACTCTCTTATCCCTTCTTAAACTCTCTGTCCCATTAATTCTGGAGAACTCTGTAACATTTCCTGCACCCTCTTCCCCCTAAACTCCACCCTTACACTTGCAATTTGTGGACCCCCCCCCCTCCCCCCACTATTTATTGTAAAGCTCTTTCTTCGGCCATGGTTATATGGTTTGCCAGGAATTTTAAACTGTATAGGTATGAAACAGAGCTGAAACATTAATTGTAATCGCGCGTAACGCTTTGCCTCGTGTACGGTGCTGTGAGGATCTGGAAAAGTACTGCAGATGTGAAGGGGTTGCTTAAGATATAGGTTAAGTCGATGTTCTCAAAAAACTGGGCAACGAAGTTGCAAAGAATTCATCTATTTTATTTACTTTACTTTCTTCTGATGAGATTAAGTAAATACTTAACTCCATTTTTAAATTCCTCCCTAAACTTTCTCTGAGTTCCTGCGTAAATACACGTGTTTGTGCAGCAGCTGAGGAGTTGCAACATGACTCCGGTTTCTTGCAGAATGAATCTTGGGTTATTGGGATTAGACCCCGTCGAATAATTACTCTTCGTAAATCTAACAAGTAAAAAATTTACAACACGAGTCGTCCACAACACGAGGAAACTGCCGGAAATTGTGAAGAGTAAAACAATCGACTTCCTCCGACTCTCCATCTCCGGGTCTCTTTCTTTCTCTCCCTGGCTCTGGCCCCGGACTCTCTTGCGTGCTTTGCTCGCCACGAGAATATATCTGACGGTCAGGGCGTTGAGCAGTAACATCACAACGAAGGGCGCACACGGATTTAAAACATGATCAATCCAATTAAAGATCGTCCATAAAATATTAGAGTAAAAGCTTAACCTAAAGTTGCAGTACCACGGTACATTATTGATTATATATAAAGGCTCAATAACAAAATACATGGGGATGTTTTTCACAAAAGATAGAACACAGAGCACTCCTATAACGATAGCAGCCGTTTTCTCGGTGCAATATTTTGTTTTCAGCTTCTGAGAGCAAATGGCCACAAAACGATCGAAGGTGAAGGCGACAGTTAACCAGACGGAGCTGTCCCTGGTTGCGAAAATTAGAGCAATTCTGAGGCTGCACACTGGAGTTGTTTGGAGAAAAAGGACCGGAAAATATAACATGCTGATCCTGTGTAACATCACTGCAATGATAAGGACCAGGAGATCCGTCGCTGCCATGCCAACCAGGTACCGAGTGATGCAACGGGTGAGACCACATCTTCCGCGGGACAGGATAATAATCGTCACTACGTTACCTAGTTCAGTAAAAAAAGATATACATTCTGCGTAATCGGTCCAATGCACTCTGGCTGCATTTCATATATAAAAGCAACCCACAGCTCCACTACTGCGCATCTCATAAAGAAGTTCCCAACAAACACAGGAAATATCCGTCTGTACTGGGAGTAGACAAATCCGGGATATTCTGGGGGGAAAATCCACGCAAACTATGATATATTTTCTTTAAAGACGGATGGGGAGGACAGCAAAAACTAGAAACTGATGCCCCCGTTACAATTACTGGACCCCTTTCCCCTCAACATTCTTAATGATAATTCATGAGATTTTAGGTTGGACAAGCTCATGTGTAAGTGGACAGTATTCCTGATATGACGAGATCAATTTAACATATTGAAAAGCGCTAATGCCATCTGCAGACGAATTTCAAGTCAGCAAGTTTGAAGACGACTCGAAAATTGCTGGAGTTGCGGTCAAATAAAAGGGGTGTCAAAACATGCAACATGATCGGGTCGATTACAGATAAGGGCCTAGATATGGCAGATAGTGTTTAATCGGCCATATGTGAGGTGTTGCATTTTCGGAAGATAAATTTAAGGGAAAACGTTTTGTTAATGAAAGGAGATTTAGCAGCATTGATGCACAAAGGGGTATTGGCTTCCATATCGGTAACTCCATGTGGATATTGTTACAGAAGTTACGTGGTATACTTACATTCTTCGGCCGGAGCATTGAGTATAAGCGTCAAGAAGACACGATACAGCATTTGGGGACTTTGGTTAAGCAACATTTAGACTATTATGCGCTGTTCTTGTCACCCCATTACAGGAAGGATATGACGGCTCGAAGAACGTCCAAGAGGGGTTTACCAGGATGATGCCTGGTATAGGGGGCATCGACATTATGGAGAGATTTGATAAAAAAAAATTTCCGGAAGATTGTAGGATGAAAGGGAGACCTTCTAGAAGTTTAGAAATTAATCAGAGGCATAGATAGGGTAGATAATGCGAACCTTATTCCACCGGGTGGAAATTACAAATACTGCAGCGAAGATCTGGAAAGTCAGAGGAGGAAGCTTAAAAGAGATGTGGGGGACACATCTTTTACACAAAGAGTGGGCGATCCTGGAACGCGCGGCTAATTGTACGAGCAGCAGCAGAGTAAATTGGAGCATTTAAAGGGATTTAGATAGAATATGCACTGAATATGCACGGGGTGTGGAGCATGTTCAGCTATAAGCATCGGGACCGGTAGGTATCACGTCCAGCAGAATCATTGTGACCCAACGAGCATGTTCCTGAGCTGTTTTTTTCGGTTCTGAGTTCATCTCATCTAACCCATTCTATTAAAATAAATACCCAAAGAAACCTTTCAAAATCACTGCATTACACAACCAAGATAAAATTATCCCGCTCTACAGATGAAATTTAAATCAATCCACAGATATATCTACACGGAGGAAACCTTAGATAGAAATCCTGTTACTTGACATATCGAGAACAAAACAGACTCTCAACTCGATTAGTTGTAAAAAAGGGATGAGTTATCAAAACATCTTACCTGGAACCCCAACAGCTGCAAGAATAGGGTAATAAATAGCGTATACTAGGCCCGCCACATTTCCATGCATTTTCTATATGTGTCGGTCTCCGGAAATTCTATCTGTGGCAGTCTCCGGAACTTCAGGAAACTATTTGACATTGTGTGAAAGGCAAAACGGCTCTCTTAATATAATTCATGGAAATCCTCCGTGGGCCAATTAATCCATTGATTAAATACACAAGTTAAATCGCTCGCCTGTTTTTCTACTTTGTATATTAATTTGATATAGCGAGAATGTTAGTTTTGACGCATAGCTTCAGAAAGTAGAAGAGAATATTCCAAATGTCCATTCATTGTTCCCCTTAACCACACCAAAGTTCCTTTCCTCAAACCATCAGAAGGTTCAATGTGAGCCGATCTTTCACGCTTCACTTACAATCTTCCAGTCGCCGTATCCATCATTCAGTGAATTTTACGCTAAGTTGCTCAACTAAAAACAGAAAAAAGACAAAAACAGTGCAGTTCTGCAGCGAGAAAGGTAATAAGCGTTTAATGCCTTGACTCTCCCAATGAATGGTGAGAAGTTGGGAACACATTTTAAATAACAAAGAATAGAGTAGGTATGCGGGATATGTGTAGAGTGATTAAATAACGGCGTAACTATATTGAAAGGAAATACATGCGTCAATACTCAGAAAGCAAATTTAAATATCCAAGCTTTGGAACCAGGTATCAGATATTTTTAATTAACTGGATATTGAGCACCTTTGTAACCAAAGTAAAGAGGCCTATGCGAATCCAACCTCAGTACGATATTAAGAAAGTTTCGCGTGACCAGCCACTAGGCAGGTTAAACATAGACATGGCCGTATTTGATCTGACTTAGCGTCATAAAGTCACAGTGTCATACTTCATGGTAACAAGCCCTTTGGCCCAAATTTACAGGCCGATAAACATGCCCCATCAACACTAGTCCCACCTGTCTGCGTTTGGCCCATATCCTTCTAAACATTTCCTATGCACGTGCCTGTCCAAATGTATTTTAATTGCAGTGATAGTACCTGCCTCAACAACCTTCTCTGGCAACTCCTTTCATGTATCCATCACTCTTTGTGTGATAAAGCTGCCTCGGGTCCGATTAAATCTTTTCCCTCTTTCACATTAAACCTTTGCTCTCTGATCCTCGATTCCACTACTCTGGGTAAAAAAACTCTGCATATTTTGCCCACCGCTCATCCTCCAGCATTCCAAGAAAAAAAAAAGTTCCGGCCTGCTCAACCTCTCCCGATAGCTCAGGCCCTTGAGTCCTGGGAACGTCTTCGCAACTATTCTCCGAACCCTTCACAGCTTAACAAAAGTTTTCTTGCAACAGGGTAACCAAACCTGAACAGAGTAATCCAAGTGAGGAGGAAACAATCCTTCTATCTAATATCCACGCAGTAATCAAACATCATTGTCTCTCCTGAACAAAGTGGTTACTTAACCAGTCGTTAAAATTAAAATATCCTTTGTTACAATTGTACAATGATACTCTGTAAAACCACGTAGTACACAGGTTTTGGTATTTTAGTTCGCCATAGTAAAACAAGCATATTTGTATTGAAAATCGTTTTATTTTTGATAAATCCAGCAGAAGAAAAAAAAATTGTTATTACTCCTTTTCCCCCTTTGATATATTTGTTATCATTGGGCGATTTTCTATTATGTGAGGTTTCTTTGGAACGTAAACCGTCGCGTCATGGAAGTATACCTGCACCAGTTTCCATCAAACCCTCCGGTTCTAGATTTTTAATCACCTGATTATGGACACATATGTATGTGGGAACGTTCCCACTACACCCCTATGCCTCTTATAATTTTGTATTAAAATCTGGTAACTTGTGAAATTACTTGCGTGGTCATGAAAGTGTGTGACACACATTTGATTTGACCTTTTGTACAGTTGGAGATTTCAAATGTTATTTTTCTTTTATTTTTCGTTGTTAAACATAGAAACATAGAAAGGAGTTCGCCATTCGGCCCTCGAGTCAGCACCCCCATTCAAGATGATCGTGGCTCATCATCAAAAATCAGTACTCTGTTCCTGTTCCTGTCCCCCCCCCCCCCCCCGTATTCCTTGAATCCATTAGCCCTAAGAACTAACTCTAACTCTCTCTTGCATTTCCTGCAAACTTCCATCATAATTTCTACTCAGCACAACCTCTCTATTAACTCCTTGGCCAATGCAAGCGGCCTCGGACATTAATTGTAAACTCATGGTTTAAAATGAAAGGAAACAAGATAATGTTCGACCAGCTGATTAACAGAAAAATGCAGAACAGTTTAATTTGCTGTCCTCTGGACCACTTCGAGAAGATCACAACATAATATTACAACAAAACAACATAAACCCACCACTACTCCGAACATCGCGGCGGGGGGGGGGGGGGGGTTGGGAGATTTTTTTTGTCTCTTCCCTCGACGGGATGCGACTTTTTCCTTCTCTGATCTCCGTCCGCACTGCGGCCTTAACATCGTGGAGCTGACGGTCCCTTTGTTCGGGATCGACTTCGGGAGCTCCAACCGCAGGAGCCCAGATCGCCCCGATGCGGGGTCTTCGATCGCCGACTGCGGATGTTTCGATTACCCCGACCGCGGGAGAAAAGGAGGAAAGAATGGGCATGTTATTTGCCTTCCATCACAGTGGGGAATGTGAGGTCGCCGGAAAAAAACAAGATGGACGAGCTACCTGAACTGTTGAGGACTCGGAGGGAGTGCCATCAGTGCAGTGATCTCGGTGCTTGCGGAGACATCGCTCCATGAGGACATTCCGGAGTCTGGTGCGAGCGTGGACCGCATTCTGACTGTTCGGGCGGACAGGGACAACAACTCTGGACACGTCACGGTGTAGGATCGTGTGTGTGACTCGGACAATTAACTGATGGCTGTGGGTCTCCACTTATGATGTGTGCCCTGAGGATTCTCACACGCCGCTTTGGTGGCTGTTTAAATCTACGTTTAATCTTTGTGTGGTGATGTATCTCGTTGCTCTTTTTTGTTGTTGACTGTATGGCAAATGAAATTTCACTGTTCCTCGCTACACGTGACAATGAATCATAGAATGGAGGAGCGGGAGATTTTACGTGTGGGTGATAGGCAGATTGACCAATGTGGGGAAGGACAATGCGATTGGAGAACAGGAGATGGGAAGCAGAAGGATAGAGAAAAGGGAGGGTTTGAAGGCGCTTATGTTTCACGATCTATGTTTCACGTTATGGATGAAATTGGAACAAAATTACATCTTAATTGTGAATTATTGCACAATTATAATGGTAACAGGAGATTCGGCTGCTGCTTCAGCTCTCCGCCCACAGCGATTCCTGCCACCTGCATTCAAAATCTCTCGGTTCCCTCTCCCCTCACTTCCCCCTTTTCTCTAGAGATGCAGCTTGACGACTGAGTTACTCCAGCTTTTTGTGTTTATCTCCAAAATAGCATTACTGTTTAAGGGATATGAGCAAAGTGTCTTCCTACAAATAAAGGACAAAACATATTGGTGTAACTGGATCAAGCAGACGGTCAGGCAAATCTGGATAGGTGACATTTCGGGTCGGGATCGTTCTTCAGACTCATGCTCTGTCCTTATGTGTCACCCAACATCTGCAGTTCCTTGTTTCTGCACTATCTGCGAGCACTCGCTGACTTCTTCAATTTCACCTATCCCCTTATGTTTAGTGCAGTTTTTTTTAGCTTCGTTCCGTTTAAAGATACAGCGTGGAAACAGGCCCTTCAGCCCACCGAGTCCACGCCGACCCGTAATCATATATATACAGCCGGAAACAGGCCTTTTCGGCCCTCCAAGTCCGTGCCGCCCAGCGATCCCCGTACATTAACAGTATCCTACACCCACTAGGGACAATTTTTACATTTACCCAGCCAATTAACCTACATACCTGTACGTCTTTGGAGTGTGGGAGGAAACCGATGATCTCGGAGAAAACCCACGCAGGTCACTGGGAGAATGTACAAACTCCAGTGCAGCACCACCCATACACTAGTTCTATCCTACACACCAGGGGCAGAGTACCCAAGCAACGTACGAACCTGCACATTTTTGGCATGGTGGAAGAGCCCGGTGCACTCAAAGAAAACCAATGCCGTCACAAGGAGAATGTAAAAAGATTCCGTACAGACAGCATCCGTAATCAGGATCGACCCTGGGTCTCTGGCACTGTAAAGTTTTGTGCGTGCACCTGGGCCGATGAGATAGATTTGGAATTTTGATTTTTCAAACACCCTTTTCATCTCTCAGCCGTTGGTAACGAGGCCCACTGAACGATATAGTGGACATCGTGATCGAAGTCTTCCTACATTGAAGGGTAGTTTTGGAATATGGAAGTACTTTCACGGTTTCTCAGTCGAGCGGCAATCTTTATTTTCAGAAGACGATATTGCATTGTCAGGTCGTTTGGAAAGAACACATGTATGAATGTTTAGTATAAGATCCGCCTTCTTCTATGCGTCAATGACTTGGAACATTACCTGCATAATTGCATTATCACAGACACCATCTGATTCGTGCAACTCGACTACTAAGTTTAGTGAGACATTGGTTCTTGCGGGCAGCGTAGTTAAAAGTGCATTTCGTTCTCATGTGGACTAGATCTACCACTCCGGGAATTTTGTTGAAAAACATTTCAGCAAGGAAAATTGAACACAATAGTATCCATTTTCTAGCTTACAATTCTTTATTGTAAAATATCGGCAAATCTTACATTAAGGTAACCGCAGTCAAGAAGACCCGAAACGTCACCCATTCCTTCTCTCCCGATATGTTGCCTGACCTGCTGAGTTACTCCAGCATTTTGTGAATAAATCGATTTGTACCAGCATCTGCAGTTATTTTCTTATACATAGAACTATCCATGCTTTGTATTGATATACGCTCAAAATCTGTTCTTATCTTGTGAAGATGGAGCTTTCCGGATTATAGCTTCACCTCATCTGGGAAACCCAATAACGTATCTGGTCCTTCTTCACGTAAACCAGTTACGTGAGAGGATCGCATAAACACCTCTCTCAAAGACACGATTTTTATCTGAATGCTAAGGCAATTCCATTGACTTAGCCGATGCTTAAAAACCCCTGCGGTTGTCTGATAAGTTCATATTGTCTAAATTCACCCCAAAACTTTCTTTTTAAATTGGAGAATATTAACGAATTAAGAAAGTGGAATTAAATACTTATGATTTAGGACAAAGAATTAAGAAGTGGTAATTAAAATCAAACAGTTCATCATTGATTACAACCTGAAAAGGCTAACAAGATATGGCGATTGCATTGCTTAGAATCATTTCATTGTCTGAGGTTAACTAAATAGATTCGTCATTTTAATTGTTTTCAACCGTAATTAATGTTTTCAATTTAAACAGCAAATATATCGGACAATAAATCATTCTTACTATATTAATATATGTTTCTAAAACATGAAAGCGTTGAAATGCATTCGCATTGTTGTATCTTTGCCGGCCGACTGAACATGGCTTGGTCTTTCTAGATTAAGTTATTATTTCTAGGGTCCTGCCTAATTCTTCCTAGATAAAATATACGGCGAGACTTATTTGTTAAATCCTTCACTACACTGCCACGTAATGAACGTGAAGGACCCTGTCATCAAGCATGACCAGTAAGGGATCGTAACGGAAGTCAACCGTTATCAAGACACAAAAAAGAGGTGCGGGTAACTATAGAAAACAAAAACAATGCTGGAGAAACCTAGGGAACAGGCAACATCTGTGGAGCGATATGGTTAACGACTTTTGGGGTTGGGTCTCTTCTTCAGACTATTTTGCCGGACTGTGACAAGCTCACTGTCAGAATGTCCTGGATCAGTATAGAACATATAAGTAGGGATGCAGAAGCGATATTGAAAAGGAACTACACCTGACTATGCAAGTACTTGATCTACTTCCACGACCGCGTCAACCGCGTGAGCAGAATCCAAGGATATTTCAATCCATTTTTAAATTCCTCTCTGAATTTCTTTTGTGTTCCTGCGTAAATGCAAGTGTTGGTGCAACAGCTGAGGAGCTGCAACATAATCCCACTTTCCTGGAGAATGAAGGATGGTTGGTTACCCACAGAGCCCGTTGAGTAGCTCCCTTGGAGAATGCGCACATATAAGAAATTTAAGACATAGGTTATCCATAACACTATAAAACTTCCCGAAATTGTAAAGAGTAAAATGATTGACTTTTTCCTGCTCTCCATTTCAGGATCAACCTCCTTCTCTCCGTTCCTTTGGGCGCGGAGTCGTCTGCGAGCTCTGTTGGCAGACAGAATGTGCCTGACGGTTAGAGCATTGAGCAGCAACATAAAGAGGAATGGGGCAGACGGGTTCAGGACACGGTCAATCCAATCGTAAGCTGCCCATAGGAGATTAGAGTAAAAACTTGTTGTAATGTTACAGTACCAGGGCACGTTGTTAACTATGTACAAAGGTTCATATGCAAAGTACCACGGTATGTTTTTTACACAAGCGAGGGCGCAGATCGTGCCGATAACAATGGAAGCCATTTTCTCGGTGCAGTATTTTGTTTTGAGTTTTGGACAACAAATGGCTATAAACCGATCGAGGGTGAAAGCGACAGTTAACCACACTGAGCTGTCTCTGGCGGAAAAAATTAAAACTATTCTGAGAGTGCAAACTGGAGTGGTGTAGAGTTCGACGACAGCAAAATATAACATACTGATCCGGTGCAATATCACAGCCGTGACGAGGACGAGAAGATCCGTCACTGCCATGCCCAGGAGGTATCGAGTGATGCATCTGGAAAGACCACACTTTCCTCGAGACAGAATCACTATCGTCACCAAGTTACCTGATTAACAAAATGGAGAACCCATTGGTTTATTTGACTGTGTAAACAGCGTACATAAGCAATAGTAACTTAACGGATCAATGGCCAGAGAAGGATAAATATACATGTATATATATTTTTTTTAATTTGAGAAATATTTAATATTTTTGAGAAAAACGTAATTGATGACTTAAAACAATGAAAGGTACAGGTTATGGCTTTTCGCTCCAAATAATCAATATATACAATGAACCTTCGAACTAAGATAGGTAATCTATAAGTATTGCATGATTGTTTAAATCCGCCGGATTATATCAAGAATCCCGTTTTATTAGTTCTGATGAAATAAACGTGTCATTAATGGTAGTCACGAATTGGAGTACGTATTGAGGCAACGGACACGCGTCGGTGCTGTAACAATGAGTCTCGCGCAGTTATGAACCTTTAAGCCATGGGTCCATTGGAACTGATAGTGAGAATGGCAGCAAAGGCAATAGACAAAAAAAAATTGTGGCAAGCTACGTGGATTGAGTTTAGAAACGGTTGATTGACCTTACCTGGAATACCGAAAGCTGCCAGAATAGGATAGTAAATCGCAAACAGCAGACCCGTCACTTTCCCGTGCATTTTCTCCAGATGTTGCTGAACACACTGTCATACTTTATGTGTCTCTTTATATAATTATTGGAAACGCCTAGGGAAAAAGTAAAACACACGTCATCCATGGAATAATCCAATACGGTTGAATCGCCAGTTATATTTGCGATGAGCATTAAACAGAAAATAAACAGAGTGAGGTGACAACGAGGCATACAAAAATATCCCTCGGATGGAAGATTTCTCTGAGTGGGATCCATTAATTCAAATTTCAAGTCTTTCTTTAATTTCGTGCATTTATTCTTCAGTTATTTGTCCCTAATGTCAACATCATTACTGTTATTTGAAATATAGATATGTACCATTACATATCAACCACCAACGTCACGGCAAATAAATATTCAATTCGGTAGTCTGGCTGTCTTTTGTACAGGAAACACGGATGGATTCACCGACTATTTACCACCACATCGAGGTAACGCACGTATGAATATCTCACTAAAGGTTCTGTGAATGTTTATCTCAACTGAGAGATGTTAACAGATTCATACAAAAATACAGCGCAGACCTTGCAGCCCAGCAGATCCAGCCCGGCCATCAATCACACGTTCCTACAGTAATTCTTCATTAGTCACATTTCCCCCACATTCTATCGACTAAAACATCACCCACACACGCGCAAATTTTACCATTCACGCAGAGGACTCCACGGTGGAAATTAATCAACTGACCCACATGTCATTGTCAGATACAATGAGCAAAGGATGCCGACCTGGTAACAACGAGAACATCCAATCTCCACACAGGCAGCTCGCGCACTGTGGTTAAACCTGGGTCTCTTGCTCTATGAGATACGTTGTAGTGTCTACAACAACGGCCAAGCAAGACGTTCACAATCGTTACTCAACGCAAGTAACAACAACATTAGGATAACCTCACCTAACCCCAACTAACCTCCAGCAATATGTATGATTTGTTCTTGGCGATCCAGTATACTATCATCGTTTGCACCATTTCTCAGGACAATCAATATCCAAGCGTCATGACTGTTGACTTCTCAATAGATATGCTTTGCTGTAAAACACGTGGAAATCCTAGATTAAGCTATCCGAAGTCAAGATGGCCCAACAGAACTCAATCATTCATACTCAACACTGACCTATTCACAAAATGTGTTCTTAACTTGTTCAGAGGATATTTCTTGAACCTTAATCTTATCTGGGAGATGCAATAACGTATCGGGGTCGACCACAGCGTAAATCCGTTACATGGAAGGAAAGCACAACCGCGTCTCTCGAAGATGTAAAGGTTTTGGTTGTGTATCAAGACATCACCATTGATTGAAATGATCGTTAAATATTCATATCGGTATCTGCAAGTTCATAATATTTAAATGCATGCCATGCCTTTTTGAAATTCGAGAAATGCTAACGAATTTAGAAAGTGAAAATAAATGAAACTAAGAATTGTTTCTTACAATAAATCGGTTAAAATAAGTAAAAGAATGAATCGTTTCTCCGACAATTTCCGTTATCTACTGGATGATGTTAAATGTTGGATTTTGAAAGAAAATACTCACAGTTTTACATCATACGGTCGTGTTCTAGCAGGTTACGTATTTCCAAGTAGGCAGCTGCAAACCCTAAGTGCTGTTGCCGTTCACTGTTCCTTCAATGCTGCTGCTATACCGAATTACCATGGAATCCCGCATGGGAGCATGGGGCACCGTTTACAGCCCAAAATCCAATGCAGTACATTGCGTCGTGATATCTGTCGGATTCTAATTAATTACAACTGAAAAAAAGGCGAATAAAGGCGTCCTTGTGAACAATGACTGGTGATTGCATTGTTCAAGATATTTTCATTGTCTGAGATAAATATTTGATTAATTTTTATTTAATATTTATTTAAATGGCGTTTGTATTGTTTACAGAGCTCTTACAATTATCACATTTTGAATCTAAACGAGCTAATAATTTGGACAACTTTAAATCATTATTACAATTGTAATGTATTAGCCATTCGAATGAAATTTAAGCCATTTTCTCGGTGCAATATTTTGTTTTCAGCTTCGGACCAGAAATGTTTATAAACCGATCGAGGATGAAAGCGACTGTTAACCACACTGAGCTGTCTCTGCCGGTAAAATATTTAAACTATTCCGAGAGTGCAGACTGGAGTGGTGTACATTTCGACGACAGGAAAAAATAACATACTGATCCGGTGCAATGTCACATCCGTGATAAGGACGAGAAGACCCGTAACTGCCATGCTCAGGAGGTACCGAATGTTGCATCTGGAATGACCACACTTTTCTCGGGACACGCCGCATCTGCGTCCAAGGTGTTCCATACCAGGACATCTGAGACCAGGACATTTTTGAAGACGTGACCAAGAAGGTTGACGAGGGCAGAGCTGTAGATGTTGCGTACGTGGACTTCAGTAAGGCGTTCGACAAGGTTCCGCATGGTAGGCTGCTCTAGAAGGTTAGATCGCATGCGTTACAGGGAGAGACAGCTGAATGGTTAGCAAATTGGCTCTATAGAAGGAAGGAGAGGATGATGGTGGAAGATTGCTTATCGGACTGGAGCCCTGTGACAAGTGGTGTGCCTCAGGGTTCGATGCTGGGCTCGTTACTGTTTGTCATCTATATCAATGATTTGGATGAGAGCCTACAAGGCAAGATTAGCAAGTTTGCTGATGATACAAAAGTTAGTGATTGGTTGTGAAACATTGCAGCAGGTTTGGATCGATTGGACAGGAGCAATGGTTGATGGAATTTTATGCAGAAAAGTGTGAGGTGTTGCATTTTGGGACGTCAAGCAGAGCCGGACCTACACAGTAAATGGTAGACCTCTGGGTAGTGTTGTAGAACAAAGGGATCTAGGAGTACTGGTGCATGGTTCTGTGAAGGTCGTATTGCACGTAGATACGGTGGTTAAAAAGGCTTTTGGCACGTTGGCCTTCATCAGTCAGAGTACTGAGTATGGAAGTTGGGAGGTCATGTTGCAGTTGTATAAGATGTTGATGAAACCGCTTTTAGAATATTGTGTTCAGTTTTGGGCACCCTGTTAGAGGAAAGATATTGTCAAGCTTGAAAGGGTTCAGTAAAGATTAATGAGGATGTTGCCAGGACTAGAGGGTGTAATCTATAGGAGAGTTTGAGTAGGCTTGCTCTTTATTCCATGGGGCACAGGAGGACGAGGGGGGATCTTATAGAGGTATACAAAATCATGAGAGGAATAGATCAGGTAGATGCACAGAGTCTTTTGTGCAGCGTACGGGAATTGAGGACCAGAGGACATAGGTTCAAGGTGAACGAGGAACTATTTAATAGGAATCAGAGGGGCAAGGTTTTCGCACAAAGGGTGGTGGGTGCATGGAACAAGCTGCCAGAGGAGGTCACCAGTAATCGTACTGCGAAGAAAATCCTATTCACAAATTCATTTGGAGTACCGAAACATTACAGGGAAGATGTGGTAGCAACAGGGAGTGTGCAGAAAATCAATGCACTCTGTTGTCTGTAATGGCAGGCTGTAGTTAGAAGACATTTGGTAGCCTGGGTTCATTCCCATTGCAACGTGGGGGTTAAGGTGTGAATGTGTGCAGATTTGTAAAATCACGAGGAGCAGGGATATGGTTGATAGTCTTTTTTTCCCCAGCCAGGGGAATGCAGAACTAGAGAACGCATATTTAAGAGGGGGAAAATTTGAAGGCGGCCTCAGACGTGTTTTTTTCTGGGTATCTGGAACGAATAGCCAGATGAGGTCGTGGACGCCGATGCAACACAATCTCCAAAAGCATTTGGACGGATATAAAAGGCGAGGAGAGCACTAGCATAGATAAGCATAAGTTCATTGTGGAATTGATGAGCCGAAGGGGATCATTGTGTGCGGCGCGGTGATCTTTGGTCCTGATTGCAGCGGAGCGATCGCCCGAAATACCCCGCGCGACAGGATGTGCTTTTCATTCGACCAGGAGGAGGTGAGCACGCATGCGTGGAATTGCCTGCTCCCCTCCCCCCGCGCGTGCGCAGTGGAAGTGTCATTGAGGGAGCGGGTTGCGCGCAGGCTAGCAGAGGGTTCGTGGGAGGAGCTGGTGCTTTCTCGATTTGAACCTCGGACGCTGAATGAAGGAAGCATCGAGGATCGGTGCAAAGGAGCAGCGCTTGCAGTGCGGTGCTCAGGCCTGCGTTCGACTCAATAGGTTAACCGGCCTCTTGTTGCTGCGGAAACGGGTAAGCAGCAGCGCGCATGCGCTAGATCCTTGGCGATCGAACAAAGAGGGGGCGGGACCTAAGGGCGGTGAAGGAACGATTCGATCTGATTGACGCGTCTGAGGTGGGTGTGGAAGTGAACAGAGTTGGTGGCGAAGAAATGCGGGGATCGTGCGGTGAGTTCTTGTTTTGTTGTATCTTGTGGTCATCACTTCCGAAGAGTCCACTAGGGACCATACTGGAAGTATCCTATACCCACTAGGGACAATTTTTTAACACCATCCTACACCCACTCGGGACAATTTTTTACATTTACCAAGCCAATTAACCTGCAAACTTGTACGTCTTTGGAGTGTGGGAGGAAACCGAAGATCTCGGATAAAACCCACGCAGATCAAGGCGAGAACGTACAAACTCCGTCAAGACTGCACCTGTAATCAGGATCGAACCCGGGGCTCCAGCGCTACATTCGCTGTAAGGCAGCAACTCTCCGTTGCGCCGCCGTTTACCGCAGGAGGTGAGAAAAAAACTTTTTCACCCAGACAGTTGTGAATTTGTGGAATTCTCTGCCACAGAGGGCAGTGGAAGCCAAATCACTGGATGGATTTAAGAGAGAGTTAGATAGAGCTCTAGGGGCGAGTGTGGAATCAAGGGATATGGGGAGAAGGGAGGCATGGGTTATTGATTGGGGACGATCAGCCATGATCACAATGAATGGCGGTGCTGGCTCGAAGGGCCGAATGGCCTCCTGCACCTATTTTCTATGTCTATGTTTCTAGGAGCATGGTGCAGCTGGTTAAGCCGCTGCCTCACAGCGCCGGACACCCGGGTACGATCCTGACCTCGGGTATGTTCTGTGTGGAGTTTGCACCTTCTCCTGTCATCGCGTGGGTTTCCACCGAGGGCTCCACTTTCCCACCCACATCCCAAACACGTTCGAGTTTGTAAGCTAATTTCTATCCTGGCAAAAGGGTTCCATTCGAAATATACATATATTCTAACAGATCTCCACTCATCCTCTGACGTTCCAGGAAAGCAAGAGTAATTTTTACAAAAATGTTCCAGGTGAAGAAAGTAGAATTACTGGAGGGAGTTTGTGGAAGTAATTTTTCATCAAGTAGTGGTTCGAATCTGGAAAGCACTACTTGGGGTAGTGAAAATTTAAGTAGTACTAGACGACCCGTGGAACCGTTGAGTTCTGTTGTTACTAAAGTTTCTTTGTATGTATCTTTCTATGTGTCAAGCGCTTTTGATTGCAATATGCGCATTAATTTATTTCAACAAAGAAACTGACAAGATACTAAAGTTTCTTTAGTAATTTGTCAGTTTCTTTGTTGAAATAAATTAATGCGCATATTGCGATCAAAAGCGCTTGATACATAGAACATAGAAACACAAAAAACAGGTGCAGGAGGAGGCCATTTGGCCCTTCAAGCCAGCACCTTCATTCATTGTGATAATGGCTGATAATCCACAATCAGTAACCTGTGCCACCTTCTCCCCATATCCCTTAATTCCACTAGCCTCTCTCTAACTCTCCTTTAAATTCATCCAGTGAATTGGCCCCCAATGCCTTCTGTGGCAGTGAATTCCACAAATTCACAACTCTATGGGTGAAAAGGTTTCTTCTCATCTCAGTTGTAAATGGCCTCCCCTTTATTCTTAGACTTTATTCTTATTCTTGGACTCCCCCAACATTGGGAACATTTTTCCTGCATCTAGTTTCTCCAGTCCTTTTATAATTTTATAGGTCCCGAGAAGATCCCCTCTCATCCAATGAGTTGGTTGGGCAAAAATCAGCCAAAACGGTACACGATACCGCAACAATTTGAACGAAATACGACCTGTGGACCCGTTGGATTCCCGTTGTGACAGTCCCGGGGCCGGGGGCAGGCGAGGGGAGATAGGAAAGGGGAGAGGGAGTCACTCACCCTGGCCCTGGGCAGCTATCGCGGCGGTCAGCAGCAGGAGAGCGGCCGCAAGGCACTGCCCCACATTCACCCTGCCGGCGGCCATCTTCTTTGACCTTCTCTATGCCGCCGTGCTGCAGCACGGGAGGAAGGTCAGGCGCGGGGCATGCCGGGACAGGCACCCGTCCTCATGGCGCTGCTGCGCAGGCGCGCTGCCGCCAGACCCGGCAACCCTCCCCCAACTGCGCACGGGTAGATACTGGGCCTGGCAACCCTCCCCCAACTGCGCAGGTGGAACTGCAGAGCCCAGCAAGTGGGAGTGCACTGCACTATAAAGTTACTAAAGTTTAGAAAGTGAATTACTTTTAAAATATAACAAAACTTGATACTGTACACCGCAGGCGAATGGTGAGTAAAGTGCCCATGAATTTGGTGCACTATTGTGTACCGTTTTGGCTGTATTTTGGGAACATACATAGATACATATATACATACACACATATATATAGAAGATGAGACTTTCAGTAATATGTAGATTTCGATCATCTTCTGAAATGCTGTGGCATTGAAGGCTACGGGGAGAGTGTTAGAATGTTTGACCAACATTGTTAGCTACTCAATGGCCAACATGGACATGGTGTCCGAAGAATTATTTCTGTGCTATGGTCACGGAATCCTATGTCTTGGAGACAAGCTTCTATGTCAGAATATGTTGTGTTGAAATAGACAATAGACAATAGGTGCAGGAGGAGGCCATTCTGCCCTTCGAGCCAGCACCACCATTCAATGTGATCGTGGCTGATCATTCTCAATCAGTACCCCGTTCCTGCCTTCTCCCTATACCCCCTGACTCCGCTATCCTTAAGAGCTCTATCTCGCTCTCTCTTGAGTGCATTCAGAGAATTGGCCTCCACTGCCTTCTGAGGCAGAGAATTCCTCAGATTTACAACTCTCTGACTGAAAAAGGTTTTCCTCATCTCCGTTCTAAATGGCCTACCCCTTATTCTTAATCTGTGGCCCTGGTTCTGGACTCCCCCAACATTAGGAACATGTTTCCTGCCTCTAACGTGTCCAACCCCTTAATAATCTTATATGTTTCGATAAGATCCCCTCTCATCCTTCTAAATTTTTGTTTGGTGGTTTTCACCATGGAGGAGACCAGGGGAGGGAATGGAATAGAGAATAGCCTCTGTAAATTGCCCCTAGCAATTGTAGGGAGTGCATGAGTAAGTGGATTCTTGCACAGAACTGCTGTGAACGAATGATCGATGATCGACATGGACTCGGTGGGTCGATGTTGGTGTTTTCCATGCTATGTCTCCAAATTAAACTAAATTAATCTGTGGATTAGAATCAGCATTTGGGTAAGTAGAAGGCGGCGCGGCGACACCATTGGTGGTGATGTTGCCTCAGCTCCAGTTCAATCATGACCTGACGTCCTGCCTGTGTGGAGTTTGCATGTTCTCCTAGTGAATGCATGGGATTCTTCCCGATGTTCTGGTGTCCTCCCATGTCCAAAAAATAAGCGTGGATTAGTAGGTTCATGAGCCACTAAATTGTTCTAAAGTGTGAAGGTGAGTGGTGGAATCTGAGGATGCTGTGAGGAAAAATAAAATATAGGATTAGTATCAATCGGTCGTGGTTCATTGGCAAGTGCTCACTGGGTTCAAAAGCTTGTTTCCATGCTACATGATTCCAAGAAAAGAAGAAGGAATGTCTTGGGAGGGACTGGATTTGTATTTTCTCACTTTCTCTTGCCTTCTTTCCAAGAGACAGGTTCTTCCAGAGACATGCGCCAAGTATCAGGCTAATTAATCTATTCAATCATTTCAACACAACATATTCTGTTGTGAAGGCATATCGGCAAGACATTGGATCTGTGACAATATGTCCATGTTGGCCATTGTGTAGCTGACAATTCTATGTCAAAGTTCTAACACTCTGCCTGTAGCCTTCAATGCCATAGCATTTCAAAAGATGATCGAAATACTACTTAAATTTTCAGTACCTGGGCATTGCCTTCCAGATTCCCACCACGACTTGATGAAGAATTACATTCACAAACTCCCTCTAATAATTCTCCCTTCTTCACCTGGAGCATTTGCTTAAAAATCTATTTTTTCCCTGGAACATCAGAGCTTGAGTGGAGACCTGATTGAAATATATGTCATTGTGATAATAGTGCAACCATTTTGGCAGAATGGAAATGTCAAAGGTTTTAAGTTAAGGGGGCAAAGTTTAAAGATGTGCAGGGCAGTTTTTCTTACACAGAGGGTGGTGGTTGCCTAGAATGAGCCGTGAGGTGTGGCGGTGGAGGCAGATACATTAATGGAGTTCAAGAGTCTTTTATATAGGCACATGGATATGCAGGGAATGGAGGTATATGGGTCACTTGCAGACAGAGGAGGTTAGTTTTACTTGGTATCATGTTCGGCACAGAAATAGAAACATAGAACATACAAAAATAGGTGCAAGAGTATGTCATTTGGCCCTTCGAGCCAGCACCACCATTCAATGTGATCATGGCTGATCTTCCCCAATCAGTACTCCATTCCTGCCTTCTCCCCATGATTCCGCTAGCCCGAAGAGCTCCATCTAACTCTCTTGAATGCATCCAGTGAAACGGCCTCCACTGCCTTCTGAGGCAGAGAATTCTGCAAATTCACAACTCTATCTGTGAAAAAGTTTGTCCTCATCTCAGTTCTAAATGGCCTACCCTTTATTTTTAAGCTGTGGCCCCTGTTTCGGGACTCCCCCAACATCGGGAACATGTTTCTTGCATCTAGCGTGTCCAATTCCCTTTATAATTTTCTGTCCCAGCCCAGCCCAGTCGCCCCATTCTTTCATCATATGTCAGTCCCGCCATCCCGGGAATTAATCAGGTGAACCTACACTGCACTCCCTCCATAGCAATAATGTCCTTCCTCAAATTAGGATTGCACACAATTCTCCAGATGCGGTTTCACCAGGGCCCTGAACAATTGCAGTAGGTCCTTCTTGCTCCTAAACTCAAATCCTCTAGCAATGAAGACCAACATGCCAGTAGCTTTCTTCATTTCCTGCTGTATCTGCATGCTTACTTTCAGTGACTGATGTACAAGCACACCCAGGTCTTGTTGCATCTCCCCTTTTCTAATCTGATAGCATTCAGATAATAATCTGCCTTCCTGTTCTTGCAACCAAAGTGGATAACCTCACATTTATCCACATTATATTCCATCTGCCATGCATCTGCCCACTCACCCAACCTATCCAAGTCACCCTACAGCCTCATAGCATCCTCATCGCAGCTCACACTGCCACCCAGTTGTCACATTTAATTCCCTCGTCTAAATCGTTAATATATATTGTAAATAACGGGTCGCAGCACCGAGACTTGCGGCACCCCACCAGTCATTGCCTGCAATTCTGAAAAGGACCCGTTAATTCCTACTCTTTGCTTCCTGTCTGCCAACCAGTTCTCTATCCATATCAATACCCTATCCCCAAAACCATGTCCTCTAATTTTGCACACTAATCTCTTGTGTGAGACCTTGTCAAAGGCTTTGTGAAAGTCCAGACATACCACATCCACTGGCTGTCCCTTATCCATTCTACTTGTTACATTCTCAAAAAATTCCAGAAGGTTAGTCAACCATGATGTCCCCTTCATAAATCCATGCTGACCTTGACCGACCCTGTCACTGCTTTCCAAATGTGGTGCTATAACATGTTTAACAATCGACTCAAGCATCTTCCCCACTCCCGATGTAAGGCTAACTGGTCTATAATTCCCCGTTTTCCCTCTCCTTCCTTTCTTAAAACGTGCAGTTACATTGGTTCCACAGGAACTGATCCAGAGTCAAGAGAACATTGGAAAATGATCACCAATGCATCGACAATTTCTGAGACCACCTCCTTGAGTGCTCTGGGCTGCAGACCATCAGGCCCTGGGGATTTATCTACCTTCTGTCTCAACAGTTTACCTAATACCATTTCCTGACTAATGTGGATTTGCTTCAGTTCATCCCTCCCACTAGATCCTCGGTCCACTAGTATTTATGTGAGATTGTTTGTGTCTTCCTTAGTGAAGACGGAACCAAAGTACTTGTTTAACTTGTTTAACTGTTCTGCCATTTCTTTGTTTCCCATTATAATTTCACCTGTCTCTGATTGTAAGGGACCTACATTTATCTTTACTAATGTTTTCCTTTTTACATATCTAAAGAAGCTTTTAGAGTCAGTTTTTATATTCCCCGCAAGCTTTCTTTCATGCTCTTTTGTCTGCCTCTTCATAAACCCCTTTGTTCTCCTCTGTTGAGTTCTAAATTTCTCCCAGTCCTCGGGTTTGCTGCTTCCTCTGGCCAATTCATATGCCTTTTCCTTGGATTTAACACTATCCTTGATTTCCCTCATTAGCCACGGTTGAGCTGCCTTCCCCGTTTTATTTTTTCGCCAGACAGGGATGAACAATTTTTGCAGTTCATCCATGCGGTCTTTAAATCTTTGCCATTGCATCTCCACCGTAAACCCTTTAAGTATAATTTGCCAGTCTATCCTAGCCAATTCCCGTCTCATACCTTCAAGGTCTCCTTTCTTTAAATTCAGGACCCTTGTCACTGAATAACCATGTCACTTTCCAAACAACTGCAGAATTCCACCATATTATGGTCACTGTTGCCCAAGGGGCTTTGTACAACAAGATCGCTAACTAATCCTTCCACATTACACAATACCCAGTCTAGGATGGCCTGCTCTCTAGTCAGTTCTTCTTCATATTGGTTTAAAAAAACATCCCTTATGCATTCTAGGAAACCCTCTTCCTCAGCACTGCTACCAATTTGGTTGGCCCAACCTATACACCGATCAGTCAAAACATTGTGACCACCTGCCTAATATGCTGTTGGTCCTCCATGTGCTGCCAAAACAGCACTGACCCACCGAGGCATAGACTCTACAAGACCCCTGAAGTTGTCCTGTGGTATCTGGCACCAAAAGATTAGCAGCAGATCCTTCAAGTCCTGTAAGTTGCGAGGTGGAGCCACCGTGGATTGGACTTATCGATCCAGCACATCCCACAGATGCTCAATCAGATTGAGATCTGGAGAATTTGGAGGCCAGGGCAACACTGTGCACACTTCATCATGTTACTCAAACCATTCCCGAACAATGTGTGCAGTGTGGCAGGGCGCATTATTCTGCTGAAAATACCATCAGGGATTACCATTGCCATGAAGGGGTGTACCTGGTCTGCAAAGATGTTTAGGTAGGTGACATGTGTCATTTATCGTCCACATGAATGGCCGGGCCCAGGGTTTCCCAGAACATTGCCCAGAGCATCACACTCCCTCCACCGGCTAGTCGTCTTCCCACAGTCAGTTCGGACCAGACGGGATACCTTTCATTGCTCTCAGGCATCGATGAGCCTTGGGCGCCCAACACCATGTCGCCGGTTTGTGGTTTGTACCTCCTCGGACCACCGTCGGTTGGTACTCACCACTGCTGACTGGGAGCACCCCACAAGCCTTGCCATTTCAAAGATGCTCTGACCCAGTCGTCTGGCCATAACAATTTGGCCCTTGTCAAAGTCGCTCGGGTCTTTACTCCTACCCATTTCTCCTGAATCCAACACATCAACTTCAAGAACTGACTGTTCACTTGCTGCCTAATATATCCAACCCCATGACAGGTGCCATTGTAACAAGATAACCAATGTTATTCATTTCACCTGTCAGTGGTCATAATATTTTGGCTGATCGGTGTATGTAGATTAAAGTTACCCATGATAACTGCTGTACCTTTGCTACACACCCCTAATTTCCTGCTTGACCCCATCCCCAACCTCCCTACTGTTGTTTGGTGGTCTGTATACAACTCCAACAAGCGTTTTCTGTCCTTGGCTATTTCGCAATTGTACCCATAATGATTCTACAGCATCCAAGCTAATGTTTCTCTTTGCTTTTGTGTTAATCTCCTCTTTAACCCGCAATGCAACCCCACCTGCTCTTCCTCCTGTTTATCCTTCCCGAATATCGAATACCCTTGCAAACAGCCTGCTCTAGTACTGTAACTTTTTAGGTGAGTTAATGCGGAGCAGAATCCATCCAGAGTCAACTCCCTCAAGGATGAAAGAAAAGATAACATAAAGGAAACTTTTGAGATAGTTTATTAGTTTGGATTTCAGCTCTGGGAAAAAAAGGGCAGTATGTGTGATTGGGAGACAAATTCCAGACAATAGGAAGGAATGTTCAATAAACAACTACTGCAGTCTGTTTTGATTTTGTGTTTTGCATCTATTGTAATTATTGTAAAATCTCTTTACAGGATATTGAAAGGGGAATGTTTGGAAGTGGGAGAACGCAAAGTTAACTTATAGATCTGAATGAATCACAACTCATCAAGACCTGAATAATCTTGTTCTCTGAACGTGGAGGGAGAAATGTAAATGCTTCTTTCAGTCATAGAAAATTTCAAACATCAGTTTGGCTTGGTGAGTGCTAAGACCTGCATACCTGACTGTAGGTGTGCCAGGGTGCGCTGAATTTGACCATTCTCATGCTTATGTGATTGAGGTTTAACTGATCATCCAATCTGCAGAGACACATGAACATCTGCATCATGGAGAATCCGTGGAAATGTGAGGACTGTGGCAAGGGATTTGGTTACCCATCGCAGCTGGAAATTCACTTGCACGGTCATACCGCAGAGAAACTGTTCACACGCTCTGAGTTTGGAAAGGGGTTAACTCACTTGTCCCAACTCAGCAATCACAAACTTACTTACACTGATAAAAGGCCTTTCAAATGCCCTGCTTGTGAGAAGAGCTTTAGAAGCAGGAATCATTTGATAAAACACCAGCACACTCACACTGGGGAGAACCTATTCATCTGCTCTATCTGTGGGGACAGATTCACTAAGTCAGAGCACCTTCTGACTCACCAGCGAGTTCACACTGGGGAGAAGCCATTTATCTGCTCCTTCTGTGGGAAGGGATTTGCTCTATCATTCCACCTTCTAAGGCACCAGTGCGCACAGACTGGGGAGAAGCTGTTCACCTGTTTCCTGTGTGAGAAGGAATTCTCTCACTTATCTGCCCTCCAAGCCCACCAGTTAACACACAGCGAGGAGAGTCTGTTCATATGTCCTGATTGTGGGAAGAGCTTTAATAGCTGTGAGATACTGATCAGGCACCAACTCTTGCACGATGATGAGAGACCACTTGGTTGCTTTTACAATGAAAATAGGTGCAGTAACGAAGACAGCCCAGCTCTGGAGAGGACAATCACCTGCTCTGTGTCTGGGCAAGAACTTGTTCAGGATCCCCACCCTGAGAGGCAACAGTGCACCCACACTGGGAAGGGGCCACACATGGTCTCTGTGCCTGAGAAGAAAAACGCTCAGTCACCCCATCCTTTGACGCATCAACAACCTCACAGTGGGGAGACACCATTCACCAACGCAGCGCCGGAGAAGGAATTGACCGAGTATTCTAACCTTTTGGGAAGCCAGCTCAGTCAAAATGGTGGGAAGGCATTTATCTGCCCCATATGTGCGAAGGGATTCACACAAAGAAATAACCTGCTAAAACACCATCTGGTTCACACTGAATACAGACCTTATAAGTGTTCCGACTGCGGGAGGAGCTTTAAAAGCAAACAGGAAGTAGTGAAGCACCGGCGTGTTCATACAGGGGAACGACCTTTTACCTGTTCTGTCTGTGGGAAGGGTTTCCCTTGGACATCCCAGCTGCTGACACACCAGCGAGTTCATACAGGGGAGAGGCCTTTCACCTGTATTGTGTGTGGAAAAGGATTCACTCAGTCATCAAACCTGATGAAACATCAGCGAGTTCACACCGGTGAGAGACCGTTTATCTGCCCTGTCTGTGGGAAGGGATTCATTCAGTCACAACACCTATTGAAACACCAGCGAGTTCATAAGAGACTGGAAAGGTTGGACGCTGCCAGTAGTGCTGTTGTGCAACAGGTTGAAGCCTAAAGCTATGGCTAACATTGAGATGTACAAGAAATGTCCAAGAGCCACCCTCTGCAATGATCGGAATGTTGATGAACAATTGAGATTGCCAAAAACGTACTGCCACATTGGAGATTAGTTTAAGGCATTCATCTGTGCTATAGGTTTATGTTTCATCTATGAAAAAGACTCTTTTGCGAATTATATGAATTATTTTGTGACGATTTGGCAGGATTGTGTGACCGTCATAGGGTCATATGGCATGGAAACAGGCCATTCATTCCAGATTGGCCATGCCCACCAAGATCTCCCATCTACACTTGGCCCACTTGCCCATGTTTGGCCTATTTCCCTCGAAAACTTTCCTATCCATGTACCTGCCCTATGTCTTCCATGTGAAGATAACAATGATGATCTGCAGACCTGTTTGTAGATAATTCCTTGTATCTGTGTAGATAGACAATATATTGAAGTGTGGCACAAAACTGGAGAAGATAGTAGAAGATGTAAATAAAAATGTAGACAGCAAACCAATATTAGATGTTATTTTGGCCCAGTAGGAATTTTGTACACAGTTATGCTGATATACATTTTAGGATGAGTGAGAATGCTTTGGAGAGGTACTATAATGCTCCCAATGATGAAAGATTACAGATATGTGATGGACGTGTGTATCTCCTTTTGAGTAAAGACGTCGAATGGGAGATTAGTTCCTTTGTTCTGAATAAAGTCTGATTCTTACTCCATATTTGCTACTTGACTAGATATTTGTTGCATTTTCTGTTTTTATTTTGGATGTGTGACACTGTTGTATTTTGTTATTGTTTTAGGATATTTTTTTGTTCTGTAAAATACTTGAATATTTCTCTCTCCAGTAATTTCCTTCTACGGTATACCACAGGTGCACTCGGCAATACTGTTCCCAATGTTCCTGTATGCTTCTTAAACCTTGACTACAACAGCTGGCTACTTAAGGCACTGGAAAGGTATCGCCGATACTGTCTCTGCAAAGTCCTCCAAATTTACTGCAAGGATAAGTAAGACAAATCCACAGCTCGTTACTCTCGGTTGACTTTGGCCATGTCATTTTGCATGCCTAACACCAGACTTCCAAACTGGACACTCAGTTCAGAAGGACAGAGAGGGAGGAAATGGAGGTGGGGTAGATAGGTGGTTGATGCAGTAATGAGAAATGAGTGAAACTCTTAATTCAGATGCAGAATCAGGTTCAATAGAGATGTAAACGAGAACAAAGAAGCCACAGGTGGGAGTATTCTGTAGGCCTCCTGATAGTTGCTATACTGTGGAAAACTATACAGGAAGATCTTTTGTAGGCATACAGGAGAGATGCTGCAGTTATAATGGTGACTTTATCTTCATTTACATTGGAGAACACAAAATGACAAAGTAGACTTCAGGACAAGTTGATAGAGTTTACAGGAAACCTTTACAAAAACGTACCTGCATTTTGGTTATAGCGCCCCCCCCCCCCCCCCCCCACACAAACTTCCACCAGTTACACAACGTGCTGGTGCCACATGGTGGAAGCTTACGCTTGCGGGAGCAGAGTTGACGAGCAACATGAAGTTGGCATCAATACCAGAACTGGCGCATCGTGTGTGGCGCCGGGGTCTCAGAGGTACACTGTCCCTTGAATTCTCATTTGTTTAGCAACCCCCCCCCGCCCACAATGCCGCATTTCTACTTTCCTGGTCTTGGGTTAAACTTTTCCCTGCTCACTTGGTTATAGCGGACAATGGGAAATAACGGACGGCATTATTGCGAGGGTTTACTGTATCTGGGAAACTTTTGCAACTAATATATTTTGGATGTAACCAGAGAACCTCAGTCTGAAGAAGGGACCCGACCCGAAACGTCACCCATTCCTTCTCTCCTGAGATGCTGCCTGACCCGCTGAGTTGCTCCAGCATTTTGTGTCTACATTCGATTTAAACCAGCATCTGCTGGGTTTTTTTTCCTACAGCAGAGAGCTCATCTGGTTTCATCAAGTAGAATGAGATTGGAAAATAAATGATCTCATAATAAAGGGTGCTCTGAGAATTCTATTAAAACATGATAAAATTGCATAATCAGTTTGATGGTGAGAAATCAATGTTTTAAAATTAAATAAAGCCATTTGTAAGAGTAGGAAAGCGGCATAGGCTAAAGTACACTGGGAAATAGATTAAAAACCAAGATCTAAGGCTTCACTTCATTATTCTCAACAAAGATGTATTCTTCTGAGAAGTAATGCTGACTAAATCAATACAATATACAAATAAGGAATTGGAAAATGGTATCGGAATCAAAGGAAAAAGCACAGAATGTTGCAAAGATCATTGGCCAGAAGATTGAGAACATTTTGGAAACGACCAAAGCATGACTAAAAATAGACAGAAATGGGAATAGTAAATTGAAAATCATCTGGGAAGAGATGTAAAATAAGGCAAGGTAGCAAGCCTTAATGACCACCATGCACTTTGAGTAATTGGTGATGGCACACCTCAACTCCAGCCTCCCAGACCTTGATCCTGGGCAGTTTGTCCACCATCACAGCAAGCTCAGAGCAGGAATCATCTCCCTGACCCTGCAGTCATTTCTAGAACATCTAGATAACAAGGATACTTACAACAGACTCCTATTTATTGATTATAGCTCTGCCTTCAATATAACAAACACATATAGCAATGGATATCGAAACCATTAAAGCTGCTTCCTTTTCAAATGCAAAGAGATCATTGATTGCTCTTGCTCTGGTGCATTACAGTGCTATTGGAAGTGCAGGGAACTTTGGCACAAAGAGCAACTCATTGAAAGTACTTAAAATGATAGATCAACCCCAGGAATGGGATTGTCCTTGTGGTCAATCAGTGGAGGAAATTAAAGAAATGTCTGTTGAATACCATTATTGATTACAGTGGAGGATGGGGGGGGGGGGATCAGGATGTAGAGGGGTGTTGTACTTCCTTTTTCCGGAGGATGTATCTCATTAATATTGCCAATTCCACAGCTCTCGCTCATATGCTGAAGAACTGGATTTCCTAGCATGGATCAGTCTGTGCTTCATAGTGCAACACAAACATGCTTTCATTCCCCCTGAGATTCTTAACTTTAGGGCAGAAATAGTAGTGGGGTGACGTTTCATCGCCCAGCCTCCTGTTCTGCCTTTTAATTAGATCTGAATGGGTCCAACATTGACCATAGCTTCCCTCCCAAGCAGCTCAAATATTTGTCAACCTTGAATGTATACGATGAATCCACTTCTACAAGTTCCCGTAGTTGAGAATTTCAGAGAAGAAATTCCTCATCTACATCGTAAATTTGTAATCCCCTTATTCTGAAACTTCAATCCTGAGGTCTAGGGGGCAATAACTTCTCAGCTTCCACCCAATCAACCCCTTTCAGCAATAGACAATAGACAATAGGTGCAGGAGTAGGCCATTCAGCCAGCCAGCACCGCCACTCAATGCGATCATGGCTGATCACTCTCAATCAGTACCCCGTTCCTGCCTTCTCCCCATACCCCCTCACTCCGCTATCCTTAAGAGCTCTATCCAGCTCTCTCTTGAATGCATCCAACGAACTGGCCTCCACTGCCTTCTGAGGCAGAGAATTCCACACCTTCACCACTCTCTGACTGAAAAGGTTCTTCCTCATCTCCGTTCTAAATGGCCTACCCCTTATTCTTAAACTGTGGCCCCTTGTTCTGGACTCCCCCAACATTGGGAACATGTTTCCTGCCTCTAATGTGTCCAATCTCCTAATTATCTTATATGTTTCAATAAGATCCCCCCTCATCCTTCTAAATTCCAGTGTATACAAGCCTAATTGCTCCAGCCTTTCAACATACGACAGTCCCGCCATTCCGGGAATTAACCTAGTGAACCTATGCTGCACGCCCTCAATAGCAAGAATATCCTTCCTCAAATTTGGAGACCAAAACTGCACACAGTACTCCAGCAAGGTAGCAGTAACTGAACCTGCCCAAACTCCTGGAATCAACCTGATTTATCTTCTCTGCACTACCTCCATTGCAAGCGCATCCTTCCTTAAATATAGAGAACAAAACTATGCACGGTTCTCCGTGTCTAGTCTCATCAATATTCTGCTAAATTGCACCAACCCTTTTGAATTTCTGTTCCTTACACTGCTCTTCCTAATTACATGCTATGACTGTGAACTTTAGACTTTAGAGATACAGCACAGCAACAGGCCCTATGGTCCAGCAAGTCTGTGCCGACCAGTGATCACCTGTACACTAGCACTATCCAACACACTATGGACAATTTTTTTACAACTTACCAAAGCCAATTAGGGAGTAAATCGGAGCAGTCACAGCAAGAACGTACAAACTCCGTACAGACAGCACATATAGTCAGGATTGAACCCGGGTCTCTGGCACTATAAAATAACAACTCTACATGCGCGACTGTGCTGTGCCACTGGCTGCAAGTTCCGTGTTTCACTCATTGGGACTTCAGTTTGTATCGCAGCATTTAGCAGTTTCTATGTTTAAATAATAACATTTTTAAAAAATATATATATATATATATATATATATTAATAACCTACAATTATGCTGGAGTGTATTCCATGTGCCAACATCTTCCCCACTCACTTTGCAGGCTCTATGTCATAATTGTTAACCACATACATTTTCATCAGCAACAAATTTGGCTGCAGTACACTCAGTCCCTTCCATCAATCTTTAACACAGAGTGTAAATAGTGAGACCCCAGTAATGATCCCTGTGGTACCCGACTAATAAGTGGGTGCAAATCCTAAAATGACCCATCTTTCAAGATGTTTTGATTTTTGATAGTTAGCCTTTCCCCCATTTGTACAAGGCACTGCCTCCAATCCGATGTGCTTCTGCTTTCTGCAATCGTCCTCATGGGGCATTTTATTGGATATCTTCTGGAAGTCCAAATACACATCTTTATCTACCTTCGTTGTTATATCCTCATTTAATTCCAGTAACATTGCAAAAATGATTTCCATTTCTGAAAACCATGATGACTTGCTTCTTCATCCAAATAACTTGAAAACAAATTGAGCATTGAACTTTCACACAGTATCTTTATTTTAATTAAGTTACACATTTAAAATATTAAATCTCGTACAGTCATTGAACAGCAGTAATTTTCAACACCTCTACATTCTTTTCGTAAAATCTCAAGATAAAACTAAGATTGTTTTGAATTGTGCAAATAAGGTTTTGTTTCTACAAGTGATTTAAACGAACAGGAAAATGAAACTTGATTGAGCTCCTCGCTGTCTGCTGCCTGTGTTGATCATAGCAAAGGTCTTAGCTTTTTTAACTTGACTCAGTTAAAACTATTTATCTTCAAGAAAAAACAGCTAAACTGTCTTGGATTTCAAAAATATTTGAAACCTTCAGGTCTAATGTTCTAGGACATTAAATATGGCTCCGAAGTTAAATCTAATGGTGGGTAGCATTCTGAGAAATGTGGGTATTGCCCTGTGGAAGTGATATTGAAGTTATCACGACAGAAGAACTTAAGCTGCTCTATGAAATGGGCTCATTTCGACAAATTGTCCAGCATGGACAAGTTGTGATATATAGCCTGTTTCCATGCTCTATAGCTCTATGATTATGACTCGATAGTAGTACTTTGAGGGGGAGTTTATGGAAATGTGAAAATAATAAAATAGGATTAGTGAGTATGAGTAATTTGATAGTTGGTGTGGAGTTGTTGGACTGAGGAGCATATTTTCATGCTGTGCACTAACCTACAAGTTTAAGATTTAACTGCAAATCAAAATAAAGTGAGCAGCAGCACCATTCTTTAGGATGCACTAACAAGTCAGCATGAATTGTTCAACAGCACCATCCACAACTGCCCTCTTAACCACCCAGAAAAGACAACTACAAGCAAGCACATGGCAACCCAAGTTTTCCTCCAAGTTTTCATCCATACCATTACTGAGTGAAGATTAAACAATCCCAATGCAGGTATGACTCAGCTGCCTGGTGAGGGGCCAGTGATAATTCCACTTTCCAAAATGCAGCCAACAAGGGATGGGCTTTGCAAACTGGCCTCTTATGTGACACCTCAACCCTGCGAATTCAAACGTTATTTATAGAGAGCCACAAAACCACATCAACGTACCGGTATGGACTGGTGGATCCCATCAGGCAGGATGTACAGAAGGCTGAGATTGTACACCACTATATACTTTCCTACATCTAATAGCATCTTGAACTGACCTACACAACCCTAATTCCACCTCAGCAATGTAACACGTATTGCGCTACCATGGACTTGTTTTCTAACTGTGTTGTGCACTGATGTCTTGTTTGCTATGCAGTCTTTGTCTTTTCGCTTTCCAGTAGAAAATTCTGTGTAATATGTGTATAATTAGAAACATAGAAAGTAGGTGCAGGAGGAGGTCATTTGGCCCTTCGAGCCAGCACCGCCATTCATTGTGATCATGGCTGATCATCTACAATCAGTAACCTGTGCCTGCCTTCTCCCCATAATCCCTCGATGCTTCTGTGCATTGTTTAAGTTGATACGCAGTGATGACGCTGCAAGCAAGTATTCTGTTGTCCATGTACTTCACCATAGTTGTGAATATGACAGTAAACTCAACTGACATGATAAGGAAGGACAGAAAGTACCGGAGTATCTCAGCAAAGGTATCACAAAATGCTGGAGTAACTCAGCAGGTCGGGCAGCATCTTGGAGAGAAGGAATGGGTGATGTTTCGGGTCGAGACCTTTATTCAGACTCAAGTCTCAACTAGTCTTGACTATCAACCTGACTATCTCAGTAGGTCAGGCAGCATCTCTGAAGAACAGGAATAGGTGACTTTTCAGGTTGAGACCTTTCTTCAGACTGATTGTAGGGGTAAGAAGGAAGCTGGAAGGGAGGAGAGGCAGGACAAAGTCTGACTGGTAATTGATGGACGCAGGTGAGGGAGGGTTTGGTAGGCAGATGGTTGGAACACAGGCCAGAGTTAAAAGTAGAAGTTGTGAGGCAAGATTAAAGATCTGTGAAGCCAGAAGAAGTAATGTAGAAGGAGGGGAGGGAGTGGGGAAAAACAGGTGGGAGTCCAGGAAGGGCACCGGGGAGGAGGGTGGGGTTATACGGGGGTTGTGGGGCAGAAATGTAAAGGAGAGGGGATGTTTGATAGAGGTTATCTAAAACTGGAGAATTTAATGTTCATGAAAATCCAGCTGCAATGCACTTCTCATGCTTAAATGAATCTCCGAATACTTGATGAGGTCATCTTTGTGGATATTCACAAAGTTGTGGAAAGGGTTTAAACAACTAAGGAGCATGGGATGAGATAGTAGTCTGATGGGATTGGTGTAAATGGGCAAGAAGGTTGGAATGGAAGAGGCAGGCCGAATGGCCTGTTTCTATGCAGTGCGACTCCATGACTGAGTAAATTGGAAGGGAAGATCTGTGATAAATATGAGCTGTGAGGGGATGTGAATGGATGGGGACACAGGCAGCTGACCAAATAAGATGCAGGAGCAAAATTAAGCTGTTCGGTCCATCGAGTCTACTCTGCCATTTGAATGGCCCTGCGGAGGTAATGACAGGAAAGAGACAGCAGGCGAGTGATATTTGGTCAACATGTGGCAGCAAGGTTTTGGGACGTGCTTGATGGTCTCCCGGCTGCTGCCAGTAGTTAGTTCTCCTGCACAGCCAGAATTTTCAACAATTCCCACTCCTGTTCTCACAATCACCTGGAGTCTCCTTCCAGTGCTCCTGTATTCTTGGACCATCCCCAGTGCTCCCAGATCCAATGCTCTCCCTCCCAGTGCGGTCCAATCCCAGGGTCACCTTTCGTGCTCTCGGATTCCAAGATGCGCCCGCCGCAATGCTCCCAGATCATAGGCCTCCTGTCCCATTCACTCCAGACTCCAGGAGCTGCTATAAAGTACTGGGAAATGGCCTCGGCGTCAGAACTCCCAGATCCAAAGATGCTCCCAGACCGAGATGTCGGGCATTTGACCGGCTTCTCCTCAGCGTGAACGCGTTGGTGCGTCAGTAGGTGGGAGGACCGTGTAAATCCTTTGCCGCACACGGAGCATGTGAAGGGTCTCTCCCCGGTGTGAGTGCGCTGGTGTCTCAGCAGGGTGGACGACTGAGTGAATCTCTTGCCGCAGGCAGAGCAGGTGAACGGCCTCTCCCCCGCATGGACCCGCTGATGCCTCAGCTGGTTGGACATCTGGGTGAATCCCTTGCCGCAAACGGAGCATCGGAACGGCCTCTCGCCGGTGTGTATGTGCTGGTGCGTCAGGAGGTGGGAGGACTGGGTGAATCCCTTCCCGCACACGGAGCAGGTGAAGGGCCTCTCCCCGGTGTGAACGGGCCTGTGCGTCAGCAGGTGGGATGAACGGGTGAACCCCTTTCCGCACACGGAGCAGCTGAAGAGCCTCTCGCCGGTGTGACTACGCCGGTGGGTCTCCAGTTCGGATGGGTAGTTGAATCCCTTCCCACAGTCCTTGCACTTGTACGGCTGTTGTCCCGTGTGGCTGCGCATGTGTATCGCCAGGTTGGATGATCGGCTGAAGGCGCAGTCGCAGATTGAGCACGTGTACGGCTTCTCACCGCTGAAAGCAATGGCTTTATCTGCCATGTTCCAAGGTCGGTACAAATCTGATCCTGACGAACGAAGTGACAGTCAGACCTCAAAGTGACGCTCATTTGCAAAGTCTTGTATAAAGAAAGAAACCAGGCAATAAGGCATCAATTTGCAAAACCCTGGGGTAGAAGTAATATGGAGAATCATCAAAATAATTTGCCAAATGTTACCAAGGGAGACCAGGCTATGAAATGCTCTGATTCATAGGAGCTATTATAAAGGGAGGTCACTGGTAGAGGAAGAAGTGGGTTAAAGATGGGTAGAGTGAGGGAAAAGTAGACAGAAGGCAGAGTGTGACAAACTTGGATTGTTTTCTTTAGAGCGTAGAAGGTTCAGTGTAGATATGATAAAAGTGTATAAAATTATGAGAGGCATAGATCGGGGACGCAGTCAGAAAGTTTTACTTTGGTTAGAAATGTCAAAGTGGGCATAGAGTCATAGAGTGATACGGTGTGGAAACAGGCCCTTCGGCTCAACTCGCCCACATCGGCCAACATGTCCCACCTACACTAGTCCCACCTGCGTACCCCTGGTCCATATCCCTTCAAACTTGTCCTATCCATGTACCTGTCCAATGGTTTCTTGAATGATGGGATAGTCCCAGCCTCAACTACCTCCCCAAGCCACTTGCTCCATACATCCAACACCCCTTTGTGTGAAAATGTTACTCCTCAGATTCCTATTAAATCTTTTCCACTTCACCTTGAACCTATGTCCTCTGGTCCTCGATTCCCCTACTCAGGGTATGAGACTCTACCCGATCTATTCCTCGCATGATTTTGTACACCTCTATAAGATAACCCTCATCCTCCTGCGCTCCAAGTAATAGAGACCCAGCCTACTCAAGCTCTCCCTATAGCACACACCCTCTAGTCCTGGCAACATCCTCGTTAATCTTTTCTGAACCCTTTCAAGCTTGCCAATATATTTCCTATAACATGGTGCTCAGTACTCAACACAATATTCTAAATGGGGTCTCACCAATGTCTTATACAACTGCAACATGACCTCGCAACTTCTATACTCAATACTCTGAATGATGAAGGCCAATGTGCCAAAAGCCTTTTTGACCACCTTATCTACCTGCGACTTGACCTTCAAGGAACAATGCACCTGCACTCCTTGATCCCTCTGCTTTACAACACTCCCCAGAGGCCTACCATTTACTGTGTTGGTCCTTGTGCACAACATCTACAGTTCTGCCCTCATCGACCTTTTTGGTCACGTCTTCCAAAAAAATCAATCAGATTTGTGAGACACGATCTCCCATGTACAAAACCATGCTGAATATCCCTAATCAGCCTCTGCCCATCCAAATGCCTGCATAATCTATCCCACAGAATACTCTCTCGTAACTTTCCAACTACGCTGTTGAAATCACCGGTACGCACCTGAAGATCAGTACTTCTTCAACGGGAACATTGACTGCTCTCAAGACACTTCTATTGACTCCCCCTAGCTCCTTCGTCCTACTGTCTTTCTCCTTGGTAAATACAGAGGTGAAATACTCATGGAGGACCTTGCCCATCTCCTGTGGCTCCACACAGAGATGACCGTTTTGATCCCTGAGAGATCCCACTCTCTCCCGAGTTACCCTTTCCCCCCCATGTATTTATAAAATCTTTTGGGATTGTCCTTAATGCCACCCGCCAGCGCTATCTCCTGGCCCCTTTTTGCCCTTCTGATCTCCTTTTTCAGTTTACTCCTTAGTTTTTGAAATTCCTCCAGGGATGCACTTGATCCCAACTGCCTATACCTGTCTCATGCATCCTTTTTGTTTTTGACCAATGACCAATGGCTTAAGGACAGAAGGCGAAAGTTTAAAGGAGATGTGCAAAGCAAGTTTTTTCACACAGAGAGTGGTGGGACCAAAAGAGGGGAGAGAGAGAGTGGGAACAAGAGTGGCACAAAGAGAGCAGGACCGAGGGAGGGGAGAAACAGCTGGCAAAGAGGGGTGGGAGCGGGACAGAGACAAGGGAAAGAGCGCAGACAAAGGGATGGATAGTGAGTGGGATGGCGAGAGAGTGTAGGGCAGAGATGGGGGGGGGGGGGGGGGTCTAAGAACTGGGGCGGTGCGCAGAGATTAGATTGCAGAGCTATGCCTGGGGTTGCGGGTGATGTTTGTGGAGGGGACGGGTCATTGGGACTGTGCAAGGAAAGATGATGCTGGTGCTTTGCTTAGAGTGGGAATTCCGAAATGTGGATGTGGTGATTTCGGGTCAGTAGACAGGGAGCTGGTGATGGGGTGGAGGGGAGGAATCATTAAGAAGTCACCGGGTGAGGAGGTGAGACGGACTACAGCATCAACTCACCTCCTCGTCGCTTTGGGGCCGGACAATCGGAGGCAGGACATCCGCTTGGCGGGGCCGGGCTCCGTGTGGCTCACATTAGATCCGCCTCACAACATCCCTACCAATCAGATCCGAAAAGAGGGGAAACACTCGTCGATCAGAGGCACCAGAGGGATGGAAAGGAGCGCAATCCCAGGGAGAGAGAAAAAAAAGAGACGAGAGTTCTGGGTATGGTTTGTCGTCAGATAAATTAAGGAGCGAGAAAAAGAAAAAGGCAGAAAGTGGAGACGGTGAAAGGGACAAAAAAACATGTTAGAAAGAGAAACAGCGCTTGGCAAGGTGTGGACGAAGGAGAGAAAGAAAATGGACAGCGGGGAAGAAAGTGACGATAAGAGGAATGCTTTTTATCACAGCAGCCGAGAACTACTGTGTGAAAGGGTGTGGGTGAAAAAGTGAGGACTAAAGGGGCAGAGTTGAGTTTAGTTTGTTAGTTTCGTTTATTATTGCCACATGCACCGAGGTACATTGGAAAGCTTTTTTGTTGCGAGCGTTCAGGTCAGCGGAAAGACTATACATGATTACAATCAAACCATCCACAGTGTATAGAGACAGGATAAAGGGAATAAGGTAGTATAAGATAAAGTCCAATTAAAGTTAGTCCGAGCGAGGGTCAATGATGTAGATGGAAAGTCAGGGCCGATAAGATGGTTCAGATGGTGATAGGATGGCTCAGTTGCCTGATAACAGCTGGGAAGAAACTATCCCTGAATTTGGAGGTATGTGTTCTCTTGCCTGATGGGAGAGGGGAGAAGTGGGAGTGTCTGGGGTGAGACTCATTCTTGATTATGCTGATGACCTTACCGAGGCAGCGTGAAGTGTTGATGGAGTCAATGGAAGGGAGGTTGGTTTGCATCTGCGATTGTCTACAATTTCTTGCAGTCTTGGATGGAGCTGTTCCGAAATCATACTATGATAGATCCTGATAATGTTTTCTATGGTGCATCTGTGGAAGTTGATGAGAGTTGTTGGAGACATGCTGAACTTCTTCAGCCTTCAAAGAAAACAGAGACGTTGGCGTGCTTTCTGGGCCATTGTTTTGATATAGAAACATAGAAACATAGAAAATAGGTGCAGGAGTAGGCCATTCGGCCCTTCGAGCCTGCACCGCCATTCAATATGATCATGGCTGATCATCCAGCTCAGTAGCCTGTACCTGCCTTCTCTCCATACCCCCTGATCCCTTTAGCAAAAAGGGCCACATCTAACTCCCTCTTAAATATAGCCAATGAACTGGCCTCAACTACCTTCTGTGGCAGAGAATTCCACAGACTCACCACTCTCTGTGTGAAGAAATGTTTTCTCATCTCGGTCCTAAAAGACTTCCCCCTTATCCTTAAGCTGTGACCCCTGGTTCTGGACTCCCCCAACATCGGGAACAATCTTCCCGCATCTAGCCTCTCCAACCCCTTAAGAATTTTATATGTTTCTATAAGATCCCCCCTCAGTCTTCTAAATTCCAGCGGGTACAAGCCCAGTCTATCCAGTCTTTCCTCATATGAAAGTTCCGCCATCCCAGGGATCGATATGGCTCTTACAGGACAAGTTGCTGGTGATATTTACTCCTTGGAACTTTCCTTCAGTGTATACTGGGGTAGATGTACTGCTCCACTTCCTGAAGTTGATCACAATTTTCTTTGTCTAGCTGACATTAAGGGGAAAGTAGATGTGGAAGAAAGACAAAGTTGAGATTAAGAGCTGAGATTTTTTTCAAATTTCAAGTTATTTTTATCCACAATAAAAAATATTTAGAATACAAAAACCATGCAAAATCTCTTAGTACATTATTACAGACTTTACCTGTAAAGGTATCTGATAATGTCATACTCAGTAGTGTTAGCACCTGCATTTGTACAATATACTTATAGGGGCCACAGCGGTGCTAGCCCTTCGCTTGTATGTGGGGTGTCCTCACCTGTCTCTTCCCCTCAATGTTCAGCAACAGAAGGCCCTCGACTGGTCCTTCCCTATATAGCATTTGCATTGGCTGCACCAAGCTTTAATGCATCCCATAGCACCTACTTCTGCAGTTTGGAATTGGCCAGTCGGCAACATTCTCTCATTGATGTCTCGTTGAACTGGGAGACCAACCAGTTTTGGGCAGATCAAAGAGTGGCATAAGTGTGGAGAGTGAACAAGGCAGATGGAGAGAAAGTGTGGCAACAGCTAGAGGCAGGTGAAGGCGAATGAAGAAATTGCACAAAAAAGGAAACAAGAAATTCCACAAATAACTGAAAAATGCTAGCATTTCTTAATAAAGGAAATGGAAGATGTATAAAACATAATGGTATAAAACATAACACTATTGGGCAATTTACTGAGATACACAGGGCACAGTGAGAGAGTTGCTACCTCACAGTGCCAGAGACTTGGGACCAATCCTGACTATGGGTGCGATTTGTGTGTAGTTCTCCCTGTGACTGCATGTGTTTTCCCTGGTTTCCTCCCACATTGCAAAGATGTGCAGGTGTGTAGATTAATTGGCTTCTCTAATTTTCCCCCAGTGTGTAAGATGCAAAATTGGGATAGCAGAGAACTAATATTCAGGTGATGGATGGTCGGCGTGGGCCCGGTTTGCGAAAGGGCCTGTTTCCATGCTATATCTCTGCACTAAACTATTTTACAATTAACCATATTAGGGTTAATTGTAAAATAACCTTCCTCACCTATGTGCTTGTCCAAAAGTCTGTTAAGCTCTGTAATTGTTCCTGTTAGCTATCCTCTTCCTGGAGCCTATGTGATCTTCCAGAGCAGCAAACAATGCAGAACCTAACAAAGGTTTTGCTGAAATCCTATGTCTGCGACCCTGCCCTCATCAGTCTTCTTGGTTCTTTCTTCAAGAAACTTAATCAAATTTGGGACAACTTTTTTGCAGCTCTGCTTAAATCGAGGCACATCAGCAGCCATGCTCCAGTCTTCTGGCACCTCACCTATGTATGTCTGACGATGACTCACATATCTCAGGCAGGGCTCAGGCAAATTCTTCTCTAGCTTTCCACAGTATTCTTGGATAGATTTGATCATGCCTGGGAAATTTACGTACTGTCACAGGTCTTACATACCTTCATTACCCCAGCACCTCCTCATCTATAATAGGGACTGTCTTCAAGTCATTGTCATTAACTTTCCCAAGCTCAGTCTTCATGTCTTTCTCCACGATATAAACAGAGGATAAATATTCATTGAGGAATGTGCCTTCTCCACACATGGAATATTACTTTTGTTTCTGACGAGTCCAATTTTCTCTGGTTATCCCTTTTCCCTATAATAATAATACATTTTATTTGTCATGTGTAGGTTGGCTCAGGATCAATTAAATGTATTTGACAAGACAACAGGTCACCTCAGCAGTAATATTCCAAGGATAAATAAGAGTTTTAAAATGACATTAGTAAGGTAAAAAGACAATATATTCTTATAAAAGCTCTTTGGGTTCTCCTTAATCGTATTCGCCAGTTATTTCTTGGCCACTTTATACCCTCCTGACTCCTTCTTTAGTAAACTCAATTCCCCATATTCCTCGAGGAATACACTTGATCCCAGCTGCCTAACCTTGACCGATGCCTCCTTATTTTACCTGACCTGAATTTCTCGTGATCCAGTGTTCCCTACTTCTGTCGACCTTGCCATTCACTCAGCCGGATTAAGCTAGTGCTTAACATAGTAACATATGTTGTAAAGGGGCCTTAAACATGGGACAAGGTGACGTCACTGCCCGTACCCCACGTGACCTCATCCAACCAGCGGCCACGTGCTCCCGCTCCACTAATGACGGCCGGGAGGCAGATTGCAACCTCTGTTCAGCGAACATACTCTGCTCCTGTTCCTGAACACACTCGGCCCCGCTCCCCGAACTCTGTTAACGAGCTCCGTTCGCCTTTGCGTTGCCAAATTCCTCACTCACTAATATGGGACAAGTGACCGCTGTGAGCCCCACATGATCTCACCCAGCCAGCGGCCACACGCTCCCGCTCCACCAATGGCTGCCGCCCGGGCCAGGAGGTGGGTTGCTGTGCAACCTCTGTTTGGCGGCGCCTGGGCCTAGTGTCTGGAGGTAGACACAAAATGCTGGAGTAACTCAGCGGGTTAGTTAGCATCTCGGGAGAGAAGGAATGGGTGACATTTCGAGTCGAGACCCTTCCGAAGCGAGAAGGGCTCAACCCGAAATTTCACCCATTCCTGCTCTCCAGAGTTGCTGCCTGACCTGCTGAGTTACTCCAGCATTTTGTGTCTTCCTTCGATTTAAACCAGCATCTGCAGTTTTTTCCCCCTACCCTTCCGAAGGGTCTCGACCCGAAACGTCACCTGTCTTCTGCTGGACCTCCATGAGGCGTTTGTATTTTGGGGGCGGGTTTGCCGGTTCCGTACCAACGGGAGAACCAGACCTGGGTGCTCGGGGAAGCACCCAGAGCCAGGGCCTGGGAGTGACTGGGTAACCGTGAGCTTGAGGTGGGCCAGGGGGAAAGGCGGCAGCAGCAGCACTGATGGTGAGGCCGGGCTCCCCCATCCCCCTTCCTCTCCCTGGCTGTCTCAGCGCCTTCTCCACACCGCCCAGAGTCCAGCGGCATTGGCGCAGCCACATGCTCTGGCCCCCCCGAGGGCCGTCAGTGGGAGAGCCGCCGCCATCTACCCACCATACTGAACATCCCCGCACTGAACATCCCCGCACCGGGACGGGACACGACTCTTCCTTTTTCCCCCCACCCTCACTCCACCAATGGCAGCCAGGGGTCAACCCACGAGGCTTCGCAGCTGTGGCCCCATCGTCGCGAGGCTTCACCGCTGCGGCCTCCGAGGCCTCACCGCTGTCGACGCCCCACTTCACGCCTCTGTGATGTCGACCCTGGCCCCAGCCGCGGGCTCCGTCAGCTGCTTCACCCGACCCAAGCTTCTACCCGCGAGGCCCCGGGCGGGCCCCAACCTTGGCTTCTACGCGGCGATCCGAGGGGCATCGAGACCGCGGCGTCATGATAAATCCCTCCAGACACGTTCCCAGTCCACAGCCGCGGCCCGTCGGGAAGTTATTTGTGAGAAGAAACTGCAGATGCTGATTAACACGGAAGATAGACACAGAATGCTGGAGTAACTCAGCAGGATCTCTGGAGCGAAGGAATGGGTGATGTTTCGGATCGAGACCTTTCTTCAGACCAGAGATGCCGGAGCGGTGCTCTGGTGAGCTCAGGCATCACTGCACTCCTGGTGGGGGGGGGGGGGGGGGAGGGGGTGAGGTTGAGGGTCTGTGTCTCGGGGTTTGCATTTGGGTGATGACGCACCAGCTGCCCATTGGTCCGTGCAGCCCTGCCAACACATTCAAAGCTCGACGGTTGGGAAGCAGAACATGCAACACAGCGCTCCTCAGTGGGATGCCGATTTCGAGCATTTGGCATGGGGCCCTCAAAAGTGCAGGGCCCGTAGCAAACGCCACTTTTGCTACTATGTTAATCTGGCTCTGCCTTCACTCTAACAGAACCATGCACACATTGAACACTCACTTTCACACTTTATATAGCACCTACTTTCCGGATGTCTCTTTATCCGTAAACAACCTATTCCATTCAACTGTTCCTCTCTAATATCATCAAAGTTAGCCTTGCCCCAATTTGTAACTTTACTTCATGCACCAACCTGATCCTGTAACTAATTTAAAGGTAATGGAACTGTGGTCGCTGTCCCAATGTTCTTGGCCACTTAGTTAAACCCCCAGGGGCTGATGAGATGGACCCCAGAAGGCAGTGGAGGCCAATTCTCTGAATGCATTCAAGAGAGAGCTAGATAGAGCTCTTAAAGATAGCGGCGTCAGGGGGTATGGGGAGAAGGCAGGAATGGGGTACTGATTGAGAATGATCAGCCATGATCACATTGAATGGTGGTGCTGGCTCGAAGGGCTGAATGGCCTCCTCCTGCACCTATTGTCTATTGTCTACCCCAGAATGTGATATGAGGCAAGAGATTGCTGGGCCTTGATTGAGATTGCTTTGCATCTTCATCTGCCATTGGTGCGATACCAAATGATTGGAGGTTAAAAAATATTGTTTCTTTATTCAAGAAGGGAAGCAGGAAAACGAGTCAAGAGTGTTTAATTGTTATATGTAACAGGACAGGAGTGGAATTCCTTGCTGCACCTCAAATAAATATGATAAATATGATCATTTATTTTTGGTAAATCAGACCATGATAGTGCACGAAGGGGAAATCATGCTTGACTAACCTTCTGGAATTCTTTGAGGATGTAAGTAGGAAAATTGACAGGGGAGAGCCGGTGGATGTGTTGTACCTTGACTTTCAGAAAGCCTTCGACAAGGTTCCACATAGGAGATTAGTGGGCAAAATTAGAGCACATGGTATTGGGGGTAGGGTACTGACATGGATAGAAAATTGGTTGACAGACAGAAAGCAAAGAGTGGGGATAAATGGGTCCCTTTCAGAATGGCAGGCAGTAACTAGTGGGGTACCGCAAGGCTCGGTGCTGCGACCGCAGCTATTTACAATATACGTTAATGACTTGGATGAAGGGATTAAAAGTACCATTAGCAAATTTGCAGATGATACAAAGCTGGGTGGTAGTGTGAACTGTGAGGAAGATGCTAAGAGGTTGCAGGGTGACTTGGACAGGTTGTGTGCGTGGGCGGATGCATGGCAGATGCAGTTTAATGTGGATAAGTGTGAGGTTATCCACTTTGGTGGTAAGAATAGGAAGGCAGAGTATTATCTGAATGGTGTCAAGTTCGGAAAAGGGGACGTAAAACGAGATCTGGGTGTTCTCGTGCATCAGTCACTGAAAGGAAGCATGCAGGTACAGTAGGCAGTGAAGAAAACCAATGGAATGATGGCCTTCATAACAAGGGGAGTTGAGTATAGGAGCAAAGAGGTCCTTCTGCAGTTGTACAGGGCCCTAGTGAGACCGCACCTGGAGTACAGTGTGCAGTTTTGGTCTGCAAATTTGAGGAAGGATATTCTTGCTAATGAGGGTGTGCAGCGTAGGTTTACTAGGTTAATTCCCGGAATGGCGGGACTGTCATATGTTGAAAGGCTGGAGCGACTAGGTTGTACACACTGGAATTTAGAAGGATGAGAGGGGATCTTATCGAAACGTATAAGATTATTAAGGGGTTGGACATGTTAGATGCAGGAAACATGTTCCTAATGTTGGGGGAGTCCAGAACAAGGGGCCACAGTTTAAGAATAAGGGGTAGGCCATTTAGAACTGAGACGAGGAAAAACTTTTTCAGTCAGAGAGTTGTGAATCTGTGGAATTCTCTGCCTCAGAAGGCAGTGGAGGCCAATTCTCTGAACGCATTCAAGAGAGAGCTAGATCGAACTCTTAAGGATAGCGGAGTCAGGGGGTATGGGGAGAAGGCAGGAACGGGGTACTGATTGAGAATGATCAGCCATGATCACATTGAATGGCGGTGCTGGCTCAAAGGGCCGAATGGCCTCCTCCTGCACCTATTGTCTATTGTCTAAGCCAAAGTGTTCTTAGTAGTGCAAATACCATAGGAGTTCGGTATTGATTGTGGGTAATGCTGCATAGGGTGTTTGACGGGAAGAAGCTATTTTTGAAACTTTTAAGTAATGTTCTCAGTCTCCTGCAACCTTCTTCAAAATGGTAGCAGTGAGATGAGACGTCAGGGAGATGCAAGCCTTTGAAGATATAAGCGGCCTTCTTCAGAGAGCACTTTGTGCAGACCTCTTTAATGTTGGGGAGATGATTACCTGCGATGGACCAGGCAATGTCCATTGCTTTCTGCAGCCTTCTGTGCTCTTGGCATTTGAATTACCAAACCAGATGGTTCTCTATTATTTACTAGAAAAGGTGGACTTATTGGGCCCAAAGCTCTCTTGCATTGGTCCAGCACCCTCCCCTCCACCACTCTCCCTCCCCACTCACCCACTCCATCCCCCCTTAACCTCCCCTCCTCCCCTCAGTCACTCCCTCCCTCTCAACTCCCCCAAAACACTCCTGCATTGGTCTCGCACCCTCCACTCCCCACTGCCCCCTTCCCCTCTCCCACACTCCATTCCCCCCATAACCCCCCCTTATCCCTTCCCCCTCTTCACCCACTCCATCCCCCCTTATACCCCTCCTTCCCCCCTCCCCTTCACCCACTCCATCCCCCCTTAACTCCCCTTAAAACTCCCCCGGGGGTGGGAGAGGGAGCAACTCACCCCTCCCCGATTGGCCGCGCCTGTCAATCGGGTGGGTCCCGCCCCCCGCCGAGCACCCACTGCGATGCCGTGGACTTTCTCCCATTGTGATGACGCCGTTGGTTAAAGTGGGCACTGGAGGATATGCGGGAGAAGGAGGAGAAGAAGCTGCCCGCTGGGGATTGTCCGGTCCGTTGTTTACGTGATTGTCCGGGGCCATCGCGAAGAAGCTGCCCGCTGGGGCCGAGCGGGAGCAAGGACTAGATGACGCCGTCGGTTGAAGTGAGCAGTGGAGGAGACAGAGGGAAACTTGGGCAGGTCCTGCCTCCCTCCGAGCTCCCACTGGTCGGATCTCGTCCCTCCCTCGACACTCATTGGCCGGGCGGCTGTTGGGTTCTCATTGTGACATCGAACGCAGCTGACGGACAGGACAAATGGAAAAGTGATTTTTTAAACTTTAAAAAGTCAATAACATTAACAATATAACACTAATTTGAACCAAACCTCCTCCAGCCCACCCCATGACAATGGTGGGTAAGGTGGGCCTAAAGTTGTTGCGCTATTGTGTTTTGGCTGTATTTCAGAAACGGATTAACAATCAAACAAGATGAGTTTTAGTAATTTACTAGACCAAGACCCGTTTGGCCCAAACCTCTCCAGCATTGGTGCAGCACCCTCTCCTCGCCCCCCTCCTCACCTCCACTCCCCCCTCCTCTCTCTCCCCCCTCCCCATTCCCCCCTTCTTCGCCCCCTCCACTCCGTCCCCGTCAACGCCCCTTATCCTCCCTCCTCCCCACTCCCTCCCCCTCCCTAGGAGATGGATTTAAACTTTAAAATGTGAATTACTTTAAAAATTTAACATCGATTTCAATGAAACGTCTTCCATTAGCACCAAAGGAATGACGGTGAGTAAGGTGGGCCTAACATTTTCACGCTATCGTGCACCGATTTGGGTGTAGTTCAGGAACAAACAAACAAACAAACAAACGAGAGGTTTAGTATATAGATACGAGACCAAGTGGACCCGTTGGGCCCAAACCTCTCCTGCATTGATGCGGGATCTCGTCCCCACTTCCCCCCTCCCCCTCCCTTTCCCTCCCCCTCCACTCCATCCCCCTCAACCCCCCTTATCCTCCATCGTCCCCACCCTCTCTCCCTCCCTCCTCCCTTGGTGCTAGATTTAAATTTAAAAATGTGAATAACTTAAAAAATATAACACCGATTTCAATGAAACTTTTTCCATTAGCACCAAAGGGACGACGGTGAGTAAGATGGGCCTAAAATTGTCGCGCTATCGTGTACGGTTTTGGCTAAAGTTAAGGAACAAACAAGGGTTTTAGTATATAGATGTAGATAATAGGTTTTACCTGCAAGTCTTTGTCCTGTCCCGCCTCTTTCAGCTTCTTCCACCCCGCCTTCAATCAGTCTGAAGGGTCCCGATGTGAAAGGGCACCTACCCATGTTATCCAGAGATGGTGCATGACTCGCTGAGTTACACCAGCACTTTGTATATTTTCCTTTAGACCAGCATCTGCAGTTCCTTATTTCTACATTTGTCAGATCATAAGATATTTTACTTCCAGTTTAGCAATGTTGCTGCACATCCACCTTTCCCAATTACTAAAATGGTGCTTGACCAAGGATTTTAACTTCCCATTTATAAATAATCTGTAGCTGTCCCTGATGCTTATTTCACTCTCTTCTGATCTAAACCTATTCTTCAACTTGCCTGGTTTCTTTTTGACCAATGGTCACTGAATTTGTGCGGAAAACTTTAATTTGGCTAAGTTCTCAATTTTCCTTCCAGTATCTTGGACAACAAATGCAAATGTTGCCAAGGTAGAACAGCAGAGAAGGCTCAAATGGCCATATGGCCCACTCCTGTTTCCAAGTGTGTTCTTTATCTATTCATGATCCATGCTCCTCTTGCTTTATGGTAGCTGGGCCTGCATTGTGCCAGTGCTTCTCATTGCCTTTCTCGTGCTCATCAACACCAAATACGTCATGGTTTTGACTTGACTAGATCCCCCTTTCACGAGTTCACAAGTTATTGGAGTAGAATTAGGCCATTCGGCCCATAGAGTCTACTCCACCATTCAATCATGGCTGATCTCTGCCTCGTAATCCTATTTTCCCACCTTCTCCCCATAACCCTTGACAGCCGTTCTAATCAAGAATTTGTCTCCTTTGAATAAGTTGGAATCCTTGCACCCTGCTGATAGTCAGATCACATGTTCCTCTAACTGCATCACTCTACTTATATTTATCCATCTGTTTCGTTCAATGAAACACAATGTGGTAAACCTCCACCACTCAGCTTGGTAACATGTTCTTACCAATAGTGCGAAGAGCCCCTTCGGCCCACAATGTCTGTGCCAAACACAATGCCAAGATAAACTAATCTCATCTGCTTGCCCATGATCCACATCCCTCCATCCTGGTCAGGATTAGAACTATTAATCTTTTGTCCCCTCCCCAAAAACAACTCCCTCCCAGTAATTTTTTTTGTTATCGATCTCTACACATCTCTTTGGCTTTTATCTTCTCCCATTCTCAGAGCACCACTCAGTGTCTCAATTCTCCCTGCCAATTTCATATCATATCCTCCAACACATCAGGTGAGCCAAGTAAAACAAATCATAGAGGTTTCAATGCCAAAGTTAAATCAACTTGGTTTATTGAATAGACAAAGTACAAGCAATCTATATGCCTATATGTTTACAAACAGGATATCCATTGGAGCATGTGAACTTCCATTTCAAGCGAGCCGTCAGCATTGAGTACAAAACTACTGAAAACAGTTCATATTTACAAATAGTTTCTATGCAATATTCAGTGGCTTGGTCTGAAAATTCAATTCCAAGATATTGTCAGGTGATCCATTTATATGCTACTGCACCAGCTGACATATGCTACATCATGTCTGGAAAGTAATAGATTTCATGTCTTACCGGTAGACAATAAAAAACTTGCACAATAATAAACATTCACACTTTTTCCAAGATATTTGTAACAGAAACCAGACATACTGCTTCCATACTTGTTAACATTGCTCCTTTGATCCTTCTTCAATTGCATTGAATTGATGCCTCTTGCTCAAACCTTCACTAATCTACATTGTGTTATCCTGTGCCACAAATACATTCAGAACACGGATGTTAGTACTGATATCTGTACTGGCCAGCTTGCACATGGAACGTTCAAAGCCTTCTGCTAAGTAATGGCACATGTTAGTCTCTGCACTGTCTCCTTTACAGTAGTGCCTATCCCACTCTACCCTTTACCCCCAACAAGTTGCTTATATCATACACTGCATGACAGCCTCAGTCCCTCCTTTTGTTTGTTGCTGTTTTCTCAGCTTTACCGGAGAGATCGAGGACTGGACGGTGCTCAAAAGAAAACTGATTTATCCGTTCTATACCCAGTACATGAATTCTTCAATCCAGTTAGAGGAGTTTATGGCATCAACCAAAACCATTCCCAATGGCCAGAATATTTAGTCCAACAGTAGAATCTAGCTCCTGGAAAGTTATGGGTGGGGAGGACTTCTTACAGTGACTATCACAAGTTTTCACCTCTTGTTTCATCTGGGTGGTTTGGCCTGTCAGTAACCTCATGTTAAAGAACCCAGATCCCTTCTAAAGTCCTGTTAATCCTGCAAATCCATATGCTGCTTGTTATTTAAAACAATCTAATTAGATCATCTGTTCCTTCCTACCTGACAAACAGCACATTGGAAACACCACACCCTCAAGCTATTTTCCTTATTTCCTCGTAGAGCAGCCATCTGACACTAAGGCAAGAGCTCAGTGCTGCCAAAGTTTAAACTGGTCATAGGACTTATGGTGTGGTCTGACCAGACAGAGCACTTGTCTCATTTGGGCTCTGGAGATCAACATCCAACAGGCATCTAGTGTGCTTTTGTTGGGATACATTGAGTTTAATTTTCGGTCTTTCTTTAATAATATAACATAATTTTCTCCATAATATGTACATTACTGGGTTACTTGTCTTCACCAAATTCCATATTCTACCTACCCATACATTCATCCATGTTCTATCACCTACTCTTACGGCCATTTCTCAGCTGGCTTATTGGATTTTACTGAACCGTGCAGGTCATCAATATCTGGAATTAAACCATGTTGCACTGTCATTTTGAATCAAATAATTGATTGAAATTAGCGACAGCAATGGTCCCAATTTGCAGCTCAGAAGAACCCACTCAGAATTTCTCACAATGTGACAACTCTTCCAATAAGCACCAATGTCAGTCAGGTTTCATCCACCCTTGGAAATCCATGGTTTTGTTCTTGACATGATGCCTTGCATGTGTTACTTTGACAACAACCTGCAAGTCGAGATATATTGCATTGTACAGTTATCAGAATCACTTTCTTGAAGAGATTAGCATCAGGAACTTCCAACAATTTGTATTTCCACTGTGCCAGGAATCAGGAAAAACATCATCCCACAGAGGGGCATACATGAACAAAGGTAGGATTAACCTTTTCTGAAATCACATTGATTGGTGATATTCTCATGGTGGTGACTGAAAAAGTTTCCTCCTTAATTCTACATTTATTATTGACTTCCACTGGCTACCCAAACTAAAACATTTCATTTTATTAGTGCCAACACTTCCCTAGTCTTTACACTTCCGGTTACATTTTCCTACATTTACTCAATTCCTGATTCTGCTCCACCTTCCTTTGCTCCAAGACTGGGGCCCTACCTTTTTGCCATAGGGGTCCTACATATCTTAAACAAAACTCTCCTCAATAAAAGTTTATTTTGAGGCCTTCGAATCACTCTCTCTTAATTATTCAGTGCTTGTTAAATATGAGGACCTTGGAATCTTATTAAACATCACAGGCACTGCAGAAATACAACTTGTTGGATCTGAACAAAAGAATTGCATTTATCTGGTGACTTTCAGCACATCTGGGTTCTTTAGACAATCTTGACCATGCGGATAATGAACAAAGTTATACCTGGAACTGAAGTAAGACCATTGGTTCTGTGTTTGGCTGTGCCTGATTGGTGGCCGTGCACTGATGTGTTAGCAAATCAGCCCACTGCGTGAAGTCCTTACCACACGTGGAGCAGATAAAAGGCCTCTCCCCACTGTGAAGTCGCTGGTGTCTTAGAAGATGGGAGGACTGAGTAAATTCTTTCCCACATATGGAACAGCTGAATGGTCTCTCCCCAGTGTGAACGCGCTGGTGAGTAAGTAAGTGCGACAACTGTCTGAACCTCTTCCCGCAGAGGGTACAACCACACGGTCTTTCATCAGTGTGAATCCGTTGGTGTTTCATAAGTTCTTCGGAGCCCTTGAATGTCTTTCCGCACTCGGAGCATTTAAATGGCCGGTCGTCAGTGTGAACTCGCCTGTGCGTTACCAGATGAGATGACCGAGTAAATCCCTTCCCGCACAAAGAGCAGGTGAAGGGCCTCTCTCCGGTGTGAATGCGCTGGTGGGTTAGAAGGTGTGAGGATCGAGTGAATCCCTTACCACACATGGAGCAGGTGAATGGCCGCTCCCCGGTGTGAATGCGCTGGTGGGTAAGTAAACTGGACGCTTGAGTAAATTCCTTTCCACACAGGGAGCAATTGAACGGCCTCTCTCCCGTGTGAGTGCGCTGGTGTATCTGCAGGTTGGAAGAACCAGTGAATCCTTTTCCACATACCGAGCATGTGAAAGGTCTTTCACCAGAGTGAATGCGTTGGTGAGTCAGGAGGTTGGATGTCTGAGTGAATCTCTTTCCACATACTGAGCAACTGAAGGGCCTCTCCCCTGTGTGACTGCGCCAGTGGGTCTCCAGCTTTGATGGATAACTGAACCCTTTCCCACAGACACCACATTTATAGGGTTGCTCTCCTGTATCATTGCACTTGTGCATCATTAAGCTGTCTGACCCACTGAACGTCCGGTCACATATAGAGCAGGTGTATGGTTTCTCATGGCTGTGAATGTTGCAGTGATTTCTCAGGCTATGCAACTGATTAAAACTCTTTCCACAGTCAGAGCACTGGAACACTCGACCTCTTGTGTGTGTGTCTCGGTGCTTTTCCATCCATACTAATGTTTTAAATCGTTTTCCACATACAGAACAAACAAACATTTCTCCTTCCATGTTCAATGGACGATGATATCCTGGCGCTGAAGAATGAAGTGACTCTGACGGATCTTGTTTAGATGATTTGTTGGCGTTCTCTCTCTGGACATCCTTTTCTTTGACTGCCCTGTGAAATAAAATTCCAAATCATCACAGTAAGTACAAAATGAAAATTTAAAACATTCTTTCTATTTTTGTTATCCAGGGTCTATTCCACACCACCTAAATCTACACGGAAATTATTATTCATTGCCTAGCAGCCAATTATTTACATCCAGCCCCAGGGCCTGTTGGGATCTATCAAAAGAGGCAAAAGAAGAGATTGCTGGGGTATTAATGGAGATCGTTGTATTGTCTTTACCCACTGGACTGATAAATCAGGAAATTGTAGGCCAGTGAGCCTTACGTCAGGGTAAGGGAAATTATTTAAGAAAATATAGAAGCAGGAAACTGCAGATGCTGACTTACCAAAAAGACACAAAGTGCTGGAGTAACTCAGCAGGTCAGCGAAGAGAATCTGAAGGGTCCCATCATGAAACGTCACCTATCCATGTTCTCCAGAGATGCTGCCTGACCCGTTGAGTTACACCTTCATTCTGTATCTTTTTTAAATTCAAGAAAATGCTGACTATCCTAATTTATATATGCTTTTTCTACATGCATTCAGAAAAGCAGAGTCTTATTGGGATAGCCAGCATGGCTTTGAGCAGGATGATCATGTCTCTCAAAATCGATTAAGGATAAAAGATCTTACACACTTCTTTTGAGGTGGTGATGAAAATGATTGATGAGTAGAGGGCAGTGTACATTGTACTTCTGATATGATTAAAGCTTTTGACAAGATTCCTCATGGTCGACATCCAGCAGATTAAGGCACACAGTAACAGACATATTAATAACAATGAATACTTAAATATTTAAAAGTACCTTGAGATTCCTACTTATCAGAGTTGCAATTTCAACACCAGGGCTGCACCTCAGATGTCTGAAGAAAGTACAGGTGGATATTTCCAAAGCAATCCTATAAAACTGTTAGCAAAGACCTGAAGTTTACATTCCAGTTTAAAAAAAGGAGAATAAGAGAAAAAAAAAGTAGATATTGGACCGTCTGCCTAACATGAGAGGTGCAGAAATATTTAAGATATATAAACATAGCACAAAAAGTAAGGAAATTTGTGTTTGGTAGATTATTTCTTTGTTGTAACAATGCTTCTTGGCAATAAATCTTATACCGTTGGAAAGCCTGTTTATTTCCCTTTTAAATTGTGCCACATTTGTAAGGAACATGCATTTGTGGGATGAGCAGCAGAGCTGAGTATGTGGGTTGCGCCCATGAAAAATCTGCCAAACAGCTTATTCTGTCATTGACTCTTGTTCGGTGGTGTTGTTTGGTGGATTGGATGATTCAAGTCTGAAGAAACAAGACATATTGGCAATTTAACAATTTATTCATTTAATAAACAGGAGCCTCAGTAGCGTGTGGAAGAACCATACACAACCACAACTGCCTGGCACCTCCTCCTCATGCTGGTCACCAGCCTGGTCACACACTGTTGTGGGATGGCATCCCATTCTTCAACCAGCATTTGTCGCAAGTCAGCCAACGTGGTTGTGTTGGTCACTCTAGGACGAACAGCACGCCCAAGCTGATCCCACAAGTGTTCAATGGGGTTGAGGTCAGGACTGCTGGCAAGCCATTCCATCCTCTCCACTCCCAAATTCTGGAGGTAGTCTCTGAGAAACCCTGCTCTGTGGGGGCGAGCATTGTCATCTTGGAGGATAGAGTTCGGTCTGTGGAGATATGGGATTGCCACTGGTTGCAGAATCTCATCTCGATATCTCTCTGCATTGAGATTGTCTCCAATGATGACAAGCCTCGTTTTTCCAGTGAGGGAGATGCCGCCCCACACCATCACACTGCCTCCACCAAAAGATGTTACTCTAACGGTGCAGCAATCAGCATAGCGTTCCCCGCGTCTTCTCCACACTTTGACCCTATAATCCAACTGCCTTAGGCAGAATCTGGACTCATCGCTGAACATAACGTTCCTCCACATGTTCAGGTTCCAGTGCACGTGTTGCCGACACCAGCGCAAACGGGCCTGACGGTGAAGGGCAGTCATGGCAGGCCTCCTGGCAGCCCTATGAGACCGGAGATCGGCTGCGTGCAGTCTGTTCCGAATTGTCTGGGCAGAGAGCCGTCGGCCATATCGTCCTGCAAACCTTGACTGCAAATCTGTAGAAGACAGCCTACGGTTCCTAAGTGCTGACAGGGTGAGGAAACGGTCTTCTTCGGGTGTCGTCTTCTTGGGACGCCCACTTCGCGGCCTGTCTCTGACATCCCCCGTTATATGGAACTTGGCCTTCACTTTGGAGATGGTACTAGGGCTCACTCCAAATAATGCCGCAACTTGGTTTTGCGGAACACCAGCTTGAAGTTGCCCTATCGCACGGGCCCTATCCAGATCAGTCAAACGTGGCATGCCGATTCTTGGAGCAGACACCTACTGACCACTGTAGCAGGGCCCATGCTCACAGATGCTGCCAATCAGGTGCCAATCAGGCACCTGATTGTCAGCACCTGGGGGTACCAGAAGCTCAAAACAAAAGTCAATAGCAACAGCAGAATAAGCTGTTTGGCATTGACAGAGAAGATTTGGCAAATTTTTCATGGGCGCAACCCATATACTCAGCTCTGCTGCTCATCCCACGATGGCATCCCACTGCCGAAAAAGTCTGTCATCAGCGGTCTTAACGACTACCGTCCGGTAGCACTCACACCGGTCATCACAAAGTGCTTCGAGAGACTGGTCCTGCAGCACATCAAAGCCAGCCTCCCACCCACCTTCGACCCACACCAGTTTGCCTACAGAGCAAATAGGTCTACAGGGGATGCCATCGACACTGCTCTTCACACTGCACTGACCCACCTTGAACACCAGGGGAGCTATGTGAGGATGCTCTTCCTCGACTTCAGCTCTGCCTTTAACACGGTCATCCCGAGCAGACTGGTCACCAAACTTTCCGACCTTGGATTTTCCCAAACCATCTGCCAATGGATCAAGGACTTCCTGACCAACCGCCCCCAGACAGTCAAAATAGGCCCTCACCTCTCCTCCACCATTACACTGAGCACCGGCTCACCACAGGGCTGTGTGTTGAGCCCCATCCTTTACTCCCTCTACACTCACGACTGCGCCCCCACCCATCCCACCAACACCATCATCAAGTTCGCGGATGACACGACTGTGGTTGGACTCATCTCAGAAGGAGATGAGACAGCCTATAGGGATGAAATCCAAAGGCTGGCAGCATGGTGTTCAGTGAACAATCTGGTCCTGAACTCCTCCAAAACAAAGGAACTTATAATTGACTTTAGAAAAACCAGTGGAGATTACGACCCACTCTACATCAATGGGGTCTGTGTGGAAAGGGTACCAGCTTTCAGGTTCCTGGGTACGCACATCGCAGAGGATCTCACCTGGTCTACCAACACCATCACCACAGTAAAGAAGGCACAGCAGAGACTCCACTTCCTGAGGATCCTCAGGAAAACCAACCTGCAGGAGAAGCTCATGTTGTCCTTCTATCGCTGCTCAATCGAGAGTGTGCTGGCATACTGTATAACCACATGGTATGCCAGCTGCTCAGAAAAGGACAGGAAGGCCCTTCAGAGGGTCATCACGACGGCCCAGAAAATCATCGGCTGCTCACTGCCCTCCCTGGAGCACCTGTTCAGCCTACGCTGCCTCAGTAGAGCAGGCAAAATAATAAAAGATCCATCCCACCCCGGCCACCGTCTGTTTGTTCATCTGCCCTCTGGTCGACGTTTCAGGTCGATCAAATCCCGAACAAACAGACTTAAGAACAGTTTTTACCCCAGGGCCATACGAGAACTGAACACTACCTTGCACTAGGCAACACCGTTAAAAAATCGGTCATATAATTGTATTTAATTGTATTTATGTATTTATTTGTTTTTGCATTTATTGCATATATGTTTGTACGCACCGTCAGGATTGGCTATTTTTTAATTTCGTTGTACTCGTTGCAATGACAATAAATGAATATTATTATTATTATTATTAAATGCATGTTCCTTACAAATGTGGCACCATTTAAAAGGGAAATAAACAGGCTTTCTAACGGTATAAGATTTATTGCCAAGAAGCATTGTTACAACAAAGAAATAATCTACCAAACACAAATTTCCTTACTTTTTGTGCTATGTTTATATATATAAAAAACAAAACAAAATTAATACTCGTACAACATAGAACAGTGCAGCTCAGCAACTGGCCCTTCAGCCCATGATGCCAAGACCAACTGCACATAAACCTTATCCCTCCATTCCCTGCATATACGTGTGCCTATCCAAAATTCTCTCATGCCACTGTCATATCTGCCCCAAGAGTCGCTCGTGGCTGAAGCTCCCAGGAGGCTGTGGCACTTGTTCGACTGAACTCAAAATCCAGCGGATTGTGGCTTCAGGGTGAGCCCACCAAGCAGGTCCTCTCAGCTTATGATAAAATTAACATGCGATCAACAGAATGAAGGTTTGATGGCGTAAACGAGGTCTATGACTCTAAATAGTTTCCACTGGCTAAAGGCCTAGAAAAAAAATTAAAGTAATTGTATTCATGAGAGAATTAGATACAGCTCTTAGGGCTAATGGATTCAAGGGATATGGGGAGAAAGCAGGAACAGGGTATTGATTCCGGATGAGGAACCATGATCATATTGAATGGGCCGAATAGCCTACTCTTGCACCTATTTTCTAAGTTTCTATGTAAATCTGCAGAAGGAGTGTAAACAAGAATAGATTTTTGTTTGGCAATGGAGTCTGTTGATTATTCAAAATATACTTTAAAGAATAAATCGTTTCAGAGTAAAGGGAAGCACAACTTGTTGATCAGCTGTTGCAGAGTACTGTATAAGGTTCATGCAGCAAACTGGTCTCATGCTCTGAACACATAAGAAATAGCAATGGTAAGCCATTTGCTGCGTCGGGTATGCTTAGCTATGAAATAAAATGCAGGTATCTTTAAGTTCAGTCCTACACCACTGCATTAATTCAATTATAGCTAGATTTCTTTGATATCTAGCTATTAAACACTACAACCTCAAATAAGCTCTGAACTACAATAGACTATTATTATTATTATTGCACTACTATTGTTTATTTTTTTGGGTATGTATGTGTACATATAAATATATACACACGCATATATATATATACATACAGTACATATATATACATACAGTATATATATATATGTGTATATATATGTGTGTGTGTACTTGTGAGTATATGGAATTTTACACTTATATGGAATTTTACACTGGAATTTAGAAGGATGAGAGGGGATATCGAAATATATAAGATTATTAAGGGGTTGGACACGTTAGAGGCAGGAAACATGTTCCCAATGTTGGGGGAGTCCAGAACCAGGGGCCACAGTTTAAGAATAAGGGATAGGCCATTTAGAACGGAGATGAGGAAAAACTTTTTCAGTCAGAGTTGTAGTGGAGGCCAATTCTCTGAATGCATTCAAGAGAGCTAGATAGAGCTCCTAAGGATAGCGGCGTCAGGGGGTATGGGGAGAAGGCAGGAACGGGGTACTGATTGAGAATGATCAGCCATGATCACATTGAATGGTGGTGCTGGCTCGAAGGGCCGAATGGCCTACTCCTTGTCTATTGGCTATCAAGCCAATTAATCTACAAACCTGTACGTCTTTGGAATGTGGGAGGAAACCTAAGATCTCGGAGAAAGCCCATGCAGGACACGGGGAGAACATACAAATTCCATACAGACAGCACCCGGGGTCAGGATCGAACCTGGGTCTCTGGCGCCGCAAGTGCTGTAAGGCAGCAACTCTACTGCTGCGCCATCGTGCCGCCGGATACACAAGTAATAACCACAAGGATGTTGCCATGCCAAGAACATTTCAGCTATGAGGTAAGATTTGACAGGCGAGAGCTGTTCTGTTTGGAACAGTATGGCTAAGGGAAGCCTTAAATGCAATTTCTTTGGCTAACACAGATGTAAAAAGTAACTGTTAGAAGAATTAGAGGGGAGATGAGGAAAATTGTTGTCAAGCAGCTGGTGGCCGGGTTCTGTAACTCACGGCATGAAAGGGTGGTAATTACAATGACTCCTACCTCTCACAATGTTTTTCTAAATGTGCGTAAATTTGTTTTACACTTTAAAATATAGGTATTTTTGTCTTTTTCATATTACCCATGTGTTTTTGAATTTTATCAATATCAAAAACATTTGCAAACATTCAATCAAATCCACGTAGTCAGAGGGAGAACATGCAAATTCCACATTCAGCAGCCGATATCAGGATCTAACCTGCAGCTTTGGTGATGTGAGGCAGCAGGTCTAACAGCTCTGCTTATTTCAAGCATTTATTTTCAGAGCATATTTATCCATCTGTGGACTCTAACCAGTCCTACAGAACCTGAAAACAAGACTTGCTGCATTCCACATTCTGTTTTGCAAATAGCCACTGGGAGAATCATAGCATTTGAAGTGCGGATTAAACTAAGAGCAGCTGCTTACTTGGGCTGCAGCTGTGAGGGTGGTCTTTCACCTTCCTTTGTCCTGTTCTGTCTCTCCTGATCTCCTTTGATGTCCGCAGACTCTGGCTCGCGCTCTGCTGATAGTGACTGTTCAGAACCCATCTTGTATGGATCCTCTTCACTCTCTGCAGGGGTTGCACCGACATGTTCCGGTGGCCTTTCAAGATCCATTGTCTTCTTCTGCCTTTCTTGGAGATCACAGGGCGAAACTCTGCCTCTATCAAAGACCAAAACGAAGAAAGAGGGAGCAATCACATGAGCTGCATTTTTTTTTAGTCCTTTCTGATACCCTGGAGGCGAGTGTTAATGGTTTATATTGTGAAAAGGAGCAGCAGTCCCTCCCCCTCCTCGTCACTCCTCCAGGCACTGGTTAACTGCTACTCACAAGCTCCTCTCCTATTTCACACTCGGGGAAATTAGGATAGGTTAAAATGTGCTGTCCTGCTTGGAATGTCTGATTTATATATGTAACCATTTCACATGGTAAAGCCAGCACTAACTAGTGTTACTTTCACTTCCTCTCAGACATCGTTGCAGGACAAGGCAGCGGAGAACCTTTGATTATTCAGACGTTGTAAACTCATGAAGTTTGACCAACAGGTCGTGGGACAGTTCGCACTTAGTCAAGGCCAAGGTCTTGTTCCTGGCCCTCAAGAGAAAGTTAGATTTAGCTCTTAGGGCTTAAGGAATCAAGGGATATGGGGAAAAAGCAGGAACAGGTTACAGTACTGATCTTAGATGGTCAACCATGATCATATTGAATGGCAGTGCTGGCTTGAAGGGCCGAATGGCCTACTCCTGCACCTATTTTTCCATGTTTATATGCTGCACCAGGCCCAACACACATTCCTATATGTGCCACTAAAATGCAATACAGACATATACAGAAAGTCAGCTTCTAAAGTCAGCGGCAGCACTGTGGCGCAGCGGTAGAATGGTTGACTTACAGCGCCGGAGACCCTGGTTCATTCCTGACTATGGGTGCTTGGCTGTATGGAGTTTGTATATTCTCCCTGTGACCACTTGGGGTTTCCCCAGGTGCAATGATTTCCTCCCACATTCCAAAGACCTACAGGTTCGTAGGGTTAATTGGCTTGGAAAATTGTAAATTGCCCCTAATGTGTGTAGGACCGTGATAGTGCACCGGGATCTCTGGTAGGCACGGAGTCGGTGGGCCGAAGGGCCTGTTTCCGCGCTGTATCTCTAAACTAAGCACTGGTCTTTTTATCCAGAGCAATTATTGATTATACATTGTAGATACTGCAATCTGGAGAACACAAGCTGCCTGAGATACTCCCAAAATGTTAATTTGCAAGTTAAATCAGCAACAAGGAATGCAAATTTCCATGTTAGCATTTATACCAAGAGGACTGGAGTACAAAAACAGAGATGTCATGCTGAGGCTCTACAAGGTGCTGGGCAGGCCCGATTTGGAGTACTGTGAGCAAATTTGAGCGCGATATCTGAGGAAGGATGTGCTGGCTCTGGAGAGGAGGTTTACAAGTATGATTCCAGGAATGAGTGGGACAGCATAAGATGAGCGTTTGACAGCACTGGGCCTCTACTCGCAGGAGTTTAGACGGTTGAGGGGGACCACATTGAAATTTACTTAATAATGAAAGGCATAGAGTGGATGTGGAAAGGATGCTTCCATTGGTGGGAGAGTCTAGAACCAGAGATTATAGCCAGAGAATTAAAGGGAGCTTTTTCAGAAAGGAGGCGAGGAGGAACTTCTTTAGTCAGAGTGCAGTTAATCTGTGGACCTCATTGACACAGAAGGCTGAGGATGCCAGATTAATGGATATTTTAACGGCAGAGATAGACAAATTTGTGATTCTAACGGGCGTCAAAGATTATGCGAAGAAGGCAGGTAAACGGCATTAGGAGGGAGAGATCAGCTATGATTGAATGGTAGAGGAGATTCGATAGGCTGAATAGCCTAATTCTACACCTCTAACTTGTGAACTCAGCAGTGTCCTGATGGAGGATCTCGACTCAAAATATTGACCATATGTTGGCCTCCACAGATGCAACTGGACCCATTGAGTACATCCAGTAGTTTTTCCATTTGTAGTGTACTATTATTTAATGCATTTGTAGTTCTTTTCGAAAAATGTTCCATTTAGAAAAAGAAAACTGCTTGAAAAATTAGCTGCTTCTCACTCAACATTTGTTGCCCAACCATCTGCGCAACTCCAGCATTTTTTATTTAGCTGAGCGTATAGTTTAGTTTAGAGATGCAGCGTGGAAACAGCCCTTTGGCACACCGAGTCCACCAGCGATCCCCATACACTAACACTATCCTACATCTTGTGGACAATTTTACTGGAGCCATTTAACCATCAGACCTGTACGCCTTTGGAATGTGGTAGGAAACCCACGCCGTCACGGTGAGAACGTACAAACTCTGTAAAAACAGCACCCATAGTCAGGATCAAACCTGGGTCGCTGGTGCTATGAGGCAGCAACTCTACCGATCTATAGCTAGATAGTTGCAGTAGGATGGGTTAATGGATTTGCCAGATCTACACAATGCCTTGGTTAGACTGCAGATGTTGCATTACTTCTTGGAGCAAACAGCACAGATTTCACTGATCAATATCTGCATGCTATGGATTGTATTATGAGGGATCATGGAACCCATAGTCTTCACAGGAAATTTAGATTAGTGGGTCAGTCACTTACATTTTGAAGGCATAAAGATGAATCAATGATAGCGACACTGCTATGTCAATTCTGCTAGTTGCTCTAGGATAGGGGGTACCACCTAAAAAATACATCCACTCCATTCAGAGATCAAAGTGAGAAAATCTTCGACACTAAGTGGGCAGTGGAAGTTTGGAAAACCTTTGCAGACAGGAATTGAAATTAGATCGTTTGACAACTTGCATGTAAGATTGATAACATCTGGCTAAGAGATTTGGGGAAGAATAGAATTGGGTCAAAGATCACCCACGTTTCAATCAATAATGTAACAGGCAAAAAGTTAATTGGCTGGAACCCAGCCTTCAACACCACCAGCTCATCCCTAAAATTCTGGTTCTTGACCCTGTGGGTGCTATCTGCTATTCGGCTTCTGGACTTTTTGACCGACAGACCTCAATCACTTAGAATTGGTCATAACATTTCCTCTACCCTGACTCTGAGCATTCAGTCACTTTCTCTACTCCCTGTACACCCATGATTGTGTGGCCAAATAAAATACCAACTTGATATTTAAGAAGCAAACACAAGGAACTGCTAGAATTTAGAGCAAAACACAAAAGTGCTGTTGTAACTCAGCAGGTCAGGCAGCATATGACGAGGGAATGGACAGACAATGTTTCAAAACTTTGGTAAACTATTCCCTCTACCAATGCTGCTTGACCCATTGAGTAACTCCAGCATTTTGTGTTGAACCTGATCTTTACGTTTGCCAATGATACCACTGTTGTCAGCCAGATCTATGACACGAAGTACAAGAGATCGAAAACCTTGTGTCAAGGTGCTAAAACAATAACCTAGCCCTTAAAGCCAACAAGACGAAAAAGATGGGGATACAAGGAACTGCAAATGCTGGTTTAGGAAAAAAAAAGACACAGTGCTGGAATAACTCAGTGGGCCAGGCAGCATCGCTGGAGAACAAGGATAGGTGATGTTTCGGGTTGGGACTGAAGAAGGGTGCAAACCCAAAATGTCGCCTGTTCATGCTGTCCAGAGATGTTGCCTGATCTGCTGATAGCTTGTGAGAGATCTGATCAAGGGCCTGATAATGGTGAGGAAGAAACTGTCCTTGAATCTAGTGGTATGTGTTTTTTAGCTGCTGCCTCTTCTGTTGAATCAGAGAAGAGGGAATGACCAGGGTACCAGTAGTCCTTGATTATGATGGCTACTTTCCTAAGGCAGCATGAATTGTCGACAGTTATTGGGGGAGGAGGATGGAAGAGGTAGGTTTGGGCAAAGCAGTTGCCAAATCAGACTGTGATGCATTCTTATAGATGCTGTCTCTGGTTCACCTATAGACATTGGTATGAGTCATTTGAGACATGTCCATATTCCTTAACTTTCTGAAAGGTTGAAGCACATGTGTGCTTTCTTAGCTGTGGAATTAATGTGGTTGGACCAGGACAAATTGTTGGTGATATTTATGCCTGGAACTCAAAACTCTCAACCATCTCCACTTCAACATGTAAATGCAGACAGGAACAGCTACTGCCTGAAGTTGATGGGTAGCTCTTTCCTGTTGGATGTATTTACTTTTTTTGCGAGGCTTTTGAAATTTGGCATGTCCATGAACATTCTCTCGAAGTTCCACAGATGTACTATAGAATATAGTATAACCCTTGACACCGGTTAAAATCACAAATTTGTTTATCTCTGCCTTAAAAATATCCACTGACCTGGTATCCACAGCCCTCTGTGGCAATGAGGTCCACAGATTAACTGCACTCTGACCAAAGAAGTTCCTCCTCACCTACTTTCTGAAAAATCACCCTTTAATTCTGTGGCTATGATCTCTGGTCCTAGACTCTCCCACCAATGGGAGCATCCTTTCCACATCCACTCTCTGCCTTTCATTATTCTGTAAATTTCAGTATGTTCCACCTCAACCTTCTAAACTCCTGTGAGTAGAGGCCCAGTGCTGTCAAATGCTCATCTTATGCTGACCCACTCATTCCTGGAATAATTCTTGTAAACCTCCTCTCCAGAGCCAGCACATCCTTCCTCAGATATCGTGCTCAAATTTGCTCACAGTACTCCAAATCGGGCCTGCCCACCACCTTGTAGAACCTCAGCGTAACATCTCTGTTTTTGTATTCCAGTCCTCTTGATATAAATGCTAGCATTGAATTTGCCTTATTGCTGATTTAACTTGCAAATTAACTTGTTGGGAGTATCTCAGGCAGCTTGTGTTCTCCAGATTACAGGATCTACAATGTATAATCAATAATTGCTCTGGATAAAAAGACCAGTGTTTAGTTTAGTTTAGAGATAGAGCGCGGAAACAGGCCCTCCAGCCCACCGTGTCCGTGCTGACCAGAGATCCCCGTACACTATCATGGTCCTACACATATTAGGGGCAATTTACAATTTTACCAAACCAATTAACCTACGAACCTGCACGTCTTTGGAATGTGGGAGGAAACCGGAGCACCTGGGGAAACCCCATGTGGTCACGGGGAGAATATACAAACTCCGTACAGACAAGCACCCATAGTCAGGATAGAACCAGGGTCTCTGGTGCTATAAGGCAACCATTCAACTGCTGACTTTAGAAGCTGACTTTCTGTATCTGTCTATATTGCATTTTAGTGGCACATATAGGAATGTGTGTTGGTCCGGGTTTAGCATATAAACATGGAAAAATAGGTGCAGGAGTCGGCCATTCGACCCTTCGAGCCAGCACTGCCATTCAATATGATCATGGCTGATCATCTAAAATCAGCACCCTGTTCCTGCTTTTTCCCCATATCCCTTGATTCCTTAAGCCCTGAGAGCTAAATTTAACTTTCTCTTGAAGGTCAGGAACAAGACCTTCGCCTCGACTAAGTGCAAACTGTCCCATGACCTGTTGGTCAGACTTCATGAGTTTACAACGTCTAAATAATCAAAGGCTCTCCACTGCCTTTTCCTGCAACGATGTCTGAGAGGAAGTGAAAGTAATACTACTGCTGGCGTTACCTTGTGAAAAGGTTACAGAGATAAATCAGACATTCCAAGCAGGACAGCACATTTTAACCTATCCTAATTTCCCCGAGTGTGTTTGAATAATATGCCTCAACAGATCAAGGATCGCTGCATTGTGCTTGAACAGGTTAAAGAAGATGCCCATAAGCGGAAGACATGATGAATATTGCTTGGAAGTTTTTACCCGTTCTAGGAGATCTACCTGTTCTTATGAAGGTTTGAAGCGCAGAAGATTGCACTGGAATGACTTTTGAAGCCACAGAATCATAGCGACTGAATATGTATAATCACTGGACTCCGGATCAACAAGGTGGAAAGCCGCTGAGTTTACAAATTGCTTTATTTTGTGTAAAATTGTACAACTCATAATTTTTGTTCATTGTGTGAAAGTAAAACTCTGTCCATCAAATCAGCACAATGAAAGGACTGTTCCTTGTGCAATCCAGCATTGCATGCAGTTCTGATTGCCCCATTGCAAGATGAATGTGGGAGCATAGGAAAAGGTACAGAGGTGATTTACTTGAATGATGCCTGGATTAGGGGTTTACTTTAGAGATATGGTGTGGAAACAGGCCCTTTGGCCCACTGAGTCCGCGCCAACCAGCGATCCACGAACACTAACACTGTCCTACACACACACGCGACAATTTTACATTTATACCCAGCCAATTAGCCTACAAACCTGAACGTCTTTAAAATGTGGGAGGAAACCGGAGCTTCCCAAAGAAAACCCACGTTTATTTTCAGAGACTAGGTACCAGACACCACAATTAACCTTGTCCTGGTTAAGGTCTTGGTCCATCTGTGGACTCTTACCAGTCCTACAGAACCTGAAAACAAGACTTGCTGCATTCCACATTCTGTTTTGCAAATAGCCACTGGGAGAATCATAGCATTTGAAATGCGGATTAAACTAAGAGCAGCTGCTTACTTGGGCTGCGGCTGTAAAGGTGGTCTTTCACCTTCCTTTGTCCTGTTCTGTCTCTCCTGACCACCTTTGATGTCCGCAGACTCTGGCTCGGGCGCTGCTGACAGTGACTGTTCAGAATCCACCTTGTACGGATCCTCTTCACTCTCCGCAGGGGTCGCACTGACAGGTTCTGGTGGCCTTTCAAGATCCATTGTCTTCTTCTGTCTCTCTTGGAGATCACAGGGCGAAACAATGCCTCTATCAAAGACCAAAACGAAGAAAGAGGGAGCAATGACATTAACTGCATTTTTTTTAGTCCTTTCTGATACCTTGCAGGAGAGTGTTAATGGTTCCTATTGTGAAAAGGAGCAGCAGCCACTACGCCCTCCCCCTCCTCGTCACTCATAGAAACATAGGAAATAAGTGCAGGAGGCCATTTGGCCCTCCTCCAGGCATTCGTTAACTGCTACTCGGGGGTATGGGGAGAAGGCAGGAATGGGGTACTGATTGAGAATGATCAACCATGATCACATTGAAAGGCGGTGATGGCTCAAAAGGCCGAATGGCCTACTCTTGCACCTATTGTCTATTCACGAGCTCCTCTCCTATTTCACCCTCGGGGAAATTAGTATAGATTAAAATGTGCTCTCCTGCTTGGAATGTCTGATTTATATATGTAACCATTTCACGTGGTAAAGCCAGTACCAGTATTACTTTCACTTCCTTGAAAACATAGAAAATAGGTACAGGAGGAGGCTATTTAGCCCTTCGAGCCATTCATTGTGATCATGGCTGATCTTCCACAATCAGTAACCTGTGCCTGCCTTCTCCCCGTATCCCTTGATTCCACTAGCCCCTAGAGCTCTATCAAACTCTCTTTTAAATTCATCCAATGAATTAGCCTCCACTACCTTCTGCGGCAGAGAATTCCCCAAATTCACAACTCTCTGGTTGAAAATGTTTTTCCTCACATCAGTTTTAAATGGCCTCCCCTTTATTTTTAGACTGTGACATCTTTTTCTGGTCTCCCCCAACATTGGGAACATTTTTCCTGCATCTAGCTTGCCAGTCCTTTCATAATTTTATACGTCTCTATAAGATCCCCTCTCATCCTTTAAACTCCAGTGAGTACAAGCCCAGACATCCCTCAGACATGTCCTTTCAGACATCGTTGCCGGAAAAGGCAGTGGAGAGCCTTTAATTATTCAGACGTTGTAAATTAATGAAGTCTGACCAACAGGTCGTGGGACAGTTTGCACTTAGTCAAGGCCAAGGTATTATAGACAATAGACAATAGGTGCAGGAGGAGGCCATTCGGCCCTTCGAGCCAGCACCACCATTCAATGTGATCATGGCTGATCATTCTCAATCAGTACCCCGTTCCTGCCTTCTCCCCATACCCCCAGACACCGCTATCCTTAAGAGCTCTATCTAGCTCTCTCTTGAATGCATTCAGAGAATTGGCCTCCACTGCCTTGAGGCACAGAATTCCACAGATTCACAACTCTCTGACTGAAAAAGTTTTTCCTCATCTCAGTTCTAAATGGCCTACCCCTTATTCTTAAACTGTGGCCCCTTGTTCTGGACTCCCCCAACATTGGGAACATGTTTCCTGCCTCTAACGTGTCCAACCCCTCGTTCCTCACCAAGAGAGAGTTAGATTTAGCTCGTACGGCTTAAGGAATCAGGGGATATGGGGAAAAAGCAGGAACGGGGTACTGATTTTAGATGATCAGCCATGATCATCTGGCTTGAAGGGCCGAATGGCCTATTCCTGCACCTATTTTTCAATGTTTCTATGCTACACCAGGCCCAACACATATTCCTACATGTGCCACTAAAATGCAATATAGACATACACAGAATGTCAGCATCTAAAGTCAGGGGCGGCACTGTAGCGCAACGGTAGAATGATTGCCTTACAGCGCCAGAGACCCTGGTTCAATCCTGACTATGGGTGCTTGTCTGTACGGAGTTTGTATATTCTCCCCGTGACCATGTGTGGTTTCCCCAGGTGCTCCGGTTTCCTCCCACATTCCAAAGACGTATAGGTTCCGAGGTTAATTGGCTTGGAAAATTGTAAATTGTCCCCAATGTGTGTAGGACCGTGATAGTGTACGGGGATCTCTGGTCGGCGCGGACGCGGTGGGCCGAAGGGCCTGTTTCCGTGCTGTATCTCTAAATTAAACTAAACACTGGTCTTTTTATCCAGAGCAATTATTGATTATACATTGTAGATACTGTAATCTGGAGAACACAAGCTGTCTGAGATAATCCCAAAATGTTAATTTGCAAGTTAAATCAGCAAGGAAGGCAAATTCAATGCTGACATTGATATCAAGAGGACTGGAATACAAAAACAGATGTCATGCTGCGGTTCTACAAGGTGCGGCGCAGGCCCGATTTGGAGTACTGTGAGCAAATTTTAGCTCGATATCTGAGATTGTGCTGGCTCTGAAGAGGAGATTTACAAGAATGATTCCAAGAATGAGTGGGTCAGCATAAGATGAGCGTTTGACAGCACTGGGCCTCTACTCGCAGGAGTTTAGAAGGTTGAGGGGAGACCACATTGAAATTTACAGAATAATGAAAGGCATAGAGTGGATGTGGAAAGGATGCTTCCATTGGTGGGAGAGTCCAGGACTAGAGATCAAAGCCACAGAATTAAAGGCCGCTTTTTCAGAAAGGAAGCGAAGAGGAACTTTAGTCAGAGTGCAGTTAGTCTGTGGAACACATTGCCATAGAGGGCTGTGGATGTCAGGTCAATGGATATTTTTAAGGCAGAGATAGACAAATTTGTGATTCTAACGGGTGTCAAGGGTTACGCGGAGAAGGCAGGTAAATGGGATTCAGAAGGAGATCTGCTATGATTGAACGGCAGAGTAGATTCGATGGGCCGAATGGCATAATTCTGCTCCTATTAGTTCTTAACTCAGCAGGGTCCTTATGGAGGTCTAGACACAAAACATTGACCATATGTTAGCCTCTACAGATGCAGCCTGATCCATTGAGTACATCCAGTGGTTTGTCATTTGTTTTGTATTATATGAACATTGACTTCTCCAACTTTAGATAGTTCCTCTGTCCCTCTCTTCCCCTCCCCTTCCCAGATCTCCCACTGTCTTCCAGTCTCCACCCATATCCTTCCTTTGTCCCGCCCCCCTGACATCAGTCTGAAGAAAGGTCTCAACCCGAAACGTCACCCATTCCTTCTCTCCCGAGATGCTGCCTGACCTGCTGAGTTAATCCAGCATTTTGTGAATAAATACCTTCGATTTGTACCAGCATCTGCAGTTATTTTCTTACACTACGTACTAACATTTAATGTATTTGCAGTTCTTTCCTAAAAATGTTCCATTTAGAAAAAGGAAACTGCTTGAAAAATTAGCTGCTTCTCACTCAACATTTGTTGCCCAATCAACTGAGCAACTCCAGCATTTTTGATTTAGCTTATAGTTTCGAGATGCAGCATGGAAACAGTCATTTGGCACAACGAGTCTGAGCCGACTAGCGATCCCCATACACCAACTCTATCCTACACCCTGTGGACAATTTTACTGAAGCAAATTAACCTTCAGACCTTGGAGTGTGGTAGGAAATCCACGCGGTCATGGAATGAACAAACTCTGTAAAAACAGCACCCATAGCCAGGATCAAACCTGGGTCGCTAGTGCTATAAGGCAGCAACTCTCGTTCCATAGGTAGATAGCAGTTGGATGGGTTAATGGATTTGCCAGATCTAAACAATGCCTTGGTTAGACTGCAGATGTTGCATTACTTCTTGCAGCAAACAGCACAGATTTCACAGATCAATATCTGCTTGCGATGGATTATATTACAAGGGATCATGGAACCCATAGTGCTCACAGGAAATTTAGATTAGTGGGTCAGTCATTTACATTTTGAAGGCATAAAGATGAATCAATGATAGTGTTAAGTTAATTCTGCTAGTTTCTCTCAGATAGGGAGTACCACCTAAAAATTATGTCCACTCCAAGCAGAGGTCAAAGTGAGAAAATCTTCGACACTCAGTGGGCAGTGGAAGTTTGAAAAACCTTTGCAGACAGGAATTGAAACTAGATCGTTTGACAACTGTACACGTAAGATTGATTTAAGGGCGGCATGGTAGCGCAGCGGTAGAGTTGCTGCTTTACAGCGAATGCAGCGCCGGAGACTCAGGTTCGATCCTGACTACGGGTGCTGCACTGTAAGGAGTTTGTACGTTCTCCCCGTGACCTGCGTGGGTTTTCTCCGAGATCTTCGGTTTCCTCCCACACTCCAAAGACGTACAGGTATGTAGGTTAATTGGCTGGGTAAATGTAAAAATTGTCCCTAGTGGGTGTAGGATAGTGTTAATGTACGGGGATCGCTGGGCGGCACGGACTTGGTGGGCCGAAAAGGCCTGTTTCCGGCTGTATATATATGATATGATGATATGAACATCTAGCTGAGAGATTAGGAAAGAATAGAATTGGGTCAATAGACAATAGATAATAGGTGCAGGAGTAGGCCATTCGGCCCTTCGCGCCAGCACCGCCATTCACAATGATCATGGCTGATCATCCACGATCATCCATTCCTGCTTTCTCCCCATATCCTTTGCCTCCGTTACCTTTAAGAGCTCTATGTAACTCTCTCAAGCATCCAGAGAAATGGCCTCCACTGCCTTCCGAGGTAGAGAATTCCACAGATTCACAACTCTCTAGGTGAAAAAGTTAATTGTCATCTCACTTATAAATGGCCTACCCCTTATTCTTAAACTGTGGCCCCTGGTTCTGGACTCCCCCAACATCGGGAACATGTTTTCTGCCTCAAGCATGTCTAATTCCTTAATAATCTTACATGTTTCACTAAGATCCCCTCTCATCCTTTTAAATTACAGTGTATACAAGCCCAGTCGCTCCATTCTTTCAACATATGACAGTCCCGCCATCCCAGGAATTAACCTCGTGAACCTACGCTCCACTCCCTCAATAGCAAGAATGACCTTCCTCAAATTTGGAGAACCAAAATTGCACACAATACTCCAGGTTTGATCTCACTAGCGACCCGTACAACTGCATAATGGCCTCTTTGCTCCTATACTCAACTCCTCTTGCTATGAAGGCAAACACGCCATTAGCGTTCTTCACTCCCTGCTGTACCTGCATGCTTGCTTTCAATGACTGATGAACAAGGACACCCAGATCTCTTCCTAACTTCACACCATTCAGATAATAATCTGCCTTCCTGTTCTTGCCACCAAAGTGGGTAACCTCACATTTATTCACATTAAACTGCATCTGCCATGCATCTGCCCACTCAACCCAGCTCTCCAAGTCACCCCGCATCAACATAGCATCCTGCTCACATTTCACACTGCCACCCAGCTTTGTCATCTGCAAATTTGCTAATGTTACATTTAATCCCTTCATCTAATACCATGTGCTCTAATTTTGCCCACTAATCTCCTGTGGGACATTATCAAAGGCTTTCTGAAAAGTCTCTCTTGTCCATTCTCCGAGTTACATCCTCAAAAAATTCCACAAGATTAGTCAAGCATGATTTCCCTTTCATAAATCCATGCTGACTCGGACCGATCCTGTTACTGCTATCCAAATGTGCAGCTATTTCATCTTTTATAATTGACTTCAGCATCTTCCCAACCACCAAAGTCAGGCTAACTGGTCTATAATTCCCTGTTTTGTCTCTCCCTCCTTTCTTAAAAAGTGGTATAACATTAGCTACCCTCCAATCCACAGGAACAGATCCCGAAACTATAGAACATTGGAAAATTATCACCAATGCGTTTGATCACGCACGTTTCAATCAATAATGTAACAGGCAAAAAGTTAATTGTCTGGAGCCCAGCCTTCAACACCCCCAGCTCATCCCTAAAATTCTGGTTCTTGACCCTGTGGCTGATATCTGCTATTCGGCGTCTGGACTTTTTGACTGGCAGACCTCAATTACTTAGAATTGATCATAACATTTCCTCCACCCTGACTCTGAGCGTTCAGTCACTTTCTCTACTCCCTGTACACCCATGATTTTGTGGCCAAATAAAATACCAACTTGATATTTAAGAAGCAGAGACAAGGAACTGCTAGAACTTACCGATGGGGTGTAAACTGCCCAAGTGAAATATGACATGCTGTTCCTCCAATTTACGCTGGGCCTCACTATGACAATGGAGGAGGCCCATGACAGAAAGGTCAGACTAGGAGTGGGAGGGGAAGTTGAAGTGCTGAGCAACAGGGAGATCAGGTTGGTTGAGGCGGACTGAGTGAAGGTGTTGGGTGAAACGTTCGCCGAGCCTACGTTTGGTCCCACCAATGAAGAGAAGTTGACATCTGGAACAGCGGATACAATAGATGAGGTTGGAGGAGGTGCAGGTGAACCTCTGCCTCACCTGGAAAGACTGTTTGGGTCCTTGGATGCAGTCGAGGGGGGAGGTAAAGGGACAGGTGTTGCATCTTCTGCGTTTGCAGGGGAAAGTACCTGGGGATGAGGTGGTTCGGGTGGGGACGAGTGAACCAGGGAGTTCCGGAGGAAACGGTCTCTGTAGAAAGCAGAAAGGGGTGGAGATGGGACGATGTGGCCAGTAGTGGGATCCCATTGGAGGTGGCGGAAATGTTGGAGGATAATTTGTTGTATTTGACGGCTGATGGGGTGGAAGGTGAGGGCTCTGGGGGACTCTATCCTTGTTACGAATGGGGAGAGGGGGAGCAAGAGCGGAGCTGCGGGATATAGGGGAGACCCTAGTGAGAGCCTCATCTATAATGGAAGAGGGGAACCCCCGTTTCCTAAAGAACGAGGACATCTCTGATGCCCTAGTATGAAACACCTCATCCTGGGCACAGATGCGGCATAGACGGAGCAATTGGGAGTAGGGGATAGAGGTTTACAGGGGATAGAGGTTTACAGGGAACAGGGTGGGAAGAAGTACAGTCAAGATAGCTATGGGAGTCAGCAGGTTTGTAGTAGATGTCGGTCACTGGTCTGTCTCCTGTGATGGAGATGGTGTGATCCAGAAACGGTAGGGAGATGTTGGAGATAGTCCAAGTATATTTAAGAGCAGGATGGAAATTAGTGGTGAAATTTATAAAGTCCGTGAGTTCTGCATGGGTACAAGAGGCAGCACCAATGCAGTCGTCAATGTACCGGAGGTAGAGTTCGGGGATGGGGCCAGTGTACGCCTGGAACAGGGATTGTTCAACGTACCCTACAAAGAGGCAGGCATTGCTAGGGCCCATGCGAGTGACCATAGCAATGCCTCGGGTTTTGAGGAAGTGGGAGGAGTCAAAGTAGAAGTTGTTGAGGGGAAGAACCAGCTGTGCTAGGCGGAGGAGAGTATTGGTAGATGGAGATTGGCTGGTTCTGCGTGAGAGTATTGGTAGATGGAGATTGGCTGGTTCTGCCGAGAGTATTGGTAAATGGAGGCCCATAGTGAGGCCCAGCGCAAATTGGAGGAAAGCATCTCATATTTCACTTGGGCAGTTTACACCCCAGCGGTATGAACATTGACTTCTCCAACTACATCCTATCTTTGTCCCGCCCCCTCCCCTGACATCAGTCCGAAGAAGGGTCTCGACCCGAAAGGTCACCCATTCCTTCTCTCCTGAGATGCTGCCTGACCCGCTGAGTTCCTCCAGCATTTTGTCTACCTTCTCTGGAGAGCATAAACAGGTGACATTTTGGGTTGTCACAACGAAGAAGATTAGGGAGGTCAGGAATACATCATTAGCTAATGAGAGATCTGATCATGGACCTGATAACGGTGAGGAAGAAACCGTCCTTGAATCTAGTGGTATGTGCTTTTAAGCTGCTGCCTCTTCGGTTCAATCAGAGAAGAGGGAATGACCAGGGTACAAGTAGTCCCTGATTATGATGGCTACTTTCCCAAGGCAGTATGAATTGTAGCAGTTATTGGGGGAGGAGGATGGAAGAGGTAGGTTATGGCAGATCAGTTGCCAAATCAGACTGTGATGCATTCTTATAGATGCTGCCTCTGGTCCACCTGCAGACATTGGTAGGAGTCATTTGAGATATATCAATATTCCTTAACTTTCTGAAAAGTCGAAGCACTTTCTTGGCTGTGGTATTCATGTGGTTGGACCAGGACAAATTGTTGTTGATATTTATGCCTGGAACTCAAAACTCTCAACCATCTCCATTTCAACACGTAGATGCAGACAGGAATACCCGCTTCATGAAGTCGCCGAGTAAGCTCTTTCCTTTTGGATGTATTTGCTAGTTTTGCAGGGTTTTGAGATTGGCATGTCCATGAGCATTCTCTCGACGTTGCGCAGATGTACTATAGAATGTGTTCTGACAGGATCATCCCAGCCTGGTATGGCAACCGTTCTACTGTTGACTGCCGGAACCTGCAGACAGTGATGAACACAAACCTAGCCATTACGGGTTCGTCACTTTCTCCCATCCAGTCCATCTGCATGATTGCATGAGGAGGGCTGGAAGTATTGTTAAGTATGCCTGCCATCCTGGCCATTCCCTTATTTCTGCTACCTTCTGGGAGAAGATATAGGCAGTGAAGAAAGCTAATAGGGCAGTGAAGAAAGCTAATGGCATATTGGCCTTCATAACGAGCGGATTTGAGTACTGGAGCAAATAAATCCTTCTGCAGTTGTATAGGGCCCTGGTGAGACCACATCTGGAGTATTGTGTGCAGTTTTGGTCTCCGAATTTGAGGAAGGACGTCTTTGTTATTGAGGAAGGACGTCCTTGCTATTGAGGCAGGCGCAACGTAGGTTCATAAGGTTAATCCCTGGGATGGAGGGACTGTCATATGAGGAAAGAGTGGAAAGACTGGGCTTGTATTCACTGGAGGTTAGAAGGATGAGAGGGGATCTTATAGAGATGTATAAAATTATAAAAGGACTAGACAAGCTAGATGCAGGAAAAATGTTCTCAATGTTGGGAGAGTCCAGAACCAGGGGACACAGTCTAAGAATAAAGGGGAGGCCATTTAAAACAGGTTGAGAAGAAACTTTTTCACCCAGAGAGTTGTGAAGTTGTGGAATTTTCTGCCTTCAGTGAATTGGCCTCCATTGGATGAATTTAAAAGAGAGTTAGATAGAGCACTAGGGGCTAGTGGAATCAAGGGATATGGGGAGAAGGCAGGCACAGGTTACTGATTGTAGATGATCAGCCATGATCCCAATGAATGGTGGTGCTGGCTGGAAGGGCCAAATGGCCTCCTGCACCTATTTTCTATGTTTCTATGATCTTAAAGTTGTAAATCCAGATTTAAGAACAGCTCCCTCCCCATTTGTTTAGTTAAGTATAGTTAAGAGTCACAGCGGGAACAGGCCCATCGGCCCACCGAGTTTGTGCCAATCAGCGATCCCTACACACCAGCACCATCTTACACACTAGGAACAATTTACAATCTTCACTGAAGCCAATTAACCTACAAACCCGTATGTCTTTGGAGTGTGGGAGGAAACCAGAGCACCCGGGGAAAACGCGGTCACAGGGAGAACAAACAAACTCCGTACAGACAGGACCCGTAGACAGGATCGATCCCGGGTCTCTGGCGCCGTAAGGCAGCAATTCTACTGCTGAACCACTGTACCGCCCTGACTGTTGACTGCTATCCTGAACCAACCACTTTTTTTACAGTCCATTCCAGGTGTTGCAAACTCAGTTTTAACTCTACTTCATTTGGTTATTCTCTCACTGTGTTTTAATATATTTTGCACTACAATCTGGCACTGCACTGCTGTTTTGCATTCATCGTTCTATTTAATGCTGTATTTATTATTACTACCATGGTGGCGCAATGGTAGAGTTGCTGCCTTACAGCGAATGCAGCACCGGAGACCCGGGTTTGATCCCGGCTACGGGTGCTGTCTGTATAAAGTTTGTACGTTTTGCCTGTGACCTGTGTGGGTTTTCTACAAAATCTTCGGTTTCCTCCCACACTCCAAAGACGTTCAGGTTTGCAGGTTAATTGGCTTGATGCAAATGTAAATTGTCCCTAGTGTGCATAGGATAGTTTCAATGTGCGGGAATCGCTGGTCGGTGCGGACTCGGTGGGCCGAAGGGCCTGTTTCCGCGCTGTATCTCTAAACTATATGTACACTGCTTACTTTGTGAGCTTCAAGTGAATTTGCAGGAATTTCATTGGACACTTTCATTAACTACTCTGGCCCCGATATTCTTGCCAGGCACCAATCCCTGACCCACACTTCGTGTTGAGGGCTACCTTTCCTCACAGCTGCAATTTTCCATCCTTGGCAATTCTCACATATCCCTACTGCAATCAAACATATCCTGTAATATGCCACCAACATTGCATGCACTGCTGTGGCCTGACAAAGGTTTTATGCAATTCTAGCCTTAACACTCTGCTCTTAAATCCTATGCATTAGCTAATAAAGGAAGAGATCCAGAATGCATAATCACTTTAATGACCTGTCCCACTACCTTTAGGATTTGTGGATGAACCTCCAAGGTTTTCCAAACCACTAATATCCTCTGATAAACTGTAAATTCCCTTGCCTTGTGGCACATCTCCAAAACCTCATACTTCTCAGTATCAAATTCCAATAGCCACTTTGCTGCCCAGTTAATCCAGTTCATGTTGCAGTAAAAAAGATTTCCTTTCACTGTCAACCGTGTTAATGTCACAATTTTTTGTCATTCCCCTACAATTTGCAATCCTGTTGGAAACAGCCTTTCACTCACAAAATCAACTGTCAAATTTTACCCATTGATTTATTAAAGCTGTATCCCGAATGTTCGCCAACCTAAATACTAATCCTTCCACTTGGGCTTCGCACTTCTCATAAATTGCTGACAGGTTAGTTCTTTATTCCTCCTTGGGACTGATTAGAAATCTACAGTGCACACATGACAATATGATTGGCCATTTTCTGTACTCCAATCTAACCAATAGAGTCCTTTTTTATGACCCTTCTAAACTATCATGTCTTCTCACAGGTACAAAATGCTGGAGTAACTCAGCGGGACAGGCAGCATCTCGGTTAGAAGGAATGGGTGACGTTTCGGGTCGAGACCCTTCTTCAGATTCAATGGATGACGTTTCAGGTTATCATATCATATCATATATATACAGCCGGAAACAGGCCTTTTCGGCCCACCAAGTCCGTGCCGCCCAGCGATCCCCGCACATTAACACTATCCTACACCCACTAGGGACAATTTTTACATTTACCCAGCCAATTAACCTACATACCTGTACGTCTTTGGAGTGTGGGAGGAAACCGAAGATCTCGGAGAAAACCCACGCAGGTCACGGGGAGAACGTACAAACTCCTTACAGTGCAGCACCCGTAGTCAGGATCGAACCTGAGTCTCCGGCGCTGCATTCGCTATAAAGCAGCAACTCTACCACTGCGCTACCGTGCCGCCCTTCTCGACCCAAAACGTCGCCCATTGAGTCTGAAGAAGGGTCTCGACCCAAAACGTCACCCATTCCTTCTCTCCAGAGATGCTGCCTGTCCCACTAAGTTATTCCAGCATCTATCTGTAAAGTAAACCAGCACCTGCAGTTCATTCCTACACATGTCTTCTCAAAGCTATAATTGTTTATTCAAACAGCACTGCCCCTGCTACCTCCACAATATATCCTCTGAAAAATCCACAATACAGGAGACTGCAGATACTGAAATCTTGAACAAAGCCTAAATGATGAAAGAACTCAGCAGGTCTGGCAGAATCTGTGGAGAGATGGAATGTAAAGTAGGGTCCAGACCCAAACCATCCATTTCCCTCCACATGTTGTTTGAGTTGCTGAGTTCCTGCAGTTTGTTTTACCTAGAGAAGAGCTTTGACCAGCAAAGATCAATCACATCTCCAGTGACTCTTACAGACTTCCACAAATATGCCTTGGAAAGCATTCTATCTGGTTTCATCAGAGCTTGGTTAGGGAACAGCTCTGCCCAAGACCCAAGAAATTCCAGAGAGTTGTGGATGTAGCCCAGTCCATGTAAGAAGGGTCTCAACCCACAAAGTCACCTATTCCTTTTCTCTAGAGATGCTGCCTGACCTGCTCAGTTATTCCAGGTTCTCGTGTCCAACATACAAACCAGGCTACTCACCAATGACAGACACAAAATGCTGGAGTAACTTGGCGGGTCAGCCAACATCTCTGGAGAAAAAGAACAGGCTCTGAAGAAGGGTCCCAATTCGAAACGTCACCTATTCTTTTTCTCTAGAGATGCTGCCTGACCCACTGAGGTACTCCAGCAATTTGTGTCTATCTTTCGTATAAACAAGTCTCTGCAGTTCCTTCTTACACTCTTCACCAATGACCCTCTCTACACAACACTGCCTCAGAAAAGCAGCCAACATAATAAAAGACTTGTTCCACTGCTCTCCGCTCACGTCAGGCAAAAGGCACAGAGGCTTGAAAGCACGCACCACCAAACTCAGGAACTTCTTCCTCATTTCACATGCTTCTGAACATGCGGAAGAAGGGTCCTAACTCACATCCATGTTCTCCAGGGATGCTGCCTGACCCGCTGAGTTACTCCAGCACTTTGTGTCTGCTTTTAAACAGTTTCTACTGTCCAGTTTGATTCCACCTTATTGTGGGCTTTGGACTTTTTCTGTGGAACCGTGGTGTGCTGCAATGCTGAGAACTATATTCTGCACTCTGTATCTTTCCCTTTGCGCTACTGATTGCACTCGAGTTTGATTTGATTACATTCAGGTATATATATTCACCTGATCAGATTGGCTAGCATGCAGAACAAAGCTTTTAACTGTACATCTGTGCGTGTCGTTAGTAAACCTAAGCCACGATCACAGTGAATGTTGGGGTAGGTTTAAGGGGCCGAGTTGCCTCCTCCTGCTCCAGGTTTCTGGTGCAAGTCCTTGAGTTGCCCAGGCATTCAGAGAGCACCTCAGTTCGAATGGTTGGAGGGGGAAGCATCGTGACGTCACACGAAGCCACGCCTCTCATTGTGACTGGAGTAAGATGGCGATGCGCATGCCCTGTGCTGCGCGCTCAAAGATGGCAATCGATTTGCCCCCATCCCCCAGTAACCAGGGGCCGTCCCTACACGGATCCCACAGCTACCACCCGCCGCCACAAATCAATGTCGAAACCTCGCCGTCTGTGCGGATGCTGCCCGGAAAGTGCAACCACTCTTACCCACCCCCTTCCGTGGCGGCTCCACAGCGCTACTGCCTTTGTCCACCGGTGTCCTGCGCCCGACTTCCGAACACGGGCCGCGCCCCGCGTCTGCGCACAAGCCCCGCCCCCCCCGATCGCCACCGCACCGGCGCTTCGTTGGTCCGCGCCACCGACCGGAAACGGCGCGAGTCCGCCAAGCAAACCGTCAACCGTCTCGGGCCAGCGCGCCGCCTCCCGCTGTCACTCGCGCGCAAACCAATAGGGAGCGGCCCTGGCATCAGCCGACCCAGAGGCCCCTGTCCGTTGCACCAATGGGGTGCGAGGGCGGGCGCGGGTTGCGAGTTGCAAGCTCGGGTCATTGGGGCACTTTGTGCTGTGGTGTGTGCATGTGCAGACCAAGGTAGTGCTCGTACTTCCTTGAGATAGAATAGTGGTATTCGGTGCAGAGGACACCTTGATCTGCCGTTTTCACACTTTACCATTCCATATCTCGAGTCAACCTCTCCTCTGACTGTCAGTCTGAAGAAGGGTCTCGACCCGAAACGTCACCCATTCCTTCCCTCCGGAGATGCTGCGTGTCCCGCTGAGTTTCTCCAGCACTTTGTGTCTATCTTCAGTGTAAAACAGCATCTGCAGTTCCTTTCTACACAGATACCATAATGCAAAAATATTGCTCCTGTATCCAAACATTGGGTGTTTGGAAACATTTAAGGGAATCAAGCTAAATCACATCCACAGAGAAAACTACCAGAACTGGAGCTTTGGGTGGCCGGGTGCACAGAAAGCCGAGTCAATCGAGAAAGGGGCATACACCAATTGCTTTGTGCAACATAAAGCCTGGAAAAGTGTTGACATTGCAAAGTGAAAAGGGAAATTAGAAAAGACAAGTCTATGGAAATTAAAGGAGTAAAATAGAAGAAAGATCATATGTTTTATGTACAAATATATGAAGAGAATAACTCAAGGAAGAAGTGTCCTAACCCAAAACGTCTTCCGTCCATTCCCTCCACAGAGATGCCTGACCCACCAAGTTCCATGAGCACTTTGTGTTCGAGAAAGAAAGCGTAGATTCAGTGCCAAATAAGGTAATCTCCATCTGGAGTCAGATGAACTTTCTAAAGTTCTTAATGTTTTTGCAACTGTCGTGGCAAACGACAGATGGCAAACTGTGATGTTCTCAGGTGAACAAGTGAAACTGTGCATGGGATAGAAAGGAAGGGTGGCAAAGTATTTCACACCGATAAGCAGACATGTGTCTTAATGGGAAAGGGGAAACAATGTGATAAGTGGTTAACAAAGTAAGCCAAAGAAAATATTAGCACTAAAACGAGCATACAAATTGGCTAAACCGAAAGACAGACCAAAACAGAGGGATTTTTTCAAGAAGCAGCAAGCGATTATAAAAAGCCAACAAGGTGGGACAAAAATGGATTCTCGGATCAATTGGCATCTTATGTAAGAACTTTGATAGACATATAAAATTAAAGAAGCTAGCTATGTGAGATCGCTGGTCAGCGCCGATTTGGTGGGTCGAAGCCCAGTTTCCACGCTGTATCAACCTAAACTAAAAAAATTCTGGAGTAACAGAGTGGATCTGAAGAGGAGTTCTGACCGGATATGTTATTTGTCTATTCTGTTCCACAGATGCTGCCTGACCTGCTGAGGTCCTCTAGCAGTCTTTTGTCCAAGATAATCCCTTTGGCCTGCATTCGGCCAGTATCACTTAACTCTTATTCTAACAGATAACAGTTCTTATCTAACTGCCTGTCCAAATGCCTTTTAAATCTTGCAATTGTGTCTGCTTCCACCATTTTTTCTGGCAACTCATTTCACATATCCACTGTGATGTGAAAAAAAAATGACCTAAATGACTTCTTTCAATGTCTTACCTCTCATCTTAAACCAATGCCCTATGCACTGCCGGATTAACCTAGTAGCAAAAGTAGTATTTGCTATGGGCCCCACACTTTCGAGGGCACCGCACTAAATGCTTGTAATCGGCATCCCACTGAGGGGCGCTTTGTTGCGCGTGCTGCTCCCTAATCACCACGGTTTGACTGCGCTGGCGGGGCTGCGCGGATCAATGGGCAGCCGGCGTGTCACCACCCAACTGCCCAGTCTCCGGCCCTCTTACTCCACACACCTCCGGCCTCACCCAAACTCCTCACTCCTCTGGACATCTCTGCTCAAATATTGGCCTTGGCTCCCCACACATCCCAACCCTCACACTCCTCGCTCACCGGCTCATTTCTCTGAAGTCCCAGAGCTACTTTCACCATCTCATCAGCCCCCCCCCCCCTTCGCTCCCACTCCTCCGGCCCTCCTCCCTGCTCCTCGGGCCTCTCTCCCCACTCCTCTGGCACCTGCTGCCCCGAATCCTCCGCTGCTCACTCTTCCGCATACCTCTCGCCTGTTCTTTTCCTACCCCTCTGCCCCTCCCTCTCCTTACCAGGGCCTTCTCTCTCTCTGTTCACTCCTGCTGTCTTCTCTCTCTCGCGCTCCTCCGGCTCTCTCCTTCTCCCCCTTTATCCCTAGTCTTCTGTGCCACTCTCCCCCCTGCGCATCTCCATTATGCTCTCCCCGTTTTCACCGAACCTCCTCCCTCCATGCGCCCAACCCCATCCGGCCTTTACTTTCCGTTTCCATAGGCACTTTCCCTCACACTTTCCGCCGTTTCTGAGCCCCTACCGGTCCGTATCTCTCTCTCTCTCCCTCTCCCCCTCCCTCTTCTCCCTCCACCTCTCTCTCTCCCCTCTCTCTCTCTCTCCCCCTCTCTCTCTCTCCCCACGTCTCTCTCCCCCCTCTCTCTCTCTCTACCCCTCTCTCTCCTCCCCCCCCCCCCTCTTTCTCTCCCGCTCTCCCCTCTTCTGGCCCATACTCCCAAAATCCTGCGACTCCCTCTCACCCATCCCAAAACATCTTTCTCACCAATCCCCCGGCCTTCCCTCCTCATTTCCCGGGACCTTTCTCCTCCTCCATTATCTCCTCTACCCACACCAAGGTCCCCGGAGGACCTATCTGGGTGACGGACGCCTGATTTTCAATAGTAGGGTGACGACCCAAAGGGTGGTATGTGGGAGTGTCGGAAAATTGACGTCTATTCATCTGCAGATGGCAGCTTGGCGTTAACCTTGCTACCTTCGAATTGAAATAGGAAAAATATTAAGCTTGTCACGCAATCATTGATTGAAAGAAACAGCATGGAACACACGATAACTATCGATCACACTAGTTCTGTGTTATCCCACTTTCTCGTGCACTCCTTGCACATCAGGTATAATTTACAGAGGCCAATTAACCTACATACTCGTACGTCCTTGGGATGCAGGAGGAAACCGGAGAAACCAGAGAAACCAACATAGTCACAGGGACAACCTGCAAATAGCACTCAAAGTCAGGATCGTACTATGAGACAGCAGTGCCCCAATCTTAAATGGCATAATGATCCAACGTCACCGATGTTTTGACCGTTGCACCCAGATAACATCAAGAAAATAGATAGAAACATAGAAAATAGGTGCAGGAGTAGCCCATTCGGCCCTTCGAGCCTGCACCGCCATTCAATATGATCATGGCTGATCATCCAACTCAGTATCCCGTACCTGCCTTCTCTCCATACCCCCTGATCCCTTTAGCCACAAGGGCCACATCTAACTCCCTCTTAAATATAGCCAATGAACTAGCCTCAACTACCTTCTGTGGCAGAGAATACCACAGACTCACCACTCTCTGTGTGAAAAAAACTTCTCATCTCGGTCCTAAAAGACTTCCCCCTTATCCTTAAACTGTGGCCCCTTGTTCTGGACTTCCCCAACATCCAACCCCTTAAGAATTTTGTAAGTTTCTATAAGATCCCCCCTCAATCTTCTAAATCCAAGCGAGTATTCAATTGTTCACAGATTAGAAGATAAGCCAGCGGTGAGATTGTGAAACCTGTTTGTTCAATGGCTGTCACTGACATCAGCGGTGAGGCCATTTAATTGCCCCTCGGGGCTTTAGCAACAGTTATAAAAGACATCCACAACGCCGGGCAGGGTACGTCTGGGGGAACACACCTCAAAGAAAATGCACGCCCCACCTAGAGGCCTGGTATATGCCGTTTACTACACTGCACTTGCAGCCTTCGCAATCCCAGGTGAAGTATTCCGGAGATTATATCCGTTTTCTAACTGAATATTGACCTTCAACTTCAGTGAGTGCAGTAAAAAGAGTTGACCAGAGCTATTTGCCCTGAAAATCAATAGGAAGAGTGAATGCACGGTTTTGATTCCCATTGAAACGGGGATTACGTGTTAAAATGAAGGCGATTGACTAAACTATGCCAGTGGGTTCTTTCCCCCAAAGCTGAACGAATGGATGGACCCGGGAATGTACAGTCTGGGGTGGCTGCGGTAGAGGTAGATTTAAACGGGTGCTGGAGCTGAAAAGAAATGAACCGCGTTGCTGAGGGGAAACGGGCGAGGGGGCGGCACGATTCCACACAAAACGTGCGGGTTCAGAGAACTTCCCTTCGCGCTGAACTGTCTTGTGATTCTGTAGAAATATTAGAAAGTGCAGACGCTGCAAATCTGAGCAAAACGCAGAGTGCTGAAGGAACTTGGCGGCATCTGTGGAGGGAATGGACAGGCGGCGGTTTGGGTCTGGACACTTCTTCGGAGAGATGCGGGACAAAGCTTAGTCGAAATGCTTACCAATTTAGTAGTCTTCATGCAGCCATCAATCATGAGCTTGTCCCCATCACCTGTTGATTTATTCTTTTGCGTCTCTCTATCTTTTCAGCTGACATGTCGATGCACCCCTAAACCACTGATTTCACGTAACAAGCTCCACTTTCCTCCAACGGCCTTTCTACACCCTGCTTAGACCAGCCTACTGAAGGTACCAATAACACTTCCCCAATTTAAAGCAATGGTCTCGGCGCTTGGCTTAAATCTGCACTCTATTTGCTAAATCACCCTGCTTACTCTTAATTAATCTATTTGAAGCGGCATTTCTCAATGAGATTCGCTGCATCTGCTTTCTCCAATCGCCTCAGTTGTTTGTTGCCTTCCTCGTCAGTTGAATTGATTTGTTTTACATTGCAGAAGTAGATTTATAGAACTCTGACTCCTTCCTTCAAGATTTAAAGTCATTTGTATGTTGTCCCTCAACCCCCACCCTGTTTTGTTCAAAGTGTAGAGTGCCGCGAGAAAGTGGTGGATTACGCGCATTCCCGTGAAATCCAACAGGCAGCTAAACCATTTAAACCATTCCGGTTTAGGTTGAAAGTCGCCTAGTGTTCTTTTCTCCAACTGGTGTCACCACAGTGGAACCAATCAGGCTGGGGTCTCCGTGCTGTCAAACTAACGTCAAGGATCCGGTTCCGTCAAGACACCTAGTTCTGTGCATTGATTGTGCAGCAAAAAACTGCTGGAGGAACTCAGCGGTTAAAAATATAGAAAGATAGAGGTGCAGGAGTAGGCCATTCGAGCCAGCACCGCCATTCAATATGATCATGGCTGATCATCTAAAATCAGTAACCCGTTCCTGCTTTTCCCCCATATCCCTTGATTCCTTTAGCCCGAAGAGCTAAATCTAACTTTGCCTTGAAGCATCGGTGGAAGGACGGATGATATTTCGCGTCGGGAACCTTATTCACGCTGAGGACAACGTTTCGGGTCCTGTCCATTTCCTTCCACAATCGCTGCTCGACCCATTGAATACCACCTTTGTTTGTTGCTCCAGATTCCAGCTTCTCCCTTCGTGTCTCCAATACAGCGGTTGTATTAAGAATAGTGAAAATCTTGGAAAGTGAAAGGATTGGATAGAGTGGACGTGGAGAGGATGTTTCCGCAAGTGGGAGAGTCCAGGACTAGAGGTCATAACCTCAGAATTAAAGGACGTTCTTTTAGGAAGGAGGTGAGGAGAAATTTATTTAGTTAGAGGGTGATGAATCTGTGGAATTCTTTGTCACAGAAGGCTGAGGAGGCCAAGTCAGTGGATATCTTTCAGGCAGAGATAGATAGATTCTTGATTATATGAGTGTCAGAGGTTATTGGGAGAAGGCATGGGGAAGGGGTTAGTAGGAAGAGATAGATCAGCCATGATTGAATGGCGGAGTAAACTTGTTGGGCCGAATGCCCTAATTATACTCCCAATTCTTCTCACTAGGAATGAATAACTTGTTGACGTGAGCCTGCTATTACGACCCTAAAAGCATTTTTGATGTGACCTTTTGCAACTCTTTTCGCAATTTACCATTCTGTATTGTTTTGTTCGTAATGCTAAATTTGCATGTATTTAATTTGCGATTCGGTTTAAACAGTTTCTACGGCTTTTTTGATTGAAAGATACAGCATGAAAACGGGGAACCCAGTCCACGCCAACCATGAATCGATCAACTGTTCTCAACCCTAGTGTCAACCGTCCTCAAACTCTCAGTCTAAAGTTGGGTCTCGACGCAAACGTCACCGATTTCTTCTCTCCACAGATGCTGCCTGTCCTGCTGAGTTACTCCAGTGTCTTGTGTCTAACCGTTTTCAATCGTTCTATGTTATCCCGCTTTCAATAGACAATAGACAATGGACAATAAGTGCAGGTCGGCCATTCGGTCCGTCGAGCCAGCACCACTATTCAATGTGATCATGGCTGATCATTCCCAATCAGTACCCCGTTCCTGCCTTCTCCCCATACCCCCTGACTCCGCTATCCTGAAGAGCTCTATCTAGCTGTCTCTTGAAAGCACTCAGAGAATTGGCCTCCACCGCCTTCTGAGGCAGAGAATTCCACAGATTTACAACTCTCTGACTGAAAACGTTTTTCCTCATCTCCGTTCTAAATGGCCTACCCCTTATTCTTAAACTGTGGCCCCTGGTTCTGGACTCCCCCAACATTGGGAACATGTTTCCTGCCTCGAACGTGCCTAACCCCTTAATAATCTTTCGCATCTACTCCCTACACAGGCCAAAAACAAATGCCAATTAACCCACCACGTCTTGCGGTTGGGATGGGGAAGGGGTGGAGTACCTTGAGGAACCCCACTCAGTCACAGGGAGAACCTGCAAATTCCACAGAGGAAGCACCCGATGTCAGCAATGAATCTGGGCCGCAGGAGCTGAAATGCAGCAGCCCCTACTGCACTTAAATATTGACTTGTTTGAAATGTCCCTACAATGCCGTTTCCCTGTGACTTTAAAATCCCTTACCAGCAGTTGAGATCATTAAATGATAGTCGGGCATTTTGGCTGAAAGTATCAAACCCGGTCATTTTAATTCGACATCAAAGTTACTTCTGTCGAAGGTAAATTCTTTAACCGAACCTCTTTCTGCAGTTAATTTGGTGGCGATTGTGATCCTGTCGCGAGGAAAGTGCGGTCTCTCCAAATGTATCACTCGGTACCTGCTGTCCATGGCGGTGACGGATCTCCTGGTTATTATCACGGCAGTGCTACTAAATCGGGTTCCTGCCATTTATTTCCCAAGTAGCTTCATGTCCATTACTCCCGTATGCAGTCTGAGCATCGCACTCATCTATGCCGCGAGAGATTGTTCCGTCTGGTTAACCGTCTCTTTTACCTTTGATCGGTTTGTGGCCATCTGCTGCCAGAAACTCAAAACAAAATATTGCACCGAAAGGACGGCAGGCGTGGTCATCGGAACAATTTGTGTTTTGGGCTGCCTCGTCAACATTCCCTGGTACTTCTTACACGAACCGATCTACATAATTGACAACGTCCCTTGGTATTGCAAATTGAAAGAGATGCGATATTCCTCACCCATTTGGGCAGGTTTTCATTGGGTCGACCGCATTTTGACCCCTTGCCTCCCGTTTCTCCTCGTTCTTTTTCTTAACGCTCTGACCGTCAGACACATTCTCGCGGCTAGTCGAGCACGCAAGAGGCTCCGCGCACAGAGTAACGGGGAGAAGCACCATGATCCCGAGATGGAGAGTCGGAAGAAGTCCATCGTGTTACTCTTTGCTATCTCTTGCAGTTTCATCCTGCTGTGGTTGGCTTACGTCGCCTATTTCGTCCACGAACGAATTCACGTGAATTATAACATCAAAGGATTCAACGATCCCGTATTTATTCTCCTGGAGAGTGCGAATATGCTTCAGCTCTTGAGTTGTTGTACAAACACATTCATTTATGCAGTGACTCAGAGAAAATTCAGAGAGCAATTAAAGATGGCAGCGTTATCTCCTCTGACTTTAATAAGTAAACTTGTCACGCGTTGATATGAATAAATGTCAATGTTAAATATAACCTACTGCATGGTTTCTAATTTAAAACAATGCCGTTATCTGCAGCTATCCAACAAAAGTGTTAGAAACAGTCTCCTACATATGTGGTCAATCTTCACAGGTTATCGTATACACAACAGCAGGAAAATCGAGCATTTGGTGTTGGACCCGAAGAAAGGGAATTTTGTAGAGTTCCTCCGAGAAGGTTTCTTAGAGCAGCTTGTAGTGGGGTCTGTCAGGGAAAAGGCAATTCTGGATTTAGTGTTGTCTAGTGACCCGGATTTGATCAGTGAACTCAAAGGTAAAAGGAACCAGTAGGAGGTAGCGACCACAATATGATGAGATTCACCCTGAAATTTGAGAGGGAGAAGTTGAAATCGGTTGTGCCGGTATTACAGCCGAGCAAAGGGATAAGGGAAGAGCTGGCCAAAGTTGACTCCGAAAAAATTAAACAGAAAAGTAAATTATTGCTATTTGCCCGCGTGCCATGTGGTCTTCGAATGTCTCCCACTTCCGGAATGTAGAAGTATCTGTACGTAGCTCATCCCAGTCTGTTGGAGGTTCTCAGCAGGCCAGACATCATCTGTGGAGGGGAATGGGCTTCTATCCACAGATGCTGCCCGACCCAGCAGTCCCTCCAGCTGTTTGACGACTTTAGGAACTGTCGATGCTGGAATCAGCTTTTCGACTTGAAACCTCGCCTATACTTTCCCTGCACAAATGCTACCTGCCCGTTGAGATACTACAGCATTTTGTGTTTTTCTGCAATAGATTATTTGCTCGCAACTCCTGCCTCCGCACTTGCTGTAACTGTACATTCCATGTCGACGTTTGCCAGGGACTGCTCAAGGATATTGATTTTCCCCCCAAAATTTCCCAAATGATGTCTACATGAACTTTAACTAAGCCTTTGATATGACTCTCCGAGTACGCTGCTCTAGAAGATTGTCATATGGAATCTACGGTGATTTGGTATGCTGGATTCATCACTGGTTTGATCATAGAGCACGGGCGGATAATGGTGCAGATGTTTATTTTCGAACTGGTCGATGACATATAAAATTCTTAAGGGGTTGGAGAGGCTAGATGCGGGAAGATTTGTGTTGTGTTCCCGATGTTGGGGAAGTCCAGAACCAGGGGTCACAGCTTAAGGATAAGGGGGGAAGTCTTTTAGGACCGAGATGAGAAAACATTTCTTCACACAGAGAGTGGTGAGTCTGTGGAATTCTCTGCCGCAGAAGGTAGTTGAGGCCAGTTCATTGGCTATATTTAAGAGGGAGTTATATATGGCCCTTATGGCTAAAGGGATCAGGGGGTATGGAGAGAAGGCAGGTACAGGTTACTGAGCTGGATGATCAGCCATGATGGCGGTGCAGGCTCGAAGGGCCGAATGGCCTACTCCTGCACCTATTTTCTATGTCTATGTTTCTATGACCCCTGAAGTTCCACGAAGATTTGTGTTGGGATCTCTCCCACTTGCTGTGTAAAAAAACAGGATCTTCGAACGATATGATGTTCTGATGTACAAATCTTGAAGTTCCTGTATACGTAAGAGGATAGAATTGTAAACAAATCATATGAATGTTTGACCTGGTTGCTTCGCTTTATTGGATATAAAAGTTGGGACATTGCGATGCATCAGTATACAACATTGGTTGTGCCACATTTAGAATATTACATGCAATTCTGGTGGCCGCATTACAGGATGTTCAGCCTTTGTCGAGAGTATACAAGGCGTTCATCAGGATGTTGGCTAAGTGTTATTCATAAGGAAAGGTTTGACACACTTTGATTGTTTTGTTAAAAGTTAAAGGTGTTTAATTGTCATAGGTCCCAGATAGAACAATGAAATTCTTACCTGCAGCAGCACAACATAATACGTAAACATAGTAGACTGTAAACAATATAATAAACGAGAAAACAAGTTCAGAATGAACACACGAACGCACGCGCGCGCACACACGCGCGCACACACACACACACACACACACACACACACACACGTGTGCATATAAAAAACAAACAAACAGTAATAGTGCAATAATAACAATAGTAGTACATGTAGTTCAGTGCGTATTTGAGGTTGTAGTGGCTAATAGCATAATGGCTGCAGGGAAGAAGCTGTTCCTGAACCCGGACGTTCTTCCCGATGGCAGGGGTGAAATCAATGTGTGGCCAGGCCAGTGTGGTTCTCTGATGATGCTTTTTGAGGCAGCGACTCCGGTAAAACCCTTTGATGGTGGGGAGGTGAGAACCCGTGATGGACTGGACAGTGTTCACAAATATTTCGCAGTCTCCTTAGCTCCTGGGCGTACAAGTTGAGGAACCAGGCCATTATTCATCCATTCAATGTAGCTCTCTACAGTACACCTGTAGAAGTTCAAGATATGCCAATTAGAGTATAAGAAAATAACTGCAGATGCTGGTACAAATCGAAGGTATTTATTCACAAAATGCTGGAGTAACTCAGCAGGTCAGGCAGCGTCTCGGGAGAGAATGAATGGGTGACGTTTCAGGTCGAGACCCTTCTTCAGACAATTAGAGTAGGAGGCTAAGGCGCTCA